>NC_071506.1:218715294-219315294 GCF_027887155.1 Malaclemys terrapin pileata | reverse complement strand
TGGATGGAAAAGACAGAGGGATGCTGAAGTGTGAGCTCTGCAGCTAATACCTATAAATTTAGGGCTTGATTATATCCTCAACTCCTTTACAGCAGAGCTCAGACATTCCACACCCTTCCTCCTTGAGCATGCTACCTGTTTTCAGGTTAAAAAAAAAAAATACCTCACCACCAGTTTCCTCTCCAATGGGAGTGGAGGGTCCACAGCATTTTCAAGGAAGCTTTCAGAACCCTTATTTAATAACTGTTACTTCAATGAGGTGGTGTTAAACCTGGGCCCTGAACCGGCAATAAGCGCTACACAGGCTGACTCCCACAACCATGCAGCGCTCCTTGCAGACCTGAGGCCTTTTTTTTTTTTTTAAACTGGCTGTAAATCATTTTAAACTCCTCAGGCAAAAGGTGCTAAACTTGTACAAGTAATGAAATTGATTCATTATAATTTCATATCCCTGGAGCCCATTCATTTCAACTATGCAATATCCTTGAACCTTCTTTTTCCTGGCAGATTAGGCCTTCCCAATTCACTTCCAAACTTTGGCCTATATCTTAGGAACTTGGTCTTCCTGCTCCCACACCACTACCATACACAGATCGAGCATCCACAGAGTAGTAAACTCTAAAGTATATTTGCTATAACATCACTGTTGTTATTTTTAAACAGAAATTCAGATGGGAGTGAAATCTTCTAGGCTTTTAATGAGTTTTCAGAATTATCTGGGACTGCTATAATTCTTCAGGGTTAAAGAACTGAAATAGGTATTGACCTCAGTCTTTTTTTTTTAATTCAGATATAATTATTTCCTCAGCTGTCTTCACACAGCTATTCCTGTGGAGATTGAGATTTTTTGACCTTGGTCCAGACATTAGCTCTTTTTTTGCATAAAATTACTGAGAAAGCTGTACACTCAGGGAGCATGATCACCCCAGTGTGTGTTGATCGGCATATGCCTATTGAAAACTTCCAAAAAATTTAGCCCAGAATGGAATTAAAGTTGTACACATTGAAGGAATTAACTTCAGTGCAACTAGAACTCAAAAGCAAACAAACAAAAAATCTCCCTACTACAAGTTTTTGAAAGGAACTGATCACAGAACAAAAAGTTAGAGGTTGCTTAGGTGAAAGGGAGCATGGCATAATCGCATTTGTCATGTGCAAACAGGATAAAGTACCAACCACTAAATATATATATTTGATGTTTTAAAAGGACCACTTTTACAAAGTTGATAATTATGAACCAGATCAGATGATATCGTTATCTTCAGATGGTGTAATGCAGAATATGTCAAGACAATATATTAAGGGTCATACAAAAATCCACAAGAAGTTTTAAGTTGAACCAGCTTCCCCCATTTAGTCAGGCAATGTAGCACGATTATGGACTAAATCCTGAGACCCCCTCTCATTTTTGTTTAGTTTTTATTCAGGGCAGACTCTTGTCAACTTCAGTGTACTGGCTATGAATAAGAACCATATATAAACAGATTTTTAGACTGGACTGGCTGAACTTTCTTACTGCTTGTTCTGTGTTTGATGGCTCTAATAACACTGGTATACAATTTTTGAGAAGTCGTCTGCTTCAGAGATAAAATGTGCTATTTATTATGTATTTTGATGTACTGAATTCAAATATGACAATTAAAACAACTGATTGGCTACTGTTTCTAAGATATTTAAGTTTTTACATTTTATGTGTATGTATATTGTGTAGATAGTAGAGTTTTAATCATAAATTGTAAACCTAGGTCTTTTCATGTGTTTATGGTTGCTTTACATGATAATATTTCACCTGTCCTGTTTATGTAACACTTTAAAAATCAGCAGAAGGGTTATATAAATAAAATTTATTATGAAACAAAAGGCAAACAACTATTATGTACATAGTTTAGTCCTATTCAGTGTCTACTTGGCGCTTCTTGGCTTGTCTCTTGTCACTGTCCAGCAATAGTCTGCAGGCATTGATGGGCTCCATTTGCCCTGATAGCGTTTCTCCATTGTTGCAATGTCCTGGTGAAATCGCTCACCGTGCTCGTCGCTCACTGCTCCGCAGTTCGGTGGAAAAAAAATCTAGATGAGAGTGCAAAAAATTTATCTTTAGTGACATGTTGCAACCAAGGCTTTTGTATGCCTTGAGGAGGTTTTCCACCAACAACCTGTAGTTGTCTGCCTTGTTGTTTCTGAGAAAATTTATTGCCACTAAGTGGAATGCTTTCCATGCTGTCTTTTCCTTGCCACGCAGTGCATGGTCAAATGCATCATCTCGAAGAAGTTCACGAATCTGAGGACCAACAAAGACACCTTCCTTTATCTTAGCTTCACTTAACCTTGGATATTTTCCACGCAGGTACTTGAAAGCTGCTTGTGTTTTGTCAATGGCCTTGACAAAGTTCTTCATCAGACCCAGCTTGATGTGTAAGAAGGAAACAAAATCTTCCTTGATTCAACAAGTGGTGGATGCTGAACACTTTTCCTCCCAGGCTGCAATGACTGTTGGAGTGGCCAATCTTTCTTGATGTAGTGGGAATCTCTTGCACGACTATCCCATTCGCAGAGAAAACAGCAATACTTTGTGTATCCAGTCTGCAGACCAAGCAAGAGAGCAAGAACCTTCAAATCGCCACAAAGCTGCCACTGATGTTGGTCATAGTTTATGCACCTCAAAAGTTGTTTCATGTTGTCATAGGTTTCCTTCATATGGACTGCATGACCAACTGGAATTGATTCCAAAACATTGCCATTATGCAGTAAAACAGCTTTAAGACTCGTCTTCGATGAATCAATGAACAGTCTCCACTCATCTGGATCGTGAACGATGTTGAGGGCTGCCATCACACCATCGATGTTGTTGCAGGCTACAAGATCACCTTCCATGAAGAAGAATGGGACAAGATCCTTTTGACGGTCACGGAACATGGAAACCCTAACATCACCTGCCAGGAGATTCCACTGCTGTAGTCTGAAGCCCAACAGCTCTGCCTTACTCTAGGGTAGTTCCAAATCCCTGACAAGGTCATTCAGTTCACCTTGTGTTATGAGGTGTGGTTCAGAGGAGGAGGATGGGAGAAAATGTGGGTTCTGTGACATTGATGGTTCAGGACCAGAAGTTTCATCCTCTTCCTCGTTTGACTCAAGTGAGAATGATTCTGGTGCATCAGGAACCAGCAGTCCTTCTCCGTGGGGTACTGGGCGTATAGCTGATGGAATGTTTGGATAATGCACAGTCCACTTTTTCTTCTTTGACACACCTTTCCCAACTGGAGGCACCATGCAAAAGTAACAATTGCTGGTATGATCTGTTGGCTCTTTCCAAATCATTAGCACCTCAAAAGGCATAGATTTCCTTTTCCTGTTCAACCACTGACGAAGATTTGTTGCACAAGTGTTGCAGCACATGTGTGGGGCCCACCTCTTGCCCTGATCTCCAATTTTGCAGCCCAAATAAAGGTGATAGGCTTTCTTAACCATAGTGGTTATACTGCGCTTTTGTGATGCAAAAGTCACTTCACCACAAACATAGCAGAAGTTATCTGCACTGTTCACACAAGTACAAGGCATCTCTGCTCACTTTGGCTAAACAGAAATGTGTCCCTTTGCAAAATCAAACACTGACAAATAAGAAAGCACGACACTGTGTGATTTCTAGAGCTGATATAGGGCAATTTGTTCAGCAGAGTGATGTAAGCTTCGTTATGATTGCATCATCCATGACTTCTAGGAATAACATGATGCAATTCATATCATGTATGATGCAATACCAGCTTCAGATTGCATCATTCATTGTTTTGCCTAAAAAGCAAGTACTGTCCAAACCCAGTCATAGATTTATTCATAGATCCAGTCAAAGATGTATTTTAGTCATTTCTGGTTTAAATTGAGATCCCTTCTCTTTATAACTCACTTATCCTCCGCCATTCCCAAGTCAGGGGTCGTATATACTGACCCAATAGCATAGCTTGAAAACTAGAGCCAAGCAACAATTTTAAGCATCATTTTCATTCTCAGTGACCCAGAATTAGTAAAGTTTGACTACATTTATTTCAGAAGCATTTTGGCTGTAGAGCAGTGTAATTCTTGTAGCACTTTTTTGAACACTTTCTAACTTATCAATATTCTTTTTAAAATATTGACATGAGTATTCCAGAAATGATCTCACCAATGCCCTCTGCCATGGTAATAATATCTCCCTGCTTCTACTGGAGCAGTTCCTCAGCTGGTGTAAATTGTCGTAGATCCAGTGACTTCCTCTGCTTAGACAGGGTATTAGTATGCATGCATCAAAAAACAGAATTTAGAGCATAGTCTTAGTCCCTAAAAACAAAACAAAAAAACTACACACACAAACTATAACATACACCTGTGACAGGAATCCCCAGAGCAGGACATTTCACATTTCACATACTGTAGGGATTCCAATCATGAGACCACTCTGCATTCTGGAACAATCCACAGGGAAGTTCCATGGTCCATCAAGGTGACACTGAATAATAACCTAGGGCCCAAAGCAGAAGCTACTAGGCCAGTCAAGTCTTTGAGTGCTATTTAAAAAGGGATAATGGGTAGGGTGCAGGCAGAAGGCTCGGTGGCAAAGAGGGGACCTCCTTGGGACTGGGGATTCTGATAAAGTTCTTTTGAGTGCTTATCTGTCCCAAACCTCTGAACTATTTGAAATCTGTCTGTCACTAACATTCAGAAGTAGATAAAGAATAGAAATGTAATTTATTATAAAAACAGAAATTATCTCCCTGTTATCCCATTCACAAAGCCAGCCCATTGGAGGCCAGGCAGAAAACTTCATGTGAGAGTATTGTCAGCCAGAAGGTAAATGGCATCTGATAAAAATGAATGCACTGAAGTAAAATGAAATGAGATTTTGCCATTTATTGAATGGAATAGTGTCACAGTTCAGAGCGGTGAACAGAGTTCAGACCTGAAAAGTAGGTTACTTCTTTTAGGAGAGAAAATTGGATTAAAAATTATTCTAATCTATGTTTATTTAAAACTGTTCCAGTCCCACACATAGGATTTCAAAAGATAGGGATTAATAATGAAAGTAACATAATTCAAGCTTGCATGCTTAGCAAAAGGTTTCTTTCACATGTGCTCCTTAGACAAACTGTATATCCTGTTCTCCAGCAAAGGTCAGATGCTTCTCCGCCTTGTAAAATTCAGCTCATAGTTCCAAAGCCCTGTGTTTGCAACTCATTCTCCAATATACGAGGGCCCCTTCTCACTGACTTTTGGAACAAAAACTCCCACTGAATCCGTTTAACTGTAGTTAGGCAGATGGAGGAACTACAGGGGATTCCTCTGTTTCATGGACTTGAACATGTGCTCTTAGAGGAGGGGGGGAGCTATCAGCTCTTTTTCAAGGTACCGAGACAAATTCAGCCTTGGTGTAACTGTGTTTCTTAAAAGAGGGCTACTTCATTTGAACCATGATGTCCAGGGCCCCATTCGTATTCCAAAACCAAACCCACTGAGATGCTATCAAGACCATGTCTTAGCTAATAAATGCTTATTTTAAAAGTGACTTGCAAAAGAAAAAGAAAAGGACATTGGGATTGTGCCATTTTTTAGTTTGCTGTGATTGATAAAGAAGGCCTGAAAGGTTGATTTTTTTTTCATTGTTTGTTTTTCACTTTCTACTTGTTTTCCCACACTAGACATGCAGATTCTTTCTAAATTGGAAGGCTCTTTGGGTATGTCTACAGAGCCCACAGCAGCAAGCCTCCCACTTGGGGCTGACAGCCTTGGGGTAGCAGAGCGTATGCCGGAGCTCTAAAGATAGCACTTTGAAGTTGCAGCTTGGGCTCTGAAGCCTACAGAGGGGGGTGGGCTTCAGAGCCTGAGTTCCAGCCTGAGCTGCAACTTCAAAGTGCTGTCTACACAGCTATTTTTAGAGGGCTAGCACAAGCCCACTAGCCCAAGTCTGCTGTCCTGGGCTGGAAGCTCCTGGTTGGGGGCTATGTAGACATACACTGTGATGACAGGAAAACTAGTGAAATGGAAATACCACAAGAGAGTGAAAACTGAGTTATTAACAGGAAATATTAGTTTATTAGTGATTTGAATTCAGTGACTTATTAACATCTTAGATAAAATAAGCTTGTTAAGAGGATTCAACCCACGGTCCACTTTTTAGATTTTTAAGACATTAATTCATGTGTATTAAGAGCTTTGAAGCACTATATTAATGCCAAACTGTATTAATACATCTTTTACTCCTCCCCTGGCTTCCCTAATCACTTCATTGTCTGGTCTTATAACCATGAACTCTTTAAAACTTAAAAAATCACCCCATAATCACCCTTTTTCCTGGTCTTAGAAATAGTTTGTAATCCATTAACTCCTTAATCCAGGCCTCAAAATTATTATTTATTTCAAAAATTCATTTGTTATTAAACTGAGACAAGAATTAGGATAATAAGTATCATACCACATATTACAATCTAAGAACTGGGAGACAGGCACATTAAATATGGTGTATCAAGTCAGACATGCACATAGCTACAACAACAAAATCAGAGTAGGGTCTAGAGCTGGTTGGGAATTTTTTGATTAGCCTTTTTTTTCTTTTTGCTGAAAAATGCCAATTCATTGAAACTGTTCATGAAATGGGGATGGGTCCAAAAAAAAAAAAAAAAAATCCTGACTGAAAAAGTTACTGGAAAAATATTTTGAAATTGTCAAAATATCCCTTCTTGACATTTTCTAAATGAAAAAAATTTAGTGAGTCCAATAAATGTCTTCTAGTTTTTAACTTTTAGTAAATTTAGACTAAGAAAAGGTTAAAGAAAAAAAGTTTAATATCAAAATGAAATGTTCTGATTTTCCCATACCATCCTTTTTTCCTCTCCAGTTTTCTTGGTCAGCAAAAATTTGAGCTATTGACTCTGTCCTATTTTGGGACAAAAAAATTCTTCAGTATCTCAAAAAAATTTGTTGGGATAGGAAAACAATTTTCTGCCCAGCT
This sequence comes from Malaclemys terrapin pileata, assembly GCF_027887155.1. NCBI lineage: Eukaryota > Metazoa > Chordata > Testudines > Emydidae > Malaclemys > Malaclemys terrapin. Next base: position 219,308,321 of record NC_071506.1, on the reverse strand, counting down.
CTCCCAATAAGTTTCTAATAGGAGGCACTATGCATGCACAAGTAGGGAGATTATTGATTGGCTGAATTACAAAGTGCCCACTGCAGAAAAGTGCAATGTCCATAAAAACAATTCATTTGGATTTGGACTTGGGAAGTACTGAAAACCTGCCATTCCCATGCTCTTCAACTGGGTCCATAACTCACCAGCAATCCTCTCTCAGCTTCAATCAACACAGTCTCAAGATATCGTATTTGTGCACAAAGTTAGAGGTAAATAGAAGAAATTAAAACTGACAAATTAATTCAATTTGTTAATTAAGAGAGGAAAGTCTTGAATCCTAGGAACAGTCACAGGGAGACTGAAAGACAGTGCTCAGGTAGTAAATGCTACTGACAAGGTCCTAACACTGGGAAGACTCTGTCCCAACCCAATCTAGATTGAACCTCAGGATGGCAGTAATGAAAACCTACATGATTTCGGTTACTTTGGTGGGACACAGGATAAAATATGGACATGGTGATTATTATAATAAACTATGAAATTCTTAAACAAAGTGTACATTGTGGAATCAAACAATTAACAAAAGGAAAGTTAGGGTAACTTGTTTGATTTCTTACTTGCCATTAGAGTGCATTGAAGTTCTCCCATAAGAAAGTGTGGCTTCATCAAAAATCAACATTTTCCTCTGGAAAGTGTCAACTGGGCAACATTTTCTTTATTTTATTTTATTTTATTTTTTTTTGAGTGGGAAAATTCTAAACCAAATTTTTTGATTTTGTTTTGACTTAAAATGTCATTTCTGTTCAGATTTAAGGGGGAAAAAATTCATCCAGTCTAAGGGGAAAGGAAAAGTTAAAAGAAAGTCATATTTATAATGGACTATCACAGACAGACTAGGTATGTCAGAGTTGGTTGTGTTATGAGGTGTGAGATGAAAGTGCATGCTACATCGGAAAAATGATTGCAAGCATTCCTTTTGAGCTTTTAACCTATCCACTGCCTTTGTATGTGTCGCTCAAGAGTGGACTGAGTGTCCTGCAGGCCCAATCAAAATTTGAAATTCACTTGTCGAGCCAGACTTTTAGTTTCTTAAAAAAAAAAGCCATGTTGACAGCCGTAACCGATGCAACTGGGTTTGACTAAATGTTCGTTTTCATGTAACAAGCCTATTTATAATGGTTCCACAGTTCCATCAGTCAAACAACAAGAAAAAACACCTCACTTGGGCCATTCAGCACAAGACAACAAACAACGACAATTGTACAAGTCTGGACCTAGATGATGTAAGTGTCAAAAATGCTGTATTATTTTCTTTAATCTAAGTCAAGTTAGCTGTAAATGATCACACTCTTCTCGTTTCCTAGGAATAATACACATAGCAGTTAATTTAAACATGTAGAAAGGAGTGGGGTGATTTTCCAACACATAGGGTGGAAGGGACACAAGCTCTGTAAAAAGATTACTCTTATCATCACATCCAGAATAGAGTTTGTGTTGCTGGATTTCAAAAGAAAACACTTAGAGTGACCTACCTATATTTCTCTCAAAACCAGTCTAGAATTTCCGAATGACCAGGTTTTATTAGAACAGCTGAAATCCAAATGGATTAAAGTACATACCGATATGAGTGCCAAACCTTTAGTTAGATTAATGAAAGACACAACATAATGTAAAACTGCATAAATATCTAGTTACAGAAAACTGACTGCATCTAAAGTTTCTTGAAAGTGATATGAGAATGTAATTGAGGATACTAGTGGAGGGGGCAGCCGCAGAATTGAAGAAGAAAGTGTTTGACATATGATAAGAGAATAAGTGAGGAAAAATCCTTTCTTCCATCCAGGGTCCACATGCTGAGTTATTGCTCCAGGAGAAGATTAGAACTTCTATGAAAAACACCACTGAACTGCAAAGTTAAGACAGGGAGAATACAAATGGTGGGAGAAGACTGTTCAGATCTGGATAAGGTTACCATTCAAGGTTTGGGCTCCAGGATAAGTCTGGGTTAGAGTTCAGGCTTGGGACTCAGTACCTAAATCATGCAAATTGTTCTCAGAATATTTTGGACCCTAACAGTGGAAATCTCGCAAAATCAGCCAGCTTCATGAGCTTTCTACCATTGAGGGCCAAACATCTCATGAATGAGAAATGAATATGCTCATACTGATTTTGAATCTGACGCAAAACAAAAAGCATTTTGAAATCTACAGTAAAGTTTCTTAAAAAGGGTGAGAAAAAAGGTAAGGGACTGTATTCTTAACTGGTGTAAATCAGTGTATTTACACAGATCCATTTACAGCAGCTGAACATTAGGCCCAAATGTGTACAAGAGCCATCAGCTCTTAAAGTGTAAAGATGAAGCCTGAAATCACATACAGGATGTTCACAAACACAATGCAGTATTATACACTTATAAGAGTCTATATATGTTTCCGCTGGCCACAGTCCCAATGGAAAACTGATACAGAAATGGCTGATTTTAAATAAAATATATGAAATCTTCATTGTCTAGTGAAAAAAACAAACCAAATCCTTCTTGGAGCAGTCTGAAAAGGTTTGTCTCTATTTGGAGCACATTTTGTTTATGTTTCAGGGCCGCTGCAGTGAAAGAAACCTTTTCTGACTCTTTTTGAAAGTGGATTTTTCTAAATGCCTGCAGGAGACAGCTCAATGTGATGATTCTCATCCTATGCTGTTAATCTCTAAAGGTATTGAGGCTGGTATTTTCACACGAGACTCTTAAGAGGTGCTTTAGAAATGTGAAATTATCACAATGTTCATTTCCCGGTAAGTTTTGTGCCACTGCACAGCTGTGCTCAATTAGGGAGACATTTGAAAAGCAGCAGGAAAAAAAGTAGTGAAAACAATACATTCTTCTCTCTGTGACATCCTCAATTTAAAAAATACAATTCCTAAAAATGGGTCATATCAGAAAAAAGACTACATGGAATGGAAAGTGTCTGAAGTTGTGTGTGACATATTACGCTTTACTGGGGGAAAACAATGAGAGGGTCTTTCTAATTCCACTAGTGTCACTGGTTTCCTGTCTTTTTAAGTAAATCTTAACCACAGTCAAGGAGAAGACTTATTTCAACATGCGTTATTTGCCTTGCAGTAGCATCCAAAGGCCCCAACCAGGATAATGGCCCCTTTTGCTCTAATCTAGTAGACAATCATTCCTGTCTTGAAGATCTTTTGTTATAATTTGAAACAGGACACAACAAATGGATGTTAGACAATGAGGGGGTCAAGGTTAATGAAAGTAAGATCACACAGCAAGACACGATAGCTCTCTGAAAAGCTATTCTGGGATTGGTCTCATATTACACTCATTTAGGGCACCATCCTGCTGAGTGCTAAGTGTGCTCCATCTTCCAGTGATTTCCACCGGCTCTTGACACCTCACAGGGCTGATTCCTTACTGTGCAAAATAAAAGAAACAGAATGAATATGAACTTTTTTCCGAGGGAAAAAAATAAGTTATTGGTAGAGATGGGCAAGCCTCAAAAACCTTAGAGATTTGGTTCTGTTCAGCTAAGTTAGGATGCTTCCTTCAGAAGCTATCAGGTTGTACAAATAAGAGATTTTCTGTGTGGGAGAGTAACTGCACATCCAGTGGGTATTCTTTGCCTTTCCTATCCAGTCTATTGTGAAGGATTCAAGCTGGCAGGCAAAGTCTTTTTTTGTTACATACAATGCAGAATTATCCTACTAAATCTTTGCCCTCCAAATCTATTTTTGGTTGGAATTTTAGTAAAAAGCCATAGCGGTGCACATGTTTGGAAAGCATAAGGCTAAACTTTCACAACTCTATGAGCCATACTGCTTTCATACTTTCAGTATGAGACACACAGTATTATGGCTTAATGTATTTCAAGAAAAAAAAAAAAAAACCCTGGTGTGTTGGCAGTTCATTGCATAAGCCAAGGCAGCCTTGGTCTGTTCTACCTGTTGCTTGGGTTTGCATAGATTTTCCAGGACACTGAAATTTTCAGAGCAGGTCACAAACATTAACTACTTCATCATCTCAATTTCCACTAATTTTCTCTATTATGTGTTCACAGCTAGAATTATCTGGAAGCTGCTCACTGCTCCTTCAGCAAAGAGAGTTAAAGAAGGTAGAGTGGCACTGGCCTACTTCTTCATACTTCAGTCTTTTCATTTTTAGTCTGCTGCTGCTGTCCTTCTGTAAGAGAAAAACAAGGCAATATAGGAAAGCAATTATCTCTTGAGAGGTACACTTTTACCAGCCCCTAAGCAGCCCAAAGTAGATTGATGACATAATCAGCCTATCTAAGTAATATTGCATCTATGTCAGACTTTCGGAACATGGTATGATCATTTTTCTAGTATACTAAGCATCATCATTTGGAAACTCAACCCCAAGACAACAGTGGCAAATAAGGTGAGTCTCTTGAAAGTTTAGTTCCTGTCTAAGAGGTGTTGAGAGGCTGTTTCAGCACAAGAGAAGCTTTTGGTAGAACTGAAATCAACCTGATGATTGAGGTAATTGATAATAAGGCAATGAAAAAATGGGTATTGCAACTTCTTGCAATATGTAACCAGACCACACTGAAATGAAACATTCCAGTTTCTTATGGCTCCCTCAATCCAGAACCGTAAGTATACTACACAATTTGCAGATATCTGTAGGTGTAGAAATAATTCATATACTTTTGTCTATTTTCAGCCACAGGAGGAAGAGGCAAGGATATAGAACGTGAAAACTAACAAAAGATGAAAGACATTGTCAAGCTCAAGCCTTTAAGAGCTTTGACAAGCAGTTGTTTCTTGTACTAACTGATCTTACCTTAAATCAGTGTTTCCCAACCGTTTGAATGCTGAGCCTGCACTTCAGGAAAATAGAACTCTGCTATGGATTGTTAAAGGCCCACACATCTTCACGTGTGCATTTTCTGCACTCCCGTGGCTGATCCTTCGCATTGGACTTGCGATCCTTTACCCCTCACTTTTCAAAATGCTGATGCAGATTTTCATAAGATACTACTTGTCCTTTCTAACATGCAGTGATGAACAGTGATAGTCAACAACTGTCATGGTTAAAGGGCTAACTGCACCTCTGACCCCTTCTCTGGCTTCCCTGAGGGCACCCCCACAGGTCTGAGGGCTTGCGTTATCACCTCCCTGGGGCACAGCACTGTGAATCTCCCACTCTCAGACCAAGTGCAGTGCTACAGTACTCTGTGTACCCACCATACTTACCCAGCAGGGTCAAGGGGACTCGGTACCTGTGGTTCTTTCCTTCGGGAGCTGTGACCGGGGGTGAATTCAGTGAACCACAACAGCATTCTTAAAAGAAAATATTGTTTAATTTTAGCAATAGGAACAAGGCAAAACATAAGGTAAGAGGGTTTTAAACCAACAACAATAGTCTATATGTAAATCTCTCAGACATGAAGGCTTAGGCAGGCCAATCTTATTCCAGACCCTTGGGATCTCGATGTCGTTTTTACGCCAACAACTTCTCTCTGTCGGTACTTGAGGACTGTGTCTTTTTATTCCACTCCAAGACATTCATTCTCTCCTGTGTTTCCCAAGCCTGGTTATACTAGATCAGTAGGGTGTTGGAGCTGCACTTCAAAGCAGATGCCTCTGCATTGTCCTTCAAGGGTTTGCTCCAAAGTGAATATCAGGATCCATCCCCATCTTCCTGGGTGTATTTTCTTACAAACATGCTAGTGAACTTACTCAATGTATGCATACGGGAAACACCACTGGTCAAGATACAGTATTCATAGCGTGACAGACCCAGACCAGTGGGGTATAGGAGTCTGGTAGAGGGCAAATATACTGGTCACTGGATGAGTAGTTTTCTGTTCCCTGAGTGACCAGAGCAGGGGCTGCACTAGAGGAATCAGGAACCTGCTAGAACCAGTTAAGGCAGGCAGGCTAATTAGGACACCTGGAGCCAATTAAGAAGAAGCTGCTAGAATCAATTGAGGCAGGCTAATCAGGGCACCTGGGTTTTAAAAAGGAGCTCACTTCAGTTTGTGGTGCGTGTGTGAGGAGCTGGGAGCAAGAGGTGCAAGGAGCTGAGAGTGTGTACTGCTGGAGGACTGAGGAGTACAAGTATTATCGGACACCAGGAGGAAAAGGTCCTGTGGTGAGAATAAGGAAGGTGTTGGGAGGAGGCCATGAGGAAGTAGCCCAGGGAGTCGTAGCTGTCATGCAGCTGTTACAGGAGGCACTATAGACAGCTGCAGTTCACAGGGCCCTGGGCTGGAACCTGGAGTAGAGGGCAGGCCTGGGTTCCCCCCAAAACTCCCAATTGACCTGGACTGTGGGTTCTTCCAGAGGGGAAGGTCTCTGGGCTGTTCCCCAACCCACATGGTGAATCTCTGAGGCAAGAAAATCTGCCAATAAACGCAGGACCCACCAAGATAGAGGAGGAACTTTGTCACAATAGATTATTATGGGCACTCCAAAATCCATCACAACAAAAATTATCACTGATATGTGAGTTTATCCCTTTGCAATCAATGGGGCAGTTCATGGCTCAGAGCTATTGTTTCAAGCTCTCTGCAAAGGCTGGCAGACATCTCTTCATCAGTTATATTCCAGGTATTGAAAGTTTTCCCCACCCCTACCCCCACACTATTATAACAGCCAGAGACTTTGGCGGAGGGTGGCTGGTTTAAACAAAAATACAAACCAAGACTCTAGAGAATAATTGCAAGGTCTTTCTGGACCAACCTGGCTAGCTCTTTGCATATATCCCGCCCAGGTATTTATGTAAAGAGCTGCCTCTTAATGAGTGTGTTTTTAACAGGGAATGTAATATGTTAAAACACAATTTTTAACAGTTGAGGTAGGTGACATGATGGTGACCATGTCTGACTGTGTAGTGTAGAAAAGGACAAGCTTTGTGTAAACTTATTCAGCTTTGTGTAAGCTAGTTGTCGGTAAGTAGTGATCCTAATTGGATTTATTCATGACTAGCTCACGTGATACCGAAAACAATTCGTCTTTGTCTGCACTGACCAGTCAGAATCATGGCAATTAACTCTTATTAAAAATAGAGTTCGACATTATTACATTTCTTAGTGAAGACGAGGCCATTGAGGACTAGCTGTAGCACTCATTTGTCTCAATTTAATACAGAGTTTTCTCTGGGGTCAGTACATATACAGTTCCTTCCAGCCTAGATGTATAAAACAGGTCCACAAGCTTCATTATAAAGCTGTTCTACATAATGATGAGTCTACTGTGTAAACCTGCTTTGCCATAACTCACATTTAACCAATTAGTAAATGCACAATGGGTTGTTTTCCAAGGAAAACCTTGTTAGACACATTTTAAATTAAATTGATAGCATAAGGGGAAAAAAATATTACTAAGTACCATCCCAAATGTATTTCCTTTGCTTCCTTTATATTTGTTAAGTTCCTTCCTCCTAAGGGGTAAAAATCCAGAAAGATCTCAAGCGCAAAATAAATTCAGATTGAGTATGAATGATGAATAATACATGGAAGTTTTTCTAATATATTTTTTAAATAAATTTTAAGTATGCACATTTTCATATTACATTACCCAGATTTGAAAGAATAAAATACCTCTGATATAGCAATTTTCATCAGTAGATCTCAAAGTGTTTCATGACCTTTTAACATATTGATCCTCACAACACCCCTGTGGGGTAATACTTTCCTATCATCTCCACTTTACAAAAGGGAAACTGAAGCATAGAAAAGCTAAGTGACTTAACCTTCCTGTGTGACCTTGGCTATGACAGAGCAGGGAATTTAACCCCATTCTCCCAAGGACAACCATAGAATAAAAACAAACACTTCAAAATCACAATTAAAGAAAGCAATAACACATTGATTAAATTTTAATAAAGGGAAAGAAATAAACATTTAAATTATCAGTTAATGAACATTCATATAATATAAAATATGATTATTTTATTAGATTTTTAATTACTTTTATAATTTGGGATTATATACAATATTTTCTAGATGGACTATGATATAGATTATGATAGCAGATAATATAAAGAGAAAATATTTAATGCAATTAAAATACAGTTGTGGTAGGGCTTAGCACAATACCCTGGTCCTCCGTTTCTCTTCTTTTTTCCAATTTGTCTTTTCTCTTATATGAATTTAATCAATGCATGTATAATTGTTTTCTTGGAATTGTGATTGTGAAGGGTTTGTTTTTTGTTGTATGTTTGTCATTTCACACCTTGGTAGCATAAGAAAATATGTGCGTACTTACCTTTTCAAACACACATATCAATTTATGGTTCCTAATTAGAGCTGAGTGAATAAAGCTTTGTGGTTGAACCAAATAATAATAATAAAAAAAATCAGTTAATTTCCAATCAAAACTGACATTTTTGTTTTTTCCTTGGTGAAACAAATAAACAAAAAACATTGAAATTTAATTTGGGTCAAGCAAAACATTTCAAATGTCAATAAAAACCAACATTTCAAAATGAAATTTCATTTAGAAACTGTCAGCATTTTGTTTCCAAAAGATAGATTTGGAACATTTCATTTTGAAAATGTCAAAACATTTTTTTCAGGGGGAAAAATTAATTTGTCCAGTTTGACTGGAATTCATGAATCACCTTTGGTGCCTCCCCAAAATGCATTTTTTGGGCAAATTTACTGTTCACCAAAACAAATTCACCCAGTTCAGTTCCTGAAAAAGGTTAACTATTGGGTGAAATTTCTGGAAGCTTATACTTAAAATCTGTGTGTGCATGTAGGTACACATACAAGCATTTTTTATTAATAAAGTTAACATTTACCCAATATAGAATCTCTCTTTACTTAGAGCGGGAAACAACTGCAGCACTTCAGATACTACTGGGTTGTAACGGTGGGTGAATGTTGACTTCTTATGGCATTCACCCTACCGCAATATTCAGGAACTGCAGGAAATTATACTGGCTGTTTTATAGGTCTGACCAGTAAAAAAGCTGCTTCCAGGGCCACCCTGAGCCAGAGAGGTGCACAAAAGGGGAAGTTTGCCCCAGACCCCTGTGACCTGCGGTGCCTAGGATAGCCCACACTGAAAATGCCAAGGTCAGGGCAGGTTGCAAAAATGAGAGCAGATTCTTCCAAAACTGGTGGTTAATTCTGTAGTTAGACTCACCAACCGGTCACAAACTGTGCTCCTGATCCCCCCCCCCCCCCCCCCTTCCCACTAGTTAGCAAGAAGCTGGAAAAAAAATCACACATTCCAGTCTGTGGCTCCCAATCAGCAAATAGGTCCAGTAAAGTGAGAAATTATGTAAAACTCTATTCACTATACAAAGTGTTCTTCTGATTCCCAAAGGGCCAGCCACATTACCATATCAGTACTAGTTTGGATCTTACTCAAAATACCATGCTTCCAGTCAACCCTTTAGTATCTAAAACTAAAGGTTTATTATAAAATAAAAGGAGAAGAGAGTGGTTAAAGCAATCATATCCATACATATGACTTCAGAGTCCATATATCAGGTTCTCAGCAGCACAGGTGAGTTTGCTGGCTTATAAAGTTCCTCTGGAACACATCCAAAGCTTGGATGGGTCTGTCAGTCCTTTGTTCAAAACTTCAGATTGTAGAGAATTTACTCCAGAGCAGAATTGAAGACAGAATGGAGAAGATGCAGCTGCCTTTGCCATGGGGCTTGAACATCTTTTGACCCAAACACAAGCTCACAGCACATGGGCCTGGAAATGCTCTTGGAGCCCCTGTCCACAAGCATATCCCTACACGTCCTGCTGACTCATAGGTGTAGCCCCAGGCTTCTCTCAGTGCGTTCATTGTACAGCTGAGTGGCCATCAAACAGGCTAGATTGGCGTCAGCCAATGGAAACACAGCACAGGTTGGAGATGCAGATATATCACACATCTATAACTCATGATACAAAGATGATAATACATATACAGAAGTTATCATAGTTAGCAAGTTATAACTTTTCTACTGATACCTTACATGACATATCTTGTAAGATTCATGGCAATTTTGCCATATTGGTATCAATAGTACACCTCTACCTCGATATAATGCTGTCCTCGGGAGCCAAAAAATCTTATCGCGTTATAAGTGAAATGCGTTATATCGAACGTGCTTTGATCCACCGGAGTGCGCAGCCCCACCCCCCCGGAGCACTGCTTTACCGCATTTTATCCGAATTCGTGTTATATCGGGTCGCATTATATCGGGGTAACGGTGTATTATAAATGGTCACCCATATTCCATACATCATGCCCTCCATTTGAGAGGGCCCCAAAACTGAGTGCCATTGTGATCTGGCTCTGTGACCCCATGCACTGGATCATAAAGCTACTCACTGAAATTTGGATCAGTGGCCAAACCTGAGTACTACTGAGACCTCGTGCACTGAGTCACAACACCCAGACTGGGGAGCCGGCACATTGCAGCAGGACAGCTGCTGGGCCACTGCTGTAGGGCGAGACAGGTGGGGGCTAGCTTTCCACACACGCACACCCACACCCCACACTCCCCTCAAAGGTAATTTTTGGTAAGGTGGGTTGGGGCTGTAGCCTATAGGAATAGATATTTGTTAGAAGATGCATAGGTATAAGTTAAGGCAGTCATGCAATGACTCAAAGCCCATAAGACAATAGTTTAGCCAAACTAATTAAGGCATAAGGCTCCAAAACCCTTAGCATAAGTCGTAATCAAGAGTAACCTGAGATCATAGGATATTACAGCATTCTGTCTTGTGATGACTAAACTGTTGATAGGCAATCACAAGATGCTAGTTTATATGAGTTTGGGATATTTTTAGTTAGGGACTGGATGTCTGATCACAGAAATACCTTGGTAACTAATTGACATATATGCTATTAAGGTTGAGATAAATGGATTAATAATCTATGGGAGAAGGGCTCCCCAACATTAGTGGGGTGAGGAACTATAAATAAGGAAAAGGGGCTGAAACTCCTACTGAATGCACATTAGGCATAGTGGCATCAGTGTAACACGCTATAAAAGCTGTATCCTGGCCTGTGAGTTTTGGCGAGGGCAAGATGTAGCCCTTCGGAGATGCCAGGATGCAGGGCTGGCTCCAGGCACCAGCTCAGCAAGCAGGTGCTTGGGGCGGCCAAGGGGCAGGAGTGGAACGTCGGGCTCTTTGGCGGCAGGTCCCTCGGTCCCTCTCGGAGGGAAGGACCTGCCTCTGAATTACCGCCGAAGAAGAAAGCGGCATGGTGGAGCTGCTGCCGATCGTGATCATGGCTTTTTTTTTTTTCCCTGCCATTTGGGGCGGCAAAAACCCTGGAGCCGGCCCTGCCAGGATGACAGCCACTAGGGACAATAATGATGGTGAGGGAGGAAGATGATAACTAACACTTCAGGGTGTTTGAGAAGGGGTGATGTAAGCATATTGATGCTTAGCTCATTCAGTATTATCTCTGCCTGCCTTGCTGGGTTGGAGTGTGTTTGAATTTGCTAATTGGGTTAATAAAACCATTATAAATATAGTGTGATTCCTTAAGTGAGAATGTTGCAACCATGCACCATTGGGGCTCCCAACTGAACAATAATTCTGATAATACTGGGACAGATCTTGGGACAATAACCTACCAAATTTCAGAGTGCTAATTAGGGAAACTAAAATCAGTAATATAATCAATATACAATCAATAGATCAGGCACCAGGGCCTCAGTTTCAGATTTTGCCCCAGGTACTCCAAACCACTGTGCAGCCCTGGTTGCTTTATGCTTCCATTATTCCTGTTCCCTTCTTGGATTGTACTCTTATTGGGCCTATGCCTCTGTTTACTTCAATGGGAATTTTCCAGTAATGTTTGTTTCATGAATTTGGTTCTTAAAAATTCCCATACATTTATGGGCCAGATTCCTCAGCTGGTGTAAATCAATGTTGTTCTATTTCAGGGGTGGGCAAACTACGGGCCCGAGCTGGATCCGGCCCCACAGGGCTTTGGATCCGGCCCGCAATGCCGCTGGCACCACATTCCTGTGGCCTCTGGTCGGGGGAGGAGGGGCAGAGAGCTCCGTGCATTACCTCCAGGCACCGCCCCCCGCAGCTCCCATTGGCCGGGAACAGGGAACTGCGGCCAATGGGAGCTTTGGGGGTGGTACCTGGTGGTGCAGCAAGGGCAGCACATGCGGAGCCTTCCGCCTCTCCCCCGGGGGCCGCAGCGCTTCCTGGAGCGGCGTGGGGGCGGGGGCGGGGAGAGGGCAGGCATGCAGGGAGCCTGCCCTGGCCCTGGTGCGCGCCGCTGCCAGCCCGGAGCTCAAACCCCTCCTGCACCCGCCCAACTCCCTGCCCTAAGCCCCTCACCTGCACCTCGCACCCCTCCTGGACCCCAACCCCCTTCCCTGAGCCCCCTCATACAACACACCTCTCCTCTGCCCCAATCCCTTGCCGAGCCCCTTCCTGTACACCACACCCCCTCCCATACCCCGCACTCCCTCACCCCCCTGCCCCGGCCCTGCATACAATTTCCCCACCCAGATGTGGCCCTCAGCCCAAAAAGTTTGCGTACCCCTGCTCTTCTTTGCTAAGACAAGTATGGAAAGAACCTGCATTAATGTTAATATTTAATGTCAACATCACCCTTCGAAGCAGGTCTAGCCTTCTCAGGTAATGATTCCAAGTTCTGATTCCTGGTTCAATTTTCCCCTGTTCTTAGAGAGGGTTTTACAACTAATGATATGTCCGTATAACACATAACTCAAAGTCAGATGAACACCGTATCTGGATAAAGTCAAAACTGCAGAGTTCATCTGTTCATCTACTTGTGGTAAGAGATTTAAATGCAAAACAAGAAGAAAAAAACCCACAGCAAACCCTCTTCTCTTTGTTGTTCACCATTACAATGTTCACTCAGTACACATCACTCAATATAATTTTCCTGTCTCTTTTCCTTTTTCCCCTTGAAAGAGCTAATGAAAGTTCATCTTCAGAGGTTTGTCAATCCAGCCAGAAAACTGTGTTAGCTCTGAAGTCTTTGATCAGACCCTAAGATTTATACCTAATCTTTGTAATGCAAATACTTTCAGTGATGACAGCTCTAAGTCAGGCCCAAGACCCATAAATCATTGAAGGATTATGTTTGTAAGATGACCATTTGTTTTTCTTGGCCTTGTACTTGTTCTTTACAGCAACTAAAGACCAGAATTTATAGGGCAAGGCCCAGGGGGGAAAAAAAGCCCTTAGTCCTAATATGTACAATTACACTGACAGAAATCCGCTTCTTTTCTATAAAACAAAATAATGGTACAACAAAAGGATTAGTTTGTAAAACTGTTACTCATGACATTAACATTTTATATTTGAATCAAACCCCACGCGACATGATCAAGCAACGTGCACTGAGATCTCAAAGTAAATATAGATAAGAAAAATGAATTACCTGTATTCTACTTGCTCTTTGATTCGCATTTGGAAATTTTACATTTACTGTAGCTGTACCAACACTGAAAAGTGGATTAATGCTGTTATAAAAAGAGGCTCTTGCTTCAGAGAAATGGGATTTCACTGAATTTTTTTTTTTTTTAGCTATATAATGTGATTTTGGATAAAGACCCAAAAGGAAAAATGTGAAGGCCATGTTTGAAGTCTTGTAGGCTACTGGATGTTAGTAGTGTTTTAATGTCAGATGCAGAGCAGAAAAAACAGCTCCCAAAAATACAGAAATTGGGTGTGAGTTGCTTGTTGGCTAGTTTTTGGCTTGAAGCTTGCTTCTTTTTTTGATCGGCTCCTGGCAAGCAGAGGCAAGGGGGAGCAAGCAGGGGCAAGGGGCGGGGAGAAAGTGTCAGGGTGCCCAGCGGGCCCACCACAGTCCCAGACTGCACACTGGGGGCGGGGATCTAGTCACAGAGAGTGTTGGGGTTCTTAGGGATTGGCTTGTTTTGAAATGGGATTAGCTTGATTTTTGGCTTATTGTGAAAGTCAGGGTGCTTATTTACCGCGTGAAAGTTGGCAACTGTGATGCAGAGCTCTATGAAAAGCTCTGTACGTGAATGTGCAATAAAGCCAGAGAGGTTTAGGCTTTTCACCAGCTTTGTGGATGGAGGGGAAAAACAACAACAAACAAACAAAAAATCCCTCTGTTGTTGCAAGGCTCATTTTTTGCTCATGGCAGGTTTCAGTCCACAAACATGACACTTGTTTGTCCGGGCAGTCAGAATGTAAATTCCACTCCAGTGACCCTTTTGGAATCTTCCACTCACAGTCAGTGGTAAATAGATACTGTAAAAGAAGGAGCATCCTGACAAGTGTCCTGGCATTATGGTTGTTATAGTGTTCTTCTCATCAGGCACACCGCAAAGCCTTAGCACAGTTAATCGATAACAGACATGCCCTGACAAAACACAGCACTTCAGCATGCCCACAAAAAGAGCAGCTGTCCTAGACCCAGATCCAAAACCCACTAAAGTCAGAGTCATTATTGACTTCAATAGCATTTGAATCAGGCCCCTAATTCCCAGTGTTTTACTACACAAACTTCCTCCTTCCAGCCTGCTCCCCTCATTCCTCTTAAGTAACAGCACCACAAACATCGAAGAAAACAGACTTAAATAACTAATTATACTGCCAAAACTACACTAGCAATGGGAATTTTACTTTCTTCTCAGTATTTAAATAAAGATTCTACAGTTCAAAATGTAGCAAAGTGTAGTTAGATATGCATAGCTTTGGTAAAAAAATACCATGCCTTGCTGACTCGTTGAAGTTTTTTGTTTTTAGAAAAAAGGTAATCCATTAGCATATAGAAAATGACCCACTGGAACTAGTTTACTTCTGTTTTCATAAAGATTTTCAGAGACTGACTAGCACAATGCAGCCCTGATTTTTGCTGGAAGCTCCAGGCACTACTGGAATAACAACAGCCATCTTCAACAACACATCAGCTGATTGTTGCAGAGAAAAATGCCTTGCTGACTCCTATGTAGAACATTGCAGAATTGACCTGGATAATATGCATTTTAACATTTCTCTTGAGCAACAGAGGTAGGTCATTGCTGGAAGCAGTGTAGGATACCCAACTAGCTGGATTCTTGGTTTGACTTTTAAGGAAAAACTTTGTAGCTTTGCTAAGGAGGCAGATTTTGAACAAACTGTTTACAGTGTAGCCCTAATAAAATCATGGCTCTCTTCTCCCACCATGGCGAGTGGTGGTTGAATTTCCTCCCCACAGATTTTTTCCCTTGTCCATGTTCTCTCCAACGTTGCCATAGTCCAGGGGCTATGCAATTTTTGTTTTGTTTTGTTTGTATGGGGACCTACTTTTACAAAGACTTTAGTGTACAAGGCAATTGGTGGGGTGTCAAGCTTTGGTTTTTTTCATATTATAAATAACAAAAATAAGTCAGAATGAGCTAAATGTTATATTAGGAAGAACACAAAAACAGATTTTTCTTCATTAAAGAAGAAACCTTAAACCAGAAAGTTGGTCTGGTACAGAGATTAATTCTAATTAGAGCTCAGAAGAGAGTGAAAAATGTATTGATAAATGGCTGTCCCTTCTCACTGTTTCATGTGCTCTGTTTCCAGTCAAAAGTTTTTCTTGGGCTGCAACAAGGTCTCATTACATAATGTAAGAAAGGAAGAAAGTCATAGGCCCAACAAATAAGTAACTGTCAGTATTAAAAGACAGATGATTTCAAAAACAATGTTAGCAAGAGAACATTGGCAATGTCATCTGAAGGGGCTCCTTAGACTAATACCATTTGAATTCAGATGCAAACTTGCCTCCTACAAATTGTCGCAGTGTGAACAAAAATATCCAGAATGGTCCATGCGCTGTGTGGAACAGTGGGTTAAGAACTGAAAGACATGACAAAGACTGCTGCTGCTGCTAATTATCACACCACAAATTACTCTGACCTTGTTATTATTTTTTTATAAATATATTCCTTAAGGAGTATCTTGTACTACATATAAAAGCCAATATAGGCATAGTTCAAGTATATATGTCCTATTTTAAAATAGCAAGACAGATAGACTTTTATAGCCTTTAAGGCTAGAAGGGACTAGTAGATCATCTAGTCTGACCCCCTGAATAATCACAGGCCATTAAATTGCCCCTGTATGTGTGTTGGGGTAAAGCATATTTTCCAGAATGGCATTCCATCAATTTGAAGATATCCAGAGATGGAGAATTCACCATTTCCCTTGGTAGTTTGTTACCCTCCCTGTTATTTTTTTTTTCTTCTTTTCAATTGGAATTGTCTGCCTTCAGCTTCCAGCCATTGGTTCTGGTTATGTCTTTTCCCACTAAATTAGAGTGTCTTTTAGTACCTGGTATTTTCTCCCCATTAAGGTACTTACACACTGTAATCAACTCTCCTCTCAGTCTTCTTTATGATAAGCTAAACAGACTGAGCTCTAAGTCTCTCAGCATAAGGCATTTTCTCCAGTCCTCAGATAATTTTGTGGCTCTTTTCTGCACTCTCCAAATTTTGAAACATCCTTTTTAAAATGTGAATCCCAGAACCGTAGGCAGTATTCCAGTGTCTCAGGAATGCTATATACAGGACTTAAATCACCTCCCTAGTCCTACTCCTCTTGATAAAGAATATCCTGCCATTTTAAAATAGGCAATGTTTAAAAAAACTGGCCTTCAGCAGCCCTGAGGGGAATTAGCTGAAATGCAAAAGTGATTGCCAGAATTCTTTCAGCCCTCAAAATTAAGCCATCCTTTCACAAAAGGATATTTAAAATTGTGGTCATGGTTTTGCACAGGCTTGGAACAAAACCATCAAAGGTATGTCTACACTGCAATTAGACACCTATGGCTGGCCCCTACCAGCTGCCTCGACTCATAGGGCTCAGGCTAAGGGGCTGCTTAACTGCAGTGTAGACATTTCGGCATGAGGTGATTTAAGTCCAGCCTGAGCTCTGGGACCCTCCCATCTTGCAGGGTCCTAGAGCTTGGACTCCAGCCCAAGCTCGAACCTCTACACTGCACTTAAACAGCCCCATAGCCAGAGCCCCATGAGTCTGAGTCAGCTAGCATGGACCAGGAGTCTAATTGAAGTGTATACATATCCTAAAATGCCATGAAAAATAGTAATCCTACATATCACCTACCCTGTCAAAACTAGAAGGTCATAGAAATCTTATGAGAAAAACCTGAAATCTCACGATACTAGGCTAATTCTGTACCATATTAAGCATTTCAGAGGAGACAGCGAGTAATGGAATTGCTATGCCTAAATCACTCTCCCCAGGTGAATATTGGTCACCTGAAGAGCATGAGAAATGCCTTCTGTACAGGGGATGAAAGGGGCCATCTAGTCCTGCAGCATGATTCTCCTCCTCTGCCATCTCACACAGGTGGCTGAATTGGGATTGCCTACAGCTGGAGTCCCCCATGTTTGCCACACCCCTTTTTCTGACCTAATGAACAATGATATGGCCATATTTCAATAGATGGGGCCTTTCCATCCAATTCTGAAACAGAACAGATAATACATTTAACACTGAAATTATAAATTGACCTATTACCCTATGGGGTGGCTGAATGTAGGACCTAAAAACACCCCGACTGCCAATGCTAATAGATTATATCTCTTCAGTTCCCATTCCTAATATTGCAGCAGATGTATCCACTCTTCTTCTAAACAAATGAAAGCTGAAATCCTCAGAAGTCAAACACAGAAACTTGGCTCCTTTCAACACCACGCTTAAAAAAAAGGGATAAAGAGTGGACCTGGCACAACAGGCCCAGTTGCAATGAATGCTTTCAAAGCCTGTACTGGGCAAAGGTCTGCTTCATCACTCTCCTTCATGAGAATCTTTGTATCATGACCAAATCGATCTGTTTTTGATTCATGTAAAATCAAGATGATCTTCCCTTGCTCCCATTGCAAGTCTCCAGTGGCTAATGCCTTGCCTCACTTAGTTCCTTTGTCCAGAAACTAGCTCCCCATCTTAAAAAGGCCATCCAGGAAGGTTGCCTTGAACAGCATTGCCTTGCTGTGGCTACCACAAACCTTGGGGAGAGTATGGGCACTTGGGAATAGCTCCAAAAAGGCACTTAGGTTTTCGAGTGCTCAGTCTTGTAGGTGTGGCAACTCTCAGCCTTTTAGTTGCACAGCCACCCAGTGGAATCTTCAGCTGTGAGTTAGATGTCCAGGATCACTGTACGATGTATGGGGAGAGGTAGGTATCTAAGAAACCAACCACCTCAATGGGGAACTGCCTAAGCTACCTTGCAGGAAATGCTGAGGAGGTAATTAGCACCTAACTCTGGGCTGGAGAGAGCCACTTATCTCCATTTGGGATTCACAGTCATGAACCTTCTCCTGGAGTTAGTCACCTGGGCAGTCCTTTCTAATGAAAAACAAGTTGAGAGAAAGAGAGATCCCCACTGCATTATAGCCAGTAGTCAGGTGGTTAGGGACCTGGGAGACCTGTTTTCAAATTGTTCTTCTGTCCAAATTGTAGACAAGACTTGATCTTGGATCTCCAACATTCCAGATGAGCATCATTGAGCTATAGGGTATTCTGGGACCCAGACATGTGCCTAGCTCTCCAAAAATTTCTGATCTGGTTGTCCCCAGCACTCTTTTCTGCAGATTAGGAATGCTATGAGAATGCCTACCAGATTGGGCCCTGCGGGTTAGATAGGCAAGGCAATGCCAAGTTTGAAAATCCTTCTGGGGCTTAGGCATGAGCTAGCTGAGATTCTGGGATAGGCCATATATGAGATGAGCCTTGGCACACCCCGAAATCTGTGGTGTCTGGAAAACATGCTGAGTAAGTTCGAAACATCCAAGAGTCAAAAATAGTTTTCCATCAGTCCGAATAGTGGCAGTGCCATTTTAAATCACAGAAATGTACCTGGCCATGAACTGTATATTCATATGCAGGGCACTACAGTACAAATACTTGCAACCACCACCCATGCTCTCGGACTTTGCAAGCTGAGTTAACTATCCATACCATGTTGTCACTCCAGAAGCTGACCCACTTATTCTGGAACCTGTTTCCTCACATAGTGATTGACAGTAACACTGGAACCAGAAATGTGATATGCTCCTTGGTGACATGGATGGTCTGATTCTTCAGACACCTTTGAGCACACAACTCTTCTTCAAACTACACTCCAAAGCCCAAGCCACCTGCCATGTCTGAGTTGTAGCATAAGGGTTTAAGGCAGGAGCGGGCTATTTGCCCCTGTACACATTTAGGTTGTTAAGCCATGGTGTAGTTCTGAGGGATAAACCAGTCCAGGGTACTTTTATGGATTTAAAAAGCATAAGTGACAAATATACAACTAAATAAACATATTACTAACTAAACTTACTATAATTAAATATGGAATAAAATTAATCAGTTTGAAGTCTCAATGTCTCAATCAAAAGTAAAGTTAAAACAATGCAACTGAAATGTAATCAATAAATCAGTGGTTCAGTCTATGAGTATGTTCAATTAACTCCACAGCCAATTGAAACAAATTATAGGGTTACAAAAAGAATGACTTTGACCCTTTACAGGAGAGCAAGTTTCCTTCACTTTAAGCTCTCAACCATGTAATGACATCTTCTCTCTCACACACTGACACACACATGGAAAATTGGGCATTTAGGATGACTCCTTATGCCACATAAGAACAACGAGTTAGAGTCCTCACTTCTTGTTTCTTGGGATCTTTGACTTGCGATTGTTATTCAGCTGGAACAGGTGACTTGAGCTAGTAGATTCAGGCATGCAGCAGGGACCAGGGCAGGGGGTGTTGGTCTCTTCTCTTAGCTGTAGACTTGAGGCTTGGTGCAGCCAGTTGTCAGAATCCTTCACCTCTTCAACTGCATGGCTAGCCCAGGGAGAGAGGGGCATGGGTGGTGTCAATGTTATGATGGAGAAAACTTCCCCACACTTCTCTTCCACTTGGTCTTTGATTTTTAAAGGGAGTCTGTGCCCTCCCTCACTCCACCTAGGTGCCACCTTTGCACCAGGCCAATTAAAGGATTCTAGCATATTGCCTGCAATTCAACATGGCCCATCCTTTGGGCAGAGTCTTTGTCTGAGGTTACTACAAGATTCCAGTTAGTGATAGAAGATATCTTGCAACATTTGCTGAAGATGACCACACACAGTTGTCCTATTCCACGCAGGACATTTTCTAGCATGGACTGCTCAATTTGATCCCAGATTTCTGCCTAGACCAACAACATAAGACCCACATTTGGTCCTTGATAATTAATAGCCATCAGGCAACTTGCAAACTCTTACATACATTCTGCACTCATGACTGTTTCTAGGCAAAGAATTAGGGAAGTGATTTTTGAGCCCAGACTGGTACAGATTTATGAACTTCCTCACTAACCTTTAGCCTAACGGCATAAAGCTGCTTTAACATTTATATCAAGCTAACTTTATCTGGCATTGAACAATTAAAATTATCCAGGCCAACCCAAATATAAGCCATATGACTTTCAGAGTGGATCTGCAAGTTGGCATATAGCAACCACTCTTCATGACAAAAAGATATCTATTATATTCTTCTAAGAACAAGTCCCAAACCTTTAGGTCCTCGCTTATCTCCATGGTCACGCTAATGTAGTGGTGAGGCCTAGAGACACCCATTTTGTATGCCGCCAGCCATGCATTAAAGGTGCAATCAGGAGACATTTTCTTGGCCACCATTATGGTGGACAAC
Source organism: Malaclemys terrapin pileata (assembly GCF_027887155.1). Taxonomy (NCBI): domain Eukaryota; kingdom Metazoa; phylum Chordata; order Testudines; family Emydidae; genus Malaclemys; species Malaclemys terrapin. Next base: position 219,287,714 of record NC_071506.1, on the reverse strand, counting down.
AATTTTTGCAGTTTTTCAAATTTTTCATAAGGAAGATGAGACATCTGCCACAGTATCCAATTCAATACTCAGTATAGTAATCAGGTACTAAGCCTTCAGTTTTCTCCTCTCTTATGCAATTCCTAGCCTCCTGGACAAAGTCTGAAATGTTCTTAAAAATCTGACCCCAGTCTCCCTAGAAAAGGCAATTAATTAAGATAGCAAGATACCGGACGAAATCTAGATTTCCTGACTACTGCCCATTTTAACAGTGAATTTTACAAATGCCACACAGGAGCATCCTACTAGCATAGTTTTGTCAAAATAAAACTGTGCATCAAATTGAAACCCAGTAGGTTGAAGCTGGAAGGATACACAGGCAACAGTCTGAAGCATGACTTAGGTCATCAGTGCTTTTTTTCTCCACATGGTCTTGTCCTATTGACTGTAGAATCAAAGAGGGAGCAGTGTACTGAAAAGAGAACAGAATCAATAGCGTTTTTCATGGGCTCCCAAATGATAGATTAATTGGAATTCCCCTGGTGTCTTCTTTGGAACCACCCCAAAAGGGAAGGCCCATTGGTAAATAGAATTTCATTGGTAAATGAAAACTCAACTGAGCATTGGATGGGATTTGAGCCCAGTTTTCCCATGTGGCTCATAAAAATTCTACTTCTGAACCACCAGTAACACACTAGATAAATGATATCAAAAAATAAAAGTGAAAGGCATGGAGGCATGTGAAACAAAACAGAAGAAAATATTTATATGAGTTCCTGTGGAATTGAACTGCTAAATTTCACACACACACACACATCTCCTGTTGTGGGTGTGTTTGGGGGTGTTAATTAGAAACAGTGCTGCTTAAGTAGTCTGAAAATAGAGCCAGGAAGAGTCAAGGTTAGAAAAAGAAGGAAACACACAGAGAGAGAGAAAATGAGAGAGATGCTCATTCGCAGTGCAGCACAATAGCAATAACTGCTGCAGAAAATTTGACCACCACAGAAAGCATAACACCTGCCACCCCTTCACTGCCTCTTTACTCAGCTGCTATGGACAATTTGTATTTTAGCAATGACATTTTATTTTAACTTTCCAGTAGTGTATATTGTGATCATTCACTGAAACTCTATGTTAGAAACATATTTGTGCTACCAATCGCATTCATGTCTACAAGCAAGTCAGTGTTATAGGTTCCCTCCCCCTCCACCCCCCCCCCTCCCGGCAATTGTTCTTTAGTACAAGTCTTCCAGGATAAAGAGATGCCACTCACTCTCATAAAAGCAAAACGTCTATAGAAGACAAGCTAGGAATGGTCTCTAATGTGCAGTTGCCCTCTGTGTATGCCTGCAAGAAAGTAAGTATTAGGAATCTGTGTTTGTTCTATAGTTCAGTTGACTGTGGTGTCTCTGTTATGGACCCCAGGGTATGATCTTGTAGACTTTAGTCAGGCCAGAGGAGAGGCTTCAAGATTAATGAGCATCTCAGACATTTTAGTCCTAAAGGTTTTGTTTTGTTTTGGTACTTCCCTGCTCCACTTGATTGTTCCATCAGAACATTCTTCCTCCTGCCATATGCAACTAGGGTGCTATGCCCAGTCCCAAAGGATCTTGGTCTTCAGTAGTTCATTATATGAACTGAATGGCGAGGTGGAGACTACTAAGTCCTCTGCACACATTCAGGGAGATCCTGCTTCAAAAGAATTTACAATCTAATCATAATCCCTCTTTACATACCGTAACTTTTCCACATAATGGGTCAGTGAACACTCCGGTTTCTTCTATGATGCCTAGATTAGGTTAAAGAATCAAACCCATTATGAACTGGAGTTATGTGTTATTATCATTTAGTTTAATGCAACAATCAATGGGCTTTAAAGTACTCAAACAAGCATCAAACTAAGATGCCTGGTAACTAGTAGAATGCTTAAAAAGCATCAGAACCTGAATGGGTCTCCTGTATACTCCTTGAAGTATCTACTTTAAATTTCACTATCAAGCATCCTTAGCTTTGAAGCATTGAACTATGAAAATGTTGAGCTCTTTCCCTCCTGATTTAAGATGAAATAGTCAGTTCACTCGTGTTTCCTATAGCATTCACTGAGGAGCAGTCATTTTGTGACTTCATGCCTCATGTGATTTCAGCCTTGTAAATTACTGGGAATTGTCATCAAAACAGAAGACAATACCTTATTCTATGTACTTTTAAATTAAGTAGGAGACAGACAGAAAAGGAAGTGGTTCCCACTATTTTTGTAATCAGAGTACAATAAAATCAACTGAACAAAAGATGGCTAAAACTCTAATCCTGCTGCTAATCCTGCTGTTGTGACTGCTCCTGGCCAGAGTTTTTATTTCAAAGACTGAAGACTTCCTAGTCTGCATGCCTAGTTCTTCCTTGTTGTCTTGTAATATCCCAAGTATTAGTTACCAAGTCTATCTTTTCTCTATTTTATTAGAGAACGGAAGCTAACTTTAGAAAAGAATGAAACCTGTCAGATTCACTGATTCTCCACAATGCATGTGAGCATAATATATGCAAACCTAACAAATGCCCCCCTCGGTCATGCAACCACACCTGCAAAAAAGGATGTCAGTGGTTCCATTACGAGCTTAAAAAGTAAGAGGCAGAGCAGCAGCCTTTTTGAGCAGCTTTCATGGTTTTTCATTGAGCCATTCTGGAGAGTGGCAAAACAATCTGATCTCATTCAACAGAAGAATAGTCTGCTTTGTATTTTTACTTTGAACATCAATATCATTGGCCCACTACGACAGCAGTCAGCACTAATGTCCTACAGTCACTTGGTTTTAAACAATAGACGAAAAAAAGCTCATTTATGCCTCTTGTTCTCGGTGTTGATTAAAACACACGTTTCATTTTTGTTTCAATATAGGTTAACATAAATCATTCTCCATATACCCTCATTAGCATGGGGACGCTCCTAGAGAATGGCAAAGCTCATCTTCCCTACTCTACTGCACTCAATAACCATTTTATTCCTAGCGTGCAGTTTGACTTTGGAGGGGAAAAAAAGATTGTTTGGTTGCATGCTTATTGCCTCGCCATTGTTTCCATATAAAATATGCTATGTTTCCCCCTTCCCAACTACCACACCTTGAAAATTCCTTCTAGACACTCAGATTCAAAGTAGATTTTTTCCTTCTTGTTCATAATCACCAGAAAATAAATATTCTACAGGCCAAATTAGTGCAACCTGATTGCTTTCATCTTATGAACTCAGTGATACGTCTACCAGCCCTCGGAGTGGGAAAGGTTTGCACAGGTGTAACTAACTGGAACGGAACATGGTAAACATTTCAGTTGATGAAACAAGGAAGGCAGTCTAGCTAACTCACTCTTAGCGGTGTTGGTTCTGCAATAATGACAGGAACAAACAGCAAGGTATTTGTTTTTGTCCCTCATGACTTGAATATATATGGGCAACAGATCTGTTTAGTAGGAGGTACCATTTAAACATAGTTATTTCTCATAGTAGAGTCACACTTAAGGAGTCAACATCTTTACTTGATGAAGTTCAAGTTGTCCAAAACATTTGCTGTTATCTTTGCAAGGGTAGATATGCAATCAGTTTTGAAAAGATATCTTGAAGTCTGATTGGTTCTATTTGAAATTTAAGATGGAATAAGTTAGGAGACTCAATAAAGAGACAACTCGCTCAACTGCTAATTTTGTCAAAGGGCTGGCAGCAGGATGGTTCATTCGATCAGAATGCCTACAGATCTGGGCCTCCAACTTAGGGATGCCAACTTTCTAATCACACTAAACCAAACACCCTAGACCCTCCCCTTCCCTGAGGCCCTTCCCCTTCCCCAAGGCCCTGCCCCCTGCTCACTACATTCCCCCTCCCTCAGTGGCTCGCTCTCTCCTACACTCACTCATGGTCACTGGGTTGGGGCAGGGGGTTGTGGTGCAGTCTCTGGCCAGAAATTAGGGGTTCAGGGTGCGGGAATGACCAAGTTGCTGATCAACAAGTGTCCTGCGAATCCATCTGAGATGGCCTTTGGATTTAGGAAATATCAGAAGTAGAACCCTTGGCCTTTTAACTGTGGTTGAACCTCTTCCACAGCTCCCACCCTTACCTCTTGGGCTAGAAGTTGCTCTTGAGAAGGGTCCCTGAAGAGGGATGTGGGTGGGAGAACTGAATTGAAGGGTATATCCCACTGCTATCATACTTAGCACCCAGCAATCTGTTATAATACAGGCAGAAATTAGATAAACGGTCTGAAAATACTGGGGAGGTTGGATCCAGGTTCTTTCCTGGTACGTCATCCCCAAGCATCCCATCAAAATTCCTGCTTGGACCCTCCAGAGTCACTGGGGCTGGAGTGGAGAGTAGGCATGGCTGCAGATGAGGATTGGGGAGGAGGTATTCTCATAAAGCCCCTGCTCCCCTTCCTATGAGAGTCCTGCCGAGCAGGTGGTGGGAAGAATCGAAAGGCTGGTTGAGGCTTATAATGCTTTCTTGTGGATGCCGATGTATAAAAGCCTCAGGACTTCAAGGTAGCCCTGGAGTCCTTTAAGCTGTGCCGCTTGAGTCCATCTACTTGGGGAAAAAAGAGTGACATGGCCTCAAAAGGAAGGTCCTGCAGTCTGTTGGGCCTCATGTGGGAAGCCCGCAGATTGAAGCCATGAGCGTCTAAGCATTGCTACCGTGGAGGCCATTAATCGGGCTGCCAAGTCCACCGCGTCCAAGGCTGCTTGTAGGAACATTTTCACTAGACTTTCCTTCCTCCATGAGAGATGCAAACTCCCATCTGGACTCCTGGGGTAACAACTCCTTAAATTTTAGCCCGGAGTCCCAGGAATTAAAATTTTATCTGTTCAAGAGCACTTGTTGGTTTACAATCTTGAGCTGTAGGCCCTCTGTTGAATAGCCCTGTCTGCCAAAAAGGTTGATTTTTTTGGTGTCCTTGGCCTTCAGGGTTGCCCCTTGTAGCCTGTCATTCTCGCTCATTGACTGTTGACACAACCAAAGACCTGGTGGTGTGAATATAAAAATTCATATTCCTCAGCCGGGACAAAGTACTTCATTTCAATCTTCTTTGCTGTCAGCTGAAGGGACACTGGGGTCTGTCATAGTGCCATTTTGGGGTCCATAATTGCCTAATTAAGGGGCAGTGCTACTCTTGGTGGGCCCGTCAATGTTAGAATGCCCACCTAGACGTGGGAGGAATACTCCCTGACCTCCTCTACCTGGACCCCAGCTTTTGAGCCACCATGCTAAGGAGCGCCTTATGAGCTCTAGAGTCATCCTGAGAGGGCACTATAAGCGCTCCTGCCACTGCCTCATAAGGAGAAAAGGATCAGGAAGACTGCACCAGTAGAGGGCACTGTTCTTCATCCTCAGCACTGGATGGGTTTCAAGGGGCTGGCTCTTGATATTTGGTACCGGCCTTTGTACTGGAGCCTGGATCCGGTTCTGAGCAGAATGATGGTAGTGCTCTCGATTCAGATGCAAGCGTATGACCTTCTACATTGGGGCCCCTGCATCATTGAGAAAGCCCAGGAGTTCAAAAAGAACCATTATACTGGCATTTGCCACTGCCCCAGGGGCCATACTGTGGGTGGGATGCCTTGGCCTGGGTCCATGGCAGGATAATGCCAACTGGAGTAAAGGTGCCAGCTCCTGCATGAGGCATAACTCTGTCTCCAAGTCCAACTCCAAAGATTCCCTGTCTGGAGACCAGGGAGCAGCAATGCTAAGAGGGAAGGACATCAGGGTTGGGCCATCATGGCAGGTTTCCCCTTAGAAGGCACCTGGGGCCGATGCTGTCAGCTCCTGCACAGCTGGGGGTGCCAGTACTGGCAGTGAGTAAGTCTCTCACTTCAGTGAATGCCTCTGGCATAGATGGTACCACCAAAGCACGAGTACTCCTGTGGCTCTCCTATGTTGGCGAGTCCATTGGTGCTGGAGTCAAAGGTACCCACTCCAGGGCTGGAGTCAATGGTACCAAACAGGTTGGGTTGGGTGAGCATCCTGTCAGTATTCTCTTTTTTCCTCGGCACCAGAGATGGGATGGTGCCAAGGCTCATGAGAAGTGGATGGAGTGTCTACCCTTGGTACCAGTGATAAGGAATTGTGCCAAGGGTCCTGGACAGCAGCTGGCGTGCTCCTCTCTGAGGCTGAGGTACTCAGTGCTGAGTCAGAGTGAGCCGTTCTGAGGAAGGTCTCCATAAGGATGTCCCTGTCTTTTTAGTGTGGGGCCTGAAGTCCTTATAGGTCTAACAGTGCTCCCAAACATGAGCTTCCCCAAGGCACTTAAGGCAGCAGGAATGGAGATCGCTCACAGGCATAGGCTTGTGACATGGGGCACAAGGCTTAAAGCTCAGAGACTGAGGCATGCCCTGGCACCAGGGTAGAGACTATCTCTGCTAAATAGAGTTCTGCTTATCTAACTAGCTCTCTACTAACAGAAACTTTACTACTATGAAAAAAGGGTAACCATATACAATAGAGAGAGAAAACAAGAGAGAGTCCTTGCTGATTGCAAGGACAAAGTAGTTCCAATGACCATCATGGGAGGTAAGAAAGAACTGAGGGGGTGTAGGTTGGCAGGACCCTTTATATCGGTGCCATGAGCATGCAACTGCAGGGGGCGCCAGAGTGGACCAGAAGGATACCTCCAAGGGAAAAAATTCTGCCAGCTATGCTTGAGGCAAGCATGCACCTACATTGGAATGGACACATGCAAACACTCAAAGAACTTGAACTTTAATTACTGGTGCAGTTCGAAATATTACCTGTGCTGGGCCTTAGATCACTGTAATTCTTTTTGAGGAGGGTTAAATTCCATATTTTGTTTACCCGGTACCCGGTAGGGGGAAGGTATGCAATCTAAATGCATACCTTCCCCCTACCCCAAAAAAGTTAAAGAAAACATTTCCCTAGTGTATTTATTTTTGTATCGAAAGCTGCTCAGTGTTTTAGAATAAGTCATGGGGAGATGGATTACTGGGCAGAAATCAGGTGAAAACCATCACAGGTGTATGTTTAATAATTTATCTAAGGTTCTTATGTGACCTCCCCCATCCAAAGTATCTGAGCCAGCCCAATCTTTAATGTATTTATCCTCACGACATCCCTCCAAGGTCGGGAAATACTCTCAACATTTTACAAAACTGAGGCACAGAGAGTCTATGTCCACGTCTGCTTTAAAATCCATGTCGGTAAGTCTCAGAGCCTAGGTCTATAGGGTCAGGCTTGTGCTACAGCGCTAAGAGCAGCAGCATAGACACTGCAGCTTCAGAGCCCAAGCTGCAATGTGTACACTGCTGGTTTTAGCGCTGTAGTGCAAGCCAGAGTCTGTAAACCTGTTCCCTCAGGCTTGCCGCTGCCGGTTCTAAAATGCAGTGTAGCTATATCCCTAAGTAAGTAGCCCACCACCTCACAGGTTGCTTGAGGCAAAAGAACTTGAACCCAGCTCTCTCATTCCCTTGCCTGATGCCCTAATGCTGGATCACTCTTCCTTTCTATCTTTTATCCCTGGTTCTGCATTTTACCACATGGATACCACCACCAAATGTGTGATGTGTGGTTCTATATGTTGGGGAAGTAGATAGTGGAAAGGGGAAGAGAATGAGGAGGCAGTGAGAATGCAAGGGGGGCGGGTGTAAGAAAGAAAAACCAAAGGGGTAGAGAGGAAAGAAAAGATTAGAGAGGAAGAAGGAGAACTAACTGAATGTTCTAAGTATACGACAGCTCACATATCAATTTGATACTGTTTGGTCTCCATTTTTCAATCAAAATGGAGGGGAGAGTGGGTATCCCCAACTGATTTTAAGTGAGCAGGGGAGGTTTTAATAGATAAGATTTTAAAAAATCTTAACATCTCCACCAAAATGAGTGGAAACCGGACAGAATATCAGACAGTGTTCTTTCTGTCAGTATAGATTGCTACAGACCCTTCTCCCATCTCTTTATTTTATCTCATTTCCCAAGACATATCACACCAACCTTAGTTTCCCTTAATGCTGTGTGTATAGTTTACTTTCTTCTTATTTATGTTAAAGAATTACTGCCCCTGTACTCCCAAAGCTCCCCTGACTGATAGATCCACATTAAACTAGCAGTTTCACTTGCTTTGGTGATTGATGGCTCAGGAGCCAGAAAATTCTGAAGTGACCTAATACTAACCAAGATATATAAAGGTTTGATGCTGGCTTCATTAATATAGATTGTCCTTGTTTTGAGGCCATCCAGTCGCTGCACATAGCAGAAAGCCTCCCAGGTTAGTATGTTAGAGGATTAATACTGGGTACACTGTTGGACTGCCCCATTCCAGATTTAGTCCAAACTCACTGACAATTGTTGCATCTGATGAAGTGGGTTCTAACCCACGAAAGCTTAGGCCCAAATAAATTTGTTAGTCTCTAAGGTGCCCCAAGGACTCCTTGTTGTTTTAACAGTTGTTGGTCTTCCTTGAAATTTAGATCCAGTTGAAATGGGATTATAGACTAAAACTGCTAAATTAAAATCTACTAATCTTAGAATTGCTTTGTGGAATTTGCATAGAGTTTATTTAATGTAACTAGACTAAATGAACCAGCTGATCAGCTGGTGTAAAACAAAATCGCAATATTAACTTCAGTGGAGCTATGCGGATGTCCATGAGATGAGGATTGGCCCCTCTATAGCAGCTGTCTGGTTTCTTTCCGCTGTGCGAGCAGTGCTATACAGCCAGCATGAAATCCAGGGCTGCATTAGCTCCTAGGGCCAATGAGCTCTGAGCAGATAAAAACAGCCATCTGATCAGAGATTCACCAGTCCCAGCCCAATATTTCTGAAAATCCCAGTGCACTGGGCACAAGAAGCCCTCAGGGATCAGAACTCTTCAGTATGGAACCCACATATGCTGGGTGCTCAGATTTTACCCCTCTTTGCAGCAGAATTATGCAGTTCCTCTGGGTAAGAACCCTCTATTACTGCAGAGGAAGGGCAGGATTTGGCCAATATTGCATAAGTTAGACAATGACTTACATACTCCATGCCATTATGTACTATTGTTTGCATATAACTGATGAGTACATTAATACTTTTGAGGAACTACATGCAATATGACATGCAAATAAAAACATCATTTTTTGTTGATAAGTTAGTGTCCATTAAAATGAGTAGCTGCAATAGCTAGAGCTAGGCATTCTGTGAGGAGATACTGGGCAAGCTTCTCCACTCCATCCCGCCAATATACATCATTCCTAACTAACCTCTCTCCTCCTAGGCCTTTTCTGGGCTGTGTCTGCCAATCATGATGGACTATGCCAAACCACTCGGTGTATTTTCTGATGTGCATCGGGCGGATATCTGCTAGTGACTAAGTAGAGGCTACAAGAAGTCTCAGAATTTAAGACAGAGTTGTGAACCCAAAGATCTAGCAATGAAAGGTTAGTTCACTAATCCAGTGCACTGCTTAGCTCCCTTCCCACATAGTTATATAATAACTACTGATTTCAGATACATAAACTGGAACTCACACACCACTAGAATTGAGAGGAAGAGAATGAATCTCTTCATATACCCCTTGGGAAGTGAATCTCTAACTGTCCAGTAGAACATATTTTCTTACTTTATGGACATTAAAATAATTAAATCCTGCTTATTTATGTTCTTAAATGGTCTCTGCCCATGACAGTGTATTAAAAACTGTATACCTGTGACATCCTCTCTACATTCCTAATTAAGCCTGAGTCATAAGGAATGACTCTCTGACCACATTTAAAGGCCATTCCCAAATGCATAACTTTGGATTAATAGTCAGCCTTTATAATAAGCAATTATCTTAAGATCAATATTTTAAGAGAACAGTCAAATCAATTGAATTAAGAACACCTGTGCAATGAACATACTATTTTAAAATAGGTTTTTAAATTGTTGACCAGATACTTGGCTTTCATTCTGGCTGCCTTGCACAAGTCAGACAGCAAAGAGAAGCTGGACACTGCCCTAGAGCAACAAGTGGGGATCCCATTGATATTTACCCACTCCTGTCTGCCCCTCGACATGCAGCCACCCCCACCCAGGATTCCTCGAAGAGCCAGCTATGCCTCCCTCCCCTCTGGTGTGAGCCATGTCTGGAGCAAATGTGGCCAGTGATCCTCACTGGAACAACAGCTCAGAGAGAGGCATTGCAACCTGGAAGTTAGGCCAGCCTTAGTATCAGTGAAGAGGCGAGGGGGTGGGGAAGCTTATCCTCACCCTCTTCCCTGCACTTAAGACATTGCAGTTGAGATTTGATCATCATTATCATTATTAATTATTAATTATTATTATTATATATGATTTGTCTTAAAGTAGCACCTACAGAGTGGATGACTTCCTTAAAGATATGCTCTAATTCAACCACAAGTTGTTGACCCATATATGCAGGGATGACCCATGTAATACAGGAAGTCTGACTAGATTTTCATAGTGGTCTCTGCTGGCCTTTAAATCTATAGGTCTCAATTGAAATGGGGGGGTCGGGTCCTCATTGTGCTAGGCATAATACAACCACGTAGTAAGAGAGAGACTGCATCTGCCCTAAAGATCTTATAATCCAAGTAGTCAAAACAGAGGGTAGGAGGGGGAACATAAGCACAGATGAGAAGCGACTTGCCTAAGGTCACACAACAGATTATTGTCAGAGCCAGGAAGAGAAGCTAGGCCTACCAATTCCCTGTGCAGTCCCAGTCCAGTAAACCTCACCAACTGTCTCACTCTAACCTTATACATGTTAAAAAATAAAATTTTAAAATGCCACTCATCTCCCCCTCCCCCCCCAAACAAACAAACAAAAAAACCCCAAACACCTCAACTTCAACTGGGGGGTGCGGTGGGGGGGGAAGAAAGTATTTTTGTAAACTTGTCTTTCAAAGAAAAGATGAGGTGAGAGAACCACTCCAGTCAGACCCAGAGTTGAGGGAGGAGCAAGTGAAGGGAATGTATGGAGAGTAATGGTGTGGGCAGCCTCAATCCATTACTTTTAGTGCAATTGATTCAATTGTATCACTCTCACTAAAAAACAAATGAGGTGTTTTTTATCCTTCTCCCATAATGGATAGGAATATAAACTTCATTTCAACATGGATGAGCTGAACCAAATACAAGGTGTTCAGCTTGTCAGCATCTCTGCTGAGATGTGATCACATACGCCAGGCTAAATTATAGCATGGTTTCAAAAGGCTCTCTCTCCTTTCTTTGTTGTAGTACATGCTAACTGCACAGTGGCTTATATGTTAATGTGTTATATTTACCTGAAAGAGGCGAAGGAATGTAATGGGCTTTATAAAATTAATACCTCAGCAACTATTAGGTCCTTTTTTTGTACTCTTCTAGAATTTTAAGGAGTCTGCTTTTAAGGAGTCTGCATTTGCTCCCACTGAAGTCAATAACAAAACATTTTAACTCCACTGAGTGTGGGACTGGCCCAGGGTGAGGTTCAGTATTATCTGGGACATTGATAAAAAGAATAGCTGTCACAGTATCTCTGCACCCAGTCATGTTAGGGGGAAGCAGCAGGCAATATCCAGCAATTCTGGATTAACCCTTTGTATTGCCTGCACTAAGACTCAAAATACTGTCCTTATTCCCACACCAGTAAAAGGTCAGGATTTTTTTTTTAAAAGCTGTGTGTTACGCTAGGGAATCAGAGAGCCACCTGCTGGGCCGTAGTGCTGGGCAGTAATGCATCACACCAATAGCGTCAGGGATGGCTCCAGGCACCAGCCCAGCAAGCAGGTGCTTGGGGCGGCCAAGGGGAAGGGCAGCACATAGGGCTGTTCGGCGGCAAGTCCCTCTGGGAGGGAAGCACCTGCCACTGAATTCCCGCCAAAGAAGAAAGCGGCGTGGTGGAGCTGCGGCCGGAGTGCCGCCGATCACAATTGTGATCGCGGCTTTTTTTTCTTTCTTTCCGCTGCTTGGGGCGGCAAAAACCCTGGAACCGGTCCTGGATAGCATCAACAAAAACATTATTGAAAAATTATCTAATACGTCTCTTTTGAGCACTGTATGCTGCCCCAACCCATGGCCCATAGATAAATGCACCACCAAGCAGGTGGTATAGCCTACTGTAGACACAAACAACAAATGTAACAGATCACAGAGTGAAGTATACAGCTCAAGGCCTATGCATATAAAAGTCTCATTTAAACCATGAAAATAAAGTTTGTTTGTGAGCTATGAATTGTTCCTCTTCACAGGGGAAAGAGAACACACACAAAAAGAATATCCTGCAGCCCACACAATAAACAAATATGAATCAAAGTGATGGAGTCATTTGACTTTGCTATAAACTCACTGGGCAGCATCCATATCTTCTCTTTATTTTTTTTTAAATACACAGTCTGAGATTCACAAGAGGACATAGGTGCCTAACTGCTATTTTAGATGCCTACATCCAAAATTTAGATCCTCCAAAACCCTTGCTCAGCTGCCACTTGATCCTGTAGGCACCTAGATTTCATAAAAGTGTAGGGTGAAGACAAACACAAAGAGCCATGCCTTAAACAACAGCTAGAAAGCTTGCTAAATAGGAAGTTTCTGTGTTTAAGATCCTCGCTACAACACATCCTGGTCCTCTCTGGTAGTGGTGGGACCAGGAACTCCATAGCTACTCTAGAAGCTTTTGAGCCAAACTTCATTCCTTGGTCTTAGTTCAGGTAGTGCTTTTGCTCTGTGCCAAACACTGAAGTTTAGTTGCTGAATTTTTATTTCAGCATCCCATTTTCAAAATTCCTTCAAGCTGAGCCAGTTAGATTTAAGCTGTACCAGTGCCACAGGTAGAGGCATCTTTAATCATCTTCCCATTAGAAGTTCTGCTGTAGACAGCCCAGACACAAAAAGTAGTGTTTTATAAGGGCCCACTTATTTTTGTGGGAGTCTTTTCAGAATCTGCATGGCTCTATCCATCTCCTTATTGCTCTGAGGGTAGTGTGGACTACAAGTATGATGTTCAAAATCAAAGTCCTGTGCAAATGCTAGAAATGTTGGAGGCAACTTGAGGCCCTTTACCAGAGATGAGGACTTCAGGAACTCCATGTCTTGCAAATACTGACTTTTGTTTCTGGATGTCCTGTGCAGACGAAGTCTGCGTAAGTATAGCCAAGTTAATACATCTGGAGAAGTAATTGATTAAAATAATGTATTGGTGTCATTTCAGAAAAAAATATCTGTGGCTACCCACTGCCTGGGCCAGTCAGGTAGCTTTGTAAGGAGTAATGGTTTTGAATTTTTCCTTGTTACATATTTCACAACCCTCTGTTAAGGTCTTCATTTCTGAACATCTTTCTGTAGTACCATAGGGATAAGAATGAGCTGTCTTTTCAGGAGTAGGCCATCAGCCATGTGAAGGTCACTTTGGTCCTGCCAATACGGTAGTAGGGCTGTTGGCAGTTGAGTCCTTTGACCTCAACCTCTTTGGCAGAGTTGAGCCAGTTTCTAGGAAGTCTCATTCTTTAGCTGTTCATCTCTAATTTGCTGAAGTCAGCTGACAGGACGGGGTCAATGTAAACTGAGAATCTCTCTAAAGCCTTTTCTTCTTCCATTGGTGGATGCTCAATTAGTACTTTAGTAGCAGACACTCTATGTGTGCTTTCACTGTTCCATGTTGAAAGAAAAGCACATCAGCTGTAGTCAAAAGTCTTTGAAACCTGGATGGAAGATCATCCAGTGGTTTTGAACCCAATAATGCCACTAAGAGTTTGTGGTCTGTTTCTGTGTCAAAATTCAAGCCAAACAGACATGCACTGAGCCATTCATAGGCCCACAGGACTGCTAGAGCTTCCTTTTCCACTTGAGCATATTGCAGCTCTATTTCTGTGAGGCTTCTTAATATGAATACAAGATGTATCTGGTCTCTTTCTGGATGCTTTTGTGGGAACACTGCTCCTAAATCATATGAAGACAAGTCTGCTACTACTACTGTTGGATAGTTTAACCAAATACTGTGCCAAAACAGGTGGAAATGTCAGTTTATATTTAATAAAATTCATCTTATTGTGGGCTACCCTATATCCACATATTGTGAACATTAAGAATCTCTCAAGGGTTGGGTAGATGAGCTATGTTTTGTAAGTGTAAGCAGAGTCAGGATAAGCTCTACCCTGACATCTGGTGGTGAATTATGGCAAGGGTGGAAAAGAACTCCAGGGGCTGATCTTGTTTGCGTAGGCACACCCACCCACCTAGCCTGGGACAACAACAACTGAAAGTGGTTACTTTGGCTGGTGTGGGATACCCAGTTTCTCTGTTATTGGGGCAGGAAGAATAAAGTGTTGTTACCCTGATTCTGTGAATCAAGGCCAGTGGAACTGTTGTATGACAGAGGGACTCACCAGTAACTAAGTAGCACTTGCTAGACAAGGGGCATGGGTTACAAAACCCAGTGAATTGAGAGAGGTTGGGGACAGGTATGTGTACCTGAGGGTATGGGCCCCCTTTTGAGGGCCTGGAACACCAGTTGCACTACTTCCCCCCTCCCTCCCTCCACTGTTGAATAGCAGAGCTAAGTTTGCTTCCATTAGGAGTCTAGCTAGAAGTTGCTGAACAGAATTCACTTTGGGCCAATGGTACACCAGCACTGGGGCTCCCCTACTACAAGCTGAAATCACTAAGAGCTGAAATCACTAAAAGAGCTAAAGTTGCTGAGCTGAGATCACCGAGTGCTGTGTTAACCAGTGCGGGAGCCTGAGGATATATTGCTAAGCAGCTGGCAGAGCCGAGCAGTTTGTGGGATGGTTAGAGTGGCCCATGGAACAGCGAGCGGCGCAGAGCAGAGCTGAGCCATTTGCGGGGGCAGCTGGAGCGGTTCATGTGACGGCTGGTGGAGTGGAGCGGCTGGCAGAGCTGATCAGTTTGTGGGACGGTTGGAGCGGCCCACAGAACGGGGAGCCGAGCAGTGCAGAACGGAGCAGTTTGCGGGGATGGCTGGAGGAGCAGCGTGACGCGGCATGGCTGGTAGAGCAGAGCCATTCGTGGTAAAGACTGCAGCAGAACTCCATGGAGAGGTGGGGCAGTCAGCCTCGGATCACGTAAGATGCCCCTTAACATCCCGTGTGCCCCCCCCCATTTCCGCCCAGGCTGGGGGGGAGTGGTAAAACTTTGCAGATAGACTTTTGAACTCTGGGCGGCACTGACCAGGGACAGAGACTTTGGGGTTGTTGGACTTTGGAGTTATTGGACTTAAGACCCTGAGGGGAAAAGGACACTGCCAAACTTACTTGGAGGTGGGTCTTTTGCTCATGGTTTGTGTTATGAATCCTGTTTGTGGTTTTTCCCCAACATAATCCTGCATTGTTTCCCTCTTTTATTAAAAGGCTTTTGCTACACTCAGACTCCGTGCTTGCGAGAGGGGAAGTATTGCCTCCTAGAGGCTCCCGCGGTAATTGTCCCAGGTCACTGGGTGGGGGCTTGAGCCGGTTTTGCATTGCGTTATTGAAATGGAACCCCTAGATACTGAACCTGGCCCTTGTTGCTGCCAACTCAGAGGGGCAGAAGGGTTACATAAGAATTTACCAAAATGATTTGTCATGCCCAGGAATCTTCTTCCAGCAGAAAGATCTTTTGATTTGGGTAAGGCAAGTAATGTCTTCAATTTGTCTGAATCTAGCTGAATTCCCTGTTAGAGATCCATCCTACAAATTTTTACTACTCCTTTCCAAGTTCACATCTCTCAGAGTGAGGCCAGTTTGTTGGAAACATCTCAAATTGCTCGTGTTCAGCTATTGCTCGTGTTCATTTTTATCTTTGCCATATACCAACACATCTGCAGGCAAACCTGACATGATCTCAGAAATTCTCTTTTGTGGTGCTGAAGATATGGTGAATGGAAGAAGATTGAAACAATACCTTCCAAATGGAGTGATGAAATATAGATAATGGTATAGATTCTTTAGAAAGGGGGATTTGCAAGAAGTATGCTGAAGCATCTAACTTTGACTTCTACTAACTGAGCAGATATATGGTCAACTGAGGGAAGCATGTGTCACTCTCTACACATGCTTTTACTACGTTGTGCAAGGTTCAGACAAATCCACATTTTGCCATTGGGCTTTGGTACTGTAACCATCCCTGCACACCAGTCAGTAGGTTCTTGTATCTGGGAAGTGACCACTATTTCTTCTGTTTTCCAATTCTTTTTTGACCTTCCCTAACAAGAGAATAGTGATGCAGTGGAGGGCTGTGAGAGCAAAAGCAATTGCTGATGGCACCAGTTTTAATTTTACTCCCTTGACAGCTTTCCTAGCCCCATGAAGACATGGGAAACATATCCTTAGGTTTTCTTTTTTACATTAATTCAGTTCAGTTTCTCTACTGGGTGTAGCCTTCATATTACCAGCAACCCTAGTAGGGGAGTTATTAATCCTTTACTGCATATATTTTTTGTTGAAGAACTTCCCACACACACACACACTCTTTCCAATTTCCCAAGGAACTAGCAACAACCATCTGATGTAGCATTACACGTAAAATCTTATTTGGTCTTTTCAGATCTCCATCCTGGGATCAATTATAATTTTTTTAATTGCAGTGACTGCAGTCCCAGTATCAATTTTAGAGTTAGTGTTTTAACCATTTAAATTCATGCTTGTGTACCAAGATGTCTGTTTGATTAAGGATCTAGCCTCCAGGAGTGTGGGTTCATTGTCATCTGATGATACCACTTCCTCTTGGATTGTTTCCACTACTCTTGGTGACCTACATGATATTGCAAAGTGTCCCATTTTGTGTCATCTCCATTCTGCCTCTTTTGCTGGACATCGTTGCCAGCTGTGGCATGGTGTCTTTCCACATTTTCCATAGCTTTTCTGCTATTAAGTTTCTTTGGTCTCCAACTGTAGTGGTGCACTGTGGTTATATTGTACATTAGGTCTGACTTCTCCTTCGACATTCGTCTCTTTTCTCTTTACTATCTCAATATTGTCCAAAGCAGTCTCTATGTTGCTAGCTTGTAAGTCACATTGCGGTTTCTTTATGGTTTTTTGCATTCTCGCTCTTACTATAGTTTTTGCTAGTGAGAGATATGGGTCTAACTGAAGTTGTGCTGATAAATTGGTTTCTCAACTATCCTGTCCCTTATTTGGTCTTAACATTCCATATTTGCAATGTACAGCAAGACTATCAACTGCAGTAATAAAAGTCTCAGCTGTTTCCCCTTGTTCTTGGCACCCCCTATTACATTTAGCCATTTCATATGTAATATTCTGTCTGCCTATTAAATGAGTTTCTTAAAGCTTCTTTCACTTTGGAATATTCTCTCTTTTCCTCAACAGTGAGGGTTAGGGCACACAGAATGTCATCAGCAGCATCCCCCATTACAAGTATAAGGGCATTTGCCAGGTATTCTTGTGCTTTTTCTGGTAAACCAGAAGTCATCTGCAATTGCTCAAATCTGTGGATCCAGAAAGACCAGTTGCCTGAGCTGCCAAAATTAAACTTCTAACAGTCATTTGTGCTATGGGGTCCCTTGCTGTATTGAGACAGGGCTCTGCCCCCTTTCTCCTGCTGCTTTCACAGGTCTCCTCCCTGATTTTCCACTTTCCCCACTCAATCACCATTCTAGTAGTTTGGGAGTCTCTTTTCTTTCCGACACCATATAGCATGAGGACATGAACAAAAAGACATGTTTGAAGCAGCAGCTAGAGAACTCCCTAACCAGGAAGGCCAGACATTTATTAAACACCCTGCTGCAACACATCTGGTCCTCTTTGGTAGCTGTGGAGGACCAGGAACTTTAGACTCAATCCTCTCTAGGTGCTGAAAATTCCACTAATAAAATCCCATAGGCATCCAAAGTTCTGCCGGTGAGCATGTCCCCAGCAGACCTGACACCACCAAGCAGCTTGATATTTATTTCCTGCCTCACCCCAGGAGGATTCATAGACTATGCATTCTCCCATCTGTCTCATCCATGGGGGCCCAATTCAGTAGGCCTGCCCAGGGGCCACCTGAGGTCATGTCTACTGGATTGGGTCCCACACAAAACATGGATGGAGGAAGAGGTGGCGGTGGCACTCACACAGGATGCAGGAAACCCAGGTTCAAATCCTCACTCTGCTTGACTAGGAACTTGAGTCTCCCCCATCCCAGCTGAGTGCCCTAACCACTGGAATATTGAGTAAAATATTGGGAGGGAAGTCACCTCCTCTTCTTCAAGAAGGGCTGACCTGGCTTAGATGCCTAGTTCTAGTAAAGGATTCATGCCCGTGAACTGAGAGTGTTAGGGTGCATTCCTCAACACCAGACTTTGTGGCCAGGTGCCTAAACTCAGCCTAAGCCCTCCTGGAAAAATCCATATCTTTTTTTCAGCACAGTGGGCTGAAGAGCTGCTGTGACCATTGATTATGTTGATGTGCAAGACATTTCTGATCAAATCAAATAAAAATCTGCTCACTTTTTGAGAGGCTTGGAAATTTTGGGGAAAATTTTGACAATGAGAAAGGCTAGTCTCAAAGTAGCTCTAGCCTGGATGAGACTATGGAAGTACAATGATTGCCATTAACGTGTTCTCACAGTTACCACACAGTATGGTAGGCGAGATTGTTTTACTATACTTAAAATAGTAAAAATAACAATGCAGTGTGGCCCTAGAGACCATTGTATCTATTTTTGCATTTGTGCACCCAACAGTCACTGCAGTATCTGAGAAATGTACACATTAGACTGGCAATAGTGAAGTCCCAAATGGATGTCTTGGAGTCTCTGGTCCTTCTCTATGTAGGTTATAGAAAGTGCTGCTTAGAGTAGCTTTCTCTCTCTCTCTCTCTCTCTCTCTTTTAAATAGGTTGATCTGAGTAATATTTTGATCATTTTGCAAGATAAGATTGAATTAATACATTCCATTGTTTTCTCCTTTATCACGCGTTCCCTTTTAAAGAGCCATGGCTCATGGCTTTTCATTAGTATTTTAATATCTATAGTCATTCTAAACCAAAAAAACAGGTTCAGACTGAAATTCATCTCTGTGCATATGGCCACCCCCAGGCTTTTGGGGGCTTACGTGAGATTGAAAGGGTCATAAGCCAGAACTCAGCTCAAGGATGAATTTCAACCTGTGAGTCAACATTCTTTTGTGTCTCTCCATCAAAGTCAAAAAGTTTGAGACATTTTGTAAGTTATTTATTTTACAACAAGATTGCAAAGCTCAGTATTTTGTTTTTTTCTTCAAATTGTCATTTAAAATGTTAGGAAGCAAGATTTTTTTCAGGGGGAGGGCGCTATGTCAGGTTCCTTGCAAGAATAAATTCCTCTTATGTTTTCCACACCTCTTTATTGAATGTTATTGCTGTGATGGAGGCTTTACCCAGCATCATGATCATCTTCCTACTCAAGATGATTAAGGGTAATACTTTCAAAGAGTGCCTAAGTGAGTTAGGAGCACAAGAACCATTTAAAATTGACTTAGGAGTGTAATTCTTATTGAAAATCAGTAGGCTCTTAGGTATAGCTGCGCAAATAACTGATTTTCCAGTTTCCCGGCTGTGCTTTTTTTTTGGCAAACCAAAAACTAATCCCCTCCCCCCCCCAAAAAAAAACCCTCAAAAGAACTGAAATGAAGCATTTTGTTTTGTCTGAGGTTCATAAAATGTTGATAATTTTCAAAATAATAAAATTGAGTTTGTTTTGAAATGTACTTCATTTCAAGTGAAAGTTTATTTTAGTTTTGACATTTTTAAACATTTTAGGGTTTTTTTCGGTCAAACATCAACTCACCAAAAATTCAAATGATTTCATGAAATGCTTCAGGTCACCCCAAATCTCCATTTTTCAATAAAACAAAAATTTCAGGTGAAAGATTTCTCCTAGCTCTAATCCTAAATCACTTAGGTCCTACTGAAAAAAATTACCCCAATTTATAATTGGAGTTTCCAACCGTATGGGGTTGGAGCTGTTACTTCCATTTGTGATGAACAATGGGGCCCCTCATAGCCCTGTGTATGCAGTTCACTTGTAAATTTTCCTCTTCAGTCTTCTAATATATTTGTAAATTGAAAACAAAATCATGAATTACATATTTGCGGAAAACAAAATCATTTTCCACCCTCTCTCTGATGCCTTCATTTCTCAGCCTCTCTTAAAGTGTTCTCTCCATCTCCAGTTTCACCTCTGTCAGTTTCCCCACATTGGTCCTCACCCACAAAGGTATTTAGGCATTTAAACACAGATTAGGCACCACTGTGATCCCCCAAAACCCCTTCTCAGCTGCCACCTGACCCTGTAGGCACCTAAACTTGACTCAGTGCCTAAATTTCTGCTGTAAAGAGTTCCCTAGATGACTAAATTGCTGCCTTTCGGCATCTGCATTGCTGTTCACTCTACGTGTCTGGGTGCCTATCTCTTACCTGAGTCACAAACAAGGGGAATATAGATGGGCAAATGCCTATGTTGCCTGCAGGTCCTGATCCAGTAAGGAGCCTCAGATCCAGATTGGGTTCCATTCAACATCTGGCTGGAGGTGATGGTGGTCCCCACCTTATATCTTTTAGTCCTGTGATTAGAGCACGAACCTGGAACTCTCGCATCCCAGGTGAAATTCCTCCCTCAGGCTAGGGTTGCCAGCTTTGGTTGGACGTATTCCTGGAGGTTTCATCACATGACATACTCTATCATTAAAGATTAATCTTTAATTCCTGGAGACTCCAGGACAATCCTAGAGGGTTAGCAACCCTACATCAGGCAGAAGGAGAGAAAGGATTTGAACAGTGGTGTGCCACCTCTCAAAAACAGGGTACAAGTCCTAAAAGCAACAGTGGTTGGAATGCACTCCCTGTATTTCTGGAACTATTACTCATAAGTGATGGCGCTGGAGGTAGTGGAACACCCTTCTAGCTCCCTGGAATGGCGTTCCAGCAGAACTTTAGTCCTGCTCAGAAGATCACCTTACCTGCTGAGCTATGGGATATTCTCTCCTATGGAAGCTGTTCCACATTGGATAAATACTTAAAAAAAGGCATTGGAACAGGAGGACTGGACCCTTAGTCTCCCAGCACCTAGGTGAATACCCTAACCGCTAGGCTAGAAAGGCAGTCTCACAATAACTCTAATAACTGACCCCTGTTTAAATAAATAGTTTCTCCCCCACCCCTCAGGCAGTGAACTGAACACTGGTCACCCACATCCTGGGTGAGTGCTCTAAGCACTGGGCTAAAATTTATAAAAGTGGGCACAACCAACATCTCCATCTCTTTTGTGGGGATTGAGGCAAGTGTCTAAAGCATTCTAGCAAAAAAAAAACAAAAAACAAAAACACAGTTTAGGCACCTAAACCGCCTGACTCCAGGAAAGGGGTGCCTCACTATGGATCACAAGCAGAGATAGGTGCATCCTTACTGCCTGGACTTAGGCACCTCTCTCTGAGAGAGAGGTGGGGCTTAGGATACAGTCCTCTCATCACATCCCCCATTGGCTATCTTAGGCAGCTCCCAACCTAGCATGCTGGCTTTTGTGGATCCCATTCTCAGGTGCCTATCTTCCTCATTCATGTATAGTGAGTCTAGGAGCCTAACTCAGGCTTTGTGGACCCATTGTTGTTCCTGGGATTTTCTAGGCACTTAGGTACCTTTGTGGATCCAGGTCTTTGTGTCTCTTTC
This sequence comes from Malaclemys terrapin pileata, assembly GCF_027887155.1. NCBI lineage: Eukaryota > Metazoa > Chordata > Testudines > Emydidae > Malaclemys > Malaclemys terrapin. The sequence goes on along the minus strand of NC_071506.1, from coordinate 219,266,153 downwards.
TTTCTAATCCAGATCCTCTTTCTCACTTCCTCCCATTCTTCTGCAATCCATCCTCCTGGCTCTACTTTCTCCCCTCCCCCCTTCCACTTCTTCCTCAGGTATATAGTTATCAGTGATGATATCTTTAAATGGGAGGGCAAACAGGCACAGAGAGGTGAAGTGACTTGCCCAAAATAACACAACAGGTCAGTGAGAGAGACAGGAATAGACCCCCAGCTCTTCTGAATCATAGTTCTGTGCTTAACTACATTGAAGAATCAGAGCCTAGATGGGTCTTGTGATCACAGATATGTTTATATTTCAGCATACACAGAATTGTTTCTTACTATAATGGAGAAAATTCGCTAGCTCTCTGTGCAAAGGAGATTTCAGTCCCCTTGGCTGCCAGCCTACGCTACTTTCTGCAGTCGTGAGTCATGAGCCTCTACACTCTGAGTCAGATATATGTATCTACGGAACTCTTCTTGTCACAACCCCCCCCAAAACAAGTTCCTTCATATCAAATTTCATCGCATGCATGGAAGGACACCATTCCTTGTAGGAGCAGTCCACAAAGATACAATAAATATATGTATATGCAGACGCGATAGCATTATTGTGGAATCTCCTTCACTGGAGATTTTTAAGAGCAGGTTAGACAAACAACTGTCAAGAATGGTCTAGCTAATACTTAGCCCTGCCATGAGCGCAGGGGTCTGGACTAGATGACCTTTTGAGTCCCTTCTAGCCTATGATTATGCTGTGTAGCTGCCTGCTGTCAAATCATGATCGAACAATAGTGTCAAGTGGGCACAGGGAATAAAAACCCCAAACAGTATAGACTTATGCTGGGCAGATTGTACTCACATCTAGAGGCAGAGTATCTAAGGGTCTGTTTTTTTGTTTGTTATTTTACAGTTTGGCACCACTTACATAGCTTGTCATGTCAACCGAATATTTTGAATTGAATTTTATCAGCCACTAGTTGACAACGAAATCTAAATAGCAAATTGCTACTTCTGAGCATGCTTTCCAGAAAGATGTTACTTTGAGTTTGCAACTAGCTACCTGAGCTCAAGTACTCTCAGCAAACAGAATCTTGATGGTACACTAAAAATATTTATATATATTGGGCTTACAGCTCAATTCATTTCATTCTCTCACTCATGTAACTTTATTAAGAGCATCTCTCTAGCAGTCCTGGTGCCTTATGCAGTCTTTAAACACTGAACTAGATCAAAATGTTATTATAATAATATAATATAAATTACACATTTTACACTCCACAAATAAATTCCTTACCCTCATCCCACTCATATTCCAGTCCAGCTATTCTTCCCTCCTCCCCCGCCCCAGGGAGTGCTTTTCATGTTTAGCCCCAGGAATAATCCAGTTTTGAAGTGACAAGGGCATGGATCACTGTGATGTTGAGGCCAGCATTGGGAAGCTGAGGTGGTACTCTTTTTGCCAAGCACAGATGAAGAAAAGCAGAGACTTTGCCACTGTCACTACCAGGGTAGCTAGAAGTAGGTAGGGCAGGCTACAAATTAACTCTCAGCTTGCAAACATGAGCAAAAAATACTGCAGGCATAATATCTTGGTTGAGGTGGCAGAGATTATATTGTTTATGGTTCCTTCCCCAAAAGCAGCAATTTCTAGTTTTATCTAGTTTTATTTTATCTAATCTTAGCCAGATAATTTTTATCCAACCTAATCCAGACACTGGTTAAGTCACTCAATTGCACTGTCTGGGTCTCATGAAGCAGAGTACATAGCAGATCACTGGTGGAATATATTCCACAGCATTACCGGTATGAGCAAGTCTACTTTTTAAAAAGTCAGTTGATTTGGTGATTTTAAAATTTTAAGTGGATTTTAGTTATGATGAATCAGATAACACAAGGTCCCCCACAGATCTGGTTGCTGGACCAGGGTCATATTTAGGACATTGTCAGTCAGTTGGCTACAGGAAATACTAGCATTTAATTTAAAAATCAGAATTACAAAGATGAAGATACATGCCTCTCTGCTCCTTGAAATAGGTAAAAGTATTTATTTTATTTATTTTTATTTACACCATTTATTTTGTCAACCAGATTAAAATTCTCTCTTTAAACTAAACTAAAAGTAGTAAGCCATCCATCTCTCAAGGTATTATTTGTGAAGCCCTGACTATGTCCTCAGTGCTGTCCAAGACACAAAGGAAGAAGATCCTCGTAAGCACAATCTTACAGCCTAGAGCTCCTGTTCCTGAAACTCACTGCATGTTGGTGCAGATCTATTTACAGAATCTAGCCCTAATAGGTAATCAAACAATGGATGCTGAACCAACTTGGCAAGAGAGGATGGCGCTAACTCAAAGCATTTTTATTTAACAATTAGGCTGATAGCATTATGGACATTTGTTTGCTGCATGGAAAGTTAAAGTTATTTATAAAGACAGGTTGTCAGGAGAAATGCAAGTATGAAAATTGTAGCCACAATGAGTTCATATTATTTCCTATTCTCTTTACACCAAAGTGATTAATATCATGGTATTTTTCTGCTCTTGTTACAACTTTGTCATGAGAATAAGACATCAGTAAATTAATGCCTGAAGTAGTATGTGGATGATAGTAGCACTATACGCTGGACTGTCTTAACCTTGAAATATTATGTGATTTGATTGGCTGGCAATCATTCATTACACAGCTCTTCTATAATGCTGAGATTGAAAAATGATAAAACAGGACGAGCCAGCATATCAGAATTGCAATCTACTGTTCTCCTTAATGTGTACAGTAAGGGGGATAACCTCAATTTTGTGACAACAGCTGGAGGTGGACAGAAAGTAGCACAGTGGGTATCTGTTCTCAAGGCCATGTGTACAATGGGGACTACAGTCACAGATACTTGCTCTATTATTATAATTGTAATGTTGAACACATGCTAATTCTCATATTTGTAATGTTAACCACAATTTATTATGCACTATATATTTAATCATCCTCATAGTGTTTTGCATGGATTTTAATCTCAGCAGAGCAGATTCAACTGGCCTTTTTTATTCTTAATCTAGCAAAAAAAAATTGTCACTATGACATCAACTGAGAAAAATGGAGTTAGACTCTACCTCATTATCATAAATTAAAATACCTTTGGTTCCCTTGAGGTCCCAATTAAAAAACAACAACAGTGAATCATTTTCAGAAAAAAAAATTATTTTTCCAAAAATAGAGGACCTATTTAAATCTGGATTTTCTTTTAGGGCTTGGTCCTACTCCCACTGATATCAGTGACACTGCTGCTATTGACTCAGTGGGAGCACGATGAGCCCATGCTTGCTAAGCTGTCTCTAAATTATTTTTGTTTTGTGTTGTGTCATGTGCTTTTTAATCTTGTGCATCTCCTACTCCCCCCGGCTCTGACCCTTTTCTGCATCATAACATCTGTCCTCCTCCCTTCCCTCCCTCTGCTTCTCTTTCCCCCTCCCCCCGCATTAGCTCCATCTTGCCTGCCTTGTCACCCTCACCTTCTACAGTTCTCATTTCTGTCCGCTCCTCTTCCCTCTCCACCCTTACTCCCTGCCTTCCTGTCAGCAGTCTAGGTCACATATCTGCACCCTCCTTCTTGCCTCTGGTGACATTTGTCTCAACCCTGGCATTCTCTTTCTCCATTCCCATTTTCTCCACCACACACCCCTTGACTGGCTGCCCGAGCCACAAACCCTAGGAGCCCTGCAGTCTCTGGTCCTGGGGTAGTCCATCTGATGGGCTGCCCCAAAGCCATGGACCTTGGAAGACCAGATTCACCATCATATGCAACATCTTATGCAAAAAAAGCCTTCTCTTTACAATGTAGAATCCCTGAAGAAGTTTACCCAAACTGAGTGGCAATTTAAGACAGCTAAATCCGTAACAAAAAAGATCATTTCAGATAGCTCCTCAGGTTCACTAACAGAATAGTTTCAGACCTATGAATTTGAGCACTTTATTTAGTTTTTACACCATCCTTTTTTGGACGAATTCCTGAGGATTGCATAATAATGTAATAGGATACCTTGGTTCAGTGTAAATTGGGGGGCCTCAGCACCCTACAGGACTGGGCCCAAATTAATCTGGAATATTATCCCTACAGATTACCAAAAAAAAAAAAAGTTTCCTTTGTGTAGATGATTTAACTGGTCAAGTAATTCTAGGGTGACCATATTACCCTATGCTGAATATGGGACACCTGGTAAAATTACTTGTACTCAAGTGAGATCAATGGCAATCAGTCAGAACTATGCAATACAAATGTTCAAATTAGCATCAAGTTGACTGAGCCCCTGTTAAAAAGAAATACTATGTAGTTGGATTCTTTTTGCTTACCTTCTTGTCTTTTAGGGAATTAGGCTGGGAGCAGGGACATGTCATGCCTGGAGAGGGCAAAGTGAGGGGCAGGATGTAAAGGACCGCTGGGTGGGCAGCAGAGACGACACTCACCAGCCACTGCAGCTCACAGCGTGCAGCCAGTGCCAGCCAGAAATGGGACGAGGGACACGGCCCTGCAGGGGGGGAAGGGGGGAAGAGGGGGGCGGCTGTGCTGATGGACCAGCAGGGGGAGTACCCGGCCATGCACACGGCAGCTTTGCCCCACCACCAGCTTTGCACACCCTCCTCTATCCTTGGCCACTGGACCCCCCCCTTCCATCCCCCATTGGTGGGTGGGCAGCTGGCAAGAAGGGATCTGGCCAGCAGCAGGAGCCACCATTACTGAGAGGAGGAAGAGAGAAAATATGGGACAATTTTCCCATTTGTAAGAAAAAGTCAGGAAACCTGCAGGAGAGCTTAAATACAGGACTGCCCCTTTAAAAATGGGACATCTGGTCACCTTAAGTAAATCACCCAATTCACCCCCCTTCAAGAACCAGGATTCTCCTTTATTTTTGCCCCCTTCACATTTATCTAGCCTATTCTTGACCACCACTCAGGGCAGTGCAACAGCTGCCGCCCTCAGCCGATTGTTCCGTTACTTAGTTGTTTTTACAATTAACAGCCCTTAGTGTCAAGGCATTGCTCTTTGTTATGCCATGCTCAACCACAGTAATCTGCTCTGGATTTGCAATCATACCAGTGATTTGCTCTTTTTAAATCTGACTCCGCTTTTGAAGCATTGCTTGTGTTTCACAGCTGTAGAGGAGACAAGTTTGTGTTTGTCTTTCAAGAAAGAAGTTACATTTCCCTAGTATCACCATTTTAGTAGTAGTCAGACATCGTGAGGCAGAACTCCTTTATTACATAAAACTAAGGATCAGAATAACATTTTGGATTGGGGTATAATCTTCAATCTCTTCCTGTTGTGATTCTCATATGAGAAGATAATTGTCTACAGCTGTACCAGATGTTTAAAGGGTACACATTTTTAAGAGGACTGCCAGATTTAAAAAAAAAAAAAAATCTGTTTTGTTGAATGCTTTGTTGCCGATTGTCAGGTTCCCAACACTACTCTGTTTATCTGTTTCTTGGACAATGTTGAGTGATGTTGTTATTTCTGGTAGTAATCTTCCATTAACATGCTCTTACAACTCCACATACTGCCAAGTCTTAAAATACTTGTGTTTGAAGTGAGTGAGTGATATGTAAGAGCAGATGATTGATTATAACTGAGCAGGTGGGAGGAGCAGGGTGCATTTATACTGTTGAGATACAAATACAGAGCTACCTAGCTAGAATTCCTTCTTGACTTGAGAGAGGCCGGTGCTAGTGTAATGCTAACAGACCCCGGTCATCAGATGGTGGGATTGAACCTGGGACCTCTAGAGCTTAGTGCATGAGCCTCTACTCCATGAGCTAAAAGCCAACTGGCTGTTAGCTAAGGCGGTAGAGCAAACTCATTAATCTCTCTCTCTAAGTGGTCTTGGTGCCACTAGATGGGACAGAACACCACACCCAGGAGTTGTGTGAGTTACACTAGCAAACAGTGAAAGGACTACTTAATGCACAACTTAAGCCCTATTTTTAAGTTTTCAGAGGTGCTTAGGCCTCATGTTGCTCCTCTGCAGAGGATGGATTTTAGCTAGAGAGAACTCAGTGTAGATCAGCACTTAGGGGGAGCAGGCAGTCTAACTGTTTTTTAGTAAGGACAATCTGTTAAAATGCTCAGAGCTACCAACCCAAAGCTTCTTACTTAAAGACCCTGCTAAAACCTACCTCCTAGTCACAGGATAAAAACTCCAGTTTAACTAGAGATAGACCACCAGCAGATTAACTGGGATGGGGGCGGAGGGTTGCTGCCCAAGTTGATGTCCCAGAACACAGGACTTCTTGCCTTGTGACCAAATTGTGGATGTATGTAATGTATATACACCTCTACCCCAATATAACGCAACCTGATATAACATGGATTCAGATATAATCTGAGGGGGGGGCGCGGCTGTGCACGCCGGTGGATCAAAGCAAGTTCGATATAACGCAGTTTCACCTATAACGCGGTAAGATTTTTTGGCTCCTGAGGACAGCGTTATATCAAGGTAGAGGTACTTGGCTCACACATCTAATGGCTTTGAGTCCACGCATCTTGATGCCAAACTTGAACAGGAGGAACAAAGGAGTGTAGAGTTAGTCCACTTCAGAAATGGCTGCCATGAGCCTCCAGTATGAACATGCCAGTCTTGGACCAAGGTGGACTCTCCAGGTCAGAGACCATTAGCAAGAATGCATGCACTGGCAGTGCTCATACTGCACTCTGTGTGCGGCTATAAAGGAAGTTTCTAAACCCTGGTCTGTGGATTCACAAGCACTAAAATCCATACACATTTTTTTGAAATGAATATTTTCTCAGGGATGAATGGTAGCCATCTACTCTGCTGTTCCTTAAACAGAACCTGAAAGATAGGACAGGTATCAGATTTCAAATTACTCATTCTGCTGCACTACTTCTCAGTAGAGCTTAGTCAGACTAAGGGTATGTCTTCACTAGCCATGGATCGGCGGATAGTAATCGATCTATCGGGGAATTGATTTATCGCGTCTCGTCTAGAAGCGATAAATCGATCCCCGAACGTGCTCCCCATCGACTCCGGAACTCCACCAGAGCAAGAGGCGGAAGCGGAGTCGACAGGGGAGCTGCAGCCATCGATCCCGCGCCGTGAGGATGTGAGGTAAGTCGATCTAAGATACGTCGACTTCAGCTACGCTATTCTCGTAGCTGAAGTTGCGTATCTTAGATCGATCCCTCCCTAGTGTAGACCAACCCTAAGTAACTCGTCTATAGAGGGTTTAAAAGCAGACTTAATTTGGGACTATGCTGAATATCTATCACACAAATCCCACATCAGACTCTCTCTTGTACTAAATCAACACTTGAATGAAGGTGTTAATTATCTCTAGCCCTTTGCTTTAAAATAGTTTGTCATCTGAACACAAGTTGAATTTGATTGCATGATTTGACTCTTTTCAGAGAAAATAACTACCTATGTTTCAGCGAGATAAAGACAACTTTATGAAAGATACAGGGTAAAGCTTTCTTAGGGACACCACTTGTAATACTTAATTCGTTTGTATTTAGTTTCATTTGACCAAAAATGAAATTTTCGGATTCACCAAAAATTTCAAAAAAAGTTAGCTTTAACCCAAACTGATTATTTTTCTTCAATTTCTGAGAACGGACAACCAACCAAAAGAGATTATTACAATTAGAACTGTTTTAACAACTGTGATTTTGGTTTTGATCCTGTCTTCATGTTTTATGAAATAGTCCAGTTTTTCCCCCCACTCCTTATGTCATTCACTTTAGTTACACTGTATGCTTCTGTCATGGTTACCAGGCAAGCTGTCCTTAGACCACTTTTAGTGCACACCTTTGGGGACATTTTTCACTACCGTCACCCCTCCTTGGGTGGAACCACATGGTCCTAGCATTCCTAGACTGGGTCTCTGGGCTGCAGCCCCCTATTTGCCAACTGTGTTAACCTAACTGGTCCAACTGTGTTTAGCACCTACAAGCCATTTGCTTCTGGGCCCCTAGGAGCAGCAGCTGAGTAAAGTATTTCAAAAGTAGCTTCTTCAAAACAATGCATTATTTATTCATGCAAAGGTACATGGCAATCAGAAACAAGAGTTAAAACATTAAAGGCCTATATGTATGTCCCCGTACGTAAACCTTAATATTTCCTTAAAGCTTTGGTAAATTCCATTCAGCCCAACTATCTCTAACTCTAGCTGGGAGAAGCAGATGACCTTGCTGCATTCTCTCCTTCTTCTGTGTGTCTCTATCAGCCTCTCCCTTTGGGTAGTTGCTGACAGCCCATTCAAGACCCCTTCCACTTTAGACCAGCATCAAGAAGATTTTAGTGTTTCTTTTGATCCTAGGTTTAGGTCTGGGAAGAATAAAGCTTGCTAGCCTAATTGCAAACAGGAAGTTGTGGAACACTCTCCTCCTCCCCCCCCCCAATAGTCTCCCCCATTGTTTCACCAAGGACCATTGGCATTTTTTATGACAGTACCTTATCTTTGCCATTGTTTCATTTCGTGATGGTTTCCTGCCTTTGGTTTAACTATGCAGCCAGGAAGGATAATATCACAAAAGTAAATGGAGGTGCACATTTATAAAAAAACAAAAACAAAAATGCCACACACACAGCTAGGTCCTTCATTCTGCACAGCTTGCCCTGTAACTACCTTGATTGTGTGGTGGGTACTCACTCTAAAGCTGAGGCCACTTCAATTCCAAGGATTGTCAGGCTAGATGTAATTGATGGTCATCATCACCCCTTTTCCCTTATATATTGAAGAGTTCCTCCCATCACAATTTCCCCTTTCACTACATTGTCCTCCTTTAATAGACTGCCTTAAGAGTTTCTGACAGCTTCACAACGATTCATCTCCCATAGCAGGGGGAGTCCTAGAACATATTCAGTTGTGGCCCTCTGTTGCAATTGGTTTTATGGATCCCAGGAGCCTCAAGGTCCTTCTAAGGAGTGATTGCCATGAAAGCATTTTGTTGTTGATTTGTGTCCAAGAAATAAACCAACAATGTTACTTATATGCACATTCTGAGCTGTACTTTAAATGTCACATAATTTTGACTTTGTATATAGCCAGAATGGTTCTCTCTGCAGCTTATACTTTTGCATTATGCATTTATGTAAAACGCATTTAGCCAAGAGGGAGCCTTTGAAATTCTCATCTTTATTCCACAGGGGAAAATTATGGACTGGCTTTTACTTCTACAAATCCAGAAATAGTTATCTGAGTTAGTATATAATTTAATTCTTTAATTTGAATCTAAACTTAATACCATGCACCCCCTTTGCCTGAAATTTGATTGACTGGCATAAAATCATCCTGTAACTATTGTCTTTGATTAATGCTTTAAGAGCATGTATTTCCATTTTGTCTTTTCATAATTGTTTTCTGAATACAATATCTATGATAATTTTAATCCTGGTTACTTTTTACAAGATGCTGCAGAGTGCCTTTTCCTTCACAGCCTCATCTACTGTAACCTCATCATAAACTTCTGTTAGAAAGCTCTGCCTGGGGCAAATCTACTGGATCCTCAGATATTTCAAACACCAACAGTTACATTTGTTACAACTATTCCTCCTATATTACAAAGTGTTTTTCCATCCATGAAACACTTCCCCTATTCTGACACCTCTCTCATCACTTTAGAGTGAATATGCATTTTTAGTTCTATACCATTATTCACATTTTTATTGCACCAAAAATTGATAAATGCAGAGGTAGTTGTAATCCTCAAACAGTATTTTTAAATTTGATAAAACACTTCTTTGCATATATTTCAATTGCAAATATAGCCAAGGTAGTAGGGGTTTTTTGATGCTAAAGGAAAATCCCATGTAATTGAGTAGATATCATAATATGACTGCAATAAGTTCCCCTCTAATAGGGGATTTGTCCAGTTCTCTGTTGCAGCCAATTTTCAGCCATTTTGCATCTCCTGAGTTGTGCAAAGAGGCCAGATTTGATTATAAAATCTGGCAAAGTTTTTTAGAAGAAATGCCTAGGGAACTCTCCTATTTCAAAAGAAGGTTCACAATTTTATAAAATGTTATAAAAGACTCATCAGATCTGACTCATTCTGTGAAGGGGGTAGTTATTCAGTATTTCTTTTTATCCTCCACAGTCAATGTATGGCCACAGGACTTGTTTACCACACACCATTAAAACCCTGCACTGAACAGAATATTATTAATTTCCTCCTGTACATTTCTATCGTGCTCTCAACCTAGTATCTGAGTGTTTCTCAAACAAATTAATCTTCACAACGGCCCTGGGAGTGAGGGGTGATATTATCCCCTTTTACACATGGGGATGTGAGGCACAGAGAGATTAAGTCCAGAAGTGTCAAAAGCATCCACTAATTGTGGGTGCCCAACATGAGACTTCTAGGACCTGGTGTTCCAGAGTATTTAGTTTTATATCACATTATATGTTCAAAGCACAGATTTCATTGACTTCAGTTGCAGTTGTGAGTGCTCAGCACTTCTGAAAACCTAGCCCCAGGTATCTCACACTGAGCACCCAGAAATGAGGAACACACAGAGGCTAACTGAGAAAATGTTGATTTTATTATGTGACTCGCACAGTGCCACACAGGAACTCAGTGGCAAATACAGAGGTAGAATCCAATTCCCTAGTTAGGGTAGCACTCAACTGCCTTAACGATGAGACTATCCTTTCTCTTCCTGCAACCCCCTAACACATTCACTGCTAGAGTAGAGCAAAACTGGGAAGTTCTGTCCTATGGGCAATTCTATTTCAATATTTGTTTTTCCCAAATCAGGATGAAAAGTTAAAATATGGAATGAAAAGTTCTGAAGTTCCTGAATCAAAATGTTTCTTTAGAGTCCTGCGCAGATACAAAATTTATAGCTGCGGATATAAATCTGTATCTGAGGATCTGTGGGGCTCTACCAGGAACCACAGCGGTGGAAGTAGAAGCAGCCTGGCGGGCTGCCACTCCCAAGAGCCAGTGCCCCACTCTGGCAGCTTCTCTGGCATAACTGTACCATCCCCAGCCCTGCCCACTGGGGCAGGCACCAGGCTCGCCAGCAGCTATCCCTGGTTGTGGTAGTGCAGTGTGCGAGGCTGGGTTGGTACAGCCACGCTGGAGGAGCTGCCAGCACAGGGCGCTGGCTGGTGGAGCAGCGGCCCACCAGCCTGCTTATGCTTTCAGCACTGTGGTTCCTGGTAGAGCCCCACAAATCCTCAGATACAGATTTATATCCGCGGATATAAATTTTGTATCTGCGCAGGACTCTACGCTTCTTCCCTCTGTCTCCCCGATGGTCTTGGACCCAGCTGGACTGCATCTTCCATGTTGTACGTGTAATCATGTGAAAAAGTAGTTTGGCCTGGGATCCTAGCACATTGGAGAGAATAAGGGCATGAGGCAACCAAACTACAACTCCCATGAGGCAACACAGCAAACATTACAGAGGGAGTTTAATGGTGAACTGATTCAAAATTAAACATTTTGGTTCAACTAATGAGAATATCCTGATTTATGGGAAACGCACCCAAAACAAAATATTTTGTTTAATTTTTTCCTGACAATAAATAATAGTGTTATTATGAGGAACATCAGAGTTGGAATATTTTATGAATATTATACATTCCATCTATTTGATTCTTATTGTGACATAGGTCATAGCTCTGATTTTGCCGTAGGCATTTGTTTGGACTTGATTCTAGAGCTGGTTGGAAAAAAACAAACAGAAAAAAAAATGCAATTTAAGGATTTTTTTTAAATCGAGACAAAGTTTTTCAAAAATAAAAAAATTGTCCAAAACTATTTTATTGTTTCATAGATCTTAAGGGCAGAGTGACAATTAGAACAGCTCCTCTGACCTCCTGTATCACAGGAGCCATAATATTTTACTCATACTTGTTGACCCACTGATGAATAAGGGCTGCAATATCATGCCTGTTAGTGGGACATTAGTTGGGTGCATGATGGGGTGTGTGTGTGGAAGCAATGTGAGATGGTTTGGTTCAAGCTGTACCACATACTTGCATGTTTTGTACCAAACTGGACTGACTGTGTTATTTACAGTGTTTCCATGGTACTCATTGCTGTAACAAATAAGAAATGAAATCCCAAGCCAATAAACAAACATTAGCAATGCCAACATTATTGTATTTAGTATTCCTGGCCTTCTCCCCCCCCCCATTAGTGCACTGTGGGCGTGTGCTTATTCACATCTGTCTCCACAGGGACAGAGATGAGCATCATCTCAAAGTACATTATGCCTACTGCTGTTTAGTTTTAAGCCGTGTGTAGGCGTCTGCCGCCTTTGTTCTGTTCTCCAGTTGGTTTGTTGATACTCTGGTGGTTTTACTGAAAGTGGGAACTTAGAAACAGAGGATGAGATAGAAGCTGCGACACTAATTAGCAAGATACCACATTCCAGGTCTGGAAGGGTATTGCGAAGGCTTGGGAGAGCAAGCAGATTGCGGAAGAACAGTGGGTAGAGCCCACTGAGGTTCTCCTCCCTTAAAAAAAACAACAACCCATAATCAACTTGATGATTATAAGGCCATGGAGTACTTGTGCCGTTCCTCCACAGCCCATAGGCTATAGTTATAGCTGTTGGCCAATGGATCCTTTTAGTCAGGATCTTCCAGCCCGTCATCCCACTGGCCTGCTCTACCCCCAACGTCCTCCTCCATGCCATTAAGGAGGAGCACGGCAGTACAGTGCTCATTCTACTGCATCCTCTTAAGTGGCTTCTATGCTGTCTGCTTCCATTGCGCACACATTCACACCAAGCAGTACACCATCTCACTCTGCACACACACAAAAAACAACCCAGGAAAATTATTCTCTTATCAAAGATTTGCCTGCTTTTGATGTGCCTCAATGCACTTGAGGACTATAGGTTAGGGTTAGAATATGAAAAATGACAAAAAGAGAAACTAAAACTAAAAAGTTTTAAACTTGATGAAAAGTATTGTAGTAGAGCTGGTCAAAAATTTTCCAACTGAACATTTTCCCATCAGAAAATGCCATTTTGTCAAAATTGAAACTTTCAGAAAGAATATGTTGATTCTGATACATTCATTTGGAAAAGAGTGGAAACAAAGAAACTGATAAAGTTGAAATATTCTGTTTTGATCTGATTGGAGCAGAATATTTTGATTTGTCATTTCAAAATGTGTTATATAATTTATAATCCAATTTTGACTTTATTTTGCAACAAAATATTTTGATTTTATTGGAACAAAAGGTTTCAGTTGACCCAATTACCACCACCCCCCCTTTCAAAAAATTGTTCCGGGGGGGTGTGTGTGTCAATTTTTTTTGTTTTGTTTTTATTCTAAATTAGAATGAAAGCAAATTTCAAAATGCGGGATTTAAGTAGACTGGAAAGCCACGTTTCAAGCAACTATATATTGTAACTTTTGTATAATGCTGGTGTACACCATTCAGGGTCAGAAAACCAATTGTGTCTCAGTTTTAAAACTTCTGCAGATGCTTTGGTACACAGTCCTAGAACCTTACAGTATGGAACAGAAGGTTTCCCACAAATTCACATAATATATAGACCTTTTCATGTAAAATTATAATATACAAGTCTTTCAACAAAGTGTCTGTATACATTTTCCAGCTGTATAATGCACAAAACAATGTTAATTTCCATTTGCTAAATGAATATAGTTATGTGAATTCTCTTCTATAATGGCACATGGTTTGTTTGTTATCAACATGAGAAGTAGATGTAATTTAATTGAAATTAAAGCAAGTCATTGTTGTTATCTACCAAGTAGAATTTTGGAGCCCACTTCTTGCATACTGCTTATTAGTTTCCTTGGTAACTTGTAATCACTTGCCTTCCTTAAACAAATGAGATGTCAACAAACATGTACTGGAGTAGTGGCTTGATACATCAGAAAAGAAAAGTGCTGTCATGACAGCACAATAAATCTAACATGAAAACTTAATGGCTACATTAGTGGCAGACTAACTATAGTCTCAGATACACACTGTCCTACAGTACATACTTTTCTTTTGTAGCATGTTTGTGGTACCGAGTGCTGTATGGCCTAGGAGGTCTTTCCAGCCCCACCACAAAGTAAAATAAACTCTAGAACAAGAATCACAGTCATTTTCTATATCAATAAAATATAGCTATTTATTAACAACTGCCCTCCATCCAAGTAATGCCACTACAAGCATCCCCAGCTAGATTAATCTTATTCTGTTTCAACCTGTCACTTCTTGCTTATGTAATGTATACAACATTAAACAAGGGAGTGGGCTATATTTGTATATACATAGATAGTTCCCAGTGCAGGACTGGAAGAGAAATGATGAAAAATTCGGTTTCCAACTTAAGAACAGCCATACTGGGTCAGAGCAATGGTCCATCTAACACAATATCCTGACAGTGGACAGTGCCACGTACTTTGAGAAGGAATGAACAAAACCAGGGCAATTGCAAGTGACTCATCCCGTCATCCAGCTCCAATTTCTGGCATTTGTAGGTTTAGGGGGAACCAGAGCATGGGGTTGTGTCCCTGACCATCTGGACTAACAGCCATTGGGCGAAGTATTCTCCATGAATTTATCTGAGTCTTTTTTTAATCCTGTAGTGATTTTGTGGTCATCCCTCCCAGCCAGGCTCGGAGGGAAGCCACTCTGCCTCACTATGTCACACAGAAAACAGTCAATTAGCAGGCTAGGGCCCTACCTTTCCTGTGGTAGAGTTTGATTCATTTAGGATTTTGACTGTATTTGATTCTATGCTTTCTTTCACATATAATACCATTCCCCCACCAGTGCAACCTTCTGTCATTCCTGTATAATTTTTACCCTGGTATTACCACATCCCAATGGTTACTTTCATTCCACCAAGTTTCCATGATGCCTATTATAGCAATATCCTCATTTGACAACAACCACTCTAGTTCACCCATCTTTGGAATTCTGGTATTTGTATACCAGCACTCGTACATTTCGTCAATATTCAGTTGCTTGTCTTCATGAGCTATATTTCAATGGGACTCTTACATTTGACTGTTCCTCACTACCTCCTACCTGTAACTTCTCCAACTTCTTCCCTATTCTTGTTACTAGGATATAGAGCTCCCTCTTTAATAAAGTCATCCTAAGGGATGTTTCCAGCCAAATCATGTGCTCCTCAACACCTGCTAGCTTTTTACCACAGCTCTTAGTTTAAAAAAAAATCCTCTATAACCTTTTTAATTTTATATGCCAGCAGTCTGGTTCCATTTTGGTTTAGGTGGAGCCCATCTTGTATAGGATCCTCCTTTCTCAGAGCATTCCCCTATTCTTAAAAACCCCTTCTTCCTACACCATGGTCTCATCCACGTACTGTATTGGTACCCTACACTTGTGCCTGTCTTTCTGGTGCTGTGTGTGGAACTGGACATGTTTCAGAGAATTCTACTATTGAGGTCCTAGACTTTAATTTGCTAGCCTAAATTTGGCCTCCAGGACATCTCGCCTATCTTTCCCTATGTCACTGTTATCTACATGTACCATGACCACATGCTCCTCCCTGGCACTGTACCTAAGCCTGTCTAGATGTCTCAGAGATCTGCAAGCTTTGCATCCAGCATGCAATTTATCTGGTCATCACAACTATCTATATTTCTAATAATCGAATTGCCCATTACTAATGTCCTCAATGTGAGAAGATACCATGACATCACCTGAAAGGAGGGTCAGTCTCAAGCTTAACTTCAGCTTTGTTTTTGGAGCAAAGGACATGAAGCACTAGCATGTTTAAGCCAGGTGCAAGGGAATAAATAATGTGTCACCTTCTCAGTATGAGAAGGAGGATGGCATGGTCCAGTGATTGGGGCCCTAGCCTAGGATTTAGGAGGCCTGGTTTCAAGTCCTTCTCTACTATGGACTTAGGCCCAGATCCTCACATGTTTGAAATCAATGGGAGTCATGTGCTTAAATGCCTCAGAGTATCTGAATCTTAGTTTATTTGTACTTGAGTTCCCCCCATCTGTTAAATAATACTATTTTCCTACCAATAAAAAAAAAACACAACAACCAAACACCTCCCCCACCCACCACCCTACTATAGGAGGGGGCAGGACTCCCTAGATTCCTCTCCCCAGGTCCTACTGTTCACCATTTACCCTCTCTACTTCCCCCAGTGGCTACACTTGGGAGAGTTCTCGGGGAGGGGGAAACACCCTGAAAGGGAAATGGTTCCTCTTCCACCCTTACCCTTGCAGGAGAGGAGCATGTGACTGGAACAGGGGTCAGCCTCTCAGCCAGCCCCTGGATAGAGCTTTGCAGACTCAGTCAGTTTGGTGCCCCTTCATAGGGTCCCATCTCCTATCCTTCTTCCTGGGGCATGTTGCCTGGCTATCAGCCAGGACAGCTCCAGAAGCAATGATGGAGCTTGGTTGTCTCCTCCTCAACTAGTCTGCCTCTATTACTAGCAACCTTTGCATAGAGTAGCCTTCTGCCTGGTCACCACTCTCTTCCTATGGTAAACTGCTTCCTTTTAAGCCCCTCCTCTTTCAGGCTTAACAAGCCATGCAGGTGTGTCTCCTTAGCACAGGACAGGCCCAGAAGAGTTTGTTAGCCTCTTCCAGGCCAGTGGGAGGGTGTCCTTTCAACACCCACCTCCCCACACACACACATAAGGAAAATCAGGAGTCTTCTTGCAAGACCCTAAAATGCTGCTGTGTTTTGGTGCAGCTGCATTTGCTTACTACCTTCACTTAAAAAATAATAAAGAATTCAAACAGCAATCTAGTTGGAACATTTTCACATCACCAAGGTCTCCTGGAAGCCAACAAATATTTACTGTGGAATGCCCAGGTTTGTAATAGGGATCATTTCTCTGGACACAGTTTGAGGATAAAAATTATGAGGCAGCGATAACCAAACTGACCTCTGTGCCAGATCCTCTGATGTTGCCAATTGATATAGATCTGCTAAAAATGCAGCTACACTGGTTTCCACAAGCTGAGATCTGAACCTGAACTTTTAAATAAAACATAGTCATTATAGTCTCCTTCCTTAGCTTTTATAAAAGAAAGCTACTGTGTAAAGTAACCTCTCTGCACATACAGGGAATAGCTACGTGCAGCACAAGGAAATGCAGGACTTCTCCTAATTGCATGAGGAATCCTGGTGGCTGTAGCAGGCTGATAAAGTACCAAACCACTATGCTTTTGCTGCCTAGGAGGACCTTTAAAGGCCAATGAATGTAGTGAGACATGCTCCCTAGGGTTATGGAAAGAGGGCAGGACATGGTCTGGGTTCAGCAAACTCTGCAGACATAGTATGCATGTGTGTGGAGTCACTACTTTACCTCACCTCCCACTGAGCTTCTGTGTTCATCCCAGGTGTAAAATTCATTTACTGTGGCCTCTCCCAGCACTAAGATTCCACATTCAGAATTTATCTTGTTTAACTGGAGAGGCAATGTGGTCCAACAGTAGGTCACTGGACTGTGGATCAGCAGCCAAGTTTTATTCCAACCTCTGCCATTGATCTGCTCTGTTCCCTTGGACAAGTCACTTGACCTCTTGGTGGTGCTGGTTTCCCCTCCCAACCTTTGTCTTGTCTATTCATATTGTAATCTCTGTGGCAGGGACTGGCTCTTATTATGTTTATACACCGCCTAGCACAATGGGACTTTGAGCCCAGTCGGGGTCTTTTAGCACCATTGTAATACAAATGAATAAATAATAAAACAAATAAATAAAATCCCATCCACAGTACACACACACACACTAGTGGATTTTTTTTTTAGCATGCATGTTTAACCGCTCATGAAACCAAGTCACATCAAATATTTCTGCAAATCTAGGACACTTAGCTTCCCAGTCACCTATGGCATGAGCTTCAGTATGACGTTCTGAGGTCTAATTGCTCACACATTCAGAGTGCCCAATTACAGATATGACAAACAGAACAACTGTGCATATACTAATGCGGCAATATTTATTTGCTGAGAAATGCAGTATACTGTGGTTTTGACAATAATTAAAAAGCCAAGAGTTGAAATTGTTTGGCCTCAGCTGCACAGAAAGCAGAAGGCTTCCTTTTTTAACCAAAACATTTTGAATCATGTTTTTATATTGCAGTCACACAAAGCTTTTAATTCTGCAAAGTGTTTTGGAAGACTGAAAGATGCTATTCCAAATCAAGCAGTAAAGTAGGAAAAATACTGTTGAGCTTTGACCCAAAACTTTTCCTATCAACAGTAAAAGATTTGTGGAATTACATGGGAAGCTGAAAACCAGTGCCAGGGGGCCAAAACATTTACCCAGTCCTTCCTAAAAGGTCTGATCCCGTGACTCATTGAGGGACAGATTTTCAAAGGTATTTAGACACCTAGAGATGCAGACAGACACCTAGTGGGATTTTCAAAAGTGCCTAGTATTGAAAGCACTGAGCGTTAGGCACCTAGGTGTTGAAAATCTGGCCTGCAGGGGTGCCTTCTGCAAAGTACTCAGAATCTCCCCTCCACATTTATCATCTTGCAGGATCAGGCTCTTAGACCAAACACCCATTGATTTCAAGCCCAGCAACATTTGGCCCAATTTGTTTTGTGTGTTTTTTTTTAAAGTCAAAACTTCTTTAGTTTCTGAACAAACAATGAAAATAACCATTTATGTAAACTACTCTGATAGCCTTCAAATATTTCATTCACATTAGGGATACAATCAATCTGGTGAATCTAAATCAATAGCCATACTATTCTTTTGGGGATTGGAGCAAATGCGGTTGTATCTTAGAGCTTGGCTGTAGACAATGGGTCATGTGATGTGGTCTGGATGAAAGCTGGAGGCATGTAGGTAAGTATAGAGGTCAGTAGGTTTCCAATATAGGGTGATGTTTATGTGACCATCGCTTATTTGCACTGCATTAGCATTGTCTACAGCCAAGCTCTAAGCTACAACCACATTTGCTCCTATCCCTCAGACAGAGACAAACACCTACAAGATCGCTATCAAGCATTCTTAAAACCACAATACCCACCTGCTGAAGTGAAGAAACAGATTGACAGAGCCAGAAGAATACCCAGAAGTCACCTACTCCAGGACAGGCCCAACAAAGAAAGTAACAGAACGCCACTAGCCGTCACCTTCATCCCGCAACTAAGACCTCTCCAGTGCATCATCAAGGATCTACAACCTATCCTGAAGGATGATCCCTCATTCTCACAGACCTTGGGAGACAGGCCAGTCCTCACTTACAGACAGCCCCCTAACCTGAAGAAAATACTCACCAGCAACCACACACCACACAACAAAAACACTAACCCAGGAACCTATCCTTGCAACAAAGCCCATTGCCAACTCTGTCCACATATCTATTCAAGAGACACCATCATAGGACCTAATCACATCAGCCACACCACTAGAGACTCGTTCACCTGCACATCTACCAATGTGATATATGCCATCATGTGCCAGCAATGTCCCTCTGTCAGGTACATTGGCCAAACTGGACAGTCTCTACACAAAAGAATAAATGGACACAAAGCAGACGTCAAGAATTATAACATTCAAAAACCAGTCAGAAAACACTTCAACCTCTCTGGTCACTCAATTACAGACCTAAAAGTTGCAATTCTCCAACAAAAATCTTCAAAAACAAATGCCAACGAGAAACTGCAGAACTGGAATTAATTTGCAAACTGGACACCATTAAATTAGGCTTGAATAAAGACTGGGAGTGGATGGGTCATTACAGAAAGTAAAAACTGTTTCCCCATGCTAATTTTTCCCCTACTGTTACTCACACCTTCCCGTCAACTGTTTGAAATGGGCCATCCTGATTATCACTACAAAAGTTTTTTTTCTCCTGCTGATAATAGCCAGCCTTAATTGATTAGTCTCATTAGAGTTGGTATGACAACACCCATTTTGTCACGTTCTTTGTGTATATATATCTTCCTACTGTATTTTCCACTGCATGCATCCAATGAAGTGGGGTTTAGCCCACAAAAGCTTATGCCCAAATAAATTTGTTAGTCTCTAAGGTGCCACAAATACTCCTCGTTCTTTTTGCTGATACAGACTAACACAGCTACCACTCTGAATAGAATTAATGTGATAACCGAAATAGATACCAGTTGGTATTCAAAAGACCCTCTCCTGTGAAATGCAAATATACACACCCACATTTCTTACTCTCCTCCCCAAGCTTTCAGCTCATGACAAAAAGTAATTGAATATCTTTTGGAGAGGCATGCAGTTAGCACTCAGTGAATCATTTTAAATTGCATTATGATACAAGGAGGCACCGAACCTGATCCATTGTCCCATGACAGCTCTGAAATTCTTCAACAAATCTTTGCTCTGTATCAAGTGAAAGATGTGGAAAGAAAAGAATACATATAGAAGTATGGAAAAATATTTTTAATAAACTGTCACCATACTTAAAATTAACGTTTTTTTTTTTGATAGATCACTATGAATTGGGGGGGGGGGGGAGTCCATGGAATATTTGGCTAGGGCACATTCAAGTAACAAAAAGGTGTATTTAATAGTGCAAATTGTGAAATTTGCATCTGTATCTTAACTGTCCCCAAAGTTTTTTTAATGATGTTAAAAGCTTAGATTTTGGTTCAGGCCCATCTATGGTTTATACATTGGCTTGCAGTTTAGACCGGGGCCGGCGAAATATCAGTCTGGTGGTGGAAACATCTACTGTGGAAACACTTCAACTGTGTTCAGTATGTGAGGGTACGAACGTATACATGGGCACATAATAGAGACTTCTGCTGATGTTAATTACTGGTTATATATATTGAACGGACTCACCAGGTTGTTTCCTCACATACAATACACATTAGGCGCAGGGTATACTCATGAGAGACAGCTCTATGATATCTTGTGGGCAGCATTGTGGAAATATTAGCTTGCAAAAACATTGCTGTGAGGAAAGTGTTGTGTGTTTTGAAAGATTATTAGCAATGCACTTGGAAAAAAGGGCTTGATCCTACGTTTATTGAAGTCAATAGCAAAATTCCCATTGACTTTAAATGGAACAGGATTGGAGGGCTTTCGTGATTAGGAAAGCTTTGAAGCTCATTGGAAACAGAGATCTGCTGCTTCAAGGGCCTAGTCCTGCAAGGTTGTGAGCATCCTCAACTCCCATTGAAATCATTAGGAATTAAGAGTGTTCGAGATCTCCAGAATGGGCCCTGAATCATGCATGTCTGAGAGATACAGCAAACTAGAGGGTGCTGTGAATTCTTACAAAAACACAGATAAAGTGTTTCTATGGTAGTTGTTTCCATCACCAACATCCCACTAGTTTGCTGGAATGTTGATGTTCAGATAAACGCTGTGGATGTCAGTAAAACATGCAAGTCACATTCTTTTCTCCATGCATTTGCTGTGCTTTGCAAAGGGAATGAGAATAGCAGTAACTCCTCTGCTAATGATTCACCTCACATGGGGGAGTGCTTGGGTGGTGCAGCACCTCCTCACACAGCATTTGGCATCCCAGCCCTTGCATAAGGGCTGTATTGAGGATGGAAAGAGATGGGGAGGAGTCTTAGTTGTAGTTCAATCACCAGTAGGAATACAGTTGCTCGGGGAGCCTCAGTCTGTTCTAAACAATGATGAGGCACGAGCTGGTGCAGAACTGGGTAGAGAATCTGGGAGCTATAACTGGCTCCTGGGTGCCCACCACCAGCCAACATAGAAGCTGAACCATAAACTTGGTTAGAACGGATCATCAAGACAAATATGCAAGGGGGAAGCATATGCAGATACTAGTTCATTCAAGAGGCTTTTTCCCATTGTGATCTTCCAGCCAGCAGGGGTTTCAGGGAAGACTGATCTTTTCAGGTAATTAACTATAGAGTTTGTGAGGATTTTATAGTAAATTGAATTTTAGAAGCAGAGTAAATGAAACCTAGATACGTTTATGATGTAGCAGCCATACTGGCTCCATCGTGATGGTTAAATTGAGATTAGCACTTCCAGCAAGGATTACACCTTTCTTATGTTCCAGTAATATAGTCCATCCTCCCCAGACTTCTGGCATTTGCTCTTTGCATACACAATGCATTTTCTGAGACATTTCAAATGAACATACTGATTAGTGTGGAAGTTATAAGTGTTTAAAAATGACTCTTCTCAGAATTTTATTTTTCCATCAAATGGATGCTCCAAGATGTAAGATTTCAATTAACCCTCTCCCCAACTTCTTGGGTAGTCTTAGTGAAAAGATAGATCAATTTTGAAACGGCATATCAACTTTAAATCAATTAAGTATTGTCTTTGGAATGTGTGGCCAGCTAGAAAATAATAGCCCTAAGAGGTGTGAATTATCACATTTATCTCATTGAGGTTTTTAACTCTGAAACCTAAGGATGACAGCTATACAGGTAACATTGTTAACTGTTTCACTGCTGATCAGTTTAGCAGAAACATTCTATGGAAAACTGACAGTGAAAACATTCTCCGTCAAAATATCGGCCTTATTGCTCAACCAGTGAAGGAAGAAAGTGGCCACTCCTAGCTTGTCTCTCTGGACCTCAGAAACTCCACAGGAGGCAAATTGCTCTCCTATAAACTTTCTAAGCTTGCCTACCAACATCCCCCCCTGAGGGAGCACTAGTAGTATCTCCAGATCTTTCTTGGGATCCCCTGTTGTCTGGGGAAAAGGTGGAACAGTAATTTGTTACACCTTTTATGGGATTCTGCATACTCCTCTTATGTGGCTAGCCAGCTTCCCTGGACAGCACAACGGGGGGATCAGAACCATGGCTCTGCCTACTCCCTGCCCCTTCTCATTTGGTTGCTCCCAGGGGAAGCATCTGCAGTGTAGACTCGGCAAACCAAGTCAAAACCAATTTTAATCCAAAGGCACTTCTCCATGCCCACTGTCAACTCTCTGTTCCCAGCTGACATGGTGCTAGAACTGTTAAAAATGTTGTGAGAATTAATGTATAGTTAATGGTTTTTATTCCCTTTCCATTTTCCTTGGTCTCAAAAATGTAGACCCATGTTTAGTACACATCCACAATAAAATTCATGTTTAATCAGAGATGAAGCCTGGAAGATATTAAAGCTCAAAAGATGAATGTTTCAGAAAGTTGTGAGCAGTTGAAACAGGGGTTAGAATGGAAAGCACCACGAAACCTTAACTATGGCAGTTACTCTACCGTAATATACATACTCCCCCTATAGAAAATATATTATTATTATTATTTCAATACTGCCTGAACTTCATCCTGTGATTTATTGACTCTGATCCAATGGCTCACCAGCTAGGTTTTTGAATGCCAGCTTCTTCAATCTACATTTACAACTCCACATTGCACTCAAAGTCTCATATGAAAAGAATGTATGAATACAGAAGCACTGCTAATGAAAGCTTGAAAGGGACAGTTGAAATATAGTGGAAATTTCAAAGACTATTAAAGCAAAATATAAACTATAAATCCTGGAGATCCTTTTTAGGGACAAAACTATGTATGAAATACAATCCATACGGCCAGTTCCTCATCTGGTGTAAGCTGGCGTACCTCCATTGATTTAAATGGAGCTATACTGGTTTACACCAAGTGTGGATCTGTCTCATGCACCCTATACGTTATGCTATTGCACTAGACACTAATATCCAGATTTGTTCCTAAGTATACAGGCAAATGTTCAGTTCCAGTTGTGCACAGTACAAATATTAGATTCCAGTCATGCCCACACAAGGTCACTGACAAATGTGAGCCAACCACTCTCCCATAGGTTTCCTTTACCATCACATTAATTATTTTTAAGAAGCTAAGCTCATGTAATTTCACTGGTCCTATATGTCATCCAACAGCTACAGAATTTTCCTTGCTGTTAATGCCTCATGCACTTCACCAAAATATAAGAAAGAAAAAGGCCCATGGGGGGTCAAATTCTTTTCCTGTTTTCCCTACATTTCCTGGCCACTGAGTAGCAGTCCAATGCAAAGTTGGTTGCAAATGTTAGACAGACATTAATGCAGGCTTGAAATTCAACCAAGTTTATTTATCCATTTTTGTCATCTGAACTCGCCTCAGAGCCCCCAGTTGACTGACACTTGGGAGGGTGCATGATTGTGAAGAGGTTAGTATCAGCCTATTAGGCTCCAGCCATTGAGGGTGAAATCTTATCGCCATTGAAGTCAAAGGAAGTTTTGCCACTGGCTTCAAAAGGAACAGGCGTTCATGCTGAAACTTTACAGGCTTTAGACATCCCATACTGTTCTTGTTTTGGGTTTGGGACTGTAAAGCCTACTAGGCCTTGTTTCATTTCCCTGGCCGCTGACCCTCTGGCTCTGTATGCATGATAACCATCTTTCTCCTTGGTTTATGGAATGAAGAAGGTTAAATACAGCAAGGTCCGGTACAGGAATAACCTCTTAGAGTGGAGGTTTGGTGCTTCCTTTGCAGAGTTGTTCTCCTCAGTTAGATTCTTAAAGATCTGGTTGAGATAGCAACGAGTTTAATGGAGACTTATTAATTTATCATTGGTGGAATGTTCCCCTCAACTGTGGGCCAAAACTTAAATCAGAGATTTCCATGATTCACTGTCAACAAAGTAATGGGACTTGCTGATGAGCAAATACTGCCTGGGACACAAGGTGCAAATACGTAGGTGCCATGGGGTAACATTTTCAAAGGCACCTAAGTGACTTAGTCACAGTTTGAAAAGTGACTTAGACACTTACCAGCTTAAGTCTCATTGAAAGGCAAGACCTTTAAAAATCTGGTCCTACGTGTTTAAGTCACTTTTGAAAATGAGACAGGCTCTGAAGTCACTTAAGTGCTTTTGAAAATTTTACCCCAATTCTTTCGAGGTAGAAATTTCCGAAGGAAACTCAAAAAGAGGTCTACTGTTTGGGGAACAGAAGGCAGAGGAAGAATAAGATATTAACAGGTGGCTTCATCTTTTATGGAATGGCATGCCAAGGATCTGCAATCCCATTGGTCACTTAAGTGCAACAGACAGGCAAAACCATCAAGGTAGAGAATGACCTTTTATACTGGAGATCAATATATGAATGAGTGAGAGACAATAAAAATTACACACATTGGCTCTGTGCCTTCAGCATTTGAAAAGACTGTATGTCTTTACAATTGTGCAGCCTGTTTTGTGGTTTGGCCTTCTAAAATGACAGATTTAATTATTCTAGGTATAGAATGTAGATCAACTGTTTTGAAATAATTAAGATGTATACTTTAAAAATAAATACTCCTTGCCACATCCGTGCCATTGTTCATCTTTTCCAGTTCACATGAAGTTTCTGTAAATACACCATTTGCTTACTGGCCTTGCAGAGCCTAAAGTCTACACTAGCTCTCAGGAAAGTAGCTAACCTCTCTTTTCAGAACAATGATGAATCTTCAGACCAAATGTCTGAAGGCACAAATGCCTGGAAAATTATAGGGTTTATAAGAAAAGATAGTTTGTAAAAAAACAAAACAAAACCCCTTCCATAAATATAACATCATGACTTCTGGTCAGACCAGAACAATCATTTTTTAAAGCTTAGTATGGAATCTGAGAAAACATCATTGAACATATCAGCTTGTCTGAATACATACACAGCCCTTTCCCCAGCAACCATGATTTCATTCTGTCAGCCCAATGACTTATTCATATCTTGGGTGAAGAGACGCATTTCCATGGGCTTTAGGCTTCTGTCTAGTCCTGTAGTGTTATTTATATTTAGTTAAAATGAAATAAGAAAAGACATTTTTTTCTTTTACTATTCTTGCTGCCATGGGCATATTGACACAAGTGTGTATAAGGTGGCTTAAGTATGACAGTTCCAATTCCAAATGCTGTGGTCATGCACATGGATTGGACTCACCATTCACCAAGCAGATTGCTCTGCTAGTAGTTTTCACATTTATTTATTAAAATATTAAGCAAACAGCTGTTTAGCAGAGAGATTGGATCCCAATGGATGCTGATCTATTCCTGACAAACAGGTGCTGCTCAACAGATAGGGGGACAGCAAGGCACAGAAAATCCACTATACATTCTAACATTCAGGCTTTATCCTTTATTAGGTAGTGAGTAAGAGACATAAAAACGTTTGAGATTGTTGTGTACAGCTGAAATTTAAAAGAGGCTTGTGTGACCAAAAATTGTTCCATAGAGCACTGTGACAAAAAAGGTCCAAGAAACAGAAAGTGAAGTTGCAAGTGGAAATAGTTGGAATGACGCTGTTTATTTCTAGCAAAACTTTTATTAATTCTCCCCTTAGTACTGTGCCTCCATACATGCCACAGGCCACAACATGTTCACAAAGATGGGTCTGTTGATTTTAATGGCATTGTGATAGCGTGGCAGGATGTACAGTATGTGCCCCCCTACCAGTAGGCCATGCACAAGACTATAAAATAGGTTAGTGGTTCTCCTACTTTTCCATTCTACATATTATTTCATCTTTCGTCCCAACACTCCAGTCCTCCTCTTGATTCTCAAATGTTTCAATTTGTGGACCAGTAGGAAAGACTCTGCTGACAAATGGTGTCATTGAGCATAGATTGAAAACCACTGTCCTCTTCAATAAGGGATATGCACACATGTTGATGACATCACAGCTACTGCACACAGAACATAGGCTGAATATTCTAAAGACCCAAGCCAAGATTTTAAAAAGAAGAGATCAAAGTTAGGCTCCTAAAACTATATTTATACACCCAAACAAGAGGACTGACTTGCGAATACTCTGAGTGTCAGGCCCAACGCTTTAGAAATGGGCCCATTTGTAACCTTGTTGGGTGCCGCTGGGTGCCGAGCACTTTTTAAAATCATCCCACCTATTTAGGTGCCTGAATATGATGTTAGGAACTTAACTCTTCTCTCCTATTTATGAATATCTTGGGCCAAAGAAATTCATGTAATTAAGTAGTCCTGAAATCACCACAGTATCTAGTTTGTGTCCTATATCTGATTAAGGTGATTACTATCAACCAATTTGATTTCAAGGCACAAACTTTTGCAGATAAACTGGACCAAATCATAGACATGATTAATACAGAGCTTATTTTAATTAATCCTTACAGAGAAATAAACACACCTCTTTGGAATTCTTTGGACGCAGCCATCCATGGAACACCTTTTCTTTCTCTCTTTTATTTATTTTTGTAAAAAAAAAAATTATATGCAGATAAGCTTTAAAAAATGTGTATGGAAGGCCCACTAATAACCTGAAAGTCCAGGGTGCTGCATATTCCCATCTTGTACATCTCCCAAACTGCTAATGTTAACCCCAAGCACTTTTAGGTAGCGACCACATGGCCATTATTTTATATTAAAAGCATTGTTATAAAATCTTTTAAACTATCCCCCCCACACACACCTGAACTTAAATTATGGTTTCAATTTTTTTCTTTGTCTTAAAAGTACGGTAGCTACACATCCGAGTGGCTGAATCAGACTCAGCAGCCCACTCCATAATCTTAATAGATATTTTTCAGAACCCTATGGGGAAAAGCAGGTAGCACGTATCAGAGATTCAAGACATGCCACATTTTTTCTCTGCTCTTTGTTACTATTTAATGATCCACATATGAAACTGAATGGTTATATAATTACTTTATATAGTAGATTTTTCTGTTTATAAGTTATTTCTCTTACTCTAACATATATACAATATATCTATATATACCCCTGATGAATCCTATTTTATAGGGACACTATCAACCCCTTTAAGCCTCATAGTGAATATATAAGGCTTTAAAACCTTGCAAAGAAGCAAAGATCAGCTACAGAATGTAGGGTCCATTAGGATCCTAAAAGTGGTATTTGCTCCAAACCCATGATGTGCAATTATCTCATAATATGTATATTGTGTGTTGCTGCTTAGATTATATATGTATATATATATTTTTTTTTATATCACATCAGTAGGAAATAAAATCATAGAACAAATTCATTTCTATTACCATACCTATAACAAACAAGTTTTGACCTCTACTTAATACAGACAGTCCCACTGGTATGATATAAAAAGAATATGTCCTAATCTTGGGGTGAAATCCTGGCTCCTCTGAAGTCAATGGCAAATCTCCTGTTGTCATCAATGGGGCCAGTTTTTCACAGTTGGTTTTCATTTGCTAGGTATGACCATGAGTAACCCACTCTTGACATCACTTTGTTCTACCACTAATGAAGTTATACTTCTCTGTGACTCATGAAAACAGAATATTTTTGCTGTCCACCTTTATGCCTTTCATGTTAGTTCCATCCTGTAAGTATTAGCTCTTTTGGATATATACACTGCACACATATTTTTCATTTAGATAGAAATGTGCCTATTTAGTGTACAGCATATGGAATTTTTGCACTAAATGTTCTTTATTTCTTATTTTGTCTTAACCATAGATCTACTGTATGTCTCTGTACTTTAACGTTTTCTATTAGGTGAGGAAAAGAAAGTTTTCTAACTAGGAACACCACATTATCATTGTCATTTTGCCTATTTAACAAAGTGAGATAATTTGTTCATTTTACCTTTTGCAACTCAGTTATAAACCTAGTGGCATAGATAGAGACACAATACTATTGTTGTACAAGACATCTATTGTAGCTACTTTTGTTCAGAAAATACCCAGTAACTGCTGATTTGGCAGGAGGATCAGTAAGGGTACTACTATTCACAGTGTTTCTTTTTTCTTCTTCTTCTTTTAATCTACAGAATAAAGTATTTTATGTACATTGGAACCAGTTAATGCCCTTTAGACAAATTTGTAAGTTGTTTCATAAAGCAGGAAAGACATTTCAGGGAAATATGTGCCAAAAAGCACAGTCAAAAAGGCTTCACAAGTTCTGTATATCACTGTGAGTCAATGCTGGAGATCGCTTCTAAAACGGTCAATATTCAAGAGGAATGCTCTCATTTGGAGAAAATACTGCCCCTTCCCTCTTTTACAATTTGATCAATTCTCTATCAAAAGTCCTGGCTCTTCATATATACTTTAAACTATAAATAAACACTGCATAGTTCCATGTTCTTGATTTGCTTCTTTTTGTTTGTTTTTGTTTTGAAAAATTATTGCAGTACAATTGATTCCTGTTTGGAGTTCAGTAAGGAGCAAACAGCACAGGAGTATGGGTGGTCCGTATAGGCCCAGGAGCTGGTCGTAGGAGTGCTGGAGGAAGTGCTGTAGTCTGGAATAGGGTAGCTGCTGGGGCTGATCGAAGACTGAAAGGGGAATTCACAGCCACAGCAGCAGCTGCTGCTGCAGCTGCTAGTGGGTTTGGTAAGATTCGTGGAGCCATTGGCTTTGGAGGTTCCTTTGAAAATACTAATTTTACCTGTGAGGAAAAGAAAAAAACAAACAGAGAAAGCAGAATTTGTTCATATTAGCCACGTGACAGGTTACTCTTCTTAGATTATATATGAAAAATATAGACAGAGAGGAGTGGTATTAGTTTCTGGCACTAAAAGTGAGCTGCATCTGTGTAACGAAAGAGCTGCTAGATCACACACTCCAATTAGGAAGGAGCACGTCCACGTTGTTTTGGTAGAGGCTACTGAAACCCAACATTATTTTGGTTTTGGTTTCACATCTTAACGTGGAAACCTATAATTTGATATGTAATTTCAAATCAACATTTTAGTGAGTCCTGACAGGGGCTGGGCAAACTCAACTTGCACAAAATTTAAGGGGAGTTGCAGTTGCCCTGGAAAAATTGAATAAGAAAGAACTGACAATCAGTGAGGAAGCAGCCATCTGGATAGTCTGATGTTGCAGACTAGAATTTAGTGAAAACACATCCCATTTGAATGCATTACAAAGCAGGTACTTTCTTGATTGTTGCTAGGTAAATTCTATTAAAAAAAAAAAGATAATCAGTGAACCACTGTTTATTAGCACCTGTCCCTGAAAAATATAAACAAATTTTACCTAACAACAGCTATGAATGTCTCCTGATTTGCCATGCATTCAAACGAGAGATGCATTCCCTGTTCCCTATTCTACATCATCTGACTGGATCTCCTACTGGTAGGAATCAGTAAAATAGCATTTCTCAGTGAGATGCTGTTCTCAGTTATGGAGACAATGAAAAGTGGCAGATATCTTAAAAACTTGGTTTTGAAAATTCATTTTTGATGTACATCTTTATGCGATCACTATTTAGTGAGCTGTGATGTAGTATTGTAGATAAGCACTGCAGCTTTTTCTTTAACCAGCTTTTAAAGCATCAGCACCATGCAACTCTCCATTTACATCTTTCAAACACACACAATGTGTATAAAATGCTTATCTATATCTGAGTATAATTAAAAATACACTTTGGGGTAGATCTCATTTTAGTGTATTAGCACTGATGTTTGATACGTGCATAAACTATCCCAATATGAGAGACTACAACCTGAGATGAGAATATGGGCCACCTCCAAAGCCAGTGGAAGACTCCTGTTGACTTCAGTCGACTTTGGATCAAGCCTTGTGTCCCTGGGCTGCAACTCTCTCTCTCAGTAAATTGTACACCACGGAATAAATATGAACATTTCTCACTTATTGGATAGGGCCAATTTCACCCCAGCCAATAGACTCTGTGTGTGTGTGTGTGTGTGTGTGTGTGTGTGTGTGTGTGTGTGTGTTCAAATAACACCACACTGTCCCAGCTTGCCCCTTTGGATTCAGGAGGATTGTCCCATAAATCAACAGTGAATTTCACCTGTGCAGTCCATCAAAGTTATCCACCATCCAAAAGTTCAGTTTTTATCTACCAGCTATCAGCTCACAGGTCTTGTATCTGCTGCCCTACCTGCTGACTTCAAGTTTGCTGAAGAATTTTGGGGGAAATTTTCAAAGGCACAAAGGCAAGTTAGGCACCTAACCCCATTGAGATGTTTTGGGTGTTGGACACTTAACTCCCCCCTTGTGTCTATGAAAATCTACCCCCAGGTCTTCGACTTGGTCATTGAAACACCCAATGTCACACCCTTTAGCAGGTCTTGGTGCAAACTCTCTACTTCCCTTTCTATGATTTTATTTTTCCCCATTTTCTATTTATATTTAAATAGGGTTTTTTAAAAATCTTTATTTAGAATAAATTCATCAGAAAAATCATTTTGATATGGGAGCTTTTTTATTATATAATAAAATGGATTTGAAAAGCGAGAAAATGAATCACAACAACTTGGAATTTTTGTCATATTAGCTTTTTATGTGCAGGACCCATCAGTTTGGAGAGGGACAGAGTGAGTCCCAATGTAGTCTGGAACTGACTAACAGTGAGACCTATTAAACTGTGTAATAGTATCTCAAGGGAAGTGGTGAAGCCCCTTTGTATGAGACATTTAAAACTACACTGGGCAAGCATTAGAAAAATATACATTAGGGAACAATACTACATTGGTAGAATGTTGAACAAGATGAGTTACAGAACTGTAATAGGTCTTTCCCCATCTCTAAATTCTATGATCCTATGAATGTAGCAAAGCTGTTAGTGACTCTGGTGTATTTCTGCCACTGGGAAAAGAGGAAAAAAATCCCCTTAGGATACTGTTGATGTAGAAGGCGCAGCATGGTGCTCTGATTCTTTGAAAAGTTTAAGAGCTAGTATTCTATTGAAACTATATAGGCTTTCAATTCATTTGTTGAAGTGCTCATGGTTCTATTTCCAAGAGAGATTAAATAGCAGTAGTGCTTAGTGCATACAGTATATAGCACTATACATTTTCAAAGTGCTCTACAAATACTAATTAACATGCAGGGCATCTCTGTGAAATAGCTAAGTATTACTGGTCCCATTTTACAGGTGCGTAAACTGAGGCAGAGCAACTAAATGGCTCAAAAAACTAAAATGTTGAGAAAAGAAAGTTAATCAGCTTTAGATCTTACCAAAAACATTTATAATCAAAGGAAGATCAGTGTATTTTTGGCTTTTTGTCTATTCTGTTTGAATTCCAAATAACAGCATTGTCCATGTTATTTTGCAGAAAGAAAACAAAACTAAAACAGCCCACCACCCCTCAAAAAAACCCCTATTTTAACCTTATCCCGAGTAAGTTATAGCACTTCTGCTTCTCTGCTAACTTGTGCTTGTTTACTACTACCTCATCCTCCCACCACAGTTCATTTGCCTCTTACATCCAGCTTTTGGCTCCTGTCTGGCATGTAGATTGTGAGCTCTTGAGGTGGGATTGTGTTCTTTGTTACTCATCTGTAGAGCACCTAGCACAACAGAGCCCTGATCCTTGTACACTGCAGCTCACGAACAAGTGGCTGGTACGTACAGCACCAGGGATTTATTAAGAGCCTCCATCAAATACTAGAATAATGAATCTCAGTGAAAAATTGTATTGCATTAGCAATGCTATATGAAGAATTCCCAGGTAGATCATCTGGTAGATGGATGCTATGTTACACTCCACTATCCCACCAGGGAGCTACAGGGAGCTAGAGTATTTATTACTAATGCAAGACACTAGGAGGGTTTTATTAAATGCAAATATACATTATTTTTCCTTTGGCCCAAGTCTTTGAAGTTAACAAGATCTGGGCCTGAAATAGTTTCTCCCATGGGAGGGGAATGTGACCAGCCCTGGCTTGAAATTGCACAAGATAAAACGATAGATTTTTGACTATGTTTAATTTTATCTAGGTACTTTTAATAAATACAAAATTGGAATAAAATAAAATAAAATCAAAATGTTGTGTGTTTTATGGTGGATCCTGTCCAGTAATCTGAGCATTAACCTCTTGGGCATTCACTGTGGAAGGTGCAGGTAGGATCTTTACAGCCCTTATCATTCTTTCTACCCCTTTGGATCGTCTTTCTTTCTAACGACCTTTATAATGGAACCCTGTTCTGAGATCATCTACAGTACCACTCCAAAAAGGGTGCTTATGGGGCTTAGTCCAATGTCCATTGAAGTTAACAGAAAGACTCCAATTGTCTTCAGTTGTACAGTGAGCTATCACTTCCTACTTCCCACTTCCATCAATTACTCAGAACTGACATTCCTCACTTCTAGGATGCATTTGAGCTGCCCCAAGGGATGTAAGCAACAGATTTAGGAATGTGATCAAACCTAGATTCTGTGCAATATCCCGCAGCATGCACACACTCTGGAACCCACTCTGTCATTCAACTTTTGCACATTTTTCCCAGTGATGTTTTCTGAAAATTCTTCTCGGTAGGACATCATGGAAGAGAAAATCGTTTGCTTACCCCAAGCGGATGTGCTCCCTTTTGGAGTTTGTTGTAAGGACTATATTTAGGTTTAGGGGGTTTCCCAGCAGCTCGATCTTTGTGCCTTCTACTACTTATGTGCTGTTAAAAAAGGGATATTACAAAAATTACCTTCTTTCAATCAGTATCACATTATTAATAGTTCACTTCAACTCCTGCCTTTCAACAGGCATACTCCAGTCCTGAAGACTATTGCTCTCCACAATAGTATTAATTTGACTAATTAAAATAAAATAAAGCAATAATTAATAACCATTTAGATGTATTTCAACTTGAAGGAGCGTTTAGTGCTTCATGTATTTGGGCGACATT
This sequence comes from Malaclemys terrapin pileata, assembly GCF_027887155.1. Classification (NCBI taxonomy): domain Eukaryota; kingdom Metazoa; phylum Chordata; order Testudines; family Emydidae; genus Malaclemys; species Malaclemys terrapin. Next base: position 219,232,713 of record NC_071506.1, on the reverse strand, counting down.
TTCCAAAATGCTCAGCCATGGTCTTGCTCTGCTCTGATTGAAGTCAAATGGGAGTTTTAGCACTGCTGACTTCATGGGAGCAAAGTTAGGCCTTTTTGAAAAATCGCACCTTAAAGCATCTGTGAAATGCAGCCAACTGCTGCACAGCAGAGCAGGGGCGGCTCCAGGCACCAAGCGCATGCCTGGGGCGGCAAGCTGCGGAGGGCGGCCTGCCGGTCGCCGTGAGGGCGGCAGTCAGGCTTCCTTAGGCGGCATGCCTGCGGGAGGTCCACTGGTCCCGCAGCTTCAGCGGCAATTCGGCGGCCACGGGACCATTGGACCTCCCGCAGGCACGCCGCCAACAGCCGCCTGACTGCTGTGCTTGCGAGGGCAAAATACATAGAGCCGCCCCTGCAGCAGAGATGGGAGAACCCAGGAGCATCCCCTACTGAAAAACGAAGTGCCATGAGACTTTTAATGTCCATGTAGGACAGACGGGAGCTTTCAAGATTTCACCTGAAAGACTGCCACACAGACTGCTGAGTGACAGTAAATTAAAAATAAAACCATATCAATGCAGAGCCTATACATAAAAACTATTAGAATATACTGTAATTTCCTGTACAGATTTTATGGTGCATTAGATGCTAAGAATTGTTTTTTTTTCTCTCTCTATTTTTTTTTTCTGAAAAGAGATATAGCAAGTAAGATAAACAAGGAAAGGAACCTTTTTTTCCCCCTGAAAGCGTAAGACAGGTACAAATGTAGTCCATCAGAGTATTTATCTCCATACTTTTCTTAACAAGTTTTCAATTCCAAAAGGCACATAAAGTAACTAAGTGTTTTCCAGAACAATGGCTTTGTTCATCTGAGAGAGAATGATTGACTCTAACTTAGTGTAGTTGCAATTTAGAGGTGAGGCTTATTGGCTGCAGAGGAACACTGATAAAAACAACCCACACTGCTAAGGAGGTTTTTCAACGTTCTATAAAAAGACTCTCTCCACACACACCTACATCCTCGTGAATATAAATATCACACAGCACACAAAATGACAGGGTTTATTAAGCCATGACAATAATGGTAGTCTAAGGACACTTGTAACATTGTCGTTTAGAGAAAGATTCTATAACCATTTAGAAATATATATAATCAGCAGTTTTTGAGGAATTGTACTTTATCTGATGGAAAATCATACCGAAAACAAACACACAGAACACAAGCCCAAGTGCAAAGGGCAAAAGCAGCAAGCTCCATTTAGATGTGAATTCTCATCACACTGACACATGCTAAATGCGCAGGTACTCCACCCTTATGAAAACAAGGCAGAGTCAAGGATTCAGTGTTGTCCATGCTGTTTAAGTACCTGTTTAAGTTGTGTCTCAGAGTTTACGTGCACATCGCAAATTTCACAGTGAAATGTTTTGTTTTGTAGGCCTGTGTTTCCTTTATTAACAGGTCCCTTGCCTTTGACGCCTGCCCGGGGAAAGGCTTTAATAGTTCCACTTCCATTCCGAGCTTCCAACATAGTTTTGTGCTTAGTCCCTGGAGAGATTCCAAATAGGAAAGAGATATTTTGGGCAAGTTGATTGCATTTTATTATTTCAACTTTTAAATACATATTATCTATCTATCTATCTATAAAATCTCAGTCCAATGTGTTATCTTTGAAACATGTCCACATTGCCTATATCAGTAGGATAATAGAGTAACAATATTTCACATTTAATATATAATTATCTGGAATTTAATTATTAAATCCACCTATCTAGGCAACAGAACAGGAACAAGCAGCCACCACCAATAAGTAATGGCATGCTCAGGATGTCCTGAGGTGAAGTTAAAAAGGTGTGACTTCTTTCATTAACGCCTGCTGCTAATAAGACATGAACTGTAGTTGAAAAGGAAGAGAGATTTAGCTATTAAAGATGTTGTTGCAAGTGATTTGTAAGCTTCTGTGATGAGGATGATAAACAGTACTTTTTAAGTACCAGAAACTTGAATCTGCAATTAAATAATCAGTTCCCAAATCCTGGAGCTTCCAAAAAAACAAATAACTCAGACAGAGCACAAGCTCCAGGCAGAAATCTAAGGATCTTAAGGGCCTGCGACAGAAACCAAAACATAAAAGAAATATGGACATTGCTCACATTTGTTACTAACAAAAAAAAATAGACAAAAATCAATAATAAAGGGTATGATTGTTATATCTTTACTCATGTTAAATAATACCTTACATAATTGATTTTAATGCGGCCACTCATGATTTAAGCCACTATTCAATGTGAATAATGGTGTTACAATCTTTATTCAAAATTAATACACACACACATATACTTTAGCAGACCAGTAACCTAAATGTTGAAGATTTTTTGACTTTCTATTGCGATAAACACACAAGGCTGGATCTTGATCTGATGTTGAATTGATATGATTACATTGACTTCAATGGAGCCATACCAAATCAAACTAGTTAAAGATCTGGCCCATAATATTTAAAACTACTCAAACTTCTTTTCACCATCAGAAATAATAAATTAGCATGTTCTTTTCAGTTTAAATGAACATTGCTCCATGTCAAGGTTATCTCTTTTGGATTTCTCAAACTAATACAATAAGGCCTTTAGCCTAATAACCCCATTATTATGTTTACCTACTTGCCCACCTGTGTCTTCCAAACTAGTATGAAATACACACCGGTCAATACTATACCCCTACAGTGTCATTCTACTTATAGCAAGATTAAGATCACTCATGAGACGTTAGATAATCTCATAGGTCAACACTGAGTAATCTCTATCACTATGTTATATTTCAGGTTTTAAGTTTAGCTTTCTCTCTCTTCTTCAAGTCTATTCTTTCTGTTCTTGGCTATCTCTTAAGGTCTTATTTTTCCAGCCTTGTCTACATTAAGGAATGTTTTCAAAACTGGGGCTAGCCATGTTGGGAGTTCTATTATAGACAAGATGCTGGCTGCTGACACCAGAATCCTTAATCCTGCTCACAACAAGTCGAATCGAAATGGTGTTTAACATGCTACCAACAGATGATGGCCTGTCTACACCAGGGCTCTCCAACACTACTAACACCAGTGGCAAGAAAGTGTTACATCTAGGGGAAAGACAGTCACTAGTTGCCAAGCAGTAGCCATCATCAGCCAATTAGTGCAGGGATTATTTTTTTATTCTGTATGGTTCCCAAAAATTATTGTTCAGCAAGAAATTTGATCTCTGAGCTTTGTATTTTGACTGGCTGATGTCCTCTATTTCAGAATAACTTGTTATATTTTATACCAAACTATTCTCTTTGCTATTTGACATAAATGAAAGTATGCAAATTCTGAGCACCAAAAGGTAAGAACAGCCATACTGTATCAGACCAATGGTCCAGCTAACCCAGTATCCTGTCTTCTGACAGTGGCAAGTGCTAGATGCTTCAGAGGGAATGAACAGAAATGGGCAATTATCAAGTGATCCATGCCCTGTCGTCCAGTTCCAACTTCTGGCAGTCAGAGTAACAGAGTATAAACTGTTACTTAGCACCATAATGTTTGGAAGCAACGAAAAGTGAAATTTAAGAAAACTGGTAACTTGCAGGCACTAGACTTCCTTTTTTCCCCTTATGAAAGACTCTTTGCTTGACATTTTTATTCTTTAATAGTTAATGAATTCCATGTAATTGCAAGTTTTCTGCCACCTCTTTGTCCCCTGCTGCAAGAGATCTAATCTATTCAGAGGAAGATAATTGCAGAGCTCTTGAGACAGAAAAGAAATTGCTACATCTCACCACTGTTGTGCGCCTCCAGCTGCGAGGTGGAGTTGACAGCAACCTTGCATAGTGAACAGTAAAGCAGCCTTTTTGCCTTTTCTTCCTCAGTCTCCACGGAAGGGCACGTGTTGCTGCTAGTGGCTGTGGTGGGGATTTTTTCCACTTTAGAGGTGATCTCAGTTGTCAGAACACTGCTTTTCCGAATTTCCACTGTTGGTGTTGATATTGCTGGTGTCCCTGTGGTAAGGTCTGCAGTCAAAATAAGGACGAGATGGAAACAAAATAAACGTATTGACCTTTTTCACTGGGCATGTTAAGATTGCAGCTACAAAGAGACGCGTAATATTTTGGCAAAACTTTGACTACTGATAATCAACTGAATTTGACCTTTTTCTTATTACTAGAATACATTTGCAAAATACAGTGCTATATTGAAACACCACACATACTGTGCCCCTGTATAATATAAACACTTACGACATACGGATTTCTTAAACCGAAAAGACATATTATACCATTGACACCATTCCTTTACAAATGCAGGATAATCCCTTAAAAGAGGTCATATCATTGATTAGTAAATTAGGCAGTTAATATTTGTACACAGTCCTTTGAGCTTGATAAAGTGCCATAACTGCTATGTATTATCTGATTTTTAATCTTTTAATGTTCTGTACTATTTTTAAAAATGTGTGGTTCTGAAATGAGTCAGATAAAGACAAAACATTAAATTGATATTACTCTTGATCTTAGCCAAAGATAATAGATTAATAACAATCATTACTTACAGGGCTTTATATTTTTCAGAGAGCTGTAGAAACACACTCAATTTGTTTAGAAAAAATGTGTGTATAACTATCATACACAACGTGACACCTATATTTTTAATTATTTAGAAATTTCCCATATAAAGAAGCACCTATCCTCACCTAGAGACTCCTTTCCCTAAATTACAAATACAATAAACTAAAATTAAAGATACAATCAACATATATTCTGTAGACATCATTATAATAATGAAATAAAACTCAATTATAGTATTTTGTGATGGCATCAGAATGCAGAGATGTGTGGATTTATATTTTTCCTTTAGTTGTATATTTTTGAAGACTATCACAAGAAAAAATGTATTTATTAAAATCATATACAAAGTGTCCATACAACCTCCTGTATATTTATTTTTTACAATAAGATTCTGAGTGTTACTGAAACAATTGCAGGAGTAAAAGGTGGCAGATAATGTTTACAAAACCTAGACTTTGATTTACAAATTATTATAGCAAGTGAGATGGTAGAATTGTGACATTAGAGATAGCTCAGCCAATCAGAACACAGTTTACTTTAGTCCATTTGCAGTCCTAAGGGTTAAAATACTGTAAAAGGTGGGATTTTTTATTTACATTCTGAAATAGTTATTTTGTGACTGTGATTTTACGGTTTTAAAATATAACCCGATTACATCCTACTGTTGCTATAAAAAAAAGCCCTCGAATTACATCCTAGCCATGAAATACTGTATAACTTTGGTAACAAACTTGTTATTATAATATATAAGACCTAAGGATCAAGCTGGACCGCAAATAAGAAATGACATTGAAGTAAAATATGGTGGCAAAACAAGGCAATGCCATTTGTAGATTGCATAACAGATCATGGAACAGGAAGAGGCTAGTTCCTCTCCATGGCCTTGAATCAGAAAAACACATCAGTATGTGCTTAACATCAGTAGAACTCAAATGTGTGCTTAAAATTAAGTTTGTGCTTAAGTGCTTTCCTGAAGAGGCATGGTTGCTGAATTGGAGCCCAATAGTCAGACTTAGCCATATTTACTCATTTTGGGTAGCACCTTCCTCCATTAGAAGTCCTTTTGACTTCATTGAGACTACTCCTGGAATAAAGGTACTATCCAGCATGAGTAAGGATGGCAGAATCTGGCCAGATATATCCATGGTGCAACTGTGCTTAAAATACTGTGTTTAGTTTAAGGTCCCTCACACACCAGAAATGCATCAACAAATCATAGTGAATTTAAAGAAGAGCAAAAATATATATATGATTACGGGGGTAAAGAGACTGATTTATGAGAAAACATGTAAAAAAAACCTTGGCAACACAAAAACTAATTGAATGATAATGATCAGTGAGTATTTTAACAACAGAAACACAAACACAAGGGAGGAATGGTTAAGGATGGTGTGAGGATGTCAGTGGTGAAAGTGGGCCAGTATGGCATACCGGTAAGAAGTGGCCGCCGGTACGGGCCCGTACACAGCCGACATTAAAGCGCTAATGTTGCTGCCCCTTTTGCCACTCCGAGGGCTACCGAGGGGGTGGGTGTGGGGCAAAAGGAGCAGCTGCCCTGGGGCCCAGCGATTTAAAAGGGCCCGAGGCTCCCAGCCGCCGCCGCAACTACTGCAGCTGCAACCGGAGCCCTGGGTGGCACAGGCTGGCCAGTGCAGAAGGGCTGGCTGCGGGAGGCTGATCACCAGCCCTGACCTTTCCACCTGAGGTCCTGCCCCTTCTGGGGGCCCAGAACAGGCCCCTGTACCGGTAAGACTTTTATGTTACTTTCACCCCTGGAGGATGTATTAACATGTGTCATGGAATGAAACAGACTACACTTCAAGAAAATGTCCTCAGTAAGGACATTGAGCCAGGGGGTTAGTTTTGCAAGGGACAGGCATTATCTCTTGGGATTTTTAAAACTAGACTGAACAAAGATGTATTGTATGGGACACTCGTGCATTAGCAATGTAGTGGACTTGACGGTCATTTTCATCTGTAATCTCTATGAATTTATTAATCTTCTCTCCTTTCTCCTTTTTGGATTTTTATTCTTATAGTTTCAGCATGATTAAAGTGTAACTCGCCTGTCCTTGCAGGGAGACAATCAAATTTAAGAACACTAGAGTTGAAACAAAAATTTGCCTTTAGAGGCAGGAGATATAATCATACAGTATAATGAGAGCAGTCACTCTCGTAGTCCCAGAGAAGGCACAGGGAGTGGAGAGAATAAATAGCCTCCTCTTGTCTTAAAGCTTTCTCCTTTCTTCTTACCTTCTTCTACTTCTTTAATTCATTGTGTTAACGTGGCTTAATGTTTTCAAATTTTACTTCATATTAGAAGTAAGAATTTAAAATGCTAAGTACCAAAAATTAATCGCACTGTTAAACAACAATAGAATACCATTTATTTTAAATAATTTTGGATGTTTACTACATTTTCAAATATATTAATTTCAATTACAACCCAGAACACAAAGTGTACAGTGCTCACTTTATATTTATTTTTATTACCAATATTTGCACTGTAAAAAACAAAAAAAAATGTATTTTTTAATTCACCTCATACAAGTACTGTAGTGCAATCTCTTTATCATGAAAGTTGAACTTACAAATGTAGAATTATGTACAAAAAAATTGCATTAAAAATAAAACAATGTAAAACTTTAGAGCCTACAAGTCCAGTCAGTCCTACTTATTGGTCAGCCAATCACTCAGACAAACAAGGTTGGTTACAATTTGCAAGAGATAATGCTGCCTGCTTCTTGTTTACAATGTCACCTGAAAGTGAGAACAGGCATTCACATGGCACTGTTGTAACTGGCATTGCAAAATATTTACGTGCCAGATGCACTAAAGATTCATATGTCCCTTCATGCTTCAACCACCATTCCAGAGGACATGCATCCATGCTGCTGCTGGGTTCTGCTTGATAATGATCCAAAGCAGTGCAGACTGACGCATGTTGATTTTCATCATCTGAGACAGATGCCACCCGCAGAAAGTTGATTTTCTTTTTTGGTGGTTCGGGTTCTGTAGTTTCTGCATCAGAGTGTTGCTTTTTTAAGACTTCTAAAAGCATGCTCCACACCTCGTCCTTCTCAGATTTTGGACAGCACTTCAGATTCTTAAACCTTGGGTCGAGTGCTGTAGCTATTTTTAGAAATCTCACATCAGTATATTATATCATAGTGCATATTACATGTAGTTCCATTTCAGGAGCCGTTCCCATATTTGTAAACAATGACACAAGCTCTTTGGCTCTTTTGCATACCTTTAGTTTAATTATGGGTAAGGTCCGAAAGGTGCAAAGTTTTGGTTACGTATATCGCATTCCAACTGGGTATTCCAAGGTTATTTGAACGCCTTAGGTCTAGTCAGTAGGCTGTAAAAATTTCAGAAGCAGGCTCTGGTTTCAGTCAGGCCAGAAATAAATCTAAAATAGTCTTACTCATAGCATAGTATCTCTGTTTTTATATGGATACAGGATGCTTTTATAGGGTTACATTGAGACCTCCATTATAGTTTCTGTTTTCAAACGTAAAGATGAACATTTTTAGAATGTTTGAATAAAATCTTTTTGCCCATTTTTGTGCTATTAAAGGGTGATGAAAGTTACCTTTTTTTCTGCTGTAAATGTTTGTGGTGGTGGTGGTGTGTGCTAGCTTTGTTTTGGAGGTTTTTACACACATTCAAGTTAACTGGAAAAAATGGCTCAACTATAAAAGTTGAAGCTTTTCAGATCAAGTTAAAAAAATAAAAATGGATTGCACTTTTTTTTTAAAGAAAAGTGTTTTGCAAGTTTTTACTATGTTACTCTATTTATGGAATTATGGAACAGGGTAAATATATATTTCACTATGTTTAGGGTTACCATATTTTGTGCCTCCAAAAGGAGGACACTCCACGGGGCCCCGCCCCTGCCCCCAGCCCTGCCCACGCCCCCGCCCCAACTCCGCCCCTTCCCCAAAGTCTCCGCCCCCTCCCCTGCTTCCCGCGAACATTTGATTCGCGGGAAGCCTGAAGCAGGTAAGGAGGGCGTGTGGGGGGAGGAGGCGCGGCCCAGGCTGGCCCCCCCAAGCGTTTCCAGCCTGGGTCGGCTCGGGCCCTGGGGTGCCAGCCCCGGGCCCGGCCCCCGGCCGACCACCCCCGGCCCACCCAGCAATGCTGGCCCCCGGACCCTCGGCCGAGCACCCCCGGCCACCCAGCACCGCCGGTCCCCGGCGGCCCGGCGCCCCCCCCCGGTGGCCCGGCGCACCCCTGGCGGCCCAGCACCGCCGGCCCCCGGCGGCCCGGCGCACCCCCCGGCGGCCCGGCACCGCCGGCCCCCGGCGGCCCGGCGCACCCCCCGGCGGCCCAGCACCGCCGGCCCCCAGCCCCGGGCCAGCCCCCGGCCCAGCACCGCCGGATTTTCCCAGACATGTTCGGCTTTTTGGGATTTCCCCCCGGACGGGGATTTGAGTCCCAAAAAGCCGGACATGTCCGAGAAAATCCGGACGTATGGTAACCCTAACTATGTTTATCACTACATATTGACCTACATACTGTAGAAGTAGTTGCTATTTTAATGCTGCTCATGCAACTATTGAAGTACACATATACATGAATGTCAATGAAGTCAACAGAAAGACTCCCATTCACTTCGAAAGTCTTGAGATCAGGCTCTCAATCCCATTCCTTTCCTTCTTACATAAGAGAAATTAACTAAACAATCCTCAATTCATGTAACAGTAAGGTTACATTTTTAAAAGCTGAAATATCAAGAAATGCAAATGTTAAGGTTCTAGTTGCCACCTCATCGCACTTACATTGCTTATATGGCACATTTTGTTGGACTAATTATCCTGTTACTTGTGAACTTTAATATACAATGGGTGCAATTTTGTGCTCAGTAATGCAATCACAGCTCTAATGAACTTAAATGGAAGCTGAACAAATATATCAGGAAGCAAAATGGGGTCTTATGTGTGCATTGTGACATGTTAAGTTTAATATAAACTTAGACAGATCCTGCGAAGCCTTACTATCCAGTGGAGGCTTTTTGTTTTCTCTTTAAGTGAGCGTAGTTACATTGACATCAATCGGACTATGGCCGGCAGTAAGCAATACTCCGTTTTCACAGTTGTAAGGATTAAGCCCTTACATTTTGCATTTTCTGACTCTAAAGTGTTTAAAATATTTAAAACCTTAATATTATAGCTGTGAATGTAACTATGATATTTTTTGGAAAAATATGTGTGTGTCTGCTCATTCTCCCGTCCTGCAGACTCATATTTTAACCAAGGACACTGCAATGTGCACATCAATTCCAAAGGATAACAAGCAGGGAGAGAAGTGGAGGGGTGACTTCCCTCTTATATTAAATGGGAAAACTCAGAAATGAGCTGTTCAAAAGAAAAAGGATGAGAGTGAAAAAAAGGAGCAGAAAATGAAGCATGCAACTTCTCATGTCACAATTCTCTCCATTCATAACCTTTTTTGGTGCCACTTATTGCATAGGTAAAACAGGTGCTACTGGCCTCAGAGATCTCAATGTATGGGGTGTATATATATATTTCCTCTATACATGCTTTCTCGTTAATATTTCCAGAAAATCAATATAAAAACTTCTTGGGTTTGTAAAGTGGATACTCTAACCATCTGTGACATATTATGGTACTGCTTTTCTGGGATTGGAAAAGAGCACCTACAAGAGCACAATTATATGGACAGATCCAAAGAAGACCGTGTTCATATTTTTCTTGGGAAATGCATGGGTGTCTAAAATACATAGTTTTCTTTTGAAATAGCCTTGGTAACTTGCTTAAAAATATTAGTGCTAAGCAAGGTAGCTGGTGTCATATCCTACGACACAGGATTTTACTTCTCCTTAAGCACATTAAAGTTGATGCCCAAACCCAATATCATCTAGGGAAAAAATGTTCTGCTTAGACCAAGACCGGGACAATGTATTATGCTACATGCCTTAACACTTGGCTGATATGAGAGCTGCCATCTTTTTTTTTTAAATTTCACCACTGAATAATGATACTCATGTAGGTGACCTCGCTAGGTAAGACACGTTACAGGATGCAGTTCTTTTGAGAATTTGTATTACATCCTGATTCTTAGGAGTGCTTAGAAATTATATAATATGCTGTATTTTGGTGGTATCTATGGGAGATATAGGTGATGAATATTTACCAGCCTGTTCATCCTTCAAGTGTTGATGTTGTCTTTCTTTCTATTGAATACTACTGCAACAAAATTATTCTAATTAAAAACTATTCTTATCAATGCTTCCCACTACTTTAAAACTTTAGTTTCTTCATTCCAAAACTGTGAAACAGTAGTACTAGGCAATGCTTTTTACTGGTTTAAAAGTCAGATACATCATATAGTACACGGGTCGGCAACCTTTCAGAAGTGGTGTGCCGAGTCTTCATTTATTCACTCTAATTTAAGGTTTCGCGTGCCAGTAATACATTTTAACGTTTTTAGAAGGTCTCTTTCTATAAGTCTATAATATATAACTAAACTATTGTTGTATGTAAAGTAAATAAGGTTTTTAAAATGTTTAAGAAGCTTCATTTAAAATTAAATTAAAATGCAGAGCCCCCCGGACCAGTGGCCAGGACCCAGGCAGTGTGAGTACCACTGAAAATCAGCTCACGTGCCGCCTTTGGCACATGTGCCATAGGTTGCCTACCCCTGATATAGTAGGAGAAAAAACAAAACTTACAGATAACAACATTTCTTAAGGCATATTCTGTACATGGGAAATGCTTCAGGGAATGGATGATAAAAAGCATAAATCATAGAATCATAGAAGATTAAGGTTGGAAGAGACCTCAGGAGGTCATCTAGTCCAACCCCCTGTTCAAAGCAGGACTAACCCTTACTAAATCATCCCAGCCAGGGCTTTGTCAAGCAGGGCTTTAAAAACCTCTAAGGATGGAGATTCCACCACCTCCCCAGGTAACCCATTCCAGTGCTTCACCACCCTTCTAGTGAAATATCTAGTTTTAACTCTGTGTGAATATCTGACCTCCTATATGTTTTTTTATTTGCATTTCACCATGTAATTAGCTTGAAGTGAAAAAGGAAATACTATCAATTCTTATTCTATTTGAGTTCTTTTTAATATATATTCTTCAAAGCAAGAACCTATACACACATTTAACTAAATAAGCTAAATGCCACCAGCATGTTATGTGACAGATAGCAAACACTAATGTGCACTCCATATATCTTACTTATACACTTTCAATAAGTTGCCCTCTTATAACCACATACATTCCATTTATACAGTTTTATTAATAATGTGAAAACCAATAAAAGGGAAAACTATTCAAAATACACTTTAGTTCACAGTCAAAAGTCATGCAAAGTCTAAAGCTATAAAGACAACTTTACTCATGTAGACTTTAGAAATGTCTGTAAAGGATTAAGGTAGAAACATACTAAAATCTGTCAAGTCAGTTTAAAAAGAGGAAACTAAAATCCCCTTCCCACCATTCTTCCAAGTTAACCAATATTCAGATCTTTGAATATATTAAGTTTCTGCTCTCTGCATGCAAATTGGTGCCCTCAATACAGGGAGCTGCATTAAACGTATAAAGGATTTTAAACACCAGCAATCAGTCATATTAATTGACAATTGCTTGAAGACCGAATCAGCATCTATTAACAATGTATTATGACAACCCTTTAAGAGCTATTTCAATAATATATAACCTAAAATCAAGCCTGAAATTCATTCAAAGTGCGAACGTGAAAGAATTGTTTCTGGTGACGCTGGCTTGCTATTTTCATACCAATGCCTGCAGAAAATATTCATTATTGCAACTGTCACTGTTTGGCTTTGGCATAGAAAGAGATTACTAATATTGTGCAGAATAGGACGTCAGCAGCAAATAAAAGGAAACACTTCAGGTTTCACAATGGACTGATGGACTCATCTTAATATAGTAATAGTGTAAGTACTTAGAAAAATCTATAAAAGACAAGACCTGAGCACTGGAAAAATCAAAGATTTATTTTTATAATAAAAACAAAACCAGAGAATACATAAAAAGCATCTGTGAGTATGAATTTATTCCATAAGGCACAGACCTCATAATTCAAATGAGAAACCACAAGTGAGTTATTAAGATCCTTTTAAGTAAGCAGGATTAATTTTATATACCAAATAAGCACCTCATGAATTTTCTTTAGATTAAGGACACAGAAATTATAGTTAGTTCATTTCCCCCCCTGCTCTCTGAGAATGTGATTCTCACCCATCAGTTCTTACTACTAAACCTAAGAGTCCTTCATTCTTAAACTGTACGTACACTCCCGCACCCCCACCCCCGAGGAAGGTGTTCTTTGGTTTAAAACAAATCATAACTGTTAATGAGCTTATTTTTTCTCCCACAGTCTCAGATGGCATGGATGTTAAATATCCAATTTAATGTGTTCATATACAACCAAAACAAGCTCCCATTTAAGTCAGTGGAAATTTTGCCATTGATTTCAATGGGTTGAGGATTTGGCCCAATATACTGTACATAAAAATATTTTAAAGCTAAAAGTAATTCTATATTCATTAATTTAGTGCATCATAATAACTAGAAGTATTACAGTGCTTACATTCCGCTACTTCAGAAGTTATTGATTCCATCGCTGGTTTCATTTTATCTGAAACTCGTCTTGTAGCAGACTGCTTATGGTGCTTGAGACCAGGATTTCAAGAGGAGACTAAGGGAGTTTGTTGTCCAGACCCTGGTGAAATTCAATGGGACTTAACTTGGTTGCTTTGAAAATCCCATTCTTAGTGTACTCTCTAGTAGTTATATTCATTTATGAGATACTATTTGCATCTATTAATGCAACAGAAAAGTATATTAAAACAAAACTGCCTTCTCACAAACATATGTAGGCTAACATTTTCAAACTTGGGTGACTTCACTGAAACTACTCACATGCTTAAAGTTAAGTCTGTGCTTCACTGGATCAGGGCCTTCAATAAGTAGTCTGTTTTTCAAAGTTGCTGACCCCTGCAGCTCCCATTTCTTTCAGTTCGAACTTGTTGGGAGCTGTGGGTGATCATCACCATCTCTGAAAATCAGGACATTTGTCCCTATGACTAAAAATGGATTTAGAGGCCTAATTTTTGCACCCAAGTTTGAACATTTTGGCCCCAAATGCTTACACACACCCACACCCACAGTCTTGTAGTATAGTGTTGTGACAGAATACACCTGTGTTCACACCCTACACACTACTGTAATAATCTTTCTACAAAGTATGCCTTGTAAGGCATCATTTGAAAACTCATAATTTGCCGGTCAATATTGTCCTGGTAAAACATGTATGGCAACATTGTATGTGAAGTTATAAGATTCCCCTATATGATTTTATTAACATGTTTCAACCCAGTCCTGTCCAGGCAGAAATCAGGACTGTCCTAAACAAAGGAATGTGTGCTCTGCTTAATTTGCATTTAAGCAGTAAAGAGAATCATCAATCAGGAAGGGAAATAAAGAAAGTTCAAACAGGTGGAAAAAACACAGCAGCGAATATCCTTCTTTGTCTGGAAATGTTTTTCAACCCGGGGACTGAAACTATAAAATGGAGGGACAAACACCCCAAAGGATTCCCCAACCTCTCTCCCTGCCTATTGCTTTTACTGCACTGAAGAGACAAAGGAAGCAGTCGTTGGACTCTGGAGGAAGGGTCCTGACCTGAAGAGTTTGGTCAGTAAGACTGCTGACAGAATGTGGTGAGAAAACTTTGCTTTGAATCTAATAGATTTTGTTAAGTTAAGCATCAGTAAGTGTTTTATCTTTATTTTTCTTGTAACCCGTTATGACTTTTATGCCTCATTACTTGTACTCACTTTAAATCTCTCTTTGTAGTTAATAAATGTATTTTTTGTTTTACCTAATCCAGTGTTTTTAAGTTGAAGTGCCTGGGTAACTCCATTTGGGGTAACAAGTTGTGTGCATATTATTCCCTTAAAGGAATAATGGACTTAATATAGTCATACTGTCCAGGAGAGGGCTGGGCAGTACTAGACATATATTTCTGAGGGATTGGGACTGGTAGTGTATTGGGGGTCACCTTGTGGTAATTTTTATAGCTGGTAAAAGTCCAGGTGTTGCTGGCTAGCTGCAGCACACACAGAAACATAGATGGGAGTGACTTATGTGTTGAAGACTGTTTGTGAGCAGCAACGCATTGTAAAGGGCAGCCCAGGTTGCAGGGTAGGGGTGACACAGCTCCTCTTTAGTCTGGTCTGTACCCTGGTATGTTATAAATGTTATAGAATCTCTAGTTGCTGTTTCACAATTAGGGCTGAGATGCGTTTTGCACTTAAAGCAGGGATTCACTCACTTTCCTACATATGAAGAATGCAGTCTAACCGTCCCTTGACAAATACACTCACTCTTCAAGGAAAGAGTAATTTTTCTGAGAAGTTAGGCATTTTTCTGAGAAGAATTAGGCATGTACTTCAGTTAAGTATCTCCAACTATTGACTTATATGATATTTAAAAAACATTAAAGTGATATTGTACATGATGGATGCTATTGAATATAATATAAGAGGTCAGCACTCTGGACAAAAAACGGAATTATTTCTATTCAAACCAGCACAGCATTTGAAGATCACTACTGATGTGACTCTTCTGGCTTCACTTTTAATCAGTGGGCATTCTCTCAACTTCACTGAAGCCCTGATAAAACTCCATTATGCCTACACTTTTTTTCTTCCCTTTTTGAGGCCTGCATCGTGGCTACCATCCTTCAGCCTGAGGTGAATAAGGTGTGGCTTTTGTTGGAACCTCTGAACACTACTCCCTAGACAGATGGAAGGAACACTGTTGAGAGACTTAAGCAGGGGGTTGGACTAGATGATCTCCTGAGGTCCCTTCCAACCCTGATATTGTATGATAGTCTAGCAAGTTAAAGCCTGATCCAATGCCCATTAGAGTCAATGGAAAGATTCTCAATTTTAAATAGGGGGGAGGGATAGCTCAGTGGTTTGAGCATTGGCATGCTAAACCCAGGGTTGTGAGTTCAATCCTTGGGGGGGGGGGGCATTTAGGGAACTGGGGTAAAAATCTGTCTGGGGATTGGTCCTACTTTGAGCAGGGGGTTGGACTAAATGACCTCCTGAGGTCCCGTCCAACCCTAATATTCTATGATATAAGGACTGTTGGTCTTCTCCAGGCCCAGCATATTGCCTTTCCAATGCTCTCAACTTCTTCTGGCCATAGAAACCATATGGGGGAACAGTGTGGGTGCTGAGAGCCATTGAACAAAACTGTAAACCCTGTATTTGATGGAAACCACCTCAAACCAGAGGGTGTGGCAGCACCTATGTACCAGAGATATCCTTGGTGTTTAATTGGAAGAGTGCTGACTACACTATTTTGACCAACTCCTGCTATTCAGTTCTCCAACAAGCCACATCAATTTGATGTACTCAATTGTTTGTGACTCAGAAGCAAAGGATGAAGAAACCAGTAATTTCATTTCACCCTCTTCTCACTGATGCCTCAGCTACAAGTTCTCTGTTGATATATCTTGCTGATGAGTCAATAGGAAGCAAGCAGAAAAAGATGACTGAATGTTCAATGACTGAAAGTGTTTTGAAAGAGATTAAGGAAAAGGAAAACAGAAAACTGCATGCAAGAGCTTTTTGGACTTCTGTAGTTCAACTGGATTCTGTTATGTCCTAATATGGCCTGTTTCTTCAATTAGCAGTGCATAATTTTGAATAAAATCTATATTACATTTTTACCATCAGTCCTTTCAGTTTAATGCATAGGTCACTAATCTTGAGAAGGATTAACCACAAAAAAGGGAGGACTACATTCCTGCCGAGGTTTATTGAATGGAGCTGGCAGTAACCACAACTGGTGGGGGTAAAAAGGCATAGGGCAAGGAGCAAGAGAGGAAAGTGTGAGACACTGTCTGAATTTTGGAACTTTCTGATAAATGTTGCTTACAAAACAGACAAAAGGAAAAGGAGAGGAAGAAGGAGAGAGATGGGGGAGGAGAATCAATTTATTCTCAAGATATTTTAAGTAATTCCTGGTTGTGAGTAGATTTGGGAGCTATCCTTTCAGGCCTATCACACAGATTTCTCATCTGTGAGGCAGAAGAAAATCTGCTTTCAGAAACTATGAATGAAAGGGTCTCTGCTCAAGGAGCTTTAGGGGAAAAAAGTGTTGCTAGCTGAAGCTACTGTTGCCATTTAATTAATGAGACTTCTGTAGTGAAAAATTCAATTTAAAACCAGGACAAAGGACAAAGGACAAAGAGTTAGCTTAAAGGGTGGAGTTTACAATCAAGCATAGAGAGGTTTTTGCTGATTGTAGTTTTGGCTGACCTGCTAAAATAACATTTGGACTCTGACTCTGACTTCAAGGTTAAGCATAAGGTTAAGTATAAAGTTTAATTTCTGTAGTTACATTGTTATTTTGGAGACTGCAGTGTAAGATTAATCATGTAAAACATAGCTTTGAAGAGAAGGCACAAAACCATCAAATTTATGTGAATGTTACATTAACCTGTATCTAGGATGCCCAAGCTTCACAACACCAAGGGACACATCAGCAAACTGCCATGAGCCTAATAGCTGCATGTATTTTCTAGATACATTTCCATACTTTTAAATCAAAAGAAAAACAAGCATCATTGTACTTTTATCTTAGAATCATAGAATATCAGGATTGGAACGGACCTCCGGAGGTCATCTAGTCCAACTCCCTGCTCATTTATATATCTCATATATCTTCCACTATAAATGAATTGAAATTGCACGATGATTGATTGTCAGAAGGAACAGCACATTAAGGGGGTCTGGACTGTTAAAGCCATTTGTTTCCATAGATTCATACCTACACATGGAGGCCAGACTGTATGAATTACATACAGGCCCATACTGAGGACAGTACAGAGTCACACTATCCCAGGGAGGGCTCAAAGAAGGATTGTAATTCAAGAGGCAAAATCCTACCCAGAATTCCATTCCTTCCAAGAGTTCCCTGGTGTGAAGTGAGGGCACATCCTGCACTGTTCCTTAGGCAGTGTACTATCCAGTGCAGAGGGAAGTTGAGACAGCAGCTGGAGGTGGGTAGGTGGGACAATGGGAGAAAGCATGGAGTACACTGGCAGCAGTTTTCTGAGGGTGGGATTTTGAAGTGAGGAAACAACTGGAGCAGCGGTAAGTAGGGAAAGCCCTCCCACTAAGTACCGGTATATTTAGAATAGTCTGATGAATGTCACTACTGAATTTACCAGAGCAATTTCTCCAGGGCAAAGAATAGGGAGTTCATATTGGAAGTCCAATGAAATAATAAGGAGAAAGTAGGAAGTTAAATCTCAACTAACAGCAAAAGGTGGATATACTATTGTCGATATACTGCTGAAAGGACTGACTTAAAAAGACTACTTTCCCACACAGTGCTAAACTATGGCTTTGCCACAAACCTCTTGAATGGGACAGTGCCCCATGAGCAGGTCAGGAAGAAGAATCTGACTCAGTCAAAATGTGCCTCCCAGCTTTCTCCAGCTATGGGGATAAGTACCTGTACCAGCCCTATACCTGGCTCAGTGTCTGTCCCTCAGCACACACTGGCACAGCTGAACTGGCTGGTTCACTGGGGATGATGGCAGAGCAAGGGATCTGCCCACACTCTGCC
Source organism: Malaclemys terrapin pileata (assembly GCF_027887155.1). Taxonomy (NCBI): domain Eukaryota; kingdom Metazoa; phylum Chordata; order Testudines; family Emydidae; genus Malaclemys; species Malaclemys terrapin. The sequence goes on along the minus strand of NC_071506.1, from coordinate 219,214,507 downwards.
CATCCATGGGAAAGCAAGCAGAAGCTACTTTCCCCACCTTACACTGATACCTGCAAAGCAGAAAGATAGCACAGGGGTGTATAAGGGACACCTTGTACACTTTGTGTAGGAACAAAAAATGGGCCCCAAACTGGGCCATAAGGTATTAGTGATTTCAAAACTCATTCTCAATAAAATAAACAAACACAACTATTGAAAACTTGACATTAGGGACATTTTTAAATGTGGGAATCTCAGAGCTTGGTAGCAGGGATTGAATAGCACTACAATGAGGTAGACCCATTTAGAAAGGAAAAAACACCTGGATGTGATGGGAAGGCACCAGAGGAGGAATCCTTTATATTGTTTATTTCAATCTTGCAAGGACAAGAAAAAGGGAAAAAAAAAAAAACCATAATACTCCAAAAGTCCAGAGAAGTATTCATCAATGACAGAAAAGAGAAAAGAAATTGCTTTCATTAATCAAAAGTGAAATAAGAGAGGAAAGAATGAGTGAACTGAATTTCAATTTGCAAAAGCTCTCTCCATATTTTAAGAAGGGAGTTTATGCCTTTTTTCCATTTTTAACCAAGTCTAGAGTTTCACAATGTCCTCTTCTACACCCCATGTATGAACACTGAGTTCTACAACAGATTTATAATCCTAGAATTTAAAAATAGATTCAACTAACTACAAGCAGAACCTAGAATCTCAGAGTACTAACTTCTGACAACCCTCTTAAGTGCAATACCACATGGTATTTCCCCTGTACTTGGTCCAGGAATAATTAAAGTTATTCCCTCAACAAAAACTGACTTCCTATACAGGACAGCATCAGGCTAGTAAATCTGTTTTTGGCAACAAACGAATGTTGTTTCTATCATGAGAACGGTCAGAAGCTATATAAGCATCTGTTGTAACAGTATCATTTTCTTTATCGAAAGAAGAGGTGATAGAGAGCATTGAGAAGAATATGTGCATTCTTTCATACATTTGTCTTGGAGAGCACTCTAAGTAAAACATATAGCAGATTGATCCATAGTGACATACTTACAGTTGTCCATTGGCACATAGGTGTTTGAAATTATACATGGAAGACTCCCAGATATTTGGTAGGTAAATTACACAGAGAATAGTTGGGGCAGGAGGGGAAGAGGTAATATACTATTTTTACTGTAAATACTTAATGTGTCATTACTTTCACTTCCCAACAAGTCTGAGTCCCTGTTGGACTGTCAACCCATCTCCACAGTTTGATAAGGAGCCTTTCCATTGGCACACTTGTCTCCACCTAATAACTGTACATATTTTTGGTACTCCATTTAGAAAGTTCTGAAAATTGACTTTTATCTCACTTGTGGTACTGGTGAAGAAAGAGACTAAGGGTATGTCTACACTACCTGCTGGATCGGCGGGTAGCAATCGATCCAGCAGGGGTCGATTTATCGCGTCTAGTCTAAATGCGATAAAATCGATCCCTGAGCACTCTCCCGTCGACTCCTGTACTCCACAGCCACAAGAGGCACAGGCAGAGTCGATGGGGGAGCAGCGGCAGTCGACTCACTGTGGTGAAGACAGCACAGTAAGTCGATCTAAGTACGTCGACTTCATCTATGTTATTCACGTAGCTGAAGTTGCATAACTTAGATCGATCCCTCCCCCCTCCCCCCAGTGTAGACCAGGCCTAAGCAACTTTGCAGATAGCTTGTGAGGAAAGCTTTTGCTATTAATATCTGTGCAGTTAATATGAAGATCTCTGCTGTGTGCTCTTACATCTCGAACAGGCTCCGGCCCAAGATTTTCAAAGGGGACGTGATTTTAGGTACCTCATATTTTAAGATGCCCAACTTGAGATGCCTTAAATGGGCCTGGTTCTCAGCTAATGCTAAGGAATTGCCCTCTGAAAATCTAGACCCCTTTCAGGTGCGTTAGTTGGATTTGAGATACCCAAAATTACTAGTGGGTTATAGCCTATGAAAGCTTATGCCAAAATAAATTTGTTAGTCTCTAAGGTGCTACAAGGACTCCTCGTTGTTTTTTCCAAAATCACTAATGACTTCTGCAAATATTAACCTCAGTTACTACAATCCTAGTTTTAAAAACCATGATTGATATGGACACAATTAATAAACAATTTACTATGTTACTGATAAACTGATCAATCAATATTTATACATATAAACAAAAAATGACAAAAGAAAAAAATGTAGGGTGTAAAGTCAAGCATTTAAAAGCTAGGAAATACCAATTTTACAGTTTCTCATGTAACCTTAATCCCCCCCACTTTTTTCTCTCTACCCTCCCATCTGGCACAGTGCATCTATCCTGTGCCCTGAATGAGGCAGTGGACGGGGGGTGGAGGCAAATTAGAGTTGTGCAGGCAACCAAAAACTGGCATTTCCCAATTTTTAAGTGCTTGACCTTAAAGAAATAACTTTCTTTCAACAATGTTTTTATAAGCAATTTCTAAGCGTTTTTTAAAAAAACAAAATAACTCACAACAAATTTTATTATACACAACCGTAACAATCCCCCTTACTGTACATCATAATCAGGCTTTGAACCCAGAACCTTTACCATGTCTGCACACCCTGCTAGCAATTCAGTTACCAGGTTAACTACAAGAATGGGCCACTAGGTCTAGGTGCGGTATGGCAGGGTGACTGTAACATAACCTGTCTCCCTCTTTCCAGACCCTGGGAACTGGAGAAATTCCTGACCCTGTGCTGCCCCCAGGTGGGGATGTGGGCCACATGCTGGGTCTTGTCTCCCACTCCTGACCAGAACTGCTCTGGCAGCTCCCACGTGTTCCCAGTAGAGAGGCTGCTACAGGTGTGGTGGTAGTGGTTCATCTTAGAATGTTCATGTGGTCAATTATTATATTGGCAGCTGACATTTTCTTGTGGCATTAAGATAAGAGAAGGGAAATAATGATTTTTAACAGTTTCTATCTCAGCAAAAGCAGAATGGTGTGTGTACATATATTTTACATGGCACTTAGCTCCATGCCAATTATAACAAAGGCCTGCTGCAAACAATTCAAGTAGTAGACCACCTCAAAAAAGGTCACAACAATTTTTTATTTGGGTAAATGTTAGGGAACCTAAATATTGAGGGTGCTACCAACTCCCCTTATAATTAAGAAAAAGCAAAATTATATTATTTCATTCAATCAACTCAAAGATCAGATGGGGACTGGACCTTGAGAAAGAAATGACAGCTCACAGATAGCTTTGACAGAGCAAGAGAGCAGCTGAGTCTAAAGGAAAATCATCTTCATAGCAGCAGTTTATGCTTTCTGTCTTTTTCCTATGCAGCTAAGTTTACAGAATAGCTTTAGCAGCGCTTCTGAGGATCTTGACTGAAGCATTTAATGTTTGACTCGTTTTGGTTTTCTGGCATGCTTTCCCTTGTAAGCCGGTTGACATTAAACACCTATTTGATTTGGAAAATCAAAGTGATTGACATGGTTAATTTTGGGGAACGGTACTGATTATTAATGTCCGTGAGAAAGGTTCTGTCCTCTTGCTGAAGGCAGGTAGAAGCATTGCAAGTGGTGGAGCTGCCCAGCTGTTAAGCATGGGCTAAATGAAGGCTGCAGTCTTTGCTCATAAGAGACAGCACAGATGGACATTTGAGGAAAACAATCATAAGGTAACAGGAACAATACAGCCACTAACTGCAAATTCTTCATGTTGCTTCTATAATAGCTTTTCGTCTTTTTACAATTTGTTCACTAGAAGAGGATATTAGTGAGTGTAATTACTGCTTTTTATTAATGTCAGTGGTAGACTCAAATTGGCATTCTCTACTTACACCACACTGTCCTTTATAAATGGTTCTTTTGCTGCACACTTTCCCCAGTGGACATAATATAGTAGCAATACAAATGGTTTTTATACCTTACCTTTCTAAATTTGGCCTCACCCAATGTTAGAGAAACTACTCAGCCGACGAGATTGCATCCAATAAAGCCTACAGCTAATTTCCTATGTTAGGATTTTCCCCCTCTTTGGATAGTGACAGGTATTCAGACATAATTCAGCTTCTGGTCCTAAAAAATTGAGGAATTAAAAGCGCATTTTGGGAGTCTAACAAACTATGCAGTTGGTTTCTTCACTTTCACTCTGTCCTCGCTCTCATACAGCATAACCAATAAAGGTATGTGAATCAGAATAAAAAAGTAGAGATACAAGTCCAGCCATTTAAAAGTTGTCCTCATTTTCAGCTCCTGAAAATGCAGCATTGTTATAAATAACTAAACGTAACTCTTCAAACATTCACGTTTACACACTGTCCTGGAAGATGGCGACAAAAGAGGCTTTCAGCCATGTAATCATCTCCTAATGAGTACACAAGTTCAAAGTATCAAGTGGCTGCAACAATCAGATCACCATTCCATAGCCATGCCTTCCACCCAGCTGAGTACCAATGATTTTTTTAAAAACCGTCATCCTCTTCATAATAAATAGTAATACTTTGCATTTCTACCATGCTTGCCATCAGACGGTGTCAAAATGTCATACAAATATCAATGAGTTAAGTTTCAGGGCAACCTGTGAGATACAGATAGGTATAGATTATCATCCTACTTTAAAGACGAGGAAGCTTAGGCATGGATGGGCTCATATTTACAAGAGTAGCTAATGATTTTGGGTGCTTAAATGGTTTTCCGAGGGTTTTCACAGGGTGGGTGCTCAGCATTCACTGAAAATCAGCCTCCTCCAACGTGTTTCAAGTTGGACACTCAATTCTAAGGTTCCCAACATCATTAGTCATTTTTGATAAATTAGGCCAGAGCTGAAATGTGTCCAAGTCCACAATATATATGGAACAAGTACCTATATCTTCTGTCTCCCAGTCCTCTGTCTCAACCACAAATCAAATTTTCTCTCACTCTGCTTTGAAATCTCTCCTTCTTCCTTACAAACTTTCTACTACTTTTCCTCTTCCTCTTCCCCATATACTTGATTGTGGAGGAACGGAACTTTAAAGGAGAAGTAAATATACAGGGTCTGGATCACACCCCAATAAAGTCAAAAGAAGGACTCCCATTAAGTCTCTGTGATGCCAAGTAAGTCACAATTTAGCTTAGGTACTAATATTTCCAATTCTTCCTGTTTATTCCCAATGCCCTTCCTTCAGCTAGTTTCGGGATGAGGACAGGGGATAAAACAAAGAGGAAGTCTTTTTAGCACTAGGTCATTGTTAGGTGCAATCATATACTCTGTGATGGGTGTTCACAGCCAACGTGCGCACATACGCATATGTAACTGTGCACTTAGATGCGCCTCATGCCACAGGACACCCAAAGTGTGCTTATACAGGATGGCGAACACACATTCTCTTTGCCATTCTTATGTGGCAGTATTAGGGCATTTCTTATGCCTTCTGCAGACTGCAGCCATTATGTAGTAAGCCATAAGCACGTGAAAAGGTTTAACATTCCTCTCAGTAGAGGGCAGTATTACTACATGCATAGGATTGCCAGAGGACAGGTTAATGTCATAAAGCACATTTTGGTTATTACTGTACTATATGTTCTCCCTATTTGTTGTATCATCCCATTGCCTCTCATCATATACTTAGGTTATCAGCTCTTGGTGGCAGAGACCACATTCACATAGTGTGTGTGTGTGTGTGTGTGTGTGTGTGTGTGTGTGTGTGTGTGTGTGTGTGTGTGTGTGTGTGTGTGTGTGTGTGTGTGTGTGTGTGTGTGCAGTACCTAACAATTTCCCAGTCCTTAACTGGGGTTTCTAGGCACTACCACAATGCACATAATTGCAGTCACTAGTACCAATCAGCTCTACACAACAGTAGAACTGTTTCCCCTCTTTTTTCTTCTCCTTCTACTGTTTTAGGGCCCACTGAAATTAATGTAAAGACTCCCACTAACTTGGATGATTAAAATATTCTTCAGAAAAACAATCAGCAGAAGCCCCAAAGTAGTTTTCTTAACACTTTTACTGGGTTGAGAAACCCAAATATTATATACTTGGTTCTAGATTTTTTTAAAATGGTGCATTGGGCTTATACTGTTGCATCTGGCCCCAACGCACTTATGCATCTGCATAACTTTCAGCATGTGACTAGACCAATTTACTTTTACTAAGCTACTCATGTGCTCAAAGTTACATATGTTCTTAAATAACCCACTGAAGTGGAGCCCCGGATAGGAAGCTATGGGGATCTAAAATGGCTCTGAACAATATTTATGTAGAAACTTAGAAATTACTTCTTTCCATAGGATGCTAAAGCATTATTTTTTGGAATATTTATATTATTATGAAGAGCTATGATACAAATGGAAAACACAAATGATTAAATCTACTTCTTGTTTTTCCCCAGCACCATAAATCAACTATCATAAACAAATAAACAACAAACATGAAATATTGTTCCAAGCTAAACAAAAGTAAGCTGGAAATCCCTTAGGAACAGGTTCTCTTGTTATTTTGACAATTCCAGTTCTGGTAGCCGCCCATAAAGAGGGCCAATATAGAAACAATTGAATCAAACTTTTTAGACCTTGAACAGGTTTATCTGGCATCAGGGTTGTTTTTTGTTTTATCGGATTTAGTTTACCCCTCTTTAGCACAAGGTTTTCAAGGCCAAGATTTTCAACGATAATTCAATTACGTGTTAATGTGTCCTCAGACACTTTTGAAAACCAGACCACTAATTTAGGTGTCTAAACATGGAATGAGGAGCTTAACTTTAGGTACCCAATTTGGAAGATCTTAGACTATAGATACAATATTACAACATATTGGGGGAACAGCAGCAGCTACAACATACTTCTATATTCTGTTCAGGTTCCTCTACAGCAGCATCACCAGAGATATCTGGGCACCTATATAACCTTGAAAAAATTTTGCAGCACTAAATGCCACATTAGAAACTTGTCAGGAGCTCAAGGACAGCACCTCATTTGCACATAAATTTGCAAAGGAGTTGAATCAGCGATAAATGTACACAGTTCTATGTATTTATTTGGAACACTCGAAGTGTACATGATACTTTACGAAATTCAGAATATGCTTTCAAGACTTTAGAGAAAAATAGTAAGATGACACTACTTCTCTGAAACAAATTTTTTTATGCATGACAGTCTCTGAGGTGGCTATATACATTATGAAATGCAGGTTTGAAACTCTTGGGTAATGGTAGTGTTTTCATTTGTTCAGATTCAGATTTTAAAAAATGCTCCGTTCACAAATATAAGGACTTTGGAAGAGACTTACACAAATAGCAGCCCTCTGACATAACTGTAGGTGTCTGTCATTTGGCAGGTGGCTACTGACATTGCTTAAGTTTCCTTCATAAAATTTGCCTGGAAAAATTCGGTGTACTTTGGCTTCAGCTTTATTTATTTGGAGAGGAGCACGGACTGAAAATTAACCAGCTAACAAAACTGAATGTCATTTTGTCCTTCTGAAAATCTCAGAGCCATTGATCAAATGAATCAGGAAGGCTCTTGATCTGTTAAGCATAGGAACACACTTATATTGCTTGAGAGTCGATTGGTCACACAGACGAGGAAACAGGAATGAAAACAAAGAAGGCCTGCATCAGCAAAAGCTTCAATTCTCTTGCCCCTTCCAATAAAGGCCCCTGGACTCCCTTCTCCTCCCTGGAAGACGCATACAAAGATCGTCATCTCCCCTCTACAGTTTAATATGTTCAAATATCTGAAAATCAATGTTTCACCAGCTGTTGAGAGTCAAGAAGCAGCATCAGACTATTAGTGAGTGATAGCTGCAGAATGTACCTTCTACCACTGTCCACAGCCAGCTGCTGTTGAAACTCCCAGATCTACAACAATGGTTCTCAACCTTTCCAGACTTCTGAACCCATTTCAAGAGTCTGATATCAGCCCTGGGCAGTGCGGCTTGGGCTTTGGTTTAAGCACCGGGCGGCGGGGCTTGGCCTTGGGCTTCAGCATGTATCTCAACTTTGTGGGACCCGTGCTTGCCACCCCCAATGCCAGCCCTGCACTTGGGATCCCCTTAAATCCATCCTGTTACTCCCCAGCGGGTCGCCACCCCCAGATTGAAAAACACTGATATGGTTCATAGAGCAGTATAAACAAGTCATTGTCTGTATAAAATGTTAGTTAGTACTGACTTTGCTAGTGCTTTTTATGTACCCTGTTGTAAAACTAGCCAAATGTCTAGATGAATTGACGTACTCACTGGAAGACCTTTGTGTACCCGCAGGGGTACACCTACTTCCCTGGTTGAGAACAAGTGTCTACAACACAGAAATCTGACCTGTGCCTGCTGCCACTGGTACTACTTCTCTGGAGACATATACTGTATAAGGGCAGAGTCAGCCCAAGGGCTATGTGTTATTCAACACAAACCTAGTACAGCAGGTCTTTTCCATGTTTAATTTCTATGATATTCAACCACAATGGATAGGTACATTCACTACCTTTTAACTAGCTCTTCTGCTAAAATGAGGAGCAGTGACAAATTACCATCAATTGGCTAATATGTGTGAAGACACAGTGAGACAATATTGGACCAGGTCCATTTGGAAGGTTTGTTTTGTAGTCATACGTGTTAATAATGTGATTTTTAAACATGAAAACTAAATTCTGCAGAAGTGGAGTGACCATCAGTGGACTACCATCATTTCAGGGAGCTAAAAGGGAGCTTGGAAACTACAGGTTGTGCCCTCATATTTTGTGTTATTTATAAACTCTTTTCTGCAATCTTTCCAACATAATTTTAATGCACCAAGCTACAAATCCTAAGTAAACTCTGCAAGAAATAAAATTAAAGTGAGTGCAGAACATCTTGGAATTTTTTTAACTCTTCTTTCCTTCCTTGTTTGTTTCCTGTTTTTATTCATCAGTCCTCAGCATACAGTAGGCTTGATCTGACAATTCTCCAAACAACACTACATTTATGCTGTAATGTCCCCTTTCAAAGACAGTAGAATAGTATGTCTTTGGATACTGGAAGAATTCCTAAACACAGTGTAAAGATAATGTATTTCCCAATTTTACATAATAGGGCTGTATATCTATCAAGGTATTTTGGAGACACTGTGAATTCTGAGAGTGAAACATCCAGAGGTTTGTTACTGTAACCAGACCGCCAAAATAAAATTGCAGATTTAGTTTACTAGCAGTACTATGGAGGTTTTTAAAATACACATGGGTTTTGTTTAGAGCTGCTGAAGACATACTAGCAATGGCAATAGTCAAATGAAGCCACTGAAAGGCAAATGCTCAAAATGTTTTCCTGTATACTTTTCCCTTTTTTTTAAAGGAAGTAATGACTTTTGCTGAAATTTTTGCAGCCTATTCATTCCATTGCATGTGTTATGGTTTAGTTCTTACAATCTCTACTTTTCTGCTTATTAGAAAAGTACATAATAAGCCTGACATAATAAGCCTTCACTCAGGCACTTGCAATCAGCTTATTATAAGCTTCCATATATAATAATCACCATTGTCTTCATCAAACTGTAACCTCTGTCTCTTTCTCTCATATTCTGCTGTTGACAGTTGGTTTAGCTGTGCCAAACAAGATAGATGGTGTGGATTAAAAAGAAAATTAAAACACTCTCCTCTTTGTTCTTTTGGGACTCCAGAGACATAGCGCATAATCACTAACGTTGCAGCCCCATATTAGGAAGGGTTATGACTGCAGGCAGGATTCTTTAATAAATTGTCTTAAGCAGAATCTTAGACAACTTGCCTTGCTGTGGAAAAATCATGTCTGTTGATTTCAACATTCAGCTCTCTCTTACCACACATCCTGCAACACACTTTGCATGTTACAGCTTCCTAGTAACCATTACAACAAGGTTTGTGAGCTTAGCTTTTCCTTTAGCCACAGCTATGGAAACATTGATATCGCTGTAAATCATGTGAACTTCCAAGCTGGTAACCGAGACATTCTAATGTTCAAATCTCAGTTTAGTCAACTGATCAATGCATCTCTCCATGGAATTAACTTTTTGGCTAATTCGGAAAAAAAAAAAGAAAAAAAAAAAAGAATGGACTGGACTAGTGTCTTTCCTATTGTGACCTGAGGCTGTGGCAGTGGTTTCAAATGTGAGCTGATAGACCAGAAGTAAAAAGGAAAGGTAACAAGAGCCGGGATTGCAGATATAACCTAGACACAACAGATGTCAAGATTTCTGCAGATGGATAGAATGATCATCAATTCTTTTATCTAGAAATTACTTTTAAAGAAGTCCAACTGTGCAACTGCAGCAGTGCCAAATGAGATGATTTGGCCAAAGTTCTTCCTTTTGCTCTACAGGGACTCTAAACACATGGTTCTTAATGACTGACATTCCATCTACACTGCAAAAATCTACAGTTCCAGTTTCTTCACTGGAGGTAATTGGAACATAGTGCATTAAGTTTTATTCATTAGTTTGGGAGTGATCACTTTGGCACCAGCGTTTGTGAAGAATAACTATGAAAACACGTCTGTTAGATTATTCAGAACAGATCGATCAATCACACACCACTTAAAATTATAGCTAATAAATCAGCAAACCAGATTGAAGGTTCCTCACTCTATCATATGTTTTCCAATGTGTCTTACTTTTAGTACTAGTAAAATCACGTCAGTTTAGGTGATAATCATGTGTTAGTTGGTTTGTAGAATTTCTCTGATCAGCTACTGAAGGTTATATTAATTTCTTATCTTAAAACATTCACTGACTCATAGGAATAATAATCACATTCATACTGGATTAACTTCACTGACTCCATTGGAAAAACAACAAGGAGTTCGTGTGGCACCTTAGAGACCAACAAATTTATTTGGGCATACGTTTTTGTGGACTATAACCCACTTCATCAGATGCATGGAGTGAAAAATACAGTAAGCAGGTGTAAATTCACAGCACATGAAAAGATGGGAGTTGCCTTACCAAGTGGGAGGTCAGTGCTAACAAGGCCAATTCAATTAGGGTGGATGTAGCCCATTCCCAACAGTTGACAAGAAGGGGTGAGTATCAACAGAGGGAAAATTATTTTTTGTAGTGACCCAGCCACTCCCAGTCTTTATTCAGGCCTAATTTGATGGTGTTAAGTTTGCAATTTAATTCCAGTTCTGCAGTTTCTCGTTGAAGTCTGTTTTTGAAGCCTCCAACTAAAACCTCTCCAGCGCATCATCAAGGATCTACAACCTATCCTGAAGGACAATCCCTCACTCTCACAGATCTTGGGAGACAGGCCAGTCCTCACTTAAAGACAGCCCCCCAACCTGAAGCAAATATTCCCCAGGAACTACACACCACACAACAGAAACACTAACCCAGGAACCAATCCTTGCAACAAACCCCGTTGCCAACTCTGTCCACATATCTATTCAAGGGACACCATCACAGGACCTAACCACATCAGCCACACTATCAGGGGCTCGTTCACCTGCACATCTACCAACGTGATATATGCCATCATGTGCCAGCAATGGCCTTCTGTACGTTGGCCAAACTGGACAGTCTGTACACAAAAGAATAAATGGACACAAATCAGACATCAAGAATTGTAACATTCAAAGCCAGTAGGGGAGCACTTTAATCTCCCTGGACACTCAATAGCAGACTTAAAGGTGGCCATTCTTCAACAAAAAAACTTCAAAAACAGACTTCAACGAGAAACTGCAGAACTGGAATTAATTTGCAAACTTGACACCATCAAATTAGGCCTGAATAAAGACTGGGAGTGGCTGGGTCACTACAAAAAATAATTTCCCCTCTGTTGATACTCACCCCTTCTTGTCAACTATTGGGAATGGGCCATATCCATCATGACTGAATTGGCCTCATTAGCATTGACCCCCCCCACACTTGGTAAGGCAACTCCCATCTTTTCATGTGCTGTGTATTTATACCTGCTTACTGTATTTTTCACTCAATGCATCTGATGAAGTGGGTTATAGCCCACAAAAGTTTATGCCCAAATAAATGTGTTAGTCTCTAAGGTGCTACGAGAACTCCTCATTGTTTTTACTGATATAAACTATCACGGCTACCACTCTGAAACCTGACTCCATTGGAGTCACTCCTGATTGTCACCTGGGTAACGGAGATCAAAATTAAGGCCTTAATTATTTATGAACATAGAATGAAAATATGTGTGACTGTTCTAAGATTCTATGCATTGAGATAACCTACCAATATAATTAATCAAGTAAAACTGCTCACATTATTGACCATAGGCCAAGTTTTCAGTGTGTCTAGATTCCTAGCTACTCAGTTGGCATATCCAAATGCAGGTTTAAGTTAATGAATCAGAGTTTTTCTACATCTAAAAGGCAAGACTGAAAAATGGGGCATGGAAAACTGCTTGCGCAATTTCAGAGGCCATGTTGAGGAGGCCCCTTTGAAAATTTAATTTACAGGGGGCACCTTCCAAGAAGGCGCTGCACTTGTATGCTTTCTGCTGTTTCCTATTTGTCAACTTTATGATTGTTTGAACTGATATTTTAATCTGAAGGGAGGCTGACAACAATTCTAGGCCTAACTTGTGACCCACCTTTTTTAAAAATAATTTCTCATACCTGTTTGCAAAGTCCATGTAGTTCTTTATATGTGTTTTTTCCAAAACAAATGCTTCAATGATGTTTTTCTAAAAAAAGAAAATAAATAATGCCAGCATCCATACAATAACAAACCGATCTGCATGCATGATAGGGGGGAACACATGGTAAGGAAATCTGATTTCTATTTCAAGCTTCCAAGCAGGGCCGGCTCCAGGCACCAGCACAGCAAGCAGGTGCTTGGGGCGACCAACGGAAAGGGGTGGCACGTCTGGCTCTTTGGCGGCAGGTCCCTCAGTCCCTCTCGGAGGGAAGGACCTGCCGCCGAAGTGCCGCCAATTGTGGCTTTTTTTTTTCCCGCCGCTTGGGGCGGCAAAAACGCTGGAGTCAGCCCTGCTTCCAAGAGGTTATGTTGTTATTAGCAACAATAAATCAAATAATTTAAAAAAATATGAAAAATACTTCAGTAATGTTCTTGTAAACAAAAAATGTATATTTAGCTGTGAGGCTTATACACTCTACCTTTAATAAATTTCAGCTTTTTTTTTGTAAGCATTCATTTCCCAGACACGCTTTATCTGTGGATAAACTACTAAAACTTCCACTAGTCTTGCATACATGGCATCTCTGCTTTCCCTTGTGAACTTTTAGGCAATACTTTGTTCTTTGAAATTTTGCTCCTGCTCCTCTTTCTAACAGCTCAGTAACTCTCAGGCTGTCGCTTTATAACCAAAGTCTCAATCTGCACTGGCTTGTATCACTAGTATCAGCAGCTGCTGTTAAATCACCTGTCAAATTTGCAGAGTTCTCACTCAATTTACCCTGAATGTCAGGCTTGCACTTTTTTTGTCCATGTTTCTGTTGATGTTGTTTACGCAAGGATTCTGCAGGGACCAATGGACTAGTTTGAGCTTCATGCACAGATGATCCTTTAGTACCAACTGTCTCTTCACTATAAGTGCAGAGCAGAGCAAAATTCAAATGCATGTTGAATTTTTATGTACTGGTTTGCATGATCCATTGATCCATACACAAATCAGACTGCATTACATCATTAATATCTGATTGAAAAGCCAGGCACCAATTTATGATGCAAATTTATTACAAACATGTAGTCAGTGTGTGATATACTCATCAATTTAAAAAACAATTTTACTGCTTTGCATATAGGGAGCATAAAGTGGCTTACATGTGTAGTGTGTCAATGTCTCTGAAAATTTGTTAACAGGTTCAGAGCAGATGATGACATCAAAATCTTGTGATCTGTGACTGTAAAATTTCAGCCAAAAACAATGCAAATTTCACACAATCTTTGCCATTTAATGAAAATGACCTATGAGGAAAGAAACAGGTTTAGTCTAGAGAAGAAATGACTGAGGGGTAATATGATAGTCTTCGTATGTAAAAGGTTATTATAAAGAGGAGGTTGATAAATTGTTCTCCTTATCCACTGAGGAGAGGACAAGAAATAAAGGGCTAAAATTGCAGCAGGAGAGATTTAGGTTAGACATTAGGAAAAACTTCCTACCTGTCAGGGTAGTTAAGCACGAGAACAAATTACCCAGGGAAGTTGTGGAATATCCATCATTTGGAGATTTTTAAGAACAAGTTAGACAAACACCTGTCAAGGCTGGTCTAGAGAATACTTAATCCTGCCTCAGTGCAGGGGACTGGACTACATGACCTATTGAGGTCCCTTCCAATCCTACATTTCTGTGAGTCTCTGAATCTACGATTTTAGGACAAAATCATGAGGGAAATCAATGAAATCTCCTAAGAGCCACACTTGCAATTTTTCCGCCACATCTATACCAGGCTCTTCCAATTTTGGATCAGATTCATAGAGTAAAAATGTTTGCGCTTCTTTGGATTGAAATCCAAACCCTTCCAATCCAATGAAATTCAGCAGTTAAAGATTAAACATCTTGGGTGTGGTTCACATGTTCTGTTAGCACTATTATGATGAATGAAATAAATCTTATGAAAAACTTTTAAAATATTACAAAAAAATCATCTACCACAATTTCATTTTAGTAAAGCCCTCTCTACAATAAAAGCATTATAGATGTTTAGCATCTTGTCCTTATTCATTTTAAACATATCCTTTCCAGATGCACTGTCACTTATGGTGCCTTTTTAAATACAAAATTAAACAAAAAACTGGACAATTTACTAGCTTTACTGTCTTGTACAGTTTGTTTGGGAGAGAGGGTGGTGGTTGTTTTCAAATATCTTTGAGGGTTAATTTGATCTGTAGCTAAGCTTTATTTTTAGTGTTTTGATCCTGCACACTGTTGATGCAGAAACCTCTGTAATAAAATGTGATGCTAAGTAGCATACAGCTGCTACATTTGTGATTCAGTCTGTCACAGACACACCTCACTGCTTACCCTGTGAAATATTAAATTGTTTCCCTCTATCTGCATGAAGAAGATACCATTTGTTGTTGTTTTTATTATTGATTTTTTCTTTTCTTATTCTTATGGCTCATCAGCATTTATTTTTCTCTTTAAAATCATTTTGCTGCTTTGAGCAATGTTGTCCATTTCTCCATTTGTTTGATAAAAAATGGTTTCTAAACCGTCTATACATAAATATCATTGAACTTTGATAATATGTTTTTAGGGCATTGTGTCAAACTACCCCAATATTAGTAGTGATGCTTTATGCCGTGATTTTGTACTTTAATAAATAGACCATGATATTGTAAACCAGACTGTTAAACAGAAGGTGGTGCTGGAAAGTTGTGCACTTTGCAACATCACTCCTTTTCCATATACCCTGAGAAGCACCTAAGCTAGTGATTGGGATGCATGCCAGGGGAAGGATGCCACAGGTAGTATTTGCCATCACCTCGTCTCAATAGTTCTACCAAACAATGGCTGCCTTAAATTCTGTCCGACACTCCACAGAAGGCCTACTGCCTGAGACCAATCAGCAGTAGATATCTCTGGGTCCTTCTGCTCATGTCTAGGGCAATTTTTCCAAGCTCTGAGTTTCTTAAGAGGACCACATTGGGAGGCCCAGAGCCTGGGGTTCCATTGGTGTATCTGGGCCCTAAGTTTTGCCATCAACATGAGACTGTGTTGGTCCTGCAATAAACAAAGTTTCCAAACCTTGGCACTGTCAGATGTTGGCTGTGTGGGAATCTATTACTGGAACAAAAGTGTTCAAAGGGAATATTTTACAAATCTATATCAATACATGTATAATGACCCCTTTTTAGGACATTACTAATAAATGGCAAAATGCTGGCTTTTAATTTTTTTTAATAGTTTGAATTCAAGGTATGAATTCAAGTATTGAATTCAAAAATGATTGTTGAGTTATTGCTGAAATTATTATCACAGTATAATCAACTGAATTCAATACTGCAAAACATGGTGTGACTTCACTGTAAAATTTAAATAACTTAGGACAGGACCTTTGTCTTTTTGGTATGACTCTGCAGGCCCATGAACACTGGTTATATAACTAGTTCCTGTAAAATCAGGCTTTTGAACCAATAGATTGATTTGTTCATTTACATACTATAATCCTATTGGTTAAAAAGTGTATTTTATGGGAAATTGTAACATAATTAGACATGGCTCTTTACAGTCATGCAAAAGACAAAGGCCTTGTCCTAAGGAATTTTCAGTCTAATTAAAAAAAAAAAAAAATTAAGGCCCTGAGCCTGCCAAGACTTACTCATCTTCTTAACTTGAAGCAATCCCACTGAAGTCAATAAAACTACAGAATGTGTGTAAAGTTAAGCCTGTAAACAAGTCTTTGCAGGATCTCGGCTTCAGAATATTAGTCACAAAAGTGAGGGCAGGTAAAGTGGAGTGGCAGAAAGGAAAATGATGGAAGGCTAAGAGACAGAGGGGTTTTAAGAAGAAAAGTGGGGGAGTCACCTGGTACATGTGAAGCACAGAGATGATATGATCCAAGAATAGAGATTATGTGAAAAAGTAGCCAAATCAGCATAGAATGAGACAAAGCAATCATTTAGCAGTGTGCAGAGATTTAACAGCCACATAAAAGGACTTTCTGAGGAAGGGTTTTCTTGTTTCTGATGGCGAGCTTTTCATCACATCCATAAACATATATTATTTATACAGTAGATGGCTTCTAAATAATACATTTATCCAAATTGTTCACAAGTGTATTAAGGACAGGTATACTCATGAGGGGCAAAGCCATGAATGACCTACACAATTCCACACATGAACCGGGGTATAATCTAACAGAGTTCTATTTGAAAAATGTTTATATTGCCTTAATTTAAAACAAAATAAAACTTTTACTATGCTCATGAGTTTCAGATAAGGAGAACATTGAAAATTATGTACTCTATATCTTTCTGACCAATCATATCATTTGCTTCTCAATATTGAATACATGATGTCATGATTCTGTATCTAAAAATTATTTATTTCAGCAGCAGAAGCATTTATTTTTAACAGAAAAGTTCCAGTACTTATTTGAACAATAGCCCCATGTAGAGTTTATATATTATACCACCATGAAAGATTATTGGTGGAACATAGTCAAATAACTACTTAGAACCTAGTCTACTGGTCCCTTAGCTAAATATAAGGTAAGAGTGTACAACACATACATGTATTGTACCTTGCTTTCCAAAAGCAAAGATCACAGAGATCATAGACATGTTATTCAGAGAACTTGGCACTGAATCACACATATCCTTTAGAGAGCACACGTTCTTTAGTCAACTCTCAGCTGATGATTTACATGACTTTTATTAAACAAAATTTAGATGTTAGAAGCAATAATTGCCCCAAATATTTCCCTCAGGATAGGAAACATTAATTTTGAAATAATACGTTTACAATATATATCAAACTTAGTTAATTTCTCTCTTGCTACAGTATTAAAACTCTTCAGGGTGCAGGTTAATAGTCTATAAATATACTTCTCAGGTGGTTTAAAGAAGGCATCATAGTCACATATTAATCGATTATTCAAAACTGAAGTTGTCAGATGGTAGCAACACCTGAAACGTGTTCCTATAATGAATCCATTAAGTAGTCTATCCAGACTGCAGATTTTGCTTAATTACCAGTTAAATGGCTTTCCCACAAACCCAGATTAAGGGGCAACACATCACTGTGCTGCCCAAGGAGCAACCCAGGAGGACGAATGTCACTCAGAGACTCACTTCATTGTCTGGTTTGCTTCTGGTGGGGCTCAGCGATGCAGTAGCCCTTATCAGAGAAGATTGTATAGTTACAGTCTAGCCCAAGGAGATTACTAACCAGAGCCGGTCAAGAATTTTTTAGGAAATGCTGATTCATCGAAACCAATACTTTCTGTGGGAAAGGACAGGTTTGAGAAAACTTTTGCTGAGGCAGGTTTCTTAGGTCCAGGATGGAATTTCTGGTCAAAACACACAAGAGAGAGACCCACATCCCAGAAGAGCCAAGAACCTGAGAGTTAGGGCATTCATCAGGTATGTGAGAGACCTGGGTTCAGCTCCTGCTTTGAATCTGATCCGACTGAGCAGGGACTTGAACCCAGCCATCACACATCCTCTCTGAGTACCTTAACCAGCAGGCTATTGTCTATTCTGGGGTGTGGGGCTCTCTCATCACAAAGTTTCAAATTCCTCTCCTGCAAAAGCAAATGGAAGTCCTCGGTGGTTTTAACAAACAAAATTAGTAGCCTAATTTTGCAAAACCAATGCATAAAAGTTATACAAGTGGAACATTAGACATTTTGTTATGTGCATGGTATCTTTCCTGCTAGCTAACTAAGAGAAATCCACAGGTCATTTGACCAAGCAAAATGTTCTGGGTATAAAATAAATGGGCTAACAAAGTGAATTCTCTCCTGTTTTGAATTCTGCCTAATACCGTACTATGTAAACAGAACTTCCAATAGCTAACAAAGTATATGGAGTAGTTGGGCATTTTGCTAAACAAAGAACTATCACCTATAGTATGAGAAAATATCACTGCAGTAATGCAGTCAATGCAAAACCACTTTACGAACTAGAGCAAATTATTGGGTCAACAGCAAACCATCACACTGAGAAGAGAATATCGGAATCTAAATTACTTTTTAGTATGGTGCCACTTAAATCCCATCCAATTACAGTAATTTAGCAAATGATTCAGACCTTCCTATGGGAAGGGAAAAGACCAAGAGTTATTCTGGAGAGATTAGAAACCCAAAAAGCAAAAGGTAGTTTAGGGATTCCAAATATAGAACTAGACTATATTGCAAATGATCTTTCACAGTTGGTGTGACTACATAATAGTGTGTCTGCCTTGCTCCTGGGGTAAGTGTCACCAATCCTTTAAAAAGAGAGTGGAAAATCAAACTGAAAACATGTTAAAACCTGCATATAACAGGGCCCTTTTCTAACCCAGGGCATATCTTCTGTTTTCCCTCCCTAGGAAGGAAAGAAGAGTAGTCTGTCTCTTGTGGCAGGACAATTAATCACTCAATTTTTTTTTCAGCGGGATGCCTTAAATAGTCCATGTGTTGCTTTGCATCAAAGTTGGATAAACGATGCCCCCTTGTCTCATTTTGGGACAATCACTCCAGTCCTTTTTCCTAGGAGTCACCCCTCATCCTACTGACACCTTTAGCCTCTTACAGCTTCCTCTTAATAAACGCCAGCTGTCAACTCCACCTTTCAGCTTCCAGATGGGGAACAGTTGTCAGTTTTTCTCTGCAAGCATGACTCTTAATATAGTTCCCATTGCCTCTTCTGTGCCTAAGGTGTGGGTTTCTTGGTTCAGCTGAGAACCAAAACACATACACTCACATGCTGACTTATTTCATTCCTGAATACATTCAGAAGTCCTAGAAATTGTATCTTTCCCAACCCAATATTACCTAGTTACATCAAATGAAAAAAGTGCCAGTCTTAAGAATGTTTCAGTAAGAACACATAAACTGATCAATGTTTTACCAGAATTAACCCACTGTTTTTTAATCAGGAATGGGGCTAACATAAAAATTGAGGGCAGGTTCTTTTACTAAAAGCAATGGCAATTGGAAGGGATAGTTTCTCTTGGAGATTTATATTAGGAGGGTTTACCAGCTACTTTACCTCCTAGCAAAATGGCTTTAACTTGAGAAGCATTCAACAACCAAGATTTCATATAATTTCAAGTTATTAGTATTCCTGCTTGCCTGGAGTAACTAAGCCATCTCCGATAGCAATTTTAATATTAAAACGTTCATCCTCCTCTCATCAAATGTACGTGATGTTATATTTTCCTAACATGTCTATTTCAGTCTCTTGGAGACAGATGGGGATGTAAGTTAACTATAAGGCTTGATGACATAAAGAGTGGTCAGATATATTAGACTAAACAACAACAACTGCTAGTGCATCTAAAATGAAGTTAGATCACTTTAAAATCATAAATGTATAGGCCATAAATGTGGCCTAGTGGACAGAGATATGTGCAAGTAGTATGAGAATGAAGGTGTTAATTTGACACACATTATGTGGCAATGTTCTAACATTGGAAATGTTTGCTTAAATGTTCTGTTATAAAAATAATGTGAGATCATAAATTACCAGCTGAGACAGAACTATATATGGTACATGAATTCCTAGGACTACAATTTATTTTTAATTATCAAGGGCCAAGAGGTAAAGCTTGAGAAGCTAGAAAAGTTGTTGTGCCCTACTGATATGGCAAACATTGCTACAAAAACCATAGATTCCTCATGTGGTAAGAGAAGAATTTCTCTCTGTCTAAATGAGAATACACCTGTAAGTGAGAAATATCTGAGACTATTAAAAAAGTGTGAAGGGGTGCAGTGATGTAGCAATCTATGGCTTTGTTTCTGCCAAGTGTTTGCTTGGTTTTGGTTTTGTCCATATTTTTGATTATTATTGTGTATAGTTTTGTATAACTATTTTAAAATTTAAGAAAAAAACCCTTTTAATTGCACAATATCTGTAACACCTGCTCTAGGATTAAATTAAAATGTGAATAAGTCAAAATATACACTATTCCTTACAATTCACAAAACTAAACCCCTTTATATCCTAAGTTTAATTCTAATCATTTTTGGTTATCAACCACCCCTGAGAATTAGTGGCTTTGAATGTGTGTGGCAAAGATATATTATCTGAAGGAAGTTACACTGATTTGTAACTCTGTTAGCTGATACTTTCAGAAAAGTAGGTCTGAGGATGGAGGGATTAGATTGAACGTTAGCTCCTCTACACTTTAAGGAGCAAGGCCATATCCTGATTAAATGGGAGTTAGGTGCCTAAATACCTTTGAGAATCTGGTCCGAACTCTTCAGTGAGTATAGAAACATTCTCCATTATTTCATTCAATTACTCCAATCGAGGGTCAGGCCCTATGTAGTTTCTCCACTCTTGAGGAGAACAGCATGCTCATACACTCATTCATTTTTCCCTAGAGGATTTTTTCCAAGGTCACTCAACTCTCAAATATTAAGCTAAAACTGATTTGTTTAATACCCCTTGGCTTACCCCTTGGAATACTCAGAAATTTTAAAAAGGACAACTGCTATTTTCCAAGCATTCACATGTCACTGTTAGCAGAGGCTAACAGTTGTACAGAATTGGTACAATAGTGGTACCACTAATGTAATACTTATACAAGTTAATGGTTACTTTGTTATTGGTTCACTTACTGTGTAATACTAAGCCCTTAGAACTTATTGTCTAGATGTTCTTCTGAACCACAATGTGATTTAAATCCTGCAAGACACTTTGAAGTTCTTGAGAAATTATATTCAGATCACTTTTTACTGGATAATTGTGTCTTTCCTTGCATCTAGTTTCATCACAGATTTGTACTTTCAGACTAAAAACAATTAAAATGCTAGTGCATTTACTGGGCATATCAGAAACACCGTGTGAGGCACTGAAAAGGATAGCAAACAAGTCTCACAAATGAACAAATCAGGCATTCATTGAAAATGCTTACAAAATACATGCTGTGGTAAATGTAATGGACCATACTGACTGGACACTTCCATTTCTTATTTATCCTACTCAGATTAGTACAAAATGTAAATTTAAGCACACCGGTGGGCCAAAGAGAGATACTCAGAAGTGTGTGGTTTGTTAAAAACTCATTCAGTTCTTAATCGGAAACAAAGAAACACGAGAGTCATTAAAATATGTTTGAAGTGCAAAATTGAGCTTCCAAATGCCTTTCCTAGAATTTAAAATGTCCTGGTCCTTTCCGCTACCTCAATTGAACCAGTCAGTCATCTTCAATAAAAAGGATCGCTCACATCCTGACTTCCTTTCCACCCCCAAAATTAAACATTCAGGGGGGAAAAAACAGGAAATGCACTCTGAAAAAAAATGAATATGGGAACTGCAATTTAGTTTAGAAAGGAAGGATGTTCTTGTGGTTAAAGGACTAGACTGGGATGCCACAGTCCTGGGTTTGTTCCTTGTCAGTGCAGAGCTCATTGCAGAATTGGGACCCACATGATAAATTTCAGAGCCATGCAATATATTGCATTTGTCATGTGCCCTTGAGCACTTCATCTGATCCTTTGCTTACTTATCTCTCTCTCCCAGGTCTGTGTCTAAGATTCCAAACATCTACGCATCTTCGAACAGCTGCCATTTGCCAAAAAAAGGATAATAAAAATCTTAACCAGCCAAAAGAAATGTTTTCTTTCTTTCTCCCACATGTAGATTGTGGAATTCTCCCACACAATTACCCTGTGTTACCTACCAGACAGATAACCAATAACAGGCATAAGATCCATGTCTTGTGATCCAATAAGGATAAACCAGGAACTGTATATCACCAGTAAAGAACCAGTGGTCCATCTAGTCCAGTATCCTCTCTCCAACAGTTGCCAGTACTATATGCTTCTAAGGAAGAAACCTTGCAGTGAGCAATTATGGAATAACCTGCCCCCAAGGAAAGTTTCCTCCTATTCTTGGAAGCTGGCTTATACCTAAAGGCGTTTTCTAAGTTTTCCAGTATGGAACTCAGCTCTTGCTTCCAGCCCTGGAAAGTCCTCTAATACCAGATTTTAAAGAGTCACATTTTAGATATGTACACAAACTATTTCAAGCATTTTTACAGGTTTCATACCATTACATTTTTTCCCTATTCCTCAGAGTTCTGAACAACTATAAAATAGAAGAATTTGTCTGCATAAATATTACACATATTGTTCAAATAGAAAAAAATACAGTCATAAGCAGGACAGAAACTGTTCGACAATTTCTTACACTGAACTTACACCAGGGATGCAGTCAAAAAATATATTGAGTAATCTCATTTGATAGCAGTAGCAAGACAACAACAGGATATCCAGTAAGGCAGGCTCCAGAAAATTTGGATTTTAAATATTACTACAGATTTGAAGATTTCATTCTACTGAAAAATAAGGGACAGTATCTTTCAGAGTAACAGCCGTGTTAGTCTGTATCCGCAAAAAGAAGAACAGGAGTACTTGTGGCACCTTAGAGACTAACAAATTTATTAGAGCATAAGCTTTCGTGGACTACGTAGTCCACGAAAGCTTATGCTCTAATAAATTTGTTAGTCTCTAAGGTGCCACAAGGACAGTATCTTATCATTTTGGGCATGTGTGGAGAGGGACGGGGCATTGGGAAGAAGACAGACAACTCTGGAAAGAGCACTGTGAATGGACAGAAGCCATGTTCTATGTCTGGAACAGGAAATTCCCCTTGTTTGTCAAGAGACTGGCTCAGTGATCTCATAGTTCCTCCCGACTGTTAATACTGTACAATGATCTACAATCTCTCTCCCTTACATCTTTATTTACCCTTCGCTGGTGCCTCCGAACGGATCCCAATGTACAGATATTTTCCAGAACCAGTAACTGTTGGGGACTGCAGTATACTGAATGTGCAGCTCCTCTTACTCTAGCACTGATAAGCTCCAGGCTCCTAGGCCTGATGAGAGGGATGATATTCTGGTAAATGTCTGAATTGGGACTCATGATCCAAGAGATTATTTCCCAGTTCCATCACAGATTTGCTGTGTGACCTTGAGTGCATCACTTAATTGTTCAGTGACTCAGTTTCCCATCTGTACAATGGATGGCTGTGTTTGCATGGATTATAGCGCAGGATTGGGCTTTACACTGTAAATTCTTTGGTATAAGGTATGTCTCTTACTATGTGAATATATAGCACATAACACTATGGGGCCCTAATTCGGGTTGGGGCCATCAGGCTCAATTGTAATAATAAATAATGAGGTGGCTTTTGTGAATGTAATCAGTACTACCTGCTCCAGCTTTGTGAGAAATTCATAAATACGTATATTGGTGCATGTAAATGTAAAAATATTATTTCTGAATTTTCCCATGCTTCAAATCATTTTCAATCACCCAATATTTCTCTCCGAAAATAAAAATATTCAGGAAAATAAATCACACAATATTAATTGGTGGAATGCATGAATTTTCATGGGAAAAAACACCCCCATTTCAAGCAATTTTGTTTACCGTCTGCTGAATGAACAAGCTTAGCCTGAATAATATCATTAACTGCCATTTCTCCTGTTTAGTCCACTTCGCCTAGTCCCAGGATTTAACATCACTGTACCTTAAAGAGATAATGTTTATCAACTCTCACTATCCTTAGCATCTCAAAAACCTAAAATATAACTCTGCTTACACATTTTCTCCCTGAGTGCATTCTCAGTTTTTCCAAGCTTTCTGCATATGTTAACCCTTCGAACCCTTTAATCATTCTTGTTGCCTTCCTTTGAACCTTTTTCCGTCTCTTCCGTTTTCTTCATACAGCCTAAGATTATACATATGCTCAAAATCAGACACAGCTGTCCAAACAGTCTAACAAGTCCCTCATGGAGCTCTAAACTAATTTCCTCTAACTTGTGTTCTATTCACCTCCTCATACAGCTCTGTTCCTTTTGCCTTTTTAAGCTTCATTTATGCATAGTGAGAGTGTATTTACTGGTTCTGTCCACTGTCACACACACATACTTTTTCTGTACTGTGTTTTGCAGAGGGTGCCTATTTAATATACATTCTGGCTATTTTAAACTTCTCGATTCACTGATCTTACGCTTGTTTAGCTCAGATATTGATATCATTTGTCCCCTGATGTTTCGTAATCAAATGCCACTTTTGAATTAAATTTCTGTCGTCACCATAAAGGATGTGATTCAAAGCACATTTAAATCAGTGGAGGTCTTCCCATTGACATCAATGGACTTTGGATCAGGCCCTATATGCTAGTCCAAAATTATCTAGTTCAGGGATCGGCAACCTTTGGCACGTGGCTTGCCAGGATAAGCATCCTGGCAAGCCAGGCCAGTTTGTTTACCTGCCGCATCCACAGGTTCAGCTGATCGCGGCTCCCACTGGCCGCGATTCACCGCTCCAGGCCAATGGGGGCGGCTGGAAGTGGCGGCCAGCACATCCCTCGGCCCGCGCCACTTCCCGCTGCCCCCATTGGCCTGGGACAGAGAACTGCGGCCGGTGGGAGCCGCGATCGTCTGAACCTGCAGACGTGGCAGGTAAACAAACTGGCCTGGCCCGCCAGGGTGCTTTCCCTGGCGAGCCGCGTGCCAAAGATTGCTGATCCCTGATATAGTGTTATCTTCTTTTGAGTCATTTCTGGGGAGAAGAATGGAACTAATCAAGTGAACTTCTCCAATATGTTTTTTTTTATTATGAACTGGGCTCTTGGTACATACAACCACAATGATCTAAACCACTCAATACAATGTAAGCTCAAAGAAAGACAATATTTTCCTCAAGACTTAACTAATTATTGAATTTAAATTTAAGGGGGAGGCAAGGACTGACAATGAACGTAGCATGCAGAGTTGCCACGGATGTGCAAACTACTGGTGGGTTTAACTTTGATCACAATGACTTCAGCAAGCTAAATGGGCCCAATTACTTCATCTGAAGAATGAAAATTCTAGTATTTAAACAGCTATTGTGAAACTTATTAGCAATATTCATTTGAGTAACTTCATTCCAGTAAACAAAGCTTCATTTTAATGATCTATTTAGTTTAGATAGTAGTTAAAAAGAAGAAAAAGAAGAAAGCATGATGAATGCCAAATAATGCCGGCCATCAGATTGAAAATGCCATGTGATAGAAAAACACCTATCAGATCAACCAACCACAGAAATTAGTTATGGAAAAGATCTATTATGTCATTTCGTCCATTCCTCTTGCCAGTGCACAACTGGTTCCTACAGCATAAGCATAAATATAGAGAAGTTCATTTTTTCTGTCATTTGCTCTGAAGATTAATCTGAAGCAATAAGCAGCTAAAATCAGTAACATATGTAATATAAATAAAATAACAGACCATTTATAAAAATATTTAATTTTAATTTGCCAGCTGGATGCAGGTTTCTAGTACATTTATGAGTGATTGCTGAATATTGTAATTTGTATTTTTAATAAAACTCATCCAGAAATTTAAAAACTCCCTATTTAGCCTTTTTTTGATTAATATACAAATTAAAATGTAGCACTGCTGCCAGCAATGAGCAAGGCAGAACTCTGCCTCTGGCTGGCAGACTCATGGCAGCAAGAGTTGGAGATAAAAGCAGCTGCAGAGAAAGATGAATAGAAAGTAAGGGTTGCAGAAGCAGTAAGGACAAAGAGGTGAAGAAGTTGCAACATGGGTTAATGTGGGGATAGTAGAAGAGTAGAGCTGAAGTGGCAGGAGAGAGAAATTGGTTTGGAAATGTTCACTCTAGCTCCATCCATCACCACCTCTCCTCTGGCAACCTTTCCTCTGAGTTGAAGTGGAATGCTCTGCCCTCCCCATTAAGAGCACATCAACATGTAAATCCCACTCTTGATTGGTGGTAGCTAATGGATCCATTGTTATAGAATCATAGAAATGTAGGACTGGAAGGGACCTCAATAAGTCATCTAGTCCAGTCCCTTGTCTCAAAGCAGGACTAAGTAATCACTAGACCATTCCCGACAGGTGTTTCTCTAACTTGTTCTTAAAATCCTCCAATGATGGAGGTTCCACAACCACTCTAGGCAATTTGTTCCAGTGCTTAACTACCCTGAACTTAGGAATTTTTTCCTAACGTCCAACCTAAACCTCCCTTGCTGTAATTTTACACCCATTGATTCTTCTCCTAGTGTCAGAAGTTAAGGAGAACAACTTTTCACCCTCCTCCTTCTAACAACCTTTTATGTACTTGAAAACCATTGTTATGTCCCTCAGTTTTCGATTCTCCAGACTAAACAAACCCAATTTTTTCAATCTTTCCGCATAGATCATATTTTCTAGACCTTTACTCATTTTTGTAGCTGTTCTCTGGACTTTCTCCAATTGGTCCACATCTTTCCTTGAATGTGGCACCCAGAACTGGACACAATACTACAGTTGAAGCCTTATCAGCACTGAGTAGATTGGAAGAATTATTTCTCATGTCTCTTATTTCTTGCAACACTCCTGTTAATACATCCCAGAATGATATTTGCAGTTTTTGCAACAGTGTTACACAATTGACTCATATTCAGCTTGAGATCCACAATAACCCCCAGCTCACTTTTTGCAGCACTCCGACCTAGGCAGTCGTTTCCCGTTTTGTATGTGTGCAATTGATTGTTCCTTCCTAAGTGGAATACTTTGCATTTGTCCTTATTGAATTTCATCCTATTTACTTCAGATCATTTCTCCAGTTTGTCCAGATCATTTTGAATTTTAATCCTATCCTCCCATCTTGGTATAATCTGAAAACATTATATATGTACTCTCTATGCCATTATCTAAATATTGATGAAGATATTGAACAGAACCAGACACATGACTGATCCCCGTGGGACCCCACTGGATGTGCTCTTCTAGCTGGACTGTGAACCACTGATAACTACTCTCTGGGAATGGTTTTCCAACCAGTTATGCACCCACCTTATAGTAGCTCCATCGAAGCTATATTTCCCTAGTTTGTTTATGAGACAGTCACGCGAGATCAGCTATCATCATCAATGCCGTCTTCTAAAAAGCAGTTTAATGCCAATTTTGAAATATACAATTGTCCTGCCAGGGCTCAGAAAACTATCACATGGTTCAAATGACCTAATCAATAACCAAACTGTCTTGAACCAATTCTGTATGCAGAGTAGGGTGGTAGGGCAAGATGACAACAATAGTATCTGATCTCTGTTCGTACCCTAGACCCTTCTCAGTCAGACTTCAGACTAAGATATGGTACTGAAACGACACTGGTTAAGTTGCAGGTTTACTCTCTTCTAGCCACAGGCAGATAGCAAGTGTCCATGACAGCACTATTACATCTTTTGGTAGCTTTCAACACTAATGAAAAGGTGCTGTTGGCTTGCCTTTTGGACCTTGCAGTCACATGTAATGACCATCCACATTAAGATGACTCAGCTAATTCCACTCATATACATAATAGAGTATCATGATGGGTAGTTACTTTTCCTTTCTCAGAACTCTGACCAGCGGTGTCTTGCAGGGTTCAGTCCAATCTCAGCTTTTATTCAACATATGTGTTGAGACATTGTAAGACGCTTTGGTCTTGCTTAGTGTTGACAATGACATCTATCTCTATCTCTCTGACATTAAAGATAGACAGTAGTATTACCCAGCTGCCCAGTTATCTAAGAGAAATAAATACCTGGGTTACAATCAACTGGCTTATGCTGGCCTTGGCCAAGGCATATGGGATGCTATTATGGAGAGGGAGCATTTTGAAATGCTGTACAGAACTCTGACCTCTATTTTGAAATTTTACTTCTGTCAAAGTGGTGGGAAATCTCAGCATCCTACTTAATAACCCAAACAACAGCAGTTTATAGCAATTCTCTATTTTCATTTGCGGCTGGTCAGGAGACTCTGCACTTTCTTTTTTGGATGCAGACCTACAAACAGTAATAGGTGATTTGTCACTTTCAGGCCAGATTATTGCAATGTGTTATATACATGGGGATTGGCTCCAAAGGTCAAACTGGTTCAATATGCAATAATCCACCTCTTCAATCAGAGAGACTGATGAGGGCACATTACACTATTCAATCCTGGATCAACTTCAAGGTTCTGGTTGTAAAATCTTCAACAAGCTAGGGTTTAGCTATCTCTAGGATCATCTCACTGTCCATAACCCACCACAAATGTTGCTCTCAATGGTAACACTATAGTTTAAGGAATCCAGGGTGGAACTCTTGGTATCAGGGTTCAGGGCATTCTTGTTGAAGAAATCCCAGCTACAGAATTCCATACCACCACAAATAAAAACATATTTGTATATGTTATCCATATGGTTTAATGAACAAGTTTCCCTTTAATTTAAGATGACTCCTGAATAGGCAGACATACTTTCCTTGGGAGAACACCAGTATGAACAATTCCCATTTAAGAACAAACAGTGGCAGAGGGGAAGACTATGATACTTTTGGAGAGAAATATTGTTCTCTTAAATTAAACATTAGAAATAGATAAATGTAAATAGATAAGTTCCAAGCAGTGCTTTGATATGAACCAAAGTGCTCCTGTTGATGTGTAACACACACAGAGCTTTGATATTAAAAAGCCTGTGGATAATATGTGTGGCTTATTCCTGGTTGTAAAAACTGAGAAGACAGAAGCAGGAAGTAGCCCAGGGCAGTGGACTTAGACTGTCTGCCAGGAGATTCTCTTTGTTTCACACAGGGCCCTGGAATGGCACTCAGTGGAGAGGGAGAGCTTGGCTCCCCCATCACACCTCTGTAAGGACTGACGCACCTCTGCCAGGGAAGCAAGGGGTCAGATGTCAGACCTGCCAGCCACTAGGTCACCCGGTCTTCTGAGCACGCTATTATGCTGATGTATTAGGCTGTGGAGGTTTTGTCCCCAGTAAATGGGTCAATATAACTTTTATTTAATTACCCTTATATAAACAAATATATTTTCACGTATTAAATTAATCTGCAATCCATAATCTTTTTAGTGATCTGAAACCTCCAGAGAACTAGTTACAAGGCTGTTTTTTCCCCATGTTAAAACATCAACTACTTTAATTAAAATTAATAGGGTCTTTCTTGATATGGCCTAAAGTCTACATGCTAATGTTTCCCTTTGGACTCCTTAGTCCTCATACAATTATAGTGAAATGATTTATTTCTAGCAATATTTACAAGGCCTGTCAGAGAAACTTTTAGAATGAAAATCAGAGACAGAAGAATAATCAATTAATGTTTGCTGGGAATGTTCCTTTCCTTTGGTTATAAGCTCAAAGAAGAATACTTATTCTACCATATACTAAATGCTATATTTATAAAATACACAAATTTAGGTAGACAATATTTAATTCTTTAAGTAATTTTGGTTCATTCTACCAGGAAATTTGCAGTGAATGTCAAAACTACCTATCACCAATGTCATTTGGAGTTGTTTTGTTCTTTAAACAAGAGCTAAGAGATTAAAATATGACATACAAAATATACACAGCAACAGAGGGTCCTGTGGCACCTTTAAGACTAACAGATGTATTGGAGTACAAATAAACGATGGTCACGTTAACATCACCCTTTACCGAAAACCCACCAACCGCTATGCCTACCTTCATGCCTCCAGCTTCCACCCTGGACACACCACACAATCCATCGTCTACAGCCATGCGCTGAGATACAACCGCATCTGCTCCAACCCCTCAGACAGAGACCAACACCTACTATATCTTCACCAAGCATTCTCAAAACTACGATACCCACACAAGGAAATACGGAAACAAATCAACAGAGCCAGATGTGTACCCAGAAGCCTCCTATTACAAGACAAGCCCAAGAAAGAAACCAACAGAACTCCACTGGCCATCACCCACAGTCCTCAGCTTAAACCTCTCCAACGTATCATCAGTGATCTACAACCCATCCTGGACAATGATCCCTCACTTTCACAGACCTTGGGAAGCAGGCCAGTCCTTGCCCACAGACAACCCGCCAACCTTAAGCATATTCTCACCAGCAACCATGCACCACACCATAACAACTCTAACTCAGGAACCAATTCATGCAACAAACCTCAATGCCAACTCTGCCCACATATCTACACCAGCAACACCATCACAGGACCTAACCAGATCAGCTACAACATCACCGGCTCATTCACCTGCACGTCCACCAATGCTATATATGCCATCATGTGCCAGCAATGCCCCTCTGCTATGTACATTGGCCAAACTGGACAGTCACTACGTAAGGGGATAAATGGACACAAGTCACATATCAGGAATGACAATATACAAAAACCCGAAGTGGGCATTCAACCACAAAAGCTTATGCTCCAATACTTCTGTTAGTCTTAAAGGTGCCACAGGACCCTCTGTTGCTTCTTACGGATTCAGACTAACACGGCTACTCCTCTGATACTTGACTTCAACCTCCCTGGCCACACAATAGCAGATGTAAAGGTAGCCATCTTACAGCAAAAAAACTTCAGGACCAGACTCCAAAGAGAAACTAGTGAGCTTCAGTTCATTTGCAAATTTGACACCATCAGATCAGGATTAAACAAAGACTGTGAATGGCTATCCAACTACAGAAGCAGTTTCTCCTCCCTTGGTGTTCACACCTCAACTGCTAGCAGAGGACCTCACCCTCCATGATTGAACTAACCTCGTTATCTCCATACTGATTCTTGCCTGCATATTTATGCCTGCCTCTGGAAATTTCCATTACATGCATCTGACAAAGTGGGCATTCACCCACGAAAGCTTATGCTCCAATACATCTGTTAGTCTTAAAGGTGCCACAGGACCCTCTGTTGCTTTTTACAGATCCAGACTAACACGGCTACCCCTCTGAAAAATATACACAGTTTGAGACTATATGGAATACAATTTAAGAGGGATGGGAATGACATCCAGTAATACCTCTTGGAGTTCCAATTTTACAATAATGTTCCTGTTATTCCCACACAAGGAAAATTCAGCAGGAAAGGGGAAAAATAAAAAAAAAAAACAGTACACAAGCTCCAGGTCTGCAATATTATCTCCTCGGTTGTCCCATTAAGAAGCCAACGTGCTTCACTGGGCTACATCATCAAAAATAAAATGGGCAGGTGATACCTGAAGTTGAGTATTCTTATTTTGCTCTTTTGCATATTCTGTATTTAGATTTCCTGTAGTCCTTTACATCAGCTACGTATAAACCAGTGGTTCTCAAACTGTGGGTTCGAACCCCAAAGTAGGTTGCAACTAGGGTGACCAGACAGCAAACGTGAAAAATTGGGATGGGGGTGGGCAGTAATAGGAGCCTATATAAGAAAAAGACCCAAAAATTGGGACTGTCCCTATGAAATCAGGACATCTGGTCACCCTAGTCGCAACCCAGTTTTAATGGGGTCACCAGGGCTGGCTTAGACTTGCTGGGGCCTGGGGCTGAAGCCTGAACTCACCTCCCGGGGCTGAAGTCTGATGGCTTCAGCCCTGGGAGGTGGGGCTCAGGCTTTGGCTTCAGCCCTGGGTGGCAGGGCTCAGGCCTGGGGCTGAGGCCCTTGGGCTTTGGTCCCTCTGCCAGGAGTGGCAGCCTTAGGCTGGCTCAGGCTTCCCCCCCCCCCCCCCCCGGGGTTGTGTAGTAATTTTTGTTGTCAGAACGGGGTCGTGGTGCAATGAAGTTTGAGAACCCCTGATATAACTATATAAATATCTATGGGAACCTCTGTAGATTCTTGCAAGAAAATACAAGTTGGTTTCTGATTTTACACAAAATCACAGAAAAAACATTCAGGGTTAGCTTTTTCTAGGTGAAGAAATGAGAAGTAAATCATCCCCTCTACTAAGAGGCAAAGAGGACACAGAAATGTGGCAGAAATAACAAAAGGAAGAAAGAAGAGCCAGTGTCACTTCAATTGTAACAATGTATGTTTTACAGCTGCTTTTAGCCAGCACACCTTGAGCTTGTGGAACAGTTTAAGGAGGAATAAATCCTTGAGCAAGTACAGTGGTGGCCATTAAAAAGTCAACATTTGACAAGAGTTGATACACAGCATTATCCAAGACATTGCAGTATTATCCTAATCTTAAAATAAAATAAAAAAAGAATATGAAATCTCAGATATGACCATCTGAAAACTACTTGATTATGTTAATATATACACAAGTAGTAAGATCAGAGGTAGGCAAACTACAGCCTGTGGGCCATATCCGGCCCGTGGGACCGTTTTGCCCGGCCCCTGAGCTCCTGTCCTGGGAGGCTAGCCCCCGGCCCCTCCCCCACTGTCCTCCCTCCCCCACAGCCTCAGCTCACTGCGCCGCGGGTGCAATGCTTTGGGCAGCGAGCTCCTGGGGGAGCACAGCTGCAGAGCCCGACCTGATCCGGTATTCTGTGCTGCGCAGTGTGTGGCTGGCTCCAGCTGGGCAGCGCGGCTGTAGTGCCGCCAGCCACCAGTGCTCCAGGCAGCGCAGTAAGGGGGCAGGGAGCGGGGGAGGGAGGTTGGATAGAGGGCGAGGGAGTTCAGGGGGTGGTCAGGAGCTGGGGGTGTGGATAGGGGTGGGGGTGGTCAGAGGGTGGGGAACAGGGGGGGTTGAATGGGGGCAGGAGTTCTGGGGGAGGTCAGGGAGAAGGGGTGGTTGGATGGGGCGGGGAGTCTGGGGGGGGCAGTCAGGAAGGAGAGGAGGGGTTGGATGGGGGCAGTCAGGGGCGGGGGTTCTGGGGGCAGTCAGAGAGCAGGAGGGTGGATGGAGCAGGGGTTCTGGGGGGGGCAGTCAGGAAGGAAGAGGGGGTTGGATGGGGAGGCGGGGGGCAGTTAGGGGCGGGGAGTCCCGGGGTGGTCAAGGGACAGAGAGCAGGAGGGGTGGATGGGGTAGGGGTTCCAGGAGGGCCATCAGGGGTCGAGAAACAGGGGAGTCGGATAGGGGGTGGGGGCCGGGCCATGCCCGGCTGTTTGGGGAGGCACAGCCTCCCCTAACCAGCCCTCTATACAATTTCTGAAACTCGATGTGGCCCTCAGGTTAAAAAGTTTGCCCGCCCCTGAGTAAGATTGTGCCTGAGTTTTCCTTTCAATGAGAGTTTTGTAACCTACTAGCTCTGACTTCCATATTTTTAGTCAAAAGTAATGGAAATAATAAATTTGAAGACTATTTTCTAAAGCGCTTTGGGTTCCTAAGTTATAAGAGTTTTTTAAAAGTATTCAATTTTTTAGATAGGTGGTATCTTCTCTTGGAATTCTTTTGGTGCAAATTGGCAGAATAATTTTGCAGCAGTGAAAATTTATACAGATGAAGAACTTTTTATTCTCTGATTAATAAGACACTGAAAATACATAAAAACAAAATGAACAACAATTAACAAGGTTACTTAACTGAGTGGTTTCAAACCAGTTTGCAGCAATACAGCCAAAATGATAATGTTGCTGAGCATGTCTGTAATAGTCACACGCCCCTGGCTCCTCACATTTTCTTGACCAGTTTCCTAATCATGGAACCTGGAGCAGACAGAGGACAGCCTGGCTTCAGTTCCATTGAAAAACAAAGGGAAATAGACAACTTTTCTAGATGCACTCTAGTTTCCTCTTACAAGGTTTTAGGGAAATGGTATTCACTTTAACCAAAGACACTCTGTAGCTTCCTTTGCACTGAGAATAATGGGAAGCAGTGGACATCTTTATTAGGGGTACTCTAACATCCACATTGAAGATTTAGCTTCACTGGGGAAAACTGGATAATTTCTTGCTGAGGTAAATGGTGGTAAAGCAAATTCATTTTCAAATTAAGATTACTGCCTGTCTTTTCATTGCAATCTCTTTATTTGAAATATTTTTAAAAACTCGGAAAATTCAAATACAAAATTACTTACATAAAACTAGTTATGGCTACTAAGGCACACATACACAAAAATCTAAAGTCAAAATTACAAAAAGAAGGAAACAAATACATTTAAGTGACCATGAGTTGACAGGCATACCTCTGATATGTATGCATGGAATGTTGACTTGTTAATATATCAATTCCAGGAAAAAAAGAAGTTGTAATAGTACGGTGGTCACTATTTACATATATAATAGTCTATACTGACTTTCTAATGTACTGTACTATTACAACTTATTTTTTTCCCTTTAATTGGTCAACAAATGTAAACAGCATAGGCTAAGAGCAGTTCTCAACAATCTTTTTCTCTACAAATATATATATATATATTGTACATATTCTAAAGTGTCTATTATAAATGCTATACTACTAGGCTAGCACACAACTTCTCACTTAGATTTTTTAATGTAAGCATGTTATAGGGCAACTGGCAGTGCCTTGTGCTCTCTCTCTCTCTCTCTCTCTCTCTCTCGCACACACACACACACACAAACTAGACAGAAAACATAACAATGAACTCTTCCTACACATTTTTTGTCCAATTCCTTGTTGGGATCTCTATTTTACTTACATATATATAAAGTGAGGGTTAGGGTTAGGGTTAGGGTTAGCCCTGAGCAAACTTCCTTAGAGTTTTTACCAAGGACACAAACTACTACTGATTTTTTACTTTAACTTCCTTTGCAACCAAATGGCAAAGTGAGACCACAAGACTGAGATTAAGAATGAAAAAGTTCCTGCACTTCTTGATAGGTTATTGTTATACAGCATCTGCAAGATAAACCATTGCTTGTGGCTTGGCTGGGAAGTCACTATGTTTTTATGCCAAGCTGATGAAATAAATGAAAATGTTGAACTTGTGTATTTGGAGTTTGGGAGGGAAAGAGATGTTTTAAATTGTCCTTTGCAAATCACTGAAAATGCAGACATGGAATATGCTATTAAATATGGGCAATAATACTTGTTTTGTTATTCGCTAGCTTGGAGGGAAAAAAACAGACCATTTAGGGATTGTCTTGTTTTTAGATCCATTCAATACAAATATTAACCCATACTTGAAAAAATAAATGAAATATGTTTAGATAGTGTTCCATGGCAATATATTATGTAACAAGCTGGAAACAGCCAGTTACAACTATGCAGCTTGAAATGCAGATGAGAACCAGCCCCTGATGTCTTGAGCGGCATTTCTATTTTGAGCAATTTCTTTCTTTCAAATCAACTCAGTCTTATTACTAATGACAGGTAGTGTGTGTAGATAACTGAAAGAAACTCAATATCAGAAAGCGATTCATTATATGCCTCAAAAATAATAGGATAGAAAGGATCACAAAGATATGGGGCCAGATTCACTCCTGAGTTACACCTAAATCTAGAGTCACGCAACTGAAGTCACAATGATGCTGTTAGACTTGATTTACACCTGTTTAACAAAGGGCGTTCTAGTCATGTTAATGATTTTTTTTAAATAAAAGGGCTGAGGATGATACATATTTCAGAACTACAAGGATGTAGTTTTATGTACATGTGACCTTGTTTTGTTTGCCTATCTGTATTAGCTTTTCCTTCATTTTTCTCTTACTTTTGTTATTCAAAATTCTTTGTCTTTTTGAACACTGTCCATTGCACACAATTTTCAGAGATATCTTGAGGCTTCTCAATAAGAACTAAGTACATCAAGTGAATCCTTTTTATCAGTTTATAAATGATGATCACGCATTAACACCATTACTATCTTATTTATTTATTTATTTCCAGGACTACCCGTGTCATTTGCTTTGACTGAGGATTAACTTGGTATTTGTTGACATGTCCAGGGGAGAACAATTTAATTGGAACGACTTGATGGAAAGAACAAACATGACCCATGGGCAGCACTTCATATTCCAAAAAAAGACAGAGAGTATAAGACTGTTCCCTCTCTACTAGTGTAAATCAAGAGCAACTCCACTGACATGAGTGGAATTACCCAGAGGTAAAATTGGTGAGAG
Organism: Malaclemys terrapin pileata; assembly: GCF_027887155.1. NCBI lineage: Eukaryota > Metazoa > Chordata > Testudines > Emydidae > Malaclemys > Malaclemys terrapin. The sequence continues at coordinate 219,178,245 of NC_071506.1, read as the reverse complement.
ATCAAAATGCAAGGAGCTTGGAATCACTTTTTTGATTTAAAAGATTTATCTGATGTTTACAGAGTAGAAAGACAGCACACACATGTCTGAATCCTTAAAATCTTTCCTTAGCCCTAGCCATTTTTGCCTGTGACTTTTCCAAAGATCTAGAAAACTCTTTAAAAAAACCATTGCCAACGAAGTAATGTGCTTCACAACCATTTACTTGAGAAGTTGAAGCTTCATCTTACCAACAGTTGTGCTTCACAGCTCTTAAATCTTAATTTGTTTGGGAATTAAAGGTCAAGGGTGAAATCCGGGCTCAATTTAAGTCAGTGGGAGCTTTGCCATTGACTTCAATGGGGCCAAGATTTCACCGCAACAATTTTCAACAGAGATAATACAGAGAAATGAAATGTATTCTTCCTGGAAATAACCCTCATTATTTGTAGTTGTTTACATGTGCATCAAAGTCTTCTTTAGATGGATTTTGTGTAAAATTTACAGCGTGCCCAATGTATGATTTTCAAAGCCACTTTTTTTTTCATTGAAAACTATTTCCTCTCCATATTTTCTCATCTTTATATCTCTAGCTATTCCTGCTGTAAAGCTGTTAATAAAAGTATTACAAGATTCAAACATCCATCCAATAGGATTTTTTTTTTCTATTTTACATATACAAATTGTTCAACAACTGTCTAAAAATATTCACCTTTGGTCACGGATAAACCATGGAAACGTTTAATCCTGAAAGGTGAAAGATGCAGAAGACACTGTGGGAATTACACAGAAATAAACTGAAACAGTCATTATAGTGGCTGGTAGCTTCTATCCCAACAGGATATATCACAATGCCTTTTATCAATACCACTGCATCGGATGTGCATCATATTTAAAAATGCACTTAAATCCTCATCTCATTCTTGATATTATAGTACTGGGAATCTCTTGAGTAGAGACTGCCAACTGTGTCACATTGAGTGGTGGCTTTATTATATAGACAAATATCCACTGGGATCTAAACTGAAACTACCAAATTCATTTCAATGGTGACCTACACATTTCTGAACTCAGATTTTTGAGGTCTAGAACACTGACCCCTTTGCACCACCATAGAGTACAGCGGTGTCAAACCACCTTTGTTTATTTGTAAAACAGCATATGAATGTGTTGTATAGTGCCTAGCATACTGGGGTCCTGATTTCTGGTTGTGGCCCCTAGGAACTATTAAAATCCAAATAATAAAATATACTTTAAAAGAATATTTCACCTACTTCCCTTTCCCCCCTTTTCTACTGTGTTTACTAAGGTAGATGCATCAGGAGTTCTCAACACTAAATATAAACTGGACATTGGTCAAAACTGTATCTTGCAATGTTCTTTCATAAAATACAACAAAATGAAATTGATCTGTTAATAATATATGCCACATACAATAACGTATTAAAATAAATATCTTAATTTTTCAATACAAATCACAGCAGATAAGCAATAACATTTCAGCCTGGTTATTCAGTATTCTATTTAATGTACTTATATGGCCCCCACCATCACAATTTTGGAGTTCCTGTTTATATTTATCCTCACAAATAGGAAAGTGCTATTTTCCAATTGTACAGATGGAGAACTGGAGTACAGAGAAACTAAGTGACTTGTCTAAGGTGAGATTCAAAGCTTGTGGTGGAGCAGGGAATTGAACCCCATTTCTCAGCTAGGGCAGTATCCACTGGACCATCATTCCTCTCTATTCCGAAACCATCTTTATACTGAATCAACTCATACTTCGTTTAATATCTTAAACTGAAACATATGGTATGGGGGAGAAAAGAGGGTTCAAATCATATTCAAAGTAATAATCACAACCTTATTGCAGCAGAATTATCTTAGTATAGTACTGCATTCATTTAAATACTCATTCATATGTATTTATATTGATAACTGTATAGTCTCATGCAGACCATTACAAATATTGACAAGGCTACATGGCCTAATTTTATGAGTAAAATTCCATGCATGTTGTAGTCCTGCCTTCATTTCTAATAATTCATTTTACAGACTAAATCAGAGATTGGCCCAAACCAAAACCAGAGAGCCAAGGTTGGGGGTATATTAAAAGACTGAACACATATCCAGACCCATATTTCCAAATAGTTCCTTCCCTCTTAACAGGCCAATTAAAAAAATCTGGGATTAAGCTCCCCACCCAAATTTTAGGATTTTTGAAATCTGGATCAAATAAAGAGATAATGCATTTAAAACTCACACCGTTTATTTTTAATACATTGGATAATTATTATATGTATTCCTTAACTTGTCTATATACCAGTGCATAGCTGAATAGCAGATAAGTGTTTTGATGTGTGAACAAGAAATTAAGATCTATGCAGAAAAAATTGCAGGGTTGATGGCCTGAGTGCACCTATTGTAAACTAATTTTTGTGAGTAAAGCTTTTAATTTAGAGCCAGATATATGAGCAAAGTACTTTAAAACTCATATCTGTGTTTAGCAGTGCCCACTGACTTCCAAGTGGTCTAATGTTTTTTTTTACTGACATCATAGGAAGAAATTAATTTACAGTGAAAGACTACATTGCTGTAGCAGCTAATACTAAATTTACATGCCTCTATAATTTACTTCACTTACTGCTGTTTCATAATAATATTCATTATAAAAGTCCTCTTCTAATATTGCTTGATTTGACAGGAATGCATTAGCTATGACAAATGCTTTATAATGTACTCAGACAATATTAATATAAGCAGAAACTATGGTAATTGCTGTTAATTAAACACCAAGATTATATATATTTTTAGGGCTGTCGATTAGTCGCAGTTAACTCATGCGATTAACTAAAAAAATTAATAGTGATTAAAAAAATTAAACGCAACTAATCTCAGTTAAATAATAGAATACCAACTGAAATTTATTAAATATTTTTGTATGTTTTTCTACATTTTCAAATATATTGATTTATATTACAACACAGAATACAAAGTGCACGATGCTCACTTTATATTATTATTTTATTACAAATATTTGAACTGTAAAAATGATAAAGAAAAGAAATAGTATTTTTCAATTCACCTCATACAAGTATTGTAGTGCAATCTCTTTATTGTGAATGTGTAACTTACAAATGTAGATTTTTTTGTTACATAACTTCACTCAAAAACAAAACAATGTAAAACTTTAGAGCCTACAAGTCCACTCAGTCCTACTTCTTATTCTGCAAATCGCTAAGACAAAAAAAAGTTTGTTTACATTGACGGGAGATACTTCTGCGTGCATCTTATTTACAATTTCACCTGAAAGTGAGAACAGGCATTTGCATGGCACTTTTGTAGCTAGTGTTGCAAGGTATTTACATGCCAGATATACTAAACATTCATAAAAAGAACAGGAGTACTTGTGGCACCTTAGAGACTAACAGATTTATTAGAGCATAAGCTTTCGTGGACTACAGCCCACTTCTTCGGATGCATAGAAGTGGGCTGTAGCCCACGAAAGCTTATGCTCTAATAAATTTGTTAGTCTCTAAGGTGCCACAAGTACTCCTGTTCTTCTTTTTGCGGATACAGACTAACACGGCTGCTACTCTGAAACCTGTCATTAAAAGAGCAACACTCTGATGCGGAAACTACAGAACCCGAACCACCAAAAAAAAAAGAAAACCAACCTTCTGCTGGTGGCATCTGACTGTCACGGAGTATTGGGGGACTCAGGGCCCTGCACTCCCGGCTTCCTGCGATTCCCCATGACTCTCAGCCAGCCAGTAAAGCAGAAGGTTTATTTAGAAGACAGGAATACAGTCCAAGACAGGTCTTGCAGGCACAGACAACAGGACCCCCCTCAGTTGTCCATCTTGGGGTCCCAGGGTGCCCCAGCCCCTTTGGGAGGTCAGAGCCCTGTCTGCCTCCCAGCCACATCACCAGCCAGCTCCTGAAACTCTGCCTTCAGCGACCCCTCCCACAGCCTTTGTTCAGTTTCCCGGGCAAAGGTGTCACCTGGCCTCTAACCCCTTCCTGGGTTCTCATGTTACATGCTCCGGTATTCTCCTTCGGTCAGTCTCCCATCCCCCAATGCAGACTATCCTAGCCACACTCCCCTGTCAGCATTCAAAGATCACAGTAAGACCAGTCCCAGTTCGTCACATCTCTCCCCACTTCGAGACCGAACTGAGCGGGGTCACTTTAGCCAGTGACCCGGGGAAGTTCGAACCTACCCCCGTTCCTATGGATGCCTCAGCATTCCTCCCATTCCTTGGTGAGAATTACACCAGGCCCCTCCAGTTTCACGCCCCCCCTTAGGTCGGGTGTGCTCGATGGCACTTGCAGTTCACATGTGGGAAGGTTTATGCGGCCTGTGCCCTTTTCCCACCCCAATACCCCTGGGGTTCCAACTGGGCTGTGGTCTTCTCCCAGCGCTCCAGTCTGGAGGTCTGTGCTTTGGGCTCTCTTGGTTCAGAGCCCCCCTTTTAACCTTGGCCACCCTCCGGAAAGGCTCCTCTATGCTGGGCAAGGGTTCTAAAGCCGTTTTCCCCTTGTCCCAGGCCTTCCTCCCCCTCTGACAGGGATCACAGGATCGGCAGTACTGTCGGACAGTAACAAAGACCCCAGGCCAGTAAAAGCTCCGTAGCAGCCTCTGCTGGGTACACCAGGTTCCCTGGTGCCCTGAGAGGGGGGTGTTATGGGCCCGGTACAGCAGCTGGCAGCGATACTTCTGGGGTACTACCAGCTGCCTCCTGATCCCCCCTGACTCCATTTTCCCTGGGGGAGCCCATGCTTGGTACAGGAACCCCTTCTCCCACAGGAACCTTTTCCGGCCACCTCGTCCCATGGTCTGTACTGCACTGAGGTCGGCCAGGTCCCTTATCTTCCGCAAGGAGGGATCTTTCTGCACCTCGGCCTGGAACTCAGCAGCTGGGACAGGAAGGGCCACCTGCTCTTTCTTGCCGTCTGGGTCTGAAGCCGCAGCCTCCCTGAGCCGTGACCCTGGGTGTTCCCTCCCCACCAGGTTAGGGTCCTGTGCTTCGGGCAAGGCACCCTCCCCAAGGTCAGGGCACAGTGCCCCTCGCCGGCTCTGACTGCGGGTCACAACCAGTGCACTTTGGGGGTTGCTTGGCCAGTCTTCCAGGTCCCCCCCCATCAACACCTCAGTGGGCAAATACGGGTGTACCCCCACATCCTTGGGGCCCTCCTGGGCCCCCCACTTCAGGTGTACCCTCGCCATGGGCACTTTGACTGGTGTCCCGCCCACCCCCATCAGGGTCAGGTAGGTATTGGGCACCACCTGATCTGGGGCCACCACCTCGGGCCAGGCCAGCGTCACCTCTGCGCCCGTATCTCAGTATCCATTGACCTTCCTCCCATCCACCTCCAGGGGAACAAGGTACTCTCTCCGGAGGGACAGCCCCGCGCCCACCATATAAACCAAAAACCCTGAGTCTGGAGCATCCAGCCCCCCAGAGGAGCTGGCCTGGAGCTCTCCTCCCTCCTTAGCAGGTGGTACTCTGCCAGCCCCCCTTCCCTGGGAATGCTGCCTCTTGCCTGGTTGGGTCTCTACCCAGTCAACCCTCTGTGGGTTCGGTCTGCTCAGTCTGTCCCTGAGCCTGGGGCACTGGGCCCGTATGTGGCCTTTCTGGCCACAGTGATAGCAGCCCATGTCCCAGGGGTCCCCTTGAGTGGGTCGGATGGTCCTGATGCCGGATGTTCCCCTTTTATGGGGGTTTTCCGTATTTTCCCATGGGAAGGTCCCATGGTGACTCTCTCTCTGAGTTGTAGTCGGACTGTTCCTTTGGGACTCCTCCCTGTTATCCCCTGACCGGCTCTTTACAAACTCATTGGCCAGCCGGCCTGCATGTCACGGGTTCTCTGATTTTTTGTCCCTCAACCACAGCCTCAGGTCGGATGGACACCGCTCATACAGTTGCTCCAGTACCAGCAGTTTAACCAGGTCCTCCTTTGTCTGGGCCCCATCTGCCCACTTGCTGGCGTATCCCTCCATGCGGACGGCTAGTTGCAGATATGAGATCTCAGGGGTTTTATCCTGACTCCGGAACCTTTCCCGGTACATCTAAGGAGTCAGCCCAAACTCACGTAGCAGGGCCTTTTTGAATAGTTCGTAGTCCCCTTTCTCCGCCTCTTCCAGTTGGCGGTACAATGCCATGGCTTTGGGGTCCAGTAAGGGGGTAAGTACCTGGAGTAAGTACCATGCTGCCTCTGCCTCTCATTTTCCTCCAGTTCATGATGCCTCTGTCTCTCTTCATGCTGTCTCTGTTGTTCACGATCCTCCAGCTCTCTCAGTTTTAGCTTTCTCCCATTCCAGCCACTTCCACTCCACGGATGCCGCGTGTCACCGGGAGGATCCCCTGCTGGCCGGCGAGCTTCGCTGGGAGGATCCCCTGCTGGCCAGGGGGGGGTCACCGCGCCCTCGGTATTTGCTGGGCTCCTCCCCGCCCTTCCCCTAGGCATAGGAAGGAGGGGTCTCGGGAAGCCCTCAGCAGCTGGCTGACCACTCCCAGATGGGACAGACACTGGTGCTTGTGCTGCATTTGCCAGGCTGCTTCCCTCAGAGACAGGGATCAGTTCATTCGAGCAATCTCCCTCCTCCAGCTGGGCAATGAGCTGTTCTTTGGTGAGCCTCCCACTGCGCAGCCCCCTCTGCTTGCACAGCTCCACCAGGTCGCTCTTTAGCCACTTGGCATACATCTTCCTGCTGGTCACTCACAGGCCTGGGTGCTCACCGCTCCCCACAGTTCCCAGGGAGACCCCTAGCGTGCCAGCCCTTCTCAAGATCACCACCTCTCTGCCAGGGTCGAGCTGCAGACTCCTCCACCCCTGGGACCACTAACCGCAATCCCCCGGGGAACCCTGTTACTGCAAAAGTCCTTCTCGCTGGTCACACACCTCAGGGGTGATAACCATCTCTCTCTGACTCTTCAGCATGCCTGGTCCCCGTCAATCCCCCTTCGTTTTACTGCTCCCCAATCATTTACTGCAGGAAGCGCCGTCCACGGGGTGCAGTAGATCACACCTCTGCCACCAGTTGTCACGGAGTATTGGGGGACTCAGGGCCCTGCACCCCCGGCTTCCTGTGATTCACCATGACTCTCAGCCAGCCAGTAAAGCAGAAGGTTTATTTAGACAACAGGAATACAGTCCAAGACAGGTCTTGCAGGCACAGACAACAGGACCCCCCTCAGTTAGGTCCATCTTGGGGTCCCAGGGTGCCCCAGCCCCTTTGGGAGGTCAGAGCCCTGTCTGCCTCCCAGCCACATCACCAGCAAGCTAATGAAACTCTGCCTTCAGCGACCCCTCCCACAGCCTTTGTTCAGTTTCCCGGGCAAAGGTGTCACCTGGCCTCTAACCCCTTCCTGGGTTCTCATGTTACATGCTCAGGTATTCTCCTTCGGTCAGTCTCCCATCCCCCAATGCAGACTATCCTAGCCACACTCCCCTGTCAGCATTCAAAGATCACAGTAAGAACAGTCCCAGTTCGTCACACTGACTCAGCGATGAAAATGAACATATGTCGGTCCACTCTGCTTTGGATCGTTATCGAGCAAAACCCATCATCAGCATGGACACACGTTCTCTGGAATTGCGGTTGAAGCATGAAGGGACATATGAATCTTTAGCACATCTGGCACGTAAATATATTGTGATGCCAGCTACAACAGTGCCATGTGAACGCCTGTTCTCACTTTCAGGTGACATAGTAAACAAGAAGTGGGCAGCATTATCTCCTGCAAATTGTAACCAAACTTGTTTGTCTGAGTGATTGCCTGAAGTAGGACTGAGTGGATTTGTAAGCTCTAAAGTTTTGCATTGTTTTATTTTTGAATGAAGTTATTTTCTGTACATAATCCTACATTTGTAAGTTCAACTTTCATGATAAAGAGATTGCACTATAGTACTTGTATTAGATGAATTGAAAAAAAATTCTATTTATTTTGTTTTTTACTGTGAAAATATTTGTAATAAAAAATAAATATCAAGTGAGCACTGTACACTTTGTATTCTGTGTTGTAATTGAAATCAATATATTTGAAAATGTAGAAAACATCCAAAAATGTTTAAATAAATAGTATTCTATTATTGTTTAAGAATGTGATTAATTACAATTATTTTTTTTAATTGTGCGATTAATCGCGATTAATTTTTTTAATCACTTGACACCCCTACTTTTTTTACTTGATTTCACCCCCAACAACATAAATTTTAGAAAAAGTGGACACTGCTCAAATGTGTCTTTAAAATCAGTTTGTACCAATCACATTAGAGAATAAAGACTATTACTAAAGAATAGGAGAGAGAGACATGAACCCTTTCTGGTTATTCTAAAAATATAACTTGCTGATTCTTGTTAGCATGTTCATTTAAATTCTAGTATAGACATCATAATGAAGTAAAACATTTCTAAATTTTTCTTTAATTTGGATTTCTTAAATCATATTTTATGTTACTAACAAGCAGATTTTTGTCCTTGAGAAAAACACTATTTGGAATTGTTCCTTACAGGTCTGTCTCATCTTACGCGGGGGTTCCGTTCCACGGTTAGCGCGTAAAGAGAAAACCATGTATAGCCAAAACCCCATTGAGTTCAATGGCAGGCGAAATCGCCCGCACTACAGGTATAGTATTAAAACTGTTGTTTTTCTCTTTTTTTTGTTGTTTTTGTTTTTGCCAACCGCGTAAAGTTGAAATCGCGCATGTTAAATGCGCGTAAGTTGCGACAGACCTGCATTGATAAATAATCTAGGATCACAGTGTTTTACTAAGTGTCTGACAGTCCGGACCTAACTCTGTCTTATTAAATGATAGCTTGACCTGTCTGGGAAAACAGGCATTTAAATTCCAGTGCATACAAGGCCAATGATCTTACATGAATTACATTAATGTTTTGCAACATGCTTTAAACAAATGATTAGACCAAATGCTCACTGGGCTATATATGTATCCAACTCATGATACCATGAGAAACCATGGTATAGGGACACTTAAATATGGATTTGTACAATGGACTGACAGTTCTGGGCAAAATCCCCTTCTTAAAGTTCTCCCTGAAGACTCATTTACATAATCATGTCAATAATAATCCAAATCTTTTGAAGTACTTAAATACATACTTACTATTCAATGGCTCTAAATGTGAATGAGGTACATTATTATGGTCTATTGGGCCACATTAATAAGTCTTTAAAGAACTCCCTACATATTATATACAGTCTATATTTATAAAACTGAAAAACTGTCTATATTTAAAGTCATTATGAAGTGAAGAGCATTGGCATTTCTTTTGAAGCTGGAAAGTGCATCTGGCATCAGTCAGCCATGGTTGATGGGGCAAATAAACAAATTACTTGTAGTCATGAGAATGACAAAAAACAATAAAAGAAATCACATAACTGCAGAGATGATATAATGCTGGGTATCTCTATCAAAACCATTTTCATGGTGTCCCATTTGAGAAATCTACATATTGCACTATAGTTCTCTTGCCATGGTCCATAACCCAGTAGTAGCCGTTACATTTAATAAGAGAGTAAAACACATTCCAAAATGAGACCAAACCTCAAGGAAAAGTGTAGACTTCAAAAATACAGAACTTGTACATGTATCTATGTGTGTGGAAATGTATTATGGGGGATCAATTTTTCTCTTCCAACACTTCTCATCCTCCATTTTTTTCATGTAGTACACTGGTGACATAGCTTATTGTGTTGCTCCCTCCCCCCCGCCCCCACTGAAATCTTTCAACTTATTATGACATTCTAAATCATGGCCCTCAGAGGTAACCATCAAACATATAGTGACATTAAATTAACTTGTGCCACTGCTGCATTACATTTTTCATGCAAAAAGTACACATTTTGGTCATCCTAGGATTTCTCTCATTTAAATAAAAGTTTACAAGTCTAACTGTCTGGCCAGAATTCTACCATAGCACTACATAAATAGAAGTGAGATGATCAGGCAGATGTTTAGTGTTATAAAATAGAAATAAAGCAGAGCTTGAACTAATAGTAGTATACTAAGTTAACCACAGATGAGGACAATAGACTATTGACAATAGTCTATATCCTTTTCTTTGTGCAGCTAATATTAAGGGATATAGAAACTAACTCCAAAAGTACTCTATTTGAATCAAATAGGTTCTTTACTTCAATAAAATATCAAATTTTGTATCTGCCTAGAGTGACTCACCAAAAGTATAGATAATGACTTCAAAAGATAAATACATGTTCTTGAGACTTGTATTAAAAGGAAACAGTAAAAAGGGCTGAGACACATTCTCTGTCAATTCCAAAATATGCAGGTGCATAGTGTCCATTGTTCAGATCATGACATTCTGCCAAAAGAAGAAAAATACACTCCCAAATATGTAGGGCTGGAAATGTCAGCAATATATATCCCTGGTTCTATAATGACAGACATCTTGAATAGATATACATTCTGAGTGTATAAGGAAGTGACAAAGACTAAATTTAGACTAGCACAGATCCATGCCAGATGACAGCAAATGTTGTGACGTGTGCAGGATGGATTAGATTAGTACCTACAATTCTTGGGTTCTTTTGGTACTGTTTGTGGGATTTTCAGAGCATGCATATCTCAGTTGGGCATTGGCCTCTGTAAGCTCTCAGGGAAGTGAAGTTTGGAATTTTTTTTTTATTTTAAGTCTCTTTAAAGAACTAGAACAATTATTACCTGAAGGAAAGACACAGAATTGGATTTCCAGCCCCGAAGGACAGTATTGTTGTTAGTGCCAGACTAAGATACTGGTGTAAAACATGAGTATTTACAGCATTTACATTTAATAAGACGGTGGGAGAAGATTAGTTAAAAGCTGAGAAACTCCACCAATTTCCTTCCATCATTTAAAATTAACTAAGATATGATAAAATGTCACAAAATAAGATGAAGGAAAACTGGGGAAAAGACAAGGAGACAGGGATAAAGCCATGAGGTATTAGGATGGATAGGTTTCACAACTAGGAGAGAGGAGGAAGGAGCAGATAGAAACCTTGAGCTCTCCCTGGTTTGGAATTAAGCAGACCCTTTGGTATCCTAAAGTGCTTGCCATTAAAAATGTAACATTTGCTAACAGTTGCCACCATAATCAGCCTTTAGGAGCCATACAGCCTGTAATTGTGGCCTCCCTTAAACTGGGGAAACCAGGAACATAATAGAGAATCTCAGTTTTAATTTTAAGAATAAAGTTGGTTTAGAACCTTTTCCTTTGTGAACCAATGGCTAGAGTTGAACTTGACACCACTTCTGCAGGAAGAAGCTGGAGTGCTGTTACTTTAACATTTCTCTATACAGTACACTCTGTTTAAGTAAAAGAAGACAGTTAAGTAAGTTTTGGTCGATTCCCAAAGGATCATCTTGCTAACTTTCCTCCAAATCCTTAGGTCAGTCTTGTGTGTGTTGGTATGATAAGTAATGGATTATAATGAGTGGAATGGAGTGAAACGTGTGACAAAAAATTAATTTGCAAGATCAGCCATAAAATGTTGAGGGCTGCTCTGATTAGCATTCAGTGACTGTCTGAGATATTGTTATTTCCCTGTATTTAAAATCAGGAAATAACTGTTGGTGAATGTTGATTTATTAATGGCAACCCCTGCTAGTGAACTGGATAGGGTGGATGAAGTGAGTAATCTATTTATGGAACTTTCAAATGGATCTGCTTAGGCTATGCTAGAAACTTCACTTCCAGCCATTAAACCATTGGAGTAGAAAATAGACACATTTGGACGAGAAATAGTAAAAAGCTGGATATAGCAAAGAAATGGATTAAAACTGTATAGCAGATGTCTCAGGACTCCCATGATATGGTAGATGAACTAAAACAGCTCTTTCAGGGGCTCTAATGTAAGAGAAAATCTTTTTGCATGCAGAAATGGAAACTTGGAAAATGTGGTCAAAAAGTACAACTGATAGGAATGTTGCTCTCCCCTTGGTATTGAGAGGAAACAAGTAGAGGGGAGCTAAAAATGATGTTATTATCTTCATTTCCATTAACATAGATCCTGTGGATCAGATTAGGAGATACTTCTGAATCCCTTCAAATGCTTCTTTTCCAGTTGTTCAAGTAAGGGATGGGGAAAAAACAAAATAAACTAAATTCTGATAGAAAGATGTGAGTGGATAAGAATGCTTGTAAATGTAGACCTTGGAGAATAAGAACATAAATTTTAATTGTCTTATTATGTCTAAGTCTGCCCAAGACAGAAAGAAAATATTAAAATTAAGCTTCCAGTCAATCTTGTTAAAACTCTCCAATCTCAATTTTATGACACGGTTAAGAATACAGAGATTATTCTTCTTGATACAAGATGCATACAGCTCTGTGGCTGGAAGTTCTTATATTACCAAGAACAAATCTATACCAGCAATTAAATTTGTTGGTGTTTGATTCGTTTGTTATTTATTGAACACTCAACACATGTCCAGTGCTGTATAAAACAGAGGGATAAATAGTTATTGACCAAGCAAGATACAATTGAAGGGCCCGATCTTTAGCTTTGAGCATGTGAGTAGTTTCACGGAAGTCAATGGGACTAGTTATTTGCTTGAAGTTAAGCATAAGCATAAATTTTTACCACAATGGGACCTAAATTACAGCACAGTTCAAATGCACAATATATATACCGGATGAAAAGGTAAAGTCTTCAAGCATGGCAGATGCCTGTGTTTTTTTGGGTGGAGGGGCCAAGATGGGAGTCATGAACATATATTTCTTCAGTGGATTATATATTCATAGATTCAGATTTTTAAGGCCAAAAGGCACCAGTCTGACCATCTGAATAACATTGGACATAGGACTACCCTGAATTAGTTCTTGCTTGGTAAATTGTTCCAATGGTTAATCACCCTTACTTAAACATTTGCACCTTATTTCCAATCTGAATTTGTCTATCATCTTTCAGCCACTGGATCTTGTTATACCTTCGTCTGCTAGATTAAAGGGCCCTCTATTATCAATTTCAGTTTCTCAGGGAGGTTCTTATAGACTGTAATCAAGTCACCCCTTAACCTTCTCTTTAATAAACTAAACAGATTGATCTCTTAAGTCTATTCACTATAAAGCAGGTTTTCCAATTCTTTAATCATTCTTCTGGCTCTTCTCTGAATCCTCTTCAATTTATCAACATTCTCCTTGAAATGTGGAAATCAGAACTGGACAGTGTCAAACACAGAGGTAATAAAAGTTCTCTACTCCTACTCAATATTCCCGTTTTTATATCCAAGGATCACATTAGTCCTTTTGGCTGCAGTGCTTCACTGGGAACTCACATTCAGCTGATTATCCACCACAACGCCCAAGTCAGAGTCAGCACTTCCCAGGATAGATCCTGCCATCCTGTATTCTTTGTTCCTAAATGTATGACTTTACTTTTGGCCATACTGATATACATATTGTTTGCTTGTGCCCAGCTAACTTATATATTACTCTATATCAGTGACCTGTGATTTTCATTATTTACCACTCCCCCAATTCTTGTATCAGCTGCAAACTTTGCAGTAATGATTTTGTTTTCCTCCATGTCATATTGAATAAAATGTTAAATAGCATAGTACCAACAACCAGTTCCTGCTAGAAATGCACCCTACGATGATTTAGATCATTCTAATTTTTTAATCAAAATGCCATGCAGTACCAACTCAAATGTCTTACAGAAGTCTAAGTATACCAACACTGTTACCTTTATAAACCAATCTCAGAAAATATAAAATTAGTTTGACAAGATCTATTTTCTGTAAACACATGTTGATTGGCATTAATTATTCTACCCTCCTTTTATTCTTTACTAATCAAACCTCTTATCAGCTCTTCCACAATTTTGCTTGGGATCAATTGTCACGCTGACAGGCCTGTAATAACTTGATCATTTTGTTTATCTTTTTTAAATACTGGCACTATATTAACTTTCTTCCAGTCCTCTGGAACTTTCCCAGTGTTCCAACATTTATGAAAGAGCAACATTAACAGCCAAAAGAGCTCCTTGGACAGCTCTTTTAAAACTCTTGGATTCAACTTATCCAGACCCACTGATTGAAAAATTTTAGTAGCCACTATAGCAGCTGGTTAGCATCCTCCTTAGTTACTGCTGGACTGGAAATATTTCATCATCATCATACGATATGAATACATCCTCCTTTATTGAATACTTGTCTTTTCTGCATCATTATTGACAATTCCGCCTTTTCCAGACAGTAGTGGAATACCATTATAAGTCTTAAAAACTCCTTCTTACTATCCTTAACTCTACCACCCATGCATTTCTTCTTCTGAACTCTTGCTTCCTTTATCAATTTTCTACAGTTTCTAGACATTAGTTCACTTTAATTGCAATCAACTTCCTGTAGTACTAATATAAAATACTGAATAAGTATTTTTAGAAGAGTGTTTTTGCCAGTTGAGGATAGCATGCCTCCAGCACACTCCTCTTCACTTTCCAAAACTAGGGGCTACAGGAGTGTGGCATAGGAGTTGTCTATACCCATTCTAAACCTGCTGTGGAGATGTGACTCTTTGCATTACTAGCGGCTACCCTCCCTCCCATATGTGATACAAAGTAAAAAACACAAAACACCCCCAGGAAGCACAAACAAATAATCATTGTTATTTTCCTGCATTACCAACTGTCTCACTTGCAAGCTTGAAGATACTGAAGTGCTTGAAGGAAGATCTGTTTCCTCAGTTGTACTTGTATGGAGAGCACTGATATAGTTTTCCAGACACTCAAGAAATCAACAACCATTTGCAAGTATAGGGTTGTGGGATTGGTTCCAATTCCATAGCAAATTAGTCCATAAACTCAGAAAATAAACAAGCAGATTAATATAATAAATCTCTTATCCTAAGAGTTTATAATGAAAAGGTGACAGAGTATGGGGGAAGTATTGCAATGCTACAATCTCTTGTAAGAGCCCCATGGCTACAATGCCTTTGACCCCTGCCTCTGTAACTAGCTTCAGGACTGCTCAAACAACAACAAAGCAATACACAATCTGGAAGGAACCACTGGCAGACATAGTGTATCCGGTATTCATGTATCCGGTATTCAGTTTATATAGCAAAGCTGATGAGTGTAAAGATATCGCCTGACAAACTAGACATTATTCCAAGCGTTCTAGCAACAAACAAGCTGACAATTGAACTGCTATGAAAGGCTCTATTAAATGTTTTAGTATAAAATGCTTTTCCATTCATATGTCCAATACTAACAAAAGCATTTTTCTTTCTTTCTGTCTGGGTAGGATGATCCAGATTTTGTGACTGACAGAAGTTTGTATCTGCAGGAGTATTCGAGCATAAAATTGGTGTCCACGCAATCCCAATCAAAAGCAGCTGGTCCCCAGAAAGCACATGGTGTTCATATGATGAAGGTCTTAGTTGCAACATATATAGATGCAATAAAAAAAAGTTTCAGAGTAACAGCCGTGTTAGTCTGTATCCGCAAAAAGAAGAACAGGAGTACTTGTGGCACCTTAGAGACTAACAAATTTATTAGAGCATAAGCTTTCGTGGACTACAGCCCACTTCTAGGATTTTATTGCACATTAATGATCAATTGATGTACATATAAATTATTGTAATTTTATGTTACCATTTGACTACACTGAAAAAGAAAGAAAAGTACTTCTACACACAAATCAAAAGAGAATCTATTGTTTCTCAAATTACCATTAAGCTCAAATGCAAAAATGGCACTACCATCTGCGGAATGCTGATAACATTTTGTGCTGCAATTAATTATGGATGGCTTAAAGTATGGAAAAGTCAAAGCATAGGTGATTTAAAGTCAAGGATGTTGGGGCTTGATCAAATATGGCTAATTTGGGTCATTATACTGAATTTTCCAAGAATGTAATCAAGAAGCTATATAATTGTTCATCCATAATCTGTAATTCTCTGGCAAGTAATGATAGCATCTATGAAACAATGTGCCACTTGCTCTGTTGGTGCAAGGCTATATCTAAAGCTTTTACTTTGAAAATAACATTTAAAAAGGCAGTCACCTAATGTGGGATTTTCAAAGCTGCCTAGGGGGTTGAGATGCCCAATCCTATTAAAATTAATGAGAATTGGGCATCCAGATCCCCTAGCTCGATCTAAATCTCTGACCCTTAATGTATAAATTACCAAGCAATTATACAGAAAGACTCACATCTTATTCCAAGAATACAACTCTGGTTTCCCCTATCCAAAATATGTGAACCAATGAGGTCATATGAACTAGAAATGCCTAAAAGATTCAGACTTTAAAATCAACAGTGGTATAATGATCTGTACCAACATATGGACTTGTGAAGGAAGAGAAATATGTAGCAGTGATCTCTACAAGCCTGGACACAGCATGCAGTCCATTAATGCTGATCTGCCTTAAATGACTGAAATAGTACTTAGACATTATATGTTAAAATCACAGCATGCTTCATGATACAACAAAGTATGATGAAACAAAGTATTGCTAATTTATATAACCATGTACTGCACTGTACTGTCTTTTGGGAATTAGAATATTAAAGAATTTTATCTATTTGTAGGTGTATTCACAGTCTATAATATTTTGGCAAATTTTATACTTGAATTGTACAATAAACTGCTCTGAATCCAATAGTAGATTTCAGTTAGTATAAAATACTATTATGAATTTGAGATATATTAAACATTTATATCATCACTACAAGTATTAGGACTGCTATAAATTCAATTTATGTTCTTTAGTTAAGAGAAAGATTACATAAAAAGCTGCTATGCTGCTAAAATGCTAAAAAGTAGAGGAGTTGTCTATAACTACTTGTAAGACATCATGAAAAAATTAATATGCTTTCTTCTGGGTTTCTTATGAGAGGAAAATTTAGTATGGTTGATCTTTGAACAATAGATTATATACTCTAATGTACACAAATGAATGGTTGCTGAAAAGTCCAATGTTAATTATACCAATGTCACTAAGAACAGAAATCCAATGATTCAAAATTTGAGGACTCTTTCATAAACTATCAATCCTATCCACTATTGATATAAGTGGGAAACAGATGCTTGTAGTAAAAATGAAGTCACAGAGAAATGAGAGGGAGATCAAATGAGAGCAGCAAGAAGAAATTGGCAGTCCTTTTCTAATGGGAGCCCTTTTCCAGGCCAGGTCCTGGAGATGAATCACAAATGCAGCTCTGCATATATCTGGAATACACATGGATTTGACTATTTTCAGCCATAATATAAATGTATTAGACAAGGAGAGCTCACACGGAATTTGAAAAAGGAGTAGTCAATCAGCATTATAAACATACCAGGGCAAGCAACACAATGTCTATATTTCATTTCCTGAAATTTTCAAATGAATTCACTGTGATAGTGGTTGCACAACTTGTGACACATTCTCAGGGCTCCCAAAACTATGGGTGACGTGATTACCTCTCTGCCTTAGGAAAACAACACCTGTACATATATCTCACAATGCTTACGGTGATCAGTATGATACAAACTCTCATTTGATACTTTATACAACATTCTTCACCAATGAATACTATGACAACAATGTGTTAAGTGTAGTAAGTACATCAGGCCTGATCGACTTCTTGTTTCACGTCAATAAAACCTTTTGCCAGCTGGCATTGAGGGGTCCTTAGCGTTATACACCTATTATATTCGCTGTCATTAACTTCCGTCTGACTAAGTTTCTCTCACACAAACAGTTGTGGATGGTGAATTTTAAGTTTGCATACTTTGCAAGCTTGCAATTCAAACTAGAAAGAGGATTCTGCAATTCACACAGATGAAGACTTGACTGCAGACTTTACAGGTAGAACTCTACACTACTAATTAGTTTGTGTGACTGTGATGAGAAAGAGTTGAAATTTATAGTCTGCAACTAGTCAATACATTCTTACTTGGAATGATGTTTTGGCCAACGCGTATATGTCTTAGAATGGAGAGGATTTACAATTTTTCAGCAATTCCTTAATCCTGTGCATCTCTTGCCAACTTCTCCTAAACTGTTTCCTCTCCCTCAGAAATTCATAGGCCATCTATTCTTATTAGAAAGGTTATGTTTATCCAGTAAGAAACAGTACCAGCAGATTTATGACCAATCATAGCTAACCAACATAGCTCAAATTTTAATATTCCAGCATCAAATACTGAAAGACGGTCCACGGTTGAGTAAAAATACTCAAATTTGTCAAGGAAATTTGAACAACAAATCTGAGGAAACTGCAGTTTTGGTCACAGACATTTTGTGAGCCGAAAAAGATTTACTCAGCAAATAAATTATGAATTGTTTGTTCAGCTTGAATTGTTACTTAATCATTGTCACTCTCTCCATCACATACTATATAAATCGGAGGGACAACTGGGTAATTTGAGAAGTTAACTAGTTTTACTTCTAGAAAAATGATTTATTGCACTGGATGTAAGGTTACCCATTGCAACAGCGCGACTGGACATACTGGGTGTTGAGAACTCAGTTTCTCAGCCCCCTACACCAAATTCAGCCTTAGTGTAATTGGATGAAATTACAGTGATGTCAGTGGAGCTGCACCTGCTTACATCAGATCTGAATTCAGTTTCTAATTTCTAAGACCTTTCAGCATGGAAAATATCTTCCAGGCTAGGTGTGCAGATTGCCTGGATAGGTCTGACCCACAGGGAAATTATTAGAAAAGATCAAGCTATCCAAAGACAATGGAGCCTAAATATGGCACAAGGAGAAAACCAGGTAAAGCCAGAATCTACAGTTTCACGTTTTTTTGTATTTCAGCAGAAAGATGTAAAGAAGCAATTTGAAAGTGCAGGCAAAAGACACTTAGCAGTTTGATCAATCAGATTCTCACCAATAATGTTTCTTACTGTAATGCAATATGAATCACATGTCTGTGTGATGGCAATAGTGTATGTTCCAAGGCTTCTTTTCATAATTGAAAACCAGTGCAAATCCGAATCTCAATAAACCCATGGAATTTACACAAAGGAATATGCTAGGAGAGTGCTGGGTAAATCTTTTAGGCACAATATATAAAAATGAAACAGATAGTTGCTGGAATACAGCTGTTGTGGCATTTCTGTCATCTCGTCTCTACTTTTTGACATCTCCTCTTCCTGTTCTCACTCTCTCTTCCTCTAAGTTTTCCCCCAGTCACCTCCTCTTTCCAAGTTCCTCATATTCCCCTTACTCTTTCAGCCTACCTCCTTGTCTCCCATCCAATACATCAGCACCTCGTTGCACCAGATGCTGAACGGGCTCACCTATGTCACCTGGATTCCATTTAAGAATTGTGCCTGCTGGATTGAAATTGGGTGCCATTTCAGGCCCAACTGCCATCTGTTCATCATAAATGTCCTGTTATACGAGGATTTTCTCAGTTTTCCAATAAATCCATTTATTAAAGGCTTATACAAGTCTGCTAATAATTGAAAGATTCATTCAGCAAAAAATTGTAGCTTCCTTTAACCCTTCATATGATGTATAATCCCAACTTCCCTAAACTTTCTCACCCATAGTGTCAGCGTTTTGCTTCAGATTCTCACATATTATTTTTTCTAATGTTTTCCCATCAGCACCCTAAAGCTTAAAAGAATGTGTATCAACCTGTTCCCCTATATACGTGAGAAGATAATGTATTATGCCGCAGCTCTGTGAGCAGCAAAGCATCTTCAGATCATATCTATTGTGCTAGAAAAAAAAAGATATATATACACACACACACACACACACACACACACACACACACACACACACACGCCATGGCTTATAGAATACTTTTTCTGTTCTCCTAAATAAACTTTTGTTCTGCTTTTAGAGAAGTGTTCTGAATATTGTACTTTAATGGGAATTTTGAGGATCTGGGCCTAAGTCCCCAAGGCATTTAGGCATTGAGATTCAATTGAAATCAATGGAAGATGGGTACTTAAATACCCCTGAGGATCTGGGCCTAACTGTATAACATCCAGAAACAACATAGAAACTGCTGATCTCTGTGGGTGGAAGCTCTGTCAACGACTGTCACATTTTCAATGGCCTATTTCGCTGTATTGATATCTGATGCTGGACACAACCACAAGTTATGTGTGGCCTGCAACATATGGAGACAGAGGAAGATGAAGCGACACTCAAATTCTCTGATGGGTAGAACAAATAATCTGACCCTATGCCTTCAGGACTTGATTTATATGAGCATATTTATGCGGATCTATGTCTATATGTGTGGAAAATATGCATTTTTGTCACCTCTCAACCATTCCACAGATTCAGCAGAGGGAAGGAATCTTAAGTGCTGGTTTCCATATCAGTGTAAATTTAGCAACACCGAAGTTCCAATACGTTGAAAGCAGGGATATCTTCCTTTCAAATTGTTGTGATTGCCAGTACATCCAAAGAATCTCAGTCATTTAGAGCAACTAGCTGAAGCCTCCCATTGATTTTAAAAGTTATTCAGATAGGTTAAGATATTAGTGACCTTCACAGAATGAGCAAAATGTCCCCAGATCTTGCTTTCTACCCTTAGTATGCAGTGCCATCATTTGTCCAAGATTTTAAGCTGTGTGCCTTGTATGGTAAGATGCATAGTCACCATTATTTATTGCACTAAGACATGTTGACACCACTGCCTGACAAAATACTTTCGGGAGAAGCAACATAACAAATTGCTGCTTCAGCTCCTGCATCAGGTTGTATATTATGTGGTCTTTTTCACAATCTTTATTGCATGGCACTGCAGGTTTCCTGATGTGGGTATTGCACAGGGTAAGCAGAACCAGTGAACTGAAATCTTGACCAATGTGCTATGACTGACATGTAATCCACCATTTAACCACTGTTGTACATGATGTATTAGTGGTGATGTGAACATGACCCCTTCTCAGCTTACTTGAGATCATGCATTAATCTTCTGTGTACCGCTTCATAAAGTTGCAGAAAAATACTATTTCCAAATGACCATGTGAGGAGGAACTAGTAATGGAGGTTACTCAAAATCATGGACTGTATAAGAAATTAGTGAAACCATATGGAATAGCAACACATTCGGATCAGTGATGTGAATCTCAGTGTACATGCTTTTTATGGCCACCATTCTCAGAATACATATATGTGGTGCACAAGACTCTCTTTGCCTTTCATAAAATATTTGTATTCAGAAGAGTTCTATGAAGCCCGCGTGGGATGGAGGGCAACTGAAAAGAAAATTCATATAATCCTGCAGATAATGAGTCCAAATAGTCCTGCTTTTGCCAGGAAATGTCAGTCACTTGGCTACCCAAAATCTCTGTACTGTGTTTCCTTTGCTACTGCAGATGATGTTTTCTATATACATTGTGTTTAAATAAGAAGGTTCAAAGTTCTGCTCTCAGTTACGCCAATAGAAATCCAGAGTACAGAACTGGGCTCCAAATGTCCACAGGTGATCCTTCTTTTGGCTGATACATTTTAGGGGTGACAGAAGAGCAAGCTTGGTGAGTTTTTGTTTGCATCGTATCTCTAAATGTCAACAGTTACAGAGTTTGTAATATTTCGTGAAAATAATTCTATCATTATATTTGTGATTTTTTTCCAGTTGATCTTAATGCATTTCCTGCTGCCATGGTTTCTGGTTTGTTGGCATCATGCCAGCATCCCTTGAAACAGATTCTTCCTCGGCAGAGGTACTTTTACAATCAGATCTTTCAATCAGCATTTTCTCTTTTTCTTCCTTCTCCTTTCCAAGACTTCATGACCAATCCCTATTTTCACACTAATCTGATATTATCCTAACAACATGGTCCTCAGTATTGCAAACAGTTATACATACAGAACGTCAGTTCTGTGAGTAGCATGGCTGAACTCATTGGTACTTCTCACATGAGTAAACTTACAGAAATACTTAGGGGGTTGCGGGTTTGGGGCCATGGATAGGACTTTGGCATATCAGGGTAACGTAATTAAAATTAAATCACTGGAATGGCCCCAGTGGCAAAGATAGTACAGAATGCTCAAACAACCACCAAAGGCATATTGTTCTCATAGGATATACACCTAATTTATGGAATGTCTCCAGCAAGTTATAAATGAGATCTGAACGTGAAAGGAACTTCTCCCCAGGCCAGTGCTTCCCTCTGCAGTTTTCTTTCTTGTATGCTGATATAATCACAGATTCAAAATACTGAGTTCAGATATACAGCAGATCATAAAACCTGTCAGGGACCTGACTGAAAGCCCCATAAAGTCAATGGAAAGATTCACACTGATTTTGATGTGCTTTGGATCATCCTCTGAACAAATGTCTGCCTCAGCTAAACAAAACAAAAGAATGCAGGCAAAACTTTTTAACAATTAAAAGTTACAACTTTAAAATATTTCACTTTTGTCTTCCTCCCTTGTCTATTAGAAATCTGTCATGATCATTTATAAAGCAATAAGTCAGTCCTTCACACAAAACTCACTCTCGACATATCAACAGAATATCCAGTTCACTAACAAGTAAGAGAAACCCAACATTTAAAACTATGGTTAAGTTTTAGTTTAGTTTTGTATTTTTTGTAACTATGTTTCAGTACTCCCCTTCCTTCCCCGCACTGTTCCACAATTATTAATGCTTTTAGGGTCACTAAAAAATTGGCTACATTCAGTATTAGAAAAATCTCATGATGCCCCAGGAAGCCCTTTATAAGTTCAGACATATGACAAGTCTGAAAAAACCCACCTTGATTTTTGAACCACAATTATAACATGAGTTTCCACATAACACACATACTGCCTTTACCATATGTCTTCCGGCAAAGACCTTACAAAAAGAATTAAATGCGTGTTTATATGATACTTATATTTTTGTTGTAACTCTTTCAATTGTTTGTACATTTCTATTTACAACACCAAAGCCATTGACACAGGAGAATTTGTTCCAGATGAGCAGCTCTCAGCAGCAACACCAGAATATTATACATTATTTGCTCATCATGCATTATTTTTTCCTGCAAGACTTTGTGTATGCATCTCATGAGTTGCATACAGTACGTATGTTGCACAGAAATATAAGAGCAATTATTTCTTGTGAACAACTAAAACTATCTTCTTTAAACTTACATCCTTCCTTTGAAATTTCCAATACAGTAGCCTATATTTAAAATGCCAAGTTAATTGAATCCCATTGACTTCACCTGATACTTGCATGGGTTTTGTTTGCAAGGAAAAAACCTAATCCCCAAGCAATAATTTAAAGAATATTATTTCAGTATGAAGACTCAGTGTAGCAGAATAATTGGCATCAATAACACTTACCTGTTTATGTGGAGTGGAGGTTATACAGCTATTACCCAGCCCAAAATCATGCACTTTAAATAATAATGCAATGCTTGAAATTTATGACAGTATGTCTTTTACCAACAATGCTTTTATCAGAGGCTTCTAGACACAATTAGTGCAATTTGCTGCATTGTTTGTAGTTAAAACAAATGTGCCATAGGTAATTATGTAGAGAGAGACATTGCATACAAACTACAAGATTTAGAGCAGTTCGTATTTAATAGTTCATTTGCCATAAATATTACTTGAGTCGTATGTATGTATTCTAGCCTAAAAGAATGGCAAGCCTCTTTTCACAAAAGAGAAGTCAGTTACATGACTATTTTACTCTCACAGGTGTGTTGAAAAGAAGAACAAAATCAATATTACACAGGAAAATGGATCAAGCATGAATCAATGTGGCAAGCACATAACCAAACAGACATGGAGTTAAACAAGAAAAATAAAAAAACCAACAAAGATTATCGCTTAACCTGTTTTGTCAGAGCTGGTATTGATGGTATTGGTAGTGATGGAAGTGAAGGTAGTCTTTGCGCTGTCCTTGGTAGTAACAGATTTCTGCTTATTTTTCATGGCTTCCAGTGCTTTGAGCTTCTTGGCATGTTTAGTGCCTTTGTAGTGGGCCGCAGCCTGGCTCTACAAAGGAGAACAAAATGAACCATGCAATCAGGCTCATTTCTAAACTGGCATTCTCTGTATTAGTACAAATACAGACTACCTTTCAATAATGGGTACCATTCACAGTACATAGCCAGTGACCAAATTCTGTGCAGAATGATGCTTAGGAAACAATGAAAATCATATTCAAACAACCCCAATATGATAAATATTATGTAATACTATATTACTTTCAGATCAATATAATAGAGTTTTACTTTACCACATGTAAAATATACCCGCTTTATCAGTTTTGTTATCAAGAGCTTTTTTATATCACATAAAGATTCAAAGTCTCAAGGAGCAGGGAGGAAGATATGTTTTTCTTTTGATAAGTCTAGGGTTTATACACTTTTTATTACAAACTTTGCCACAGGTTTCTATACGAGATGGTTTACATCTAACTTTGGAAGCAGGAACTTTTCAAATGAAAAGCAAGGAGACTCTGTCCAGAAAACCCCATCATCTAAGAACTAACTGAATACAACACAGATGTGCAAATGTCTGGATTTTTAACAAATTAGATCACTTCAGTCTAACTGCTACAAAGGTAGCCTATGAAATTCAAGGTGAGAGGAACTTTTCAGTGTATGACCCTCCGACCAAGCCTAGTGTGTTGTCAGATGTGTTTTGGCTACTTGATGTTAGATCATGGCCAAATTTGTATGTGTACTGCAGAGATTTTCACACTACTCTAAAGAACCTTGAATCCCTATTATTTTAAGAGCTCATTGTGATAACTCTTCTCTTCATTTATGCTTCAGATTTTGGGGGGTATTTAAGTATAAAATGTATCTTATTAAAAATATGGTGGAGCTCTGTGGATATACTTCCTGAATAGTTTCTCTGGTTATTTACAGCTTGTCTGCAAAACAGGAACCAATCCTGCAGTTCATAAATGAATGGGATGCCTCAAGCTTTCTGCTACTGAATTTCAACTCTGATTGGTAGCAACTCATTTTTTGCTAACGGACAAGAACACTAATTCTTCAGGAAAGGCCTCAAATTTTAGTTATTTTAGAGTCAAGAGCTAAGTATCTTCTATTGTAGAATTGCAACTTGTAGTGAAAACAGCAGGAATTCATTATATATGGAACTGAAAGGATCAAAGCCATAACATGATTTAGTCATTCAATGTAAACCAATACTGCAGAAGTGGGAGGTTGCTGCGTTATCTAGGATCTCTTAGAGTTTTATTTGAACATTATCTTGTGGCAAATTTTCTGGGGTGACGCCAGGAAATGCTAAGCTAATATTTATATTATACTGAGGTTTATTTATAGTTCTCAGCACTGATTAAAAGTCATGATTCCTGCCTGGATGCCTGCGATCTGGGGTGTGGGGGAAGTGTAGGAGAGAGAGATTTCATCTACTCCAGCAAAAAACCGTTAGCTCTATTTTTACATGCATCATTCAGTTTGGTTAAAACATTGATTACTTTATCCCTTAAATGATTAAAGTGCTACAGTAGGTACCCTTATTGAAAGAACACTGGACAGTGAAGTTATTAATTAGAAACAACTTGAACAGAAATAGCACAATCATGCATCTTTTACAGTTCCCAACACATAACACTGAGACGTACTGTAAGCCAAATATGAACAGTTAAGTGATGTTAATTACTGTTAAATTGAAGGACCAATGTCAGGTTAGGATGACTGCATTAAAATGACACAATACTGTTTGTACATCCTTATACCACTACTGAATCATGTCTATGTCTATGGTTTATAGCTAAGTATGATTATCTACTCCAAAAATGTTTTTTAAACGCATTCTATTTTATTTAGCTCAATCAGGCCCTGACACTGATATACTTACTTACATTCACTAGTACCTTACTTCTCGAATGTGAATAAATGTATCAGAATTTGGCCATGCACAGTTGATTATTAATATGGTATTAGACTGACACACTCTCTTAAGCTTCTTCAGAGAACCAAATTTGTATTTCTTGTGCAACCATCATTCCCCTTAACTTCTACATTCCTTGGTACAGGTCCACAAACTTGACTTCAAGGAGAGTTTTGAGTACAAGTGATGCACAATGAGGCCCTGCATGGGACTCTGTGATCTTTACAGAGTTCTGAAATATAGAAACAGAATTGCTCCAAGTAGAAACACATTGCTTCAATTTACAAGTAAAAAATGGCTGCTATGGAGAACTGTCCATTACTCACTTCCCACAGAGGGCTGCCAGTTTACCATAGTCTACTTACAGAAGATTTTTATGCTTTTTTAAAATTTCAGAATGTACATTTCCATTCTTTGTGGGGCTGCAAAGGCATCTGAGGTTCTTTCAAGTTAATCATAGCTGGCAGGTTAATGGTAGTTCTATGTGGGATGGGATAGTTTGCTCCATAAGCATTTAACCAGCCCCAAATGAGCTTACACTGTGAACTGGAACCCTACAAAAATCTGTCATTGTCTTCTCCAGCAGGAGGAAAGCAGTGGGGGAAATAATGGAAAATGATTCATAAATATTCTATCCAGCGTGGCAATAGAAAATGTGATAGCAGCACCTGACTGAATCATTTCTTAGAGAATGAAAGAGAACTAAATATGTGTCATTTCTAGAATGCCATTACTACTTAAAGCTTAAGTCAAAAAATCAGATAGATTGTAAGATACAATTATTCCAGAATGTCATGCAGAATTGTTAAAAAAAAATGATGAGGAGGGGAAGGTATAAGTCAGATTTTTTGTGGAAACCATGATGCAGAACTATGCGAGAAGAGTGAATAACTGACTACTCCTGTGACGCTCTTTAAGATAACAGTGGCAGAAAACAAAAGTGAACTGGAAAAGACCTAGCTAGAGGAGTACAAGAGTACAAGTACGAGATGCACTGGCGGAAATCCTGGACATACTGAACTCAGTGGAAATTCTGCCATTGACTTCAGTGGAGGTAGGTTTGCACCACAGTGTATTTTAAAAGGACTATTGCCTGTTTTAATTGCCAGTTACGGGGGAGGCCCATTGTCCTTGGGAAATCATATTGTTCTAATTTTACCTAAACCAGTAGTTCTATCAGATTAAATTGATTAAAGGTAATAGTATGGGAAGAAGCTCCTCCTTTACTACAGTATATTTTGTGATTTCCTCCTCCTCCAAAAAAACAACAATGACCGGTTGCTTAAAATTAAAGTCTGTTTCTCACCATCAGTACAGCCTCTACAAACTATGTAAATATAGTTTAATATTTCCTTCTTTACTCATGACTTCATAATTTGATAAATATCACCACTCTTGGCATTGTAAAGCTGTGCCACTGTCACATGATGTGAAACCAAACCAGCGATGCATATAAAATATTACCAATGCGAACTTACACTACGCCGTAAGAGAGTATGGATTATACAGCAGCAAGCTGAAACACTACAAATGGGAGATTTTTAGGTTATACCCAAAGCTAGATATCTATGGATCCTAAATTAAGCTTTGAAGGTTCTGATCCTGCGCATAACTAAGTGTGGGCAGGTTCAAGGCTAGGAGAATTTGTCTCCACCTCAAGGCCAGATAAGCCATAAAATGCCAAATAATTTTTCACTAGTTATTTATAAAGAGCTCCTAGTAATCTCTGTCGTGTAGATCAACTTAAAAACCTTCTGCAAAACAGATAATTTGCCCTGGTTTTATTTATTTATTTTTATTCTAATCATTAATAGCAAGGTATCAGACCTGCTTATGTTGAATTTGTAGAATTTATACATGAATTAATAAAACTTCAGCATTAACTCAGCTAAAATGACTTTTCACATTTCTATATGAACAATTACATATTTGGTTATATTGCTATTTCATTGCACCACAATTACCATAAAAGCATCACATTACCAAGCAAATGGCACTGAGTGAGCAACGGGAAACAGATGAAATATTTTAAACAAGCCAGACATCAGTATTTTCCTAGAATTATATTAATCATGTCTACAATGCAGTCTTGAAGAGAACCTTGTGAACCTGAGAAGCTGTGTACCTAAGTAAATCATATACCATCTCAGTTAAGTTCTTTAGGCTTTGATCCAACAAAGACCTAGGCGTGTGCTTAACTTTATGCCCTGTGAGCAGGCCCAGATTAAGTCATACATAGGCACTATAGCCCCCAGGCCTATGGCCCTATTCCCGTGGTCATGATTATATAAAAATCTTAGCTTTAATTAAAATAATGAAATAAAAGAACTCCCTCGCTGCTCTCACTGTCTTTTCACTCAGTATCGCCGCACTTGCCTTTGATGATCTCCTCCCTCTTGTTCCCTGCCTTATCTCCCTTCCCATCTACACCCCCTCCCTTCCTTTATTTTTCCTTCTAGCTAAACCCTTCTTAACAAAACCCAACTCAAAGCAGAAAGATTTAAAAAAATCATGGAACTAACATTCGTAGTGAGCCCTTGGGTGCTCTGATAAGACATACAATAAACAATAAGAAGAGTTGTCTGCCTGAGTCTGCAGAAAGCCTAAAACAATACCTCTGTAAGAGGTGAAAACTGAAGCCCTGTTCATCCCTCTGAGGTGTTGACTCCAAGATGCACTGCTTTAGGGGACTTCAGGGACACCATCCCAACAGAGGGCTTTCTGTGTGCCAGGAGAAGAGTGCAGAAGTCCTGGCCTATCAATCAAGCAATTCCACACCAGTTGCTGGGGTAGATACTGGGTCCCCACTTTGCTGCTACCCCTGCATTTCTAGGTTTTGGAGAGGGAGGAAAAGGTTGCTTCTGCCACTCCTGGTGGGGAGAACAGACCCCTTTTCTTGCCTTTTTGGGAAGGAAGAGGGCCAGCGGCCCCAGTTACTCCCAGGTTACAACTGTGATGGCAGACATCTTAGCCAACGCACTCGGACTTGAATTGGGACCCTTCAAAGCTAAAAAAAACACACGCTGTTGGAGGTTGAGGTAAAGCTCTCTAGCAGGGGCCATAACAAAGTATCATCTACATACTGGACACAGAGGGGAACCTGTAACACACTCACCAGTCTGTGACAAAGAGGAGGGCTTGCAAGGTGAGGTGGTAGTGGACTCGTGTTGTGGTGTGCCGAGGGCTGCAGATTGCCTTAAATTGTGCCACTGGAGTCAACTGTACTCTAAATGTAGGAATGTCATATTTCTGAACATGCGCGAATGGCTCTGATCAAAATCAGACACCCTCTGTGGAAAAAGTTGCATCATATTTAGTTGAGGGTTTTTTTTAAATGGTTTAGAACAACAGATAATCTGGCTCTTTAGGCCTCATTACTGTCATAAGCTCTGTGCGGGTGCAGGGACCTTAGTGCTCAGTGAAGTCAAAGGTGAAGGGGAAAAAACAGATATAAAAATGATTTGAATGTTTCATACCTCCATTGATAACTGGGGAATGACTGAAATCAGCCCCAGAGCAGAGAACCCACACAAGGCCCTAAGCCTCCTACAGGCCCCCCATCATGCAATGGGATCTGCATATGCAGATAGGCAATAGGCATTGAAGTCAAGGAGGGCTTGCACATGCCCAACCAAGCATGTGACTGCAGAACTAAATACCTTATTACTGCTGGATCCTGCTCCCATCAAAATCCAAAGTAGTTTAGCCATTGACTTAATAAAGGTCCGATAGGGCTCCTAATGCAGCAATAGCTAAGAAAAAAAGATGATGGATAAATAATCTCTTGCATGGACCCTCTTGTATTGGAGTGTATTTTCCCCAGTGAACAGTGTTTGGGGCTTTCATGGGATGTAAAAACCCTGCACCAGAAAGAAAGGGGTTAAAGAGCTACTTTGGATTTTGGACTCCACCATACCTGTACTTTTGGACTCCACCATACCTGTAAAGCATGCGTGGGCTGGAGGAGCTTAAAAGAGGAGAAGACCAGCTCAATAAGAGAACAAACTGTGGAGGTGAACTGACCTACTGTCCATACGCCTGGGGCCCTGCTGTAGCAACTTTATCAAACCAACAGAGAAGAGATTAATGGCACTCAGAAGGTCAGAGACTTTACCTTTGAATTCAGTATGTCTTTACTTTATCCTCTGCTGGTGTAAATCAGTAAAGCTCAACTGACTACAATGGAGTCTTGCAAATTTACACCGGCTGAGGACCTTGTAGGGATATTAAAGAAGGTACTAACAGTGATTCCCCCAAGTGACAGTGACCCCCCAATAATTTGCCCCCCACACTTTAAAATCCAACAGTTTCACCAAGTACAAAAATCTCTTGGGTCTTCTGTTAAAACTTGTAAGCTACTGTCTGTAGAAACCATTGATTGTATCTATCTTGTGAAAGATACTTTATTACTATGTAAAACTTACAAACAAGTTAATTGACTTTGTTCTTGAAGTAATTAATACAATGTAAACAAACACTATAAGCTGTCAAGTGACTTTCACTTCATTGTAACAGCAACAGCTCCTAGACCCCCACCCTCTGTGATTAAAGGGCCGGGAGTCTCAAATGAATTAGCACACACCCTGAAAGTGGTGGAGACAGTAAATTAAAATATGGTTAAGTTATGAAATGTATGTTGATGAATGCTTGATGTACATGAATGGTTAGGGAGGTGCCAGCCTAGAAAGGGAGTATCCATTGGCCAAAGAATGTGTAAAGTGGACCACCAGAACCCCCGGAGGGTAAACTGGGATCCACCCCATCACTTGGAAGGATGAGAAACACAAACTTTGGACAGTTTGGAGCCACCAGGAATGTGCCCAGGAATGTGCCATCTGCTGATCGAGTCAGCAACAGCAGAATGAAACAGCTCCCATAAACTAACATAGGAATTAATTCCTATAAGAATGGACTCTCAAGACTGAGGATTTTGAGTCTCTGGTTCTGCTGCCAACCTCCAGGAGCATCAGGTGCACCTGACACAGACTCGACTCCATCCTCATGGCCAAGATACCTGGCCAGTAACTTGGCATGAGCAACTTCTAGGCTGGTAACTATAACACCTATACAGAACTTGAATGAATGATTGTGTGAATGAATGTGCGTGTGTGTGTGTGTGTGTGCGCGCGCGCACAAGGAATAAGTAGTGATAGGATTAAGTAGTCAAACAACATTGTTTACTTTTATCTTTTGCTTTATCATTATATTTACAATAAATGTGGCATCTTTGCCTTATCACTCTTAATAAGATCCTGCTGGTTTTTATTCTATTGGAATAACAACCTGCCCAACAGTGCATACAGTCAAGCATGCATGTAAGTTATTGCAGGATTTGAGCCTAAATCTTCACATTTAATTTGGTATCATTTATTTTTCTAAATGTGATGCATGTATTGTAAAATATTTTTATGTTCAACTAGAAGAGTACTCAATTCTACCAGCTTACAACAGCATAAGGGTGTTTTTACACAGTATATTTGTTTGTAGCTGTGCTTAAAAATATGCACAAAGCCCAAGCCACAGAAATTATTGTAGAGCAATCTGATTTTTTTAAAAATTATTCTGTCATTTATTCATTCTGTAAAGCCAGTTTTTCTTCTAAATCTCTGTCACATCTCAACTTCTTGTGCAGTATAGGCCTCAACATCAGTGTGCTTGTAATTCAGAACCACAACTTAATTACTGCATGGCTCAAGTTGCATCTGTAGCACAGACCCCCAAAGACATTTATGACACAGCAAGGCTCCTTGGCCTGGGATGGGTGGGTGGACTGATTAGGACAAATTGCCCTTTTTTCCAGGGGTCAACTCTGTGACAACAGACCAAGCACCAAAACTGAACTTTCAGCCAGAGAGAATAAATCTTCCCCATTGCTCTGGCAAATGGTGGGAGAACAGAAGAAATGCCTACAGCCAGTCATTCCAAGGTAAATTTGTGTCTCTTTCTTTGGAGTAACAGATCTCCCTTTTCCTCCCCTCCCACTCATCCTGCAGGAACTCTGACTCAAGCACATGAGAGAAAGGACTGTTCCAAGGCCAGAGGTGTCATTTGTATGAGCTCCTCCCCTCACTATGCAACTCCATTGGTCCCAACTATGGAACTCTTCTACCCCTTTGAGCACTAGATCAGACTGGTCACCATAGTGCAACCGTCTTTGAAAAACGCTACGGCCTCAGTGGTTTGCAGCAGGACCTGGACATTTGGCAAGGAAGATGAGAAGATGGATTTTCAAGGAGACAGCAAAAAGCAATCTGATGTGGCCAAATTACAAAAGGTCAAATATCACCATTGCTCATCTATTTTTCACATAGCAGTTTGCTTTCGACTATATCAGAATGCATGTGCACAAGGGACTATAGTTCCAGTTGCACAGGCAACCTTCCATGGCAGTTTCTAACTTTTGAATGTTTGGCTTTGCCTCCTACATAACTTCCTTTTAACCCTGTTCTTTTTTTTTTTTTTTTTGGCATGTAATTATATGTAAAGGACATTGGTATGTCACAGTTCACCATCTATTATTCCCTTTATTGATGTGTAAAGATAGGTCAAGTTTAAGCATGTCTGTAAGCTTCCCAAGTCCCAGGGAGGACTTCATGTACTGACATTCAAGATAGCAGAAACTATATTTGTGTAAACTTATAATGTGATATCATTAATCATAACACTTAGTTTTCTGTTTGGGTGGGGAAGGGGATTACTCTTCCCAAACCAGCATATTAGATGGAGATTAACATTAGCACATAAAAGTCTATAATCTAACCAGTAATACATTGACAAATTGGCAGACAGACAAGCATTGTCTATTCTTCTGCCCACATTAAATCTTTGTTAGAGTCAAAGCTTCAAGAGCAAATGAAATTCACTTGACATTTCCACTCAGATGAACCAAGACAGTAGGGTAGACGGTTTCCCAAGAAGAGTATTTCATTTGTGCAATTTACATGATAAATTAATCCACATTTAATGTCTACAGTTAGGTAAAATATGTATATTGCTTTGAAATAATAGGCATATTCGGAACTGAGAACTTGAGCAACAGGATATATATATATATATACATATATATATATATATAAAACAACGTTCTCTTCTGTAATTGTAATGACACCCACACATGTTTTGTTCATTATGTTAATACATATCAATTGAATGATGTGCTATTAATGGCAGCCTTGGAAGATTTCAGTTGGAGCAACTGACATACAATTAAACTACAAAACAGAAGAAAAACAGAAACTTTCACATTGTTGTGACATAAAACAAGTTGGTGGTTTACTTAATAACAGGCTTAATAACCTCAAAGTAATTCAGCTTTTAGATTGTTTGTTTCCATATCATGTTTATTTAAATATAGGATAAGTGCTGCTGATCTTAAGATAAATCCACGATAGCAATTGCTCCAGGATAAAGAGTAATTTTCTACATAGTACTGAAAAGATCAGAGTATAATTCCTGATTTCAGCTGCAAAGAGAATCACAGTCACTGAAATAAAGAGTGTGCCTTTTTGAGTGTCAGTTTGCCACAAGTGGAGATCCTTGCCTCAGGAGTTCACAACTGCAGTTGCAGCAAACAATATACAGGACTTACCTTTCCTGAGCCCCTCAGAACACTTGAAAACTTCACATTAACTGAGTACTAGACATTTGATTCTCCCTGGATTCCTCTTGTGAACTGAAACTAAAGGAAACTTGAGTGGGTGAGTTTAGTGTAGCTAATTTGAGTGTTTTCACCTGGTTTCTGTTGCTAGGGAAACCACTTCTTTTGTGTGCTTGAGTTCAAAACAATGGTTTCCCTGAACTCCGGATCTTATCTCCCTGATTCAGTTAGGGCCTCAGACAAAAAGGTGGTGCATGAGAAACTTAACATAAAGACAGGAAAGGCCAAAAAGTGTACATTTTAAATTGTGCTTTATTTTGTATTTGAAGAAATCATTTGGAATTAAGGGCAAGTTAGTTCCTCTCCAGAGGTAGAGTATAATTAATAACTGAAGATATTTCCTCTATTGTGCTTTTGTGATACGCACACATGAACAGGAAAGACACAGATATTTTATTTTTATATTATGGAGTATTTGAGTTGATGAAATTTTCCAAGTTTAAAATTTTCAACTATTTTTTTTCTACATTTTAATTTGATTGGGGGCAAAATCCTGAAATTTTTCTATTAAAGTTTTCTGTTTTTTTCTGCCTGTTGCCTGTTAGAGAGCTGATTGAAGAATTCTGATTGAGTTTATAATGAAATCTTCACTAACTTGATGATGGGGGGGTGGGGGGATCCCCTGGAAAATGTATGTTCAAACTGTGGGGGGGGAGGGGTTGTTCAGCTCTACTTAGGTTATGTCTACACTGCAATAAAAGACCCATGGAAGCAAATCTCAGAGCCCAGGCTCCATCTGAGCCCGAACATCTACAGTGCTATTTTTAGCCCTACAGCCCAAGTTGTAGCTGACCGGGGCTCTGAGACTCGCCAGTCGTGGGGTTTGTATTGCACTATAGACATACCCTTAGTGTGTGGAAATTCAAATGCCACCAATAAGATTTGTGAATGCTATCTCATTGAATAGTGATCTCTGTGTCCAGTCCATCTGCAGGATCAAACGTTCCCCTGGGTTAAATCCAGCCTCCTTCTTCGTTGCCCTGGAGGGCATGGAGTGTTTCAGAGGTCTGTTCTATGTGAACTTTCTCCACAGCAGCACACAGAGAGAGGGAGAGGGCAAGACATCAGAGGGCTAGGCACAGGACTGAAGGGTCTGATGCTGTATGAATCCTTCCATCCTCCCCAAAGGCCAAAGGGAAACCAAGTCTTTGGGGCTGCAGCAGCCTCCACACAAGGCAGGGCTGGCTCTAGGATTTTTGCTGCCCCAAGCAAAAACAATTTTGGCCACCCCCCCCGTCTTTTTCTTACCCCACCCCCGGCCCCGCCTCAACTCCGCCCCTTCCCCAAATCCCCAGCCCTGCCTCCTCCCCCCAGGCTCTCAAGCCTAGGAGGGAGGGAGGGAGAGGGAGAAGCAGCGCGTGCGCCGTGGCTGCTTGGGGTCTCCCCCTCCCTCCCAGGCTCTCAAACCTGGGAGGGAGGGGGAGCAGCGGAGCGCAAATCAGCTGTTTCGCGCGCCGCGGCCGCTTGGGATCTCCCCCTCCCTCCCGAGTTTGAGAGCCTGGGCGGGAGGGCGAGCAGCGGCGCGCAAATCAGCTGTTTCGTGCACCGTGGTGCGCGAGCGGCAGCAGCGGAGGTAAGTTAGGGCAGCCAGGGCACATTTTTAGGGGCGGCATGGCCCGCGCCAGAATGCCGCCCCTAAAAACGTGCCGCCCCAAGCACCAGCTTGTTTTGCTGGTGCCTAGAGCCGGCCCTGACACAAGGGCTGCACAGTTTCTAGGAACAAAAGAATTACGATAGCAGGTCAAACCTATGGTCTCTCTGGTCCAATATCCTGTCTTCAAAAGTGGCCAGTACCAGTTGCTTCACAGGAAGCTTCCAGATACCCTG
The DNA here is from genome assembly GCF_027887155.1 of Malaclemys terrapin pileata. Classification (NCBI taxonomy): domain Eukaryota; kingdom Metazoa; phylum Chordata; order Testudines; family Emydidae; genus Malaclemys; species Malaclemys terrapin. The sequence continues at coordinate 219,142,974 of NC_071506.1, read as the reverse complement.
AAGTAGGGTATGGAATAACCTGCTCACAGAAAAAGTTTCCTCCTAGCCCCCAGTTGTTCCCAATAGCCTATGTCCTAAAGCATGAAGTTTTATATCCAACAATTCCTTCACAGGGCATTGTTTTCTATCCCACAATGCCTCCCAAGAGTCACTGGGCTCTGGATGTGCTCCTCTTTGCTTTGTACTTCAAAGAATTTTGATGTAACTCACAGCCAGCATTACATCTGGAAGATACACATGCTATTGTTTTTGTGTTTTTGTTTTTTTGCTGTGACAACACCTTTTGGTAGCAACCTGTCTTGTCTATAGCACTTGTCCTTGGGACAGATTCAGAGGTATAATTAGTAGATTTTTTTTGAATGTCAATGAATAAATGTAATTTCTAATTGTGAAAACATGTTAATGTGAAAGTAATTAATACTATTTTTAGTAATAATTAATAATTCTAGTAATAATTTTAATTGTATATATTTATGAAAATAAATACCTAAATGATATGCATTATTATTATTGCAATAAGGAAATGGTTTTCTGTAACTATTTTCTCCTTAATGCCTATCTAAATGTTGTCAAACAAGATGCAGACATCTTCAGCAAAGCAGTCAAAATACAGAGAAGAAATAAGCAGCGCGGGCACAAGAAGAGCCCTCATCAACATGGAAATTGTTTATGCCACAGTCTTGAAATAAACTGCACATGGGTGGACCCCGGCACCTATGCAGAACCCCCACTGAAGTCAATGGAGTACCATTTATGAACCCAAGGATCTGTCAGTACATAATACATTGCATGATCAGGGCCTTTGAGAGTAACCACCATTTATACAAATATCACACAGATGTCCATCACATAGAACACAAAATTATCTATACAATTTATTTTCATTTTACAGTAGTACATAGGTGTAGTCAGACAAAGCTCTTATTTAAAGTCCTATCTTTTAGGTCTGAAATCTGTGCATACAGAGAAAAATGTATTTGCAATAAAAAACAAACTTGTACACTATTATCAGTACAGAGGAGTCAAAAATATTTGTTCTCTTGGCTATCAGTTGGACTCTGCATAGGGAGACCACATTTGCAGATCCTAATGCAGGATGCAGACTTTAAAAATATTCTGTGGCATTACTCTTAACAATACAGTTACATTACATTTCCTATCCTTCATTAACTTTCTTCCCTCTGCCTAGTGTTATTACACTAGAATCTCAAAATCTTAATTTGTTCAAAAATGTTAAATACATAAATCCAAACAAACACCATGAAACTACAGGGCATAGGCTTAACTTTAAACAAAAGAATAGTCCCACTGAAATCAATGGGCCTACTCATGTGCTTACGTGTTGGAAGGATCAGGACATAAGAGATGTGCTAAATTTCCTAAACTCAATCACATTGTTTTTGCTGTTTCTTATCTCCTTTTGTCAAATACAATTTTATTGGGCTCAGTACAGGATTAACTGCATGCAATTTTATGGCCTGTGTGACACAGAAATCAGACTAGATGAGCTAATTAGACTGGAAGCATAATGTAATAAAATCTTATTCTATGGGTGACTTAGTGATAGCAAGTGTTTGTAAAACTCTACAGAATCATAATTTCAATGGTGTCACCCTCTGTGGCATGGCAGGGGGGATGGCTGCCCCCGCATCCCAGATCCAGTTCGTCCAGTTGGTGAAAATGTTGATAACACAATTTCATTGAAAATGGGTTGAGTTTGGGTATCATTCAAAAGCCCTTTCTTCCACAACACAATGGTGTTTGGGAGAGGAGTGAGATTGCTGCTGTGGAACTCCGTCCATACCAGGAGCTTCTGCCAGGAAGCCAAAAGCCGCTGCTGGGAGCCTGTAGGGACTTTGAGCAGGGAGCCTCAGAGGCTGTTGGTGGCTTCACTGGAGCCAGGGCAGAGACTGCTGCTGTGCCTAGAGCTGACTGAGCTGGGCCTGCAGTGGAGGAACTGTGAGTAACCCCCACTGTGAGTAACTTTCCCCACTTGTTTGGGAAAGTAATTGCAAGGGAAGGGGCACAGCAGAGAGACTGAGTCTGAGGAGAGGTAGCGTGATCTTCCCATCGAACAGGACCCTGCTGGTTTTGATTTTTAAATTAATTAATCTCAGAGCTGCTGACATTTGGTGGGGCCAGCTCCAATTTCAGAGGGGTTGTGCAGCTTGTTGTCTTGGCAGGACTGATACACAGAACCAACAGAGTCCTGTCTCCAGCTGCAGATCTTCAAGCGCGCCCACGCAAGCGTCTAGGACTCTGAAATTCTGAGGACTGTACACTTAGGGGTGGGGTAAGTGGTGGCAGTGTAAATGTCAGTTAGATACGTTTCATTTATCACTGTATCCTATATTTGTCAATTGATTTTATTCAACTGCTCTCGTGGATTTAAATTAGAAGTGACATTTAATCTTAGTCTGTTGTACTGTTTCTTTAAATTGTTAAGTAAAGATGTGTTTAATTTTAATATATTGGATGTATATGATTTATAACTGGTATTTTTGAGTTAGACTCATGCCACAGATTATTATTAATTATTATTAGTATTAGAATGGGTTTATTCCTGGAGGTTCCCAAGGCACACCATTGAGTTTGTATGGGGGCCAGCCAGCTGGAGGCACCACCAATTTTAAATTCCTTTAGGAGTAAAGAGACTGCAGCACAGGGATAGATAGAGGATACTCACCTAAGCAATATCACCACTGGGATACTCAGGATCTCCTTTAATGTCAACATTAGGCGCCCAAGCACACAGGTAAGTGTTGCCCTGCTCCTGAGTAACCCAGGGAGGAAAGAGGGGGTTACATATGGATCCCTGAAATGCCTATGTACTGCAGGACAAAATTCTTTTCTGTAAAAATGTAGCAGCTGCAAACTGAGTCTTCATATTACTGTTATATCAGCACTTTCTTCCACTTTTGATAGCACCAGGTCTTTTGCGGCTTTTAAGGATATGTGCTGTGATTCATTTCTGTGGGTAGGCTTGCTAAAATCTATGCCCATATCCTACACTAGTTCATCTTCAATAAGTGTTTTAAGAGCCTTTCTGCTAAGCCTTTGTTCCTCTTCGATCATCTTCAAAGCACATATTTCTCTGTATTTAGCCCCTGCATCAGCCATCACCACCACCTTCCCTTCTGTTAGAGCCTCTGCAAGGCAATTCATGAATTCCAGCTGAGGCACACAGTTTGCAGTAGTAAAATCAGTATTTGTTTCTGTTGCTTTTACTTTTTGATACACCACATTATGTACACCACACTATGTACACTCGATGTGACACTCACTGCCATATGTGCGGGCATCTTTTGGGTCAATGCACCAATTTATCTTTACTTACCATGCAACGTTCTCACTACATCATACAGTTTCTCACCTGTTTCACATGTTGGAACTGTGCTTAATGGATGCCTAGGGTTTTCGTCTTACCACAAAAGCAGATGATGTTCTTCTCAGAATACATGCTATGGGACTTAGTATAAGGCTAGTCTTGCCAACAGCTGGCACTTGTCCTGGCATCTTCAACTTTTTCCTGATGCTCAATATACTTCCTCTCTAACCTTGCTGAATTCAGTTAATGGGCGCACTTCTTATAGCATGTAAAGTGCCACTGAGTGTTGTGTTTAACCAGGTCCTCAGCATTGGTATTCTCTAAAGATCGGTCTGGATCATTTTTAGGCATCAATGGGCAGACAAAGGGTACAAAGTGAAAGCAAGGATTTTGTAATAAATTACTTTGTGATTGTAATTAATTATGATACATAATGAATGTAATGTAACTATGTTCATACTATTTATGGATGGATAGCAGTAATTTCTGGATGAACGCTCACATCTTGACCAGTGCCTCATTACAACTATGTTGGCATAATAAATAAAGCTGATAATCAATACCACTGAACCACTTCTTTTTTTGAGTGCCAATGATGACATATCAACTTGAAACACTCCTTCCATTTTTGGTAATCTGTAACATTAAAAAAATGAATCAGGTATCATGTTCTGAGCATTAACTGATACCACAATATTATCAGTCAAGGGCCACAACTTAGTTTGGGAGGTCTGCATGTTTGAAATGCCTGTGTTAAAATATAATTTTAAAAAGTTGATTTTTAAATATTTTCTCGAAGATATATATCTACATAATTGTTCTAGGTTTGTCATGTTTGGTACCATTGCGTTCATGGAAGAAAGGGCTTTCGAATGATAATCTACTCGACCCATGTCTGACAACACTGTTATTATCACCATTTTCACCAATCGGAGAACCTGGAGCTGGGAACCAGGGGGCAGCGAGTCCCCCCTGCCACACCACATAGGATGATACCTTTGAAATGATAATTCTGTCGATTTTTACGACCCAAATGACACCTTCCTTACCTTTCTATCACTAACTTGTCCACTGAATTACACATAATGCCAGACTAAATGGTCACTTTTGACCGTAATCTGTGAATTCCCCCTTGTGTTTTTCTATTTATTTTTACTTAGTCTGAGATTTTTAAAGTAGCTTAGGAGAGTTAGGCACCCATGTCCATTGACATTCAAGTCCAAGCTTGCAAACTCTTTGGGGCCAAGGAGCTTGTCTTCATAGCAGCTTGTAAAAAAGACCAGTCTCTTATTTATTCATGAATATGCATTCATTTATTGTGTAGTGTTATCCTCAGGCTGTTCTTCCCTTTATAAATTCTCACTGTTGATTTCCATCAACTTTCTCAATGTAACAGAGACAAAAATACAAATTGCCCACACCCCAAGGTATGCATCACAGCGAAAAAGTTTAGACAAATGTTGGTGACACTGTATTTTATTCATGTCACTTTCTTTTGGCAATTTGCACCAAGATATAGGAGTAGAATGCTCGGAAGTGCTAGCAAAGCACTGCAAGTTGCCAAGACAAGGTTAATTTAACCTTGCAGATATGGCCTTACAACCTGAAGAAATGCTGACTTTTTCACGTGGCACCACTGTGGTATGAATGGCATTTGTCTCCCATTTTATCAGAGTTTAGTCATGGACACTTGACAACCTGACTAATCAAAGACTAGATTGTACCAGCAGAATTAATGAGGCACTACAACATTTTAATGAATAAGTGGGGATTTTTAAAATTCCAATATGCATTTTACCATTTAATAATTGTGGCATCCACTGATAGGCATATAAAAGTTTGGTACTTAAAGAACTCAGTTAAAGCCTCTCAAAGGGTGAATTTCACACCAATGCACAAGGCCCTAAAGCAAAGCACCACTTAAGCCCAACTTCTGGGGATTTCCTCTGTAGTGTGAAGATGTCAGTCTTGGGGGACACACATCTTTTCACACAGCCTGTGTGGTGTGAAACCCAGCCTCAGTGGAGATCTCTGTATAACAATGCATAAATAACTTGGCATTATAGCTAGGCTAGACTGGACAAGTCTGCAAAGAGGCTGACATAGAACCTCCATTCACAGCTCTCACCCCAAGTTAATCTTGTGGAAATTCATATCTGGAAATAGTTGTAGCAAGATCAGGAGTCAGGGATTCCTTCTTCTGACATGGAGAAACCAGTTTGGATACAATAATAATTGTCGTCAACATTCATTCAAAACCTGAACTGAACTTTTAGGTTTGGAAAAAGTTTGGTTGGTTTTTAATTCTCTCTACCTGCCGCCTCATTTCAACGCACCTGGTGACTCTGTCCAGAAATGGCCATGAGAAAGGTTGTTCTGATGGTAACTTCTAGTTTGAATGGAAGCAGAAATCACCAGAATTCCCACTGAAGAGTATAGTTGTTAGATTTCAAACCAATTTTTGCACATTCAAGATGTTTGGATAGTTTCCACAGCATTGGATAAGCATCTGAGCTTTCTGATACTTTCTGGAGGTCATCCATTGCTAACTAAAGGTGACGTAGTGACCGGGACAGTTACATTTTATATTTTTGTATACTTAGGACCTTAACTCATTCCTAAATAGTTTTGTTTCTAATATATTATGCTTAATGCTACCGCTAAATTGCTTAAATCAGCAAGTGGTTTTCCCCTTGGGTACATATTAACAATTTACTTTTTGCAGACAAGTGCACAAATATGATTAGCTTTTGCAAATTGCTCCTTATTCTGTTACTGGTAAGTAATTTTTATATTATTACAATGTAAACAGATGCTATTTTCCACTACATATTCAGCAGTAATGAGCTAATTTAATGTGTTAAAAACAACAAAAGAACTTCAAGAATGAGCTATTTGCTTGAATAGTTCAAGCTCCATTGAAATCTATAGTGAAATCAAGCAATGATAAAGTTAGCAAATGTCTCTAGAAGCCCTATTGCTTTATTTTAGCTTCCTTATTCAAATACTACAGTATATTCTATTAGTTCCTTCCTCTGCATATTATTTGACCAACTTCTCATATACATATTTTCTGAGTTTAGCTAAAACCTTATTACCTTTTCCACAAAGAAAAGAAATTTTGGCAAATCTTGACATGAGTCCTTAAATCACTTATAAATCCCTCCCTACAAATCCATTACACAATCAACCAAAATCTATAAACACTCAACCATCTTGTTTCCGTTGACATGTAGATACTTTAAGGTTGTAATGAAGATAGCAGTCCTGCCTCATGGGAGCAAAATATAGATACTGAGTATATCAATTCTCGATCACGTGTGGTGAAATCCTGGCTCCGTTGAAATCAGTAAGAGTTTTGCCATGACTTCAGTGAAACCATGACTTCACTCTAAAATGCTTACCACTACTGTCAGGAATGTCAAAATAATCTGAATTTAAAGGGAGAGGGAATGGAATAAATTAGTGGCTACTTGGGTCTTTTCTAACTAGTATAACAATAAATTAATAGCATTAAAGCCTGTATCAGTACACATAATGGCTTCTTCTGGGTGGAAAAGGAGAGGAAATGAACAGAAAGCAGCAAGAAGAAAAAAGTAATGTAATTGTTTAATTGTGGTGCAGAGCTCCCTTTTATAGATTCATAGATTCCAAGGCCAGAAGGGACGACTGTGATCATCTAATCCAACACAGGTCATAGAACATCCCCCAAACAATTCCTAGAGTACACCTTTTAGAAAAAAACATCCCAGCTTTTACTGTATCTGCAATTCCTCTCTCCTCACTCTACACAAAGCACATGGCCTGAGATGGGCTCTGATAGTTGTTCAGTTGTGGCACCCAGATCCATAGATTTTAAGGCCAGTACAGATTTGGCATGCCCTTTGCCCCCACTTAGAACTTTTATTTGATAACATTGCTCTGCTATGAATAAAACCGTCACAAAATCCAATGTGGTTTAGGCAAATGTCTATGAACCAGCTTTCGACTGAAAGCACACTGACCTCTTTTTGTGTTTTCTAATTGCTTTGTTTCCATTCTCTTCTTCCCCATTTCTATTCCATAAACATATCACAGAAAATGTTTGGAATATTTTAAAGAGTAGCCACTCTTGGGCAGGGATGCAACCACATGCTCTGAGTTTCCCTACCACAACGGTGGGCGAACTTTTTGGCCCCAAGGGCCACATCAGGGTTGCAAAACTGTATGGAGGGCCGGGTAGGGAAGGCTGTGCCTCCCCAAACACCCTGGCCCCCACTCCCTTCCACTTCCCATCCTCTGACTGCCCCCCTCAGAACCCCTGACCCATCCAACTTCCCCCCCACACACTCCTTGTCCCCTGACTGCCCCCTCCCGGGACCTTCCGACCCTAACCGCTCCCCTGGGACCCCACCCCCATCCAACGCCCCCCGCTCCCTGTCCTCTATCCACACCCCCGCCCCCTGACAGGCCCTCCGGGATTCCCATGCTTACCCAACCCCCCCGTTCCCTGACCCATGACTGCTCCCCCGGGATCCCCTGCCCCTTATCTGGCCCCGGCCCCCTTACCACGCCACTCAGAACAGCATGTGTGGCAGCCGCGCTGCTCGGCTGGAGCCAGACCCCTGCCTCGCTGCCCTGCAGGAGCATGCAGCCCCGCCGCCCAGAGCGCTGCCTGCATGGCAGTGTAGCTGTGGCGGAGGGGAGACAGCAGGGGGCTAGTCTCCCTGGCTGGGAGCTCAAGGGCCGGGCAGGACGGTCCCGCAGGCGGGATGTGGCCCACGGGCCATAGTTTGCCCACCTCTGCCCTAGCCTCTGTTTGCCAGAAACTGGGAGAGGATGACAGGGGATGGATCACTTCACTTGATGACAGCCTGTTCTGTTTATTCCATCTGGGGCACCTGGGATTGGCCACTGTCAGAAGACAGGATGATGGACTGGATGGACCATTGGTCTGACCCTATATGACCGTTCTTATATTCACTGTTTAGGGCCATTGACACCTCAAGCCATTAGAAGTGTTTCATGCCAGAATATTTCCATGGTCTAGTGTATCCTGGAAGCCAAACTGTGGCCTGTCACTGGTAGACAAATGTCTAACATTTTAATATACACACAGACACAGGCACATGAGCTGCTGCAACTTGATGTCTACCATAGCAGCTTCATCAGAACAGATGTCATAGAAGATAGGCAGGCATCCAATACTGACTATATTTGTTGTATATACAGCAGGCATCCATCCATAAAGCTGAGCAAGGCTTCCTCCTGCCTTTCAAACAGATAATCCTCTGTCCTTTCTTGGGCTGCAAATTAGCTATACAGCAATTTTTGGCCAGGTGCAAAGCCACAGTGCTCACTGGAAGCACCACATAGGGACCAAAAATGGATCAGAGGGAGGCATACACACCTGGACCTCTGCAGTCTGTGTTGGTCATTTGCTATTACCCTTGTACTTTAGTCCTGTAGTTTCTACTCTCACTCAGGAACCATCTTTGTCCTGAAGATATTACCTTTCTGAACTTGTGTGCAGACTAGAGTTTTTTATGTATACCTGAAGCCTGTTGCTGCTCTTTGAAACCTGTTGTTCTACTTAGCTACCCCATTTGAGTGCATGTATCACTTTATCCAATGGTTTTGTCCTGCATGAGGGAAAGTGGACTACCTTTTAGCTAATGCCCCCATTACGTAGTCAACTTGTTTGTTCAGGATAGTAAATTTTTGCAGCAATCTACTTCTAATCTACTTCTGTGCTGCTATAACTGCCAGGTTTTGGATAGCTCTCTCACAGATCTTAGTGAGCACTCTTTGCACACCCACTGGGACTGCTCCTGGATCCTGAACAGAGTCCAGCCACTGCTCTAATCTTAGAGTAACAGCCGTGTTAGTCTGTATCCGCAAAAAGAAGAACAGGAGTACTTGTGGCACCTTAGAGACTAACAAATTTATTAGAGCATAAGCTTTCGTGGACTACAGCCCACTTCTTCGGATGCATCCGAAGAAGTGGGCTGTAGTCCACGAAAGCTTATGCTCTAATAAATTTGTTAGTCTCTAAGGTGCCACAAGTACTCCTGTTCTTCTTTTTGCTCTAATCTTGTGTCCCTAGGCACACTATCAGAGCGCAGACCTTCTGTCTGCAGGCCTCCTTTGAGTGTCGGAACCTGCTGTCCAGTCACCTAGCCCCTCTGATTCCCTGGTACTTAAACATACAGAGTACAGATCACACACAAAACAAGAAAACATCTGAAATACAAAGACCTTTAGCTCACACTTTCCTTGGGGGATCATCTCTGTGCCGTCAGGCAGGCAGGCAGGCAGGTTCCTCCATACACTTGCCTTGTAGCAGCTATATGGGGTAAAGTGGCTCTCTCCTCCACTTCCCCCTTGTGAGCGCATTCATAGATTCCTGCTGGAATCACCTTCTTCCTTTGTTCTGCTTTTTGGTAACTTTCCACAGCTCCCAAACCCCCACTCCCTTCAGGCAAGAGGAAGTGCCTTCTCACAGGGAGAACAAACCCATTGTCTGAAGGTGTTTTACTTTGAATAGATGATCATTGAGTGCTGATCACCTATCATTGTTTCTGGCCTGGCAGAGACTGGACGCAACTCTGCTAACTCGCCTTGGATCCACATACATATAAACTTTCCATGACAGTAATTTCATGATACAATTTAGTACATTAATTCACAATTCAGAAGTAGTACAGACAGAACCCCCCAAGATCATTGAAGTCCTATGTCTGCAAATTACATAATTAGTCAATTTGCATATTTCCAAATTTATACACAAGTATAAACTTCAGGATTTTTTTAAAATGTGCAGATTTATTGCTCATGAAAGACATTGGCTTGACAGCACTGGTGAATAAAGCCTTCAGTTTATCCACAGGGCAGCAGCAGGGCAAGTTATCAACAATACTGCCCTGCTAGCATGCTTAAAAATTTGGGAAACTTCCTCAAAAAGGAGCGTAAAGGTAGTTCAGGAACCACAGCCTTTGCAGTTCCTGGCCTTCTCCTGACTCTGCCAATTAGTCCAAGGGCAGTGGTGAGTTTTTGATGTAGAAATGGGAATTGAGCCACCAAACTCATCTCAGATGGGTGCCCACCAAACATGCATAAGATGGGAACAACTTTTAGCCCCTACTGAACTCAGATGGATTCAAAAAATCGACCTACAGATGCAAGGCTCTGTAGCTCATTAGCAATGCCCTGAGACAACCAAAACCCCAGTAAGTGCTAATATTATATCATCAAGAACGAGGCTGTCATTCTCAAAAGATAAGTTTACTAGATGAAGTTCTGACCTACATGGAGCTTGTACAGCCAGTCTTTCACTCTGTAGACAGACATGTAAAATCTTACATACGTTGCCTTCAGTTACCTGTCACACTATGTAGTCCAAGAGCTACACCATCTTAGAGAGAGATATTTTTATTATTTGTATTCTGGTTAATGGGAACTAAATACTAACATAACACACAAATTTACTTCCAAATAGAGAGTGTTGCAACATAAAATTATTTCAAGAATTACAATTATTTCAGGGTTCTCACATTAACTTAAGGGTGGGTCATAGATTAGATAGAACAAGGGGAAATAAGCTATATTAAAAGATCTTTTGACTACAAATTCAAGCACTCAAAGTTTGGAAATGGGCATTGAGTCCAGGATCTTTTGATCAACAGCACAAGACACTTGCACTTGAGCTAAAAAAGAAACTGGTTTCAGCAGTAGGTTGTTATATTCTATGTGGACCAACCCCTAGATGGGGATATGACAAACTCTGCCAGTATGTTACACAACTATTTGTGGGACAATAGTGGAACATCTGGGTATCCAGATTTCTGTTTCTCCTCCTGGCTCTGAACGCCCAGTGTTATCTAGCAGTAATGGTAACAGACAATATAGACACGTATACAGATTTAACACATTCATTTTGAAAGGCAGCGTGACTGAGTGGATTTGACTTTGTTTTTTCTCTATTTTACAAATAAGACAATGGAGAGAGATGCACAAGGACACTTCAGGCAGAACTGGGAATAGAACGCAGGTTTCTACTATGACAGTTACCTAGTGATAAGAGGCATTGATAAGGAATGAAAACTGTCAGCTGCATAACAATATGAAGAGTGTTCAGTAGAAGAGATGAGACCAGAAATGATATTTTCCTGGCTCCTGACACAGGACATCTCCCTTTACACTACAGGGTATTTTGTGGGGTCTCTCTCCCTGAGATGTTACCTGAGCTGCAGGCAGGCATGACAGGATTGCCAAATGCATCAGTGTGGTGTGAGATGTGTGACATTTGGCAGGTCTGCAGGTGTGTTGCAAAACCATTTGCATAGGGGAGAGCCACTGGGCAGTACTCAGTTCCACTTGGTTTTACACATTGGTTCTGCCAAGCCTCACAAATATACATTAGAACAGTGGTTCTCAAACTTTTGTACTAGTGGCCCCTTTCACACAGCAAGCCTCTGAGTGCGACCCCCACTTATAAATAAAAAATACTTTTTTATATATTTAACACCATTATAAATGCTGGAGGAAACGCGGGGTTTGGGTGGAGGCTAACAGCTTGCAACCCCTCACGTCAGAGCCTTGTGACCCCCTGAGGGGTCCCGACCCCCAGTTTGAGAACCCCTGCATTAGAGCTCCTGATGTGGCTTAACTACTCCTATGTCTTTCCGGCACAGCACTTATTGTTACAATGTTATGTTTTGGTTTGGTTTTTTTTCCCCCCCATTCATAAGCGGAGGATTGAGCTTTTGGTCTTTAACTCAATCTTTCTTCAATTTCTTCTCACAGTGACAATTTTAGCTTCAGTATTACTGCCCTATCCTTTCCCCCCCCCAAAAAAAAACAAAACTGTATCCACTCCAAATATAAACCAGATATTGCCTTCCAGCTCAGAGGTTTAAGATGTATTAGTACCTTTGGGCTTCTTATACATGGAAAATCTAATGGGTTCCTTCAGGCAGACAACCAGTCAGGGGAATGGTTTAAAGCTTGCATGCTAAGCCAAGGAGCCTGTTGGTCTGAATTTGCTAGTAGGGCAAGCAGCTCTTGACTGGGGATGAATTTAATCTATAGCTGAACAGTTTATTCAATTGAATGGAACATTCCTTTCAGTCACCCTCATGTAGGTTTATGACTTATGCAGGCTTCAGGAGCCAGGGCCTTAAAACCACCCTCACTAAGCAGACCACAGCACTAGTCCCAGAAGTCTTTTGAGTTCATTGTTTATTACTGCAAAAGCCTGCAGCACAATTTATCTAGAGCAGTGGTTCTTAACCTTTACTGCAGCCTGCACCCCTTTGGTTCTCAAAATATGTTCTCGCACCCCTTATCAAAAATCAAAATATGTTCTCGCACCCCTTAAACCTAAAAAAGTTAGAACATGAATAAAAGAGTTGACCCTAGAGCAAACATTAAACACACAGGTGGGAAGGGCAGCCTTGTTGTGTAACAACTTAACTGACTCCAAATTGGCCAAAGGGCTGGTTCCCTCATCCAAAATAGCTGAACCTTTACTGAATAGGTCTGCCTGAAATATTTATATATGCAATGCCGGGATCAAGATAAAATGGATCAAGATCTGACATGAATAAAAGGGTCACCAGACTCTTCCTCTGTCTTGTGTGGTGCTGATACAAGAGAATTATAAGCAAGTATTCTGCCTCTGTTCCCAGCCAAAGGGCCTCCAGTGCCAACCCATCACTCATCAGTGGAAAATGCATCTTTTGCACATGCTGAACATGCTGTGGTGAAACTAAAGGCCACCCATCTCCTGCAGGCAATTCATGTTTCAATGCACAATACATTGAAAGGTAGTCACTCTCTGTTAGCCCAGCAGTTCAACAACATTTTGACATGTTAGCTACAGTTATAAATCAGTCTTTCCTGTTTAAAGTAAAGGTGCTCATTTTATAATTCATATACAGTAATTGGTGGGACCTCATTTTCTAAGAAAGAGAGGGCATGCCTGCAGAACACTCTCTCAGAGTCCATGACCCGGGACATTAAGAATATATAGATTGAAATCAAAGCTCATAGCCAATAACTGCACATGGCTGTAACTCCCTAGTGTAGGTCACTTAGATCTTCTGTTACTCTGTCACCTTGCTCCTAGTCTGGCACACCTACATGCTTCTTAATAACCTTTGCAGACACTGACTTTCAAACCGATTTAATGGCTTCATTTTTTATAAGATTAAAAAAACCACAAATCTATTTCACATTCAGTTCCAGGAGATCTTGCAATTTGTGTCTCTCTCTGAAACAACAAACCTGAGGCTAGGGAGCACATAAAGAAGGACGGACATACACACTACATTCATTTAAAAACTCTGTTTTAATCCAGTGAATGATTTAATCATGCTGGATGTGCCTTTGTGTGCTGTCCCCTATAGCAACATTGGGAAACAGTGAATTGAAAGACTGTGTCTGCATCAACGTTCACCTTTATAAAAGTCTTTAATATTAGCGGGAGGAAATAGCGATTCACACTCCCCAGAAAATGTCCCATCAAAAATTAATTAAGGGAAGATCTTTGAATCCTTGGAGTTCAGAACCTAGTATTGCAGAAGGTCCAGGTGTACTTGCTAGAGACAGAGAAGTAGATGGCTAGACTAGTGTTCTGTCCCTGAGCCTCTCCTCTCTTCTGTATATACATGCACAGTCCCCCTGCAATGTCAGCTACTCCCATTGTTTCAACAAGCACTTCATCATGATTGATTCTCAGATCTTGCTGTCTATTCCTGACTTTGCTCGCTCAGTCCACTCTGAAACATCTCTTGGATGTCCCACTGCCGTCAGAAACTCACTGTTTCTAAAAATGTACTTCTCTTTCCTTCTGATTCTTCTCCTCTGCCTTTCTTCTCCACCTGCTTTGATAATTCTGCTATCCTTCCATTCTCCCTGGTTTGTAACTTTGGTGTCATCTCTGACTCTTTCTCCATTTCACCTCCTATGCCTTTTAGCTCTTTGAGTATCATTAAATCCTATCATTTCTTATATACACCCTCTGCTAAAAAACCTGCCCAAGTCTGGCTCATCTCTCTAATTGCCCACCATAATTTTGTACTTTCTGAACTTTTTTTCTTGCCTTTCCCCATTCCATTTTATCCAAACCAGCATGCCTACAGTCATTGCCCTCTCCTGTCATGCTCTCCATACAACCCCACCTGCACAATCATACATGGAATTCACCACTGTTTTCCTCTCTCTTACCATATGACATTTAAGATCCTTGTTCTCACCTTCAGTAAGTGCCCTATAAAAAAAATCTACATCTCATTTTTTCCCCTAATTGCCTCAACCCCCTAAGTGCCATCATCCAATCCTTTTGCTTTTATGTGCCCATAGACTCTTCTATAATCTTGGATTAGAGTATTTTATCGTGCTGCCCCCTATACTTAAATTATTCTCCCACTTTCTGCCTGTCAAATCTCCTGTCCTTCAAAAAGCTGTTTAAAACCCACTGCTTTCAGAAAGCTTTCCTTCCTCCATCACTTTATTAATAATCTCTCTCTGTGCTCCCATGCCTAAATTGTTGTTTCATGTCTTGTATCTTAGAACGTAAACGCTTTAGGGCAAAGATCATGTTCTCCCTGTCTGCAAAGCAAGCACTGTGTATATTTACAGTGTTATATACATGATTTTTATAATTATTTTAGTTCTTGAACTTTCCTTGTATAAAAGGACTATAGTATTGTCCAGTAATGATCCCAAGTACTACCATTTACAATAGCGCTCACCCAATTTTTAGGACGATAATGTAGATCTTATTAATACAGGTTTCCTTGAGAAATCATTGCCAACTCTGTCTTGTGTGTTGTGTGATTATTGTTTGCTGATGTAAATAAACTTCAGTAAGAAATAAAATGTGAACACTGACCTCATTTTCACTTGGGATCTAAAGCACTACTGGCTGATGTCTGAAAATAAAGATAATAATAACCAATGCAGCCACAGCTGGAAAACCAGTCTCAAAATGATGAATTCTCATTAGAAACTTAGGCTATAAGAGTCCTTGGAGCAAACTAGTACTCCCTTTTGGTGCTAATGTGGTGCACCCACCCTTGATAATTCTCATTCACTCTGCTATTGGACTGTAAGAGATAAGACCCTGATTCTTGTCCCTCCCATCGTGGCCTAGGATCATTCTCAACATCAGCTAATTTTGATTTTGAGAATTGGATTGCTGCTGCTGTACAGGAGCGGTAAAATCTACACAAAGTACAGCTACCGGTAGCTCAAAAAACATGACCTTCCTTCAGTCTAAAAAAAACTACAAACACAAACAAACTGCAAAAAGCATTGCCTAAACTTACATCATGATCATCTGAGAAATCTTCTTCTCACCCTCTTAGCTTCAACAAAACCCGTAACATTCCTGTTAAGTGTGACATCTGCACCCTGCTCATCACATTAGCCCTCCTTTAACCTTCTGTCAGTGGAGAGAATATTCAAGGAAGACATCCACATCCTTTATGCATGAGGGAGATGGTCTCTGCACTAGCCCCCCAATAGGCTCACATGTAGGGGGACACTGGGTATGGGTTTGTCATTGCAGGGCTACTGGATCTGTGGCCCAAAATATTGACAAGGGGGAATATGGAGGGACACTAACCACTATGGTACCCTAAAAGGTAAAATAACAGCCACAGGGGCATTGTGCTGCAGCCTAGAGCATCTTCCTACATTGTAGTGTACTCAAATTTCACCCCACATGTAGCTCCACACACCTGGCACAATTACTCAGAGTAAGAGTGAGGCTGAATTTTGTAAGAGTGAGGCTGAATTTTACCCTTTCAGAATTTGCAGGCACTAAAGAGATACCGTTTGTCATGTGCATCTACATTTGGAAAAGATTTCCCAGGGGCTTAAATAATATACAGCAAAACCCTGACAATCTGAGTAACATTCAATATTCCTCCAATAGTGACGGAGATAAAAAATTCAATATACTCCATGTTTTCCTATATCTCCAAAGACTACTACTCACTTATTGCTGCTTCTCAACACCTATTTACTATTAGAATTGACTTTATTGTAACTGTTTATCACCACATACAACTCTGATGTAAAAATCACATTACAGAACAAATTGACAAGCAATGAAAGGAATCTTGTGGTAGACTGTTTGACTAGAATTATTTTAGTCAGTAGACATCAAATACCTCTATTCAGCAGCAACAGAAAATTTTCTGTTATTTAAATTATAATAAAGAGTGATGGGTCTATGGAAGGGTAATACAGATTGATGGATCTTGTAAAATAATAATGCTGCAGTGCACTAATATTAATTATTAAACCATAAAAATGAACAGTTGTGTCACTCTGGAAGAAGAATTTCTGAATAAGTGATCAAATCCTGTACTAGGCAGAAGAGGTATTCAAGAAGACAGATCATAAGAAATGAGCCTGTTTGAGTGATTATTCGATTTGTAATTTAGTGCTTTTATCATCAATTTTAAAAGAAACAAAATAAAGCCTTTGAGTGAACACTTCATAGTTTTAAAATTACTGTATATATCACTGGCCTATTAAACGATGACATTTGACTATGTTTTGTACCATTGTGTAGATTAAGGTTAGAGATAATAATGTTGAAGTGTCTGCATCTAATGAAAACATAACACCTTCTATTTGTTGGCATGACTCCGTGCAATAAAGCAATATATCACTGTCCTGAAATGCTAGCAAGAACAGGAAAATGAGCTTCTGCTAATTAAACCTTTTATATAAAAACATGACTGCTAATCAAATCTTCATTATTCCATATTCTCAAATTCTACTGTGTTTTTCATTTACACTTGGTCCTGAACCTTTTAGTGTCATGTTTATAGGCTTCTTTTAAATTGTTCTTTTTGATACTGTAGAAGATTAAACTTATGGTAACAATGAACAAAAAGTATCTCTAGAATAAGAAGAATGACTGAGTGGAAATAGTATGGCAACATTAATTTACATCTGGTTAGCCTGATAGCTAATTAAAAGTAATTTTTAAGTTGTTAGTGAAGTATAAAGTACTTAATCAGGCCAAGTTACATCATATTGATAATGACTGCTTAATACTCCTACTACAAGCAAGAAAATATTTGGCTTTAGAAACACAAAAGAAATTTATTTATTTACCTAAATGTGGCATTCAACAAAGATCACAGCAATATAAATCATATTTCCTTTCAAGAAATGAAAGATATGTTTAATTTTTAAAGCTCTCATTACTATGAAGTTAGCTAACCAACCACTTAAAATAAACCAAACATTAGAGATAAATATTATCCCAAACAAACCAAATAAAATTCCTAGGGAACCTATTAAAAATTGACAGACTGGCCCTTGCAAAAAATTCTGGGCAAATTTATGCTAAATTACTTCCCTGCAAAGTACCACGTAGTTATTTAATTTGTAATTCATGTAATTTAAATTATTGCAATATTTGTACAGTCAAGTGAAAAAAAGGTACAACATAAGATGTTATTTCAAAACTAAAATGTTGTTTTTTAATTATCTTGGCAAGGATCAACTGAATTTACAAGGATTATCTTCATAAAAGAAATGGTACAATCAAAGCTAGAATTGACAACTGCAAGGAGACCCAAATGTAAATGAAAGTACTTTTGACAAAAGCCTTGAAGGCAAGTGATTCTCCCATCAAGGGATGATTTTCACGAGTATCCAGGTGTAATATTATGTGCACTGATGAGCTGATCAACAGAACAGAACTTCTACCCAGCTGTAATCAAGAGTGATTGATGGTTGGGACAAAAAAGTTGATTATCATGACAAGTTCACTGATGCAGAGAAAATAAGCTGTGCTGCGGAAAGGATAAAACCTGTTCAGAGTCTACCTTCATTCAGATAGATCTAATACAAATGAACCAAACGTAAATTTACTATGCATCCGTACCTGCAGTTGTTCCATCACTGTACATTGAAACATATATGAACCCAACAGAGAATAAATCTTTATATTTCTAAATCATAATATGAAGATCAATCTGCTCTTCATCAGTGTAAGTCAATTATATATGAATGCAACAGTATGTTTGTACCTGAGTTTGGTCTAGGTTTTCAATATATGTTCTGAAGACCAAGCTTTCAAAGGCTGTGGGAGAGTCACTTGAGACTGCCATATTGGATTCAGCCCTGATAAGGAGCGAGTCCCCTATGGCCATTTTAAACCTTTAGAGACTTCATTTTCAATTCAGTTCAAAACTTACACATGAGCAGAGGCAACTCACCGTCATAGACATTGTTTGAACATGCATTTTGTATTTGATTACAAAGTTTTTAAAACCTGGCTACTGTGTCCCATTCCTACAGAGAATCAAATTCCAGTTGGTGACTGGAATGCAGATAGGCACATGTGACTGCAATATCTCACAATTTGTCTTAAGAATGTAACAATCTTTTCAAGTGTTAAGAATGAAGGAGCTAAGGAAGGGTCAGTCCTACAGGTTCTTAGGTAGAATTTAATTTACTGAATACAGTAAAATCTGTTAGTACTTGTCACCAAAGGGCCTATTCTTCTGTTAGGTACATTAGGAGGCTGCACAGTGCACTGTGATTAATATTTCCAGAATTCTTACGGGAATGAGATTTTATTGGTCATCAAGAGAAGTGTCCAGAGTTAGCAGAAGAGCATTATGTGTCACTGTGCTTAATATAGGGGTATAATCAACCAATGTCAACCATAGGACCAATTAGTATAGAGCATGTTCAAAAGGGAATTAGGACACAATTTGGCGGGGGGGAGGGAGGGGGAATCACTGTGGGTTACAACTGCTAACTGATTTTGAAGGAGACACTTCTACACCACATGAAACACCTAAACATTCTCTGTTAAGATCTGTGTTCCTTTTCTGGGCCACAATATAACATATAACTCTCCTCTCTCACATCTTTCTGTCCTCAGTGAGCCTCCCGAAAAGGTGAGGTGTGGTGACCTAAGTATGGAAATGCATTACGAGACAAAAAGCAGGAACATTGATTAATGGGGACTCAAGCAGATAACATTTTGTTATCAAGATGTGAAATGTGTGGACTGTACCCATGATTACTAGTCCAGTGCTTCAATGTCCCTGCTATTTGAATTTCTGTCTTTTTTACATAAATATATTGAGAAAAAGCTACAACAACAAATTAAATAAAGCAAATTAAATAAAACATGGCACATTAAATAACAACAGCTAAATCCAAACATTATGCAATTCAACCCCCTTTTGTGGCAGCAGCTAGTATCTTAAGTGACACCTTAATTTCATCACTTTGGGGGGGACAAGAGAAGGCTTTAATATTAATTGTCTGGATGTGTTTAAATGGTGGGGGGAGAGTCTTCTCTCATCTCAGACCTTCTCCCTTTTAAATTAACTCCTCCAACTGCTCTCACCTTGGTCTTTCCCTCTTTCCTCTGTTGCTCCTAACAATTTTAAGACAGTTTGAGCCCAGTCATGAGCTGAGAGTCTGGCCTATCAATAGTTTCTTCTTCAAAGGGCAAATGCTGAAGACTCTGAGTTCCGTGCTAGAAGCAGAAACCTTTGAAAACAATTCATCTCCATACTCCACAGTTAGAAGAATGGTCATTAAAAAAAGACAGATCTCGTGTGTTTAAAGCGCTGCCAATTCTGCATAACTTGACTATTAAAAAGAGGAGGGGTCTGCACACTCAGAGATCTTGTGCAACAAAACTGTGCCATTTTTGAAAGATCTCACATCTTTTGCAGAGCACAGTTGCTACATCAAAGGAACATCTCTTTGAAATGTACCAGTAGGACAGGCAGAATGTGGAGCAGGAGAAATCATCCACAAAGGTTGGCCCTATGCTCAATGTTGCCTGAAAAGTCAATATAAGGGCAGTTGCCCTTTATCGTCCTTGCTCCCCAGCAATTGTTAGAGAGAGTCTGTCTACAGTTCACATATGGCCAAATTTTGACCAGAGCTCCAGCCTGACCAGACTCTGTGCTCATACAGCTCTCTGATCAGGCAGGCTCACCTCTGAACCAGCCATGGTAGTGTGGGCATTCGAATCTACTTCCTACCTAGAGCTAGCGTCTGACTCCATATGTGGCCGCAGTTCACTGGAGAGTGATGTTTGGGGAGGCAGAGATAACTCTGTATGGTGGAGGGCTAATGGTGGTGATGTCTCCTTCGCTGAGTGACAATGACACAGTCAGTGAGTAGACCAATAGCTTCTTTCCCCATCTCAGCACTAGAGTGAGCTGTCAGCTGACATGCAATGCTACTAGCTTGAAAATCTCTCCCCGACCCTAAGGAAAAGGAAGGTCTTAGGGTGGCGGTGCAACTAAACCCCTCACAACATCCCTACCATCCCTCGCGACAAGCAGTACTTTTGTGTGGATGGGAGGTAGCTCTGCAGGCCTTAAAGCAGCCCATGAACAACAGTAGACTCCACATTCCCTGCAAGAGAAGAGAGGGGCACTGGCATCCACTGAGAGCTGGTGAAGGGAATGAGAAGGTCATTTATATGAGCGTCCCACCTTATGGACCCTCTGCAACAGCTAGCCATAGAGCAATTGAGCATCTTTGTGCCCCATACTGTGCTAGACTTTATCAGGCAAGGGTAAGGAGCTTCCCATACCCCTCAGGATTTCATCCAGGGAATGCAGCTCATAGAGCCACATAAATACTCAAGAGCTGAAGAAGAAGATAGAACATGAGGTGTGCTGAGATCCTATGGTTTTCAAATATGTCAAAACAATGTCGCCTCTGCATGTATGTTATAAAAGTAGGTATATTATATATTGTATTAAAAACCCTACTTTTAAAATACACTAAATACACCTGTTGTATAACATGATTTTTACCCTGATCAGCAATCATTTAATTTCTGCTTTCTGGTAATCATTTTAGAAATGCTCTGAGGCAATTCAGGAGGTGTGCATGTCAGCTGGATATTGCTTATCTAGATTTCTGGCATGTTTAACTAATTTAGAAGCTATAATTCTAGATTTTAAAAAATGGTTGGCTCCTATAGAACCACACAGAACAAACTAATGGCAAGGAGAAGAAAGAAATGAAGTAAAAAATGTTTTCTTTCAAAATATAGAATGCAGTTCAAAATAACAGTTCCAGTTTTACTGTATGGCAGGAGACTTGCACAGGTTCTGTCTGAATTTTTTTGTCCAAGCCTTTAAACTTTGTGACATAGGAAAGAGGAGGTAACACTTGTTAAAATGTCCTGCATATGCCTATAAAAACAGAAGCCATCTCCTAACCAAAACAAAATGTATTGGGTTGTTCTCAAATTTTTTATTTATGTTCTATAAGTGGAAAGTATTCTAGGTTATTTTACTGGACTTTAATAATGCCCAAAATCTTATATCTCAAGTTATTCTTCAGAAATTCTTTAGGGTTGCTACAATGCACTGATATAGATGCTAGAGATTCCCTGGACATCTCTACATCTAGTCACTTTCTGTTACTGTTTATTACTTTTTTCCAGTCAATGCTTTAAACCAGCATCTCTGGAAAAGGGTAGACATAAAAGCATATTTCCATTTTGAGTCATGTTCTGATCACCAATGAATAGCACGTGCAATTCCATATTTGAAATTTGAAATTGCTCCTGAATGTTGATCTCCACACTAAATGAAAGATGGTGCTTCACTGAACAGATGTAGAATAGGACAAAAATAATGTATGACACCCATGTCTGAAGAAATTAAGTTAGGAGAAATTGGTCTTAGTCTTATTGGAAAATACACTCTACGGTGCACGCAGATGTTTCATTCAATATTACATGTGTTTACATAGGGGCTATCCACCACCCACAGAGCATCTACACTGGTAGAGTCTGATCACAATGGGCCATTATCCTAATTAGAGAACAACCTTTACAAATTCTTGCAACCACTGGAGTGCCACTGACCTCACTGAGATGGTGGGCAGGCATAAGGATTTGGATTCCCCACTCCCCCTCCCCACCCCCACAAGAATCAGGATCTAACGGTGAATTCATAGAGCTAGGGTTTTGCTACTAATAAAAGATAGAAGAAGAAGAAAAATGTACCAGTTACCACAGAAATGTGTCCTAAGAACAGTTACAATTTTGCTCTGTGGCTTGCAGTACATGGTACATGCCTGTATATAATCATGACTGAGTTTGAAAGGTATTTATTAGAATGACAATAGAGGCTGATGTTTTTCTACTGAGAATGGATTCTAAATTTAATGGATACAATCTAAAAACAATCAGGATAGTAGGAGCAATTAGGATATAACTAATTCATGGAAAGAGTGATAAACATGGAGGTAGATACCTCAGAAGATGATTGAAGCAAATAGTGTAAACGAATTCAAACATCACCTAGATTTATAGCTGAAGAGAAAGTGTATTGAAGGATAATAGGTGTGAAAGCAGGAAGGTGGAATTTAATAACCGTGAGAGAATAGGGGTATTACCCTGATTGGCCCTTTTCTGTTCCTAATGGGGTGATTTTTGAAAGGCCTGCACAAAATGTGACTCATGCCATGTGGCCCATCACGTAAGTAAATTCTCAACTACCTATTTATCCATGCAAATACAGCTGTATATTTAAACAGTCAATATGCACAGATCCTGCCCATTGAGTGGGGTTTTGGAAATCTCTGCCCAAATGTCTAATATTTCAGCATGCAATGTAGTTGTAGCCATCTTGGTCCCAGGATATTAGAGAGATAAGGTGGATGG
Source organism: Malaclemys terrapin pileata (assembly GCF_027887155.1). Classification (NCBI taxonomy): domain Eukaryota; kingdom Metazoa; phylum Chordata; order Testudines; family Emydidae; genus Malaclemys; species Malaclemys terrapin. Next base: position 219,119,968 of record NC_071506.1, on the reverse strand, counting down.
GGTAATATCTTTTATGGACCAGTTCTGTTGGTCAGAGAGACAAGCTTAATATTTTTTATTGGACCAACTTCTCTTGGTGAGAAGTTGGACCAATAAAAGATATTACCTCACCCACCTTATCTCTCTAATAGTTCAGTAGTTTTACATTTCAACATTTTCTAATAAAACATCCCCAGAATAAAATTAGTATGTATCTTCCATTTCTCTAATTTACTCTTACTAATCAGTATTATTCCAAAGACTATAAACAAGGAAGAAATAACACAGATAAAATATGATTCATCCTTATTCTGCATGCATCCTGCAGTGGTATTTGCTAGCACAGACTTCTGTGTCAATTTAGAATTCCATTGACATCAGCTGGTCTCCATATGGGTTCCAGGATCTTGTTTGCAGGATTAGGGTGATATTAAAGTGAGGGGGGGAAACAAGGCAAAAGGATGATTGAGAAGTTCTTTCTGACAAATGTTCAGCTCAAGAGAGCTTTGCTACTATTGCTATTTATGTTAAACAATTATTTCTGGCAAGCACAGTACGAAATACTTTTATACTTTTGATCATAATGGCAATCTAGTGCTATGCACATAACAAATTTCCTGACCAACCTTCCAACACAAGGCAAACTGGATGATCACTCAGAGATCTCCATTACTCAAGAGTGAAAGGAGAAGGAGTTTGTAATGTAACAGTTGACCTAGTTAACAGGCCATCACTGTTGACTTGGTGACCTTAGCAAAATAAGATTGGTCCTACTCAAGACAGAAACCAAAATGGTGGAGAAAAACTAGAAAAACTTGGCATAAGTATATTTGTAAGTAATCATTCCTTGCTGGGGTTTTTTTGCAGTTAGTTCCCAAACCAGCAAGCACTTAAGCATGTGTGTCAGTAAGCACATAAATAGGCTCACTAAAGTCAACTGGGGCTTGATCCTGGATGGTGCTTAGTACTATGATCACAATTCAGCAAGATGTTTAAGCATGTTCTTAGTGTCACAGACTTAATGAGAGTAATCCCATGCTTAAAGTTAAGCAGGTATTCAACAGTTTTCTTGGCTTGGCACCAGACTACTCTGGCAGCTGGCACAACTGCGCTCTTGGATCACTCACGTGCTTACAATTCATCATGTGCTTAAATGCTTCACTGGAACGGTACCATGTTGAGAATGTAGATATTGAATGGAGATCTTTGTGGGACAAGAAGCTCATTGCTAAAAACAGATAGAGCAGAGGCCACCTTTGCTGTTTCAATGTTCTTTCTCATCTCACAAGTTATTTGCTCATTCCTCCCTTCTCTTGTATGAGGAGATTTATTTTAAAAAGAAATAGCGACCATACCGCTGACATGAAGATTTGTACATAACTTCTTCAGAAAGAATATAAACAGTTCTAGACTAATGTACTGCTTTTTTTATTTTTCCTTTAAACTTAATTTTGTGACCATGCAACCAGAAAAAAGGCTCTTCTGGGTGAAAAAAAAGCTGAAAGAAATCTATAGAAAAAGGGAGACAATTCTGTATCTTGAACAAAAATGAAAAAAATCCAAAAGAGCAGTTTTACTATAAACATTTTCATAATACTTTCATACAGTAAGTAAATGGAGTTTCTATTCATTACCGGCTGGTCTGGTTCTTATGCCTTTACATTACATTCAACAAAACACGGTAGAAATTAAGGGTAGGAATGTTCAGTAAGACACAAACATTTCTTCAAAAGAGAAGAAAAACTTGCAATACATGTAGATCTGCCATATTACAGTACCACTAATCACAACTTGTTACCTGATGCCTTCCTTTCTGAAAGTGATCTTTCCCCTAACCTGTGACATTTATATCTACACTGCATCTGGAAGCAAGCCTCCCACCTTGGGTCCGCAGACTTGTGCCAATGGGGTTCAATCTAGAGGGCTAAAAACAGCTGTGTTGATGTTGCTTTGATGTTGTGGCTTGGGCTGGAGCTCAGGTTCTCAACCCTGGGAGTAATGCAGGGGGCTGTAGTGTGGCAGGAGGCACTTGAGAGCCTGAGTTCCAGCCCAAGCCACACATCAAAGCAACGTTGACGCAACTGTTTTTAGCCCACTTGCATGAGTCTGTGAATTTAGGATGGGAATCTCACTCCAGATGCAATTTAAACATAGTCTGCTGCACCTCTTGTACTCCAAATACTGAAAGGAGTTCAAACTTACCCATGGGGCTACGAAGCTTGTTTGTGCTCATTCCACCCACAAGCCAGATAAGTATTTGCAATATTATATTGAAATACTGAATACTTACTAGTGTTTTTAAAGCATCTGTACAGCAATTTCTGTAATTCAACAGTGATAAGAATATAAGAATGACCTTACTGTATTAGACCAATGGTCCATCTAGCCCAGTGGCCTATCTTCCCAGAGTGCTGGATGCCAGATGCTTCAGAAGGAATGTACAGGATAGGACAATAATTGGCTGAGCCATCCCCTGTTATCCAGTCCCAGCTTCTGAGATCCAAAAAAGAGCATCATAGAGATACCAAAGACCTGACTTTGGATGGAGCAGAAGGAAGAGATATGATCCCAGAGAGGAAATCATTAGGTAACATTTTTTCCATTAAGGACCCTGACCTCTACCTCAATCAGAGACACTTGAGATGCAATGAAAAATAGGGAAATATTAAGGAGAAGGGAGAGAAGTAGACAGATCCTCCCTTTCCTAAAAATAGTGGCATTATCTAATTTGGGATCACACATAAAGCTTCATCCTGCAGAAGGATGCTGTTCCAGGGAACTGGAATTCAAGCCTGTAGCATTTTAAGGTGTTATGACATGACCAGGCATCTGCTTTACAGATTTCTTTCCAAAAAGCTGCTGTGAAATGTACTGAATGAACTGATTCCTTCTGGGACTGGTTTATTTGCAGCTGCACGTGCCTCTGAGAATGACCATTGTGTCATCCATTTTTATCTTTTGAATTATTCTTCCTAGCAGCAGAAGAGGAGGAAGACTATAAAAGCAGATTCAGACATCTGCGTGCCAGCATCGGCTCCCAGTGACATATTGCTTGCTTCCCTGATGAAGAATATTTTTTATTTCAGTTTCAAATGGCTGTGAACAGTTTCATCTGAGGAAAGCCTACCTCCAATCAGCTGGAATACTTCTCGGTTCAGGGACCACTCTGAGTTGAGTGTCTGCCAATGACTTTACCAGTTCAATTGTGTGTTCTGTGTCCCTTTTATGTGGGCCATCTGGATGCAGAGTAGGTGGCACACTTCCCAGGAAAGGATGTGTATCATCACTACAGTGTTGAGACTTGAGGATTTTGTTCCCGCTTGCAGATTTACATATGCCACATCATGTTGTCTGATTGAACCAGGACATGCTCCCCACTCAAATCCTGAAGGGCCAGAGTGGCTGCTGTGATCATTAGAGTTAACAATTCTCTGAAGCCTCACTGACTTTGCCAATGTTCCCTTCTGTTGCTATGCCCCAAGTGAGCTCCTAATCCTGAAAGTCTTGGTGTCCATAGTAGGATTCTCGAGTTTGGATTACGAAGACAGGATCCTACCTTCATCTGGGTATCCTGTTTTCACGCACTGAGAGGCCAGATAACTGAATGGTATCTTTACCCATCTTTGTATCCCTTGTTGGAAATAGTTCCAGGGCTGTGAAAAGAAGCTCTTATATGTGTGCAGGGAATAATCTCTATACATGAAAGCAGAAGATCCAGGACTGCAAGTAAAGATGAATGCATGACACTTGGTTGACTGTGGAGATCAGTGTCATCAGGAAGACACTAGGCTTATTTGATTTTATCCTACTCCCTAGGGGGCAACACTTACAGAAGAGATTCCTGATCCCCTCTTAAAGTTTATGACAAACCTTCATTGCTGAAGCAATTAATGTTCCTCTGAATTACTTCTCATGAGGAGGTCCTTGAGAATAATGCTTTGATAAGTATGATATCTAAGAATAGGCCTGGACGAGCTTCAATATTTTTCAACCTATTATCTCTACCAATACTGTTGTGATCACCTTGGGATTGGACAACAGATCAAAAGTTAACCTATTGCATTGGTAGTGGTTATTTTAGTAGGCAAACAAAAAATTGGAGATATCCCATCTCCTAGAACTGGAAGGGACCTTGAAAGGTCATTGAGTCCAGCCCCCTGCCTTCACTAGCAGGACCAAGTACTGATTTTGCCCCAGATCCCTAAGTGGCCCGCCTCAAGGATTGAACTCACAACCCTGGGTTTAGCAGACTAATGCTCAAACCACGGAGCTATCCCTCCCCCCCAAACAGGCCTTGTCATTGACAAGTGAAACTGTCAATGACAAGGCCTGTTTGGAACAGGCAGATAAGTTTCTGCCAAATCCACTCATATGAGAAAGCCTCCAGGAAGGATGCAGTGTCTGTGGAAGACAATATTTTGTTTCTATGACCCTGTAGTATTCCAGGGCTTGCCAGCTAAGCCTCTTTCCTTTGTCAGGCACTTCCTAATTCTTTCTACTTGCATCTTCAAAGGAGAAAAGAAGGGGTTTGGATTGGGGATGTTTGCACTGACTTGAATCTGCTCATCCTCTTCCCTCTGCCTGGCACTCAATAGAGTCTACCACCTCCTTACTTTTAAATATGTCTGTGTACAGAATCTTGTCTGTTCTCTCTGGCTCAGGGTTATGATCTGGGGAGAAGAGTTCTGCTTCTTTGGGAGGGGAACTGGAGCTTATGGTAGATACTGGAGATCTGGAACACTTTGGAACTTTTTGGTGGCATTTGGTGGTTTATTCCTCACCGGGCCACCTTTCTTTTCTTATTGGGGGCTCTTTTTGGTCCTAGCTTGCGTGCGAGGGTCTTGAGCCCCTGTGCTATTAACTGGCTAACATGTAAATGGAGAGGAAGCACAGGGGCACTCCTACAGAAAGAGCCCAGATCTTCCTCTTGGGAAGAAGAAGAGTCTGAAAGGATGGCAGATTCCATACCCAATTATTACCCACTTATGAATGTGGAATGGGAACCAAGAACTTTTTTTTCTTTTGAAGGTGGATTGAACCAGGAGAAAGGGTTGAGGGATATTTTGATTTATCCCTGAAAAATAGGAAAGGATGGGTCCAATCGGTCATGTCCCAAGTTCTGAAGATGACTGATCTGCCCTTGTGGAGGTGCACGCAGAGAAGGCTTGGATGGAATGTGAGGATGTGGAAGGTCCAACAAACCATCCAGACTCTGAGCCTCTTCCCCTTACAGAGTGAGAGTTTTCAGGCTGGGAGCAGTCCCCTTTACCTCGAATCATTTGGTTGCAGATGAGGTGGGGGACAAATAATGAAAATAACCTTTGTTTTTAAAAGTTAGGATTGCAGTGGATAAGACAGCAGCACTGAACTGCCACAACTGTTTACACTACTGGAGGTACAAATTTTGGAGCATGAGCAGAAGAGGTACAGCTAAGCCATATGGACAATGCTGAAGTGCCTCTGGTACTTAAAGGAAAAACAGTGCAGCCAAATTATCTAGTACTGGTAGAGGCATTAGGATCTAGAAACTATATTGCACCCATTAAAGATGGTGGATCAGTCCTGTCCTCACTTATACCCTGTGAGGCACCACTGAAATTAGTAAACTTGCAGGAATGGAACCGAGGGGAGAATCTGACCCATCATGTATAAAGTACCAAGTAATTGCCTCTGTGTACAGTATCCTACATCCTCATCTACTATGGATCCACAGTCTAAAATCATTATGTTTCATTTAAGCTCAAATTAATACACACAGAAAAGACTCTCTCATTGCACATCCAGCATAGACTAATACATATTTTTTAGACTAATACAAAATAGTCAACTTACATCAGAATTAAATCTCAGCTGGCAAATGTTGCATGATATGATTTGCTTTCTTCGATGAGGAAGAGGAACCCCAAATGTATGATTTATTACAGCTTTCTGAATTGGGTCCATCTGTAATGAGAGAAAGAGACAAATAAAAGCTTTTCTGTTCCATTGGAAGGTTGCCTATGCCACTTATGGTATTAAAGAGAATCTGTCCAGTGCCAATCCATAGCAAACATTATTCATTTGGTGACAGTACATTTCTCCCTTTCTTTTTCTATCATTATTTCTGCTTTTTACTGAAAATAAAAAGGGGGAAAGAAAAAATTTAATTAGTAACCTTGAAAAAAGTTTTTTGGTTACTATTCATTCCTATCTCACTTCAGTGAAGAAAGCTGAATCAGTTAACACTGAACATGTTTACCTACCAACATGCTAATTTCTATTTTTACTTTAGAAAAGCAGCAGAGTAAAAATAATACAATTGTAAAAAAATATAAAATAAGAACCTGGGGAAAAGAAAAAAAGAAAGGGAGTAAGAAGTGAAATGTGAATAAGGATGTATAAACAACTCTATATACAATGTGGTGCTTAGCTGGCTTTGCATCATGGCAGGATTCCCAAATATTATGAAAATCTTCAACATTGTCCCAGGTTCCAGAAATGAGTCTTTTATATGAGGCAATTTCTGTCAGAGTCAGGGTAAATTCCAAATCATCCTTCAAGTGTCTGAAGATTATTTTTCTGCCATTTAAATAAACCTTGTTTCAACCATTTTATCCCTCCTTTAGAGAACATTTCTCTAGATCAAATCCTGCTCCCCAGCACAAAGTCTGAGTAAATGGGCTTTACACAAAGAATTTCAACAGGGGTCAGAGGGGAATGATACCCTACCTGCCCCCTCCAGGCTGTGGAGTGCAATGTAGCATTTAATACATGGCTGGCTGAGCAGCTGCCAAACTTACACTCCTCCCGTGCCAGCCAATTCTTATAATCATGACCCCACTAGCAGTACTCTAGTTTCTCTCCTTCCCCCAACTGTCTCTCCAAAAGCCCTCACAATCCTCCTTACACACTCACCATGGAAGCATGGGGTCTAATGCAGTCATCCTATCAGGGAACCTCTCTGCTCACTGCTGCTCTTTGAGCCCTCCCAAAGAAGGAATCAGCACTGTGGAGGGTGCTTTGCGAGAAAGGCAAAATAGTCTTTATTATCTTTCTTGGACAATCTTCATGAGGCCAGAGTGGGATCATGTGTACCTGTAACCCACACACCTCCTGGGTGTGGTGCTCTGTCCCATCTAGTGGCACCGAGACCACTGAGAGATTAATGAGTCTGCTCTACAGCCTTAGCTAAGGGCTATATGGCTTTTAGCTCATGCAGTAGAAACTCATGCATTTAGCTCCAGAGGTCCCAGGTTCGATCCCGCCCACTAATGACCGGGTCAGTCAGTGTTATAGGTTCATACCCACCCATTGTGGGCTGCTTACCAGGGCTGGATTTCTAATTAGGCACAGTAGGTACATGCCTAGGGGCGCTCGCATTCTAGGGGCACGTAACAGTTAAAAGTGGGTTAAAAGTTTCATTTTTTATGGAAAACACGAAGGTCTGCTGTAGGCGGGGTGGGGGACTGAAGATGCTGTGCCTAGGAGCACGTAAAGTGTAAATCTGGTCTGCTGCCTACAGTCCGTCTTCTCCCTCAATGCGTAAACCAAACAACCCTCTGCACAATCCAGGAAAAGGGCAGAGGCTGCTAATGTAAAGGAAGGTGAGTGCCTCTTTCCCATGCAAGTGGTGAGAACTTTGAGCAAAGGAACCTCTCTGCATGCTGATCTGGGGAACATAGTTGGATCATGATTTTGGTGCCATGGCTAGATCCAATAGGTAGCCTATTTTATGGTTCTATTTCAGCAATGGCCAAACTTTCATGAAAATCATCATTCCGGCGGAAAGGATGCAGAAAACCTTGCAAGATTGGCTGGTCCTGTAAGAAATCTACCATTTAAATTGCAGCAAGGGAGATTTAGGCTAGACATTAAGAAAAACTGTAAGGGTAGTAGAAAGCACTGCAACAAATTACCTAAGGAGGTTGTGGAATCTCCATCATTGGAGGTTTTTAAGAACAGGTTAGACAAACACCTGTCAGTGATGATCTAGAGACTATTCAATCCTGCCTCAGTGCAGGGGACAGGACTAGATGCCGTACTGAACTCCCTTCCAGTCGTACATTTCTCTGATTCTATGATTTAGGCCTAAAATCTCACAAACACTGTTCATGAGATTTCATCACCAATGCTGAAATAAACTTCCACAAACCTCCAGGTTAAAGTTGTCATGACTCTTCCTTTTTTGACAAGAACCATTTGATAATTATATTTTTTAAAAATTTTAAATAGCTGTATACTAATTCATGAGCCACTCATTTAAGCAGCAGGTAATCTTTATCTTTGAGACATGCTGTCACAGGGCTGTACAAAGTCATCCTCTGAGTCATCCAACCCCTAACCATGATGCATCCAATACTCAGATTGTAATTTTTATATTTATCTTAAAAAAATGAATTTTGTTCTGAACTAATGCCTTATGGTTCACTTAACTTCTCAGAAGGCAACAAAGGAGTGTTGCCGGCACAGAGTGCCCGAGGACAGCAACAGCGGGGTCTGATGCCCAGTGTGCTTCGCGCCAATAAACACACCAGGATGGAGAAGCAATCAAAGTTTATTTGGGATCCCAAAGTGGTGCTAGGAGACAGGCACATCTCAGATCAAGCACACTGAGACAAACGGTTTTCCCTTTTTATTCTTTTGCAGTTAGGCTTCACACACCCCACCCCCTTCACCCTCCCTTTCTCCTATAATAGTTTACTTTAAGCAAGTAGCAAGCAATTACATTTAAGCAGTTAAGTCATTCTTGGCAGCTATAAGCCTAGCTTGTTAGTAACTTCTTTAAACCGTTATCTTGTCCTGTTTCCCTTTGAACTGTTATTTTCCCTTCAGCCAGAAACATGCAGGCCTCATTATTACCACTTGGTGCCGGTATGAGCAGGGGGTTGCACACAGATAACTGGTTGCTTACATATTCCAATTGCACCTGGCTTGTGAGGTCGATTAGAGTTTAAACATGGGAGAAGTTTGGTTCTTTTGGGCCTAGTGCAGGAAGGCTTCATTGACACTAGTGGCCTTCCACCCTCCTGAGTTACCTAGGGTTATGCCTAGTGACATGAGCACCAACATGAGGTATTTGATAAATGCAGGATTGGTGCTTTGTCTGTAGGTAATTAATGATTCAGGGGAATTGTAATAGTAGGGAGATGGAGCTTTTCATCTCTTCTAGTATGAATCTGGACCAGCTCAGCATTGAAGCATTGTATCACGTGATGGCTATTCAATAGCTCATGTTAAATGGGTTGTGATCTTAGGCCAGTCCCTGGTGGAAAAGTGTTCAGATCATAAAAACAACAACACAAGGTGGTAAAGCTCCATGGGTATAAACCTACACTGGCCAAGTGAGAGTTAATGAACTGCTCTGGACTCAAGCAACCCTACCTTTCCACAACTGCCAGGCATGTCGGGGGGAGGGGGGAAGATGTAAAGGGAGAAGCCCAGCTCAGCTGGTAGCAGACTTCGAAGAACAGAGAGCAGATCTTCAGCCCTCAGCTCCTACAGAGGGCCTGGCTGAAGGCAAGAGCTGTTCAGGAGATCACTGCCTGTTGAGGTCCACTTTGAGAAAACGCAGGCCCCCTTAGCAACAAAGACACTAGAGACACGCGCCTGTGGGCACTGAACTGTGCCATGGCCTACTGGAGGTCTGTGAAAGAAGAGAATCCTTCCATGGAAAGGTAGACTCCCATGGACTCAGTTGGAGGGCTGAGTATCCTATAACCAGACCCATGCTGCTGGCAGCCTGGAGATCAAAGGCTGGGGGAGTTCAGAAACCCGTCATGTGCCCTGGAGGACCAACCCTATGACAGTTCTGCAAACAGCTTGTGGGGAAACTATCAGCTTTTGCTAGCCCTGTTAGATTTTGCTGAACAAAACACAAACATCACATGTGTTTGTACCATGCCCAGCACAATGGAGCTCTGAGCCCAACTGGAGCCTCTGTTTTCCACTGTAATACAAATAATGTACAACAACAAGGATTAGTTTGATTATACCAAGGACTGTAATGACAACATGCTGTGGCACACTGTGATGATGTCACACTTTGATCTAATGTGTGTGCTGCAATCTTTTCACGCTGTAACATCATGTTTGAAAAGTCCATGCTCCAGAATGTATTATAGAACACAGAGCAGGAGAGGGGCAGCTATATGGGGAAAGCAAATAGCCTGGCAATTCAACAGTCCATTCCTGGGTGGTACAGAGAGGAAAAAAGAAGACTGATCTGCTTGTGCCACCTGACTTCCATCACTAGAGCACAGGGTCTGCTTTGGCTGATTTTACCACATTTCATTGGTGTTGAGGCTTTGGGAACTGTGGCGTAGATATGTCTATACAACCTGGGAATCACACCTCCCAGCTCAAATGCAGACATACCCTTAGCCCCAAGCTAGAAATGGGAACCTCTTCACACTCACCCTATCACCTCAGGTCAGATTACAAGAACTGAACAGATACACTCTTTTCTCTCTTCCAATATACCTTTTCCCTGAAAGGCTGAGATTTTTAACGCAGTACCTTAATACTCAAAGTATACAAACAAGAAAAATGTGCAGTGTTTGAATACTTCCTGAGAATTAGAAACATATTTTTCTTCCAGCTGGTCCTCACCTCTAAAAGATAGTCTTTTATGTCTCTTATCCCATCACATCCTTGACTCTGCCAGTGAAATCAGCCTTGAGTGCCTGTCTGTTTTCCCACAAATATCTTCATGCTTTCTTTCATGTTGCCTCTAATGTGTGGATTGCCCTTCCTGACCTAAACTTTAATTCAGATCCCTCCTCAAGGCTCACTTCTGTTGAGACACCTTCAGGAAATCAACCAGCTAACAATGGCTAGGCTAAACAGCATTTGGGGGATAACTTATCTATTAAAAAACGTTGATGATTTATGTGATCACTCCATTCCATGTCTATCCTATCTTTTTTAATGTTCTGATTAAAATTAAATTGTGATCTCTCCTCAGTAATGATTATTTCTACCTATTTGTTTACTCCGTTCCTAGCATAATACAGTCTGACCCTCATTGGTGGTTCTAGGTCTTACCGCAATAAAAATCACTATTCCCTGAAATTTCTTGTCCTTTTGAGTCCCGTAACTTCTATCCTTTAATCAGCAACATTTTAAATAAAGTTGGACCTGGAATATCAAAATAAACATTAGTATCAATTTTTGTAACACATAATCCACAGGCGCATTAGAGAAATTAGTTTCATCTGCCAACAGGAACAGATCACAATCAGTGGTTTAGCAAGCATAGCTTATCTGATTCTTCTACTAATGCTCAAACTGCAATGAGACTCTCCGATTCTCAAGTGGATTAGATGGTTTGTCTGCAGCTTTACATGCCTCATATATGGCCACAAGTTCTGTGACATCAGCTGGGAATTACTGATCTTCCAGTTAATTTCTCCAATATGAAATGTTCTGTAGTGATGGACCTTGATCTGTTGTCTCTACCTGTCCTTTCCCTCAGTTTCTTTTCTCTCTCGTTCCTCTTCCTTTGTCCCTCTCTCCCCAACCAGTCTCTCCCCTCCTTCCCCCACCTTCTCCCACATATGCACTGGCCCTCTGACTCTCTACATAGCTGGGTGATGATACCAGAACTTGGTTCAGCTGCTATAGTACTTGTGCTCGTTTCACAGATGATGGCCTAGACTCTCAGCATTAACACACCAGGCTGTAAACTAGCCACAGAAGCGCTACATTTTACATATGAAATCAGGGAGTCAACCATCCAGGAAACAAGCACTTAAAGTACAATACAAAAGCTGCTTCAATGACGACTTGACTAGAGCAACTAATCTCTCAAGGATTTGGGTTTATCCACCTCTGTGGTAAGGATGCTGACTCAAAAGGGGCTTGGATTTCTGGTGGAACTAATGTCCTCCCATTAGGTTTAACAAGTTTGCAGCACATAACTTTTGTAAGCAGTTGGTTTTTGGTTGGGTGGCTGTTTGGTTTTTTTGGGGGGAGGGTGTGTGGAAAGAGGATCAAATATTCTCCACAGATTTACTCTTCTTTTCCTGCTGATAAAGAAATACATGCCTGCGTATTTCCCTTCCTTTTTGTATAGATTTGTACTTCTCCTACTCACTACAGAACATGGCCCTATTGTGAACCTTATGATTTGTGCTTGTAGTGCTATAAGCAAAGCTCTCTGGATAACCTCCAAGGTGATTAAGGAAAGCTGGTTCAAATGCAGGAATCCTTTCTCTGCCAATTGCTCTTTGACACAGCAAGTCAGAATTACTTTTCCCAATATGACTCCATAAAACCGGCTCCTAATAAAGTCAGGGCAGACAACCGTAAGTGAGAGTGAGAACGACGGAGTGATATTTGGCATTATTATTTTTTCCTAGAAATCTCATTTGGGAATCGCTGCCAATGCACAGATTAAAAAAAAAAAAAAAACATTCAAAAGCATCAGAGAAGCATCCAAAAGTTTGTTGTAGGAAGGCAGAGAAAAGCAAATACATTTTTTGAGTGCTGCTTGATGGGAACTGGGGACTGACTGACACTGGAAGGCAGAAGCTTGGGGGGCCTGTTGGGATCACACAAATGGATGGAGATAGTTAATTCTCAGAGGGATCTAGGGAGGAGGGGTTGCAGGCAAGTTTGAGGGGAGCAATAGCCTCCCAATGTTTAGAGAAGCAGATGAGAATTTAGATGCTTAATGGAACTCTTTTCAGGTTCACTGATTGCTACTAATTATACATGCAAATTGTATCCCACATTTTAAATATCATTTATGTGCTAACTATATGCTTTTATTTGAAAGAGGTACTATCAAGATAACAATTATTTTATAAAATCTGTTTTACTGTTCTACTAGTGCTATGTTATTATAGTTTGTTAATTAAAAAAAAATCTCCTTTATTTTTTTTCTATTTGGGATACGGGGTTGGAGGTGTGAGGTAGGGAGAGACTGCAATTCACATAGGAACAGATCAGGTTTCTGCTTTTGAGGCTATGCTGGAGGGTATGATATTGTAAGATGCCCCCTTACTCTTCCTTGAGCCGGCTTCCTGGATTGTGGATTGCAGCATGGAGCCTCCATATGTAGAATATGTCCCAACCCCCACACTACTGGCTGGGATGGAGAATGGGTGCAGCTTTGTCTCTCCTTCTTCACACATACAAACATGCTATCAAAGTTATGCTGGCATACTGGAGTGGGGAAAGTACACTGCACTAGATCTAGTTCTGGTACCAGTTATTTCCCCCTAGAAGCATGGAGGAACCTGGAAGGCTGACTGAGACTTTTGGAGTCACAATGTGACATCTGGTCTGCTCCTGGGACAGTGTATTGCTCCGGGCTGGTGGCAAAGCCATGATGGAACTCTTCTTAGCTCTGGCTACTAGGTAGGAAAATTTCACATTCCAATCTTAGTCACTTTTCCTTTTTGATACCCAAGCACTAGTACAATGGTTTTTTGTTTGTGTTTTTAATTATTCAAATAAAAGCTTGTGGGTTTTTTTCATTGTTTTTAAATTACAAAATATTTCTATTCTTTGGTCAAATACTATAATCCTTCTTCAAGACTCAGGCCTGGTCTACACTACGGGTTTAGGTCGACTTTAGCAGCGTTAAACCGAATTAAGCCTGGACACGTCCACACAACGAGGCCCTTTCTTTCGACTTAAAGGGCCCTTTAAACCGGTTTCTTTACACCACCTCCGACGAGGGGATTAGCGATAAAACCGGCCTTTGCGGGTCGGAATTGGGGTAGTGTGGACGGAATTCGATGTTATTGGCCTCCGGGAGCTATCCCACAGTGCTTCATTGTGACCGCTCTGGACAGCGCTCTCAACTCAGATGCACTGACCAGGTAGACAGGAAAAGACCCGCAAAGGTTTGAATTTCATTTCCTGTTTGCCCAGCGTGGAGAGCACAGGTGACCACGCAGAGCTCATCAGCACAGGTAACCGTCATGGAGTCCTCCCAGGATCGCAAAAGAGCTCCAGCATGGACCGAACGGGAGGTACGAGATCTGCTCGCCATATGGGGAGATGAAGCAGTGATAGCTGAACTCCGTAGCAGTAAAAGAAATGGAAAAGTATTAGAAAAGATCTCCAAGGCCATGAAGGACCGAGGCCATAACAGGGACACACAGCAGTGCCGCGTGAAAATTAAGGAGCTACGGCAAGCCTACCACAAAGCCAGAGAAGCAAACGGAAGGTCCGGGGCAGAGCCGCAAACTTGCCGCTACTACGCGGAGCTGCATGCGATCCTAGGGGGTGCAGCCACCACTACCCCAACCGTGTGCTATGACTCTCTCACTGGAGAAACACACAGGGAAGACGGTTCGGGGAACGAGGAAGATGACGATGGAGGTACTGTAGGTAGCTCACAGCAGCAAGGAAGCGGAGAAACCGGTTTCCCCAACAGCCAGGATATGTTTGTGACCCTGGACCTGGAACCAGTAACCCCCGAACTCACCCAAGACCCTCAGGGCCCACAGGAGACCTCTGGTGAGTGTAACTTTGTAACTATTTGTAAACATTACAAAAAAAAAGCAAGCGTGTTTAATGATTAATTTGCCCTGGCAATCGCGGCCAGTACATCTACTGGAAAAGTCTATTAACGTGTATGGGGATGGAGCGGAAATCCTCCAGGGACATCTCCAGAAAGCTCTCCTGGTTGAAATGGGGTGATTTTATTAAGGGGGACATTCAGAGGCACCCGTTCCTGCTATTCTGACCAGAAATGTTCCCCGCTGTTAACCACGCGGTGGGGGGGAGGGGTGAAGTGATCATCCCAGAGAATCGTGTGTGGGGGGGTGGTTTACTTGTGTTTGTGCCGCATGTTAACCGGGAAACCGCAGCCCCCTCCTTTTACATTGAAACCCCATTTTAAATGGACAACCCAATTCATCCTTGATATGGGAAATGCGCTGCTGTTTGCAATCTTTCCCGCATGTTAAGAAGGTTAAAAAAGCCAAAACACTGTGGCCTACGATGGCTGCCTGCAAGCCGAAATATGCGACCTTGTAATGAAAGACTGTACCCATTGTTCCCTAAAATGTGTCTTTTTTAACCACCTCTCCCTTCTCCTCCACCAGCTGCAAATGTTTCTCCTTTGCAGAGGCTTGTGAACATTAGAAAGAGAAAACGTAAGACGAGGGACGAGATGTTCACGGAGCTGCAGATGTCCGCCCAGGCTGATAGAGCACAGCAGAATGCGTGGAGGCAGTCAATGTCGGAGATGAGAAAAGCCCAACATGAACGAGAGGAGAGGTGGCGGGCTGAAGACGATAGGTGGCGTCAGCTTGCAGACAGACGGCAAGAGGCAATGCTCCGTCTGCTGGAGCATCAAACTGATATGCTCGAGCGTATGGTTGAGTTGCAGGAAAGGCAGCAGGAGCAGAGACCGCCGCTACAGCCCCTGTGTAACCAACAGCCCTCCTCCCCAAGTTCCATAGCCTCCTCACCCAGACGCCCAAGAACACGGTGGGGGGGCCTCCGTCCACCCAGTCACTCCACCCCAGATGATCGCCCAAGCATCAGAAGGCTGGGCTTCAATAAGAGTTAAAGTTTTAAAATGCAGTGTGTCCTTTTCCATCCCTCCTCCCCCACCCATCCCAGCTACCTTGGCAATTATCCCCCTACCTCTGTAAGGAACTAATAAAGAATGCATGAATGTGAAAAAACAATGACTTTATTGCCTCTGCAAGGGGGAGGGGAGGGTGGGGTGGGGTGGTTGGTTGGTTTACAGGGAAGTAGAGTGAACCGGGTCGGGGGGGGGGGGTTGGAGGGTTCATCAAGGAGAAACAAACAGAAGTTTCACACAGTAGCCTGGCCAGTCACAAAACTCGTTTTCAAAGCTTCTCTGATGCGCACCGCGCCCTGCTGTGCTCCTCTAACCGCCCTGGTGTCTGGCTGCGCGTAATCAGCGGCCAGGCGAGTTGCCTCAACCTCCCACCCCGCCATAAAGGTCTCCCCCTTACTCTCACAGATATTGTGGAGCGCACAGCAAGCAGCAATAACAATGGGGATATTCTTTTCGCTGAGGTCTGAGCGAGTCAGTAAGCTGCGCCAGCGCGCTTTTAAACGTCCAAATGCACATTCCACCACCATTCGGCACTTGCTCAGCCTGTAGTTGAACAGGTCCTGACTCCTGTCCAGGCTGCCTGTGTACGGCTTCATGAGCCATGGCATTAAGGGGTAGGCTGGGTCCCCAAGGATCACGATAGGCATTTCAACATCCCCAATGGTCACTTTCTGGTCCGGGAAGAAAGTCCCTTCCTCCAGCTTTCGAAACAGAGCAGAGTTCCTGAAGACGCGAGCATCATGTACCTTTCCCGGCCATCCCACGTTGATGTTGGTGAAACGTCCCTTGTGATCCACCAGGGCTTGCAGCAGCATTGAAAAGTACCCCTTGCGGTTTACGTAGTCGGTGGCTTGGTGCTCTGGTGACAAGATAGGGATATGGGTTCCGTCTATCGCCCCGCCACAGTTTGGGAATCCCATTTCAGCAAAACCATCCACTATTGACTGCACGTTGCCCAGAGTCACTACCCTTGCTATCACCAGGTCTTTCATTGCCCTGGCAAATTGGATCACAGCAGCCCCCACAGTAGATTTGCCCACTCCAAATTGATTCCCGACTGACCGGTAGCTGTCTGGCGTTGCAAGCTTCCACAGGGCTATCGCCACTCGCTTCTCAACTGTGAGGGCTGCTCTCATCTTGGTATCCTGGCGTTTCAGGGCAGGGGAAAGCAAGTCACAAAGTTCCATGAAAGTGCCCTTACGCATGCGAAAGTTTCGCAGCCACTGGGAATCGTCCCATACCTGCAGCACGATGCGGTCCCACCAGTCTGTGCTTGTTTCCCGGGCCCAGAATCGGCGTTCCACGGTATCAACCTGCCCCAGTGACACCATGATTTCCACATTGCTGGGGCCTGTGCCTTGTGAGAGGTCTATGGCCATGTCAATTTCCTCATCACTCTCGTCGCCGTGCTGCAATCGCCTCCTCGCCTGGTCCGGGTTTCGCCTTGGCATGTTCTGGCTCTGCATATACTCCAGGACAATGCGCGTGGTGTTCATAGTGCTCATAATTGCCGCGGTGATCTGAGCGGGCTCCATGATCCCAGTGCTAGCTATGGCGCCTGGTCAGAAAAAAGGCGCGAAAGTAGTATCTGATGGACCAGGAGAAGGAGGGCGGGAGGGAGGGAGGGAGGGAGGGAGGGCCGAGTGACGACATGGCGTACAGGTACAGGAACAGGGAGAAACACAAACAACTGTCACACAGAATGGCCCCCCCAAAGATTAAACTGGAAACCCTGGGCTTAGCAGGCCGTTGATTTCACGGAGGAAGGGGAAGCAAATGAACACAGAACAAATCTATTTTTTACATCTTAAGGTGGCAGCCGACGCTGCAGCATGAGTGACAGCCATACCAGTATGATGATGATGGGTACCAATCATAATATACCATCATCTGCCAAAAGGCAAGGGGCTGCTGCTGTGTAGCAATGCAGCCCCACGTCTGCCAGCCCCACGTCCGCCAGCACCCAGCATCGCCCTCGGCCTCTTCTGGGTGCTTAGCAGACAATATTGGGCAATTGGCAGAAAATAGTATATTATGACTGGTAACCGTCATCATCAAAACAGTAGCATGTCTGCCCAGGTGGCCATGATTGACAGCCATACCAGTATGACGACGACGGGTACCAGTCATAATATACCATCGCCTGCAAGGGGCTGGTGCAATGCAGCCCTACGGCTGCCAGCCCCACGACTATCACTCATGCTACACCGTCTACCGCCAAAAGGCAGTTAGCAGCTGCTGCTGTGTAGCAATGCAGTCCCACGTCTGCCGGCACCCAGAGGACATATGGTGACGGTGAGCTCAGCTGAGCTGAGCGGGCTCCATGCTTGCCGTGGTATGTTGTCTGCACAGGTAACCCAGGTAAAAAGGCGCGAATCTATTGTCTGCCGTTGCTGTGACGAGGGGGGAGGGGCCTGACGACATGTACCCAGAACCGCCCGCGACACTGTTTTGCATCATCCGGGCATTGGGATCTCAACCCAGAATTCAAAGAAAAGGCGCGAACCGCTTCTCGGCTCGAGCTGTGGCGCAAACGTAGTATCTGACGGCCTAGGGGAAGGAGGGAGGGGGGCCGAGTGACGACATGGCGTACAGGCACAGGGAATTAAAATAAAGAACGGTGGCTGTGCATCAGGGAGAGACACAAACAACTGTCACAGACTGGTCCCCCCCAAAGATTAAACTGAAAACCCTGGGTTTAGCAGGCCGTTGATTTGACCGAGGGAGGGGGAAGCAAATGAATACAGAGAAAATCTATTTTTTTACATCTTAAGACGACGGTGCAGCGTGACTGATAGCCCTCGGCATCTTTCTGGGTGCTTGGCAGCAAATACGGGGCGGTGTATGACGATGGTCTTCAGGCCTATTGCACGAGCTGCTGCTCAGGGAAGACTCTGCTAATGTGCGATGACCCGACTTGTAATAGGCCGGCTAACAGTCATAATACACCATTTACTGCCAAAAGGCAAGCCCCACGGCTGCCAGCACCCAGATCGCCGATGAAGGCTACCAGTCTACTGCACCGTCTACCGCCAAAAGGCAGTTAGCAGCTGCTGCTGTGTAGCAATGCAGTCCCACGTCTGCCGGCACCAAGAGGACATATGGTGACGGTGAGCTCAGCTGTGCTGAGCGGGCTCCATGTTGTCTGCACAGGTAACCCAGGTAACCCAGATAAAAAGGCGCGAATCTATTGTCTGCCGTTGCTGTGACGGGGGAGGGAGGGGCCTGACGACATGTACCCAGAACCGCCCGCGACACTGTTTTGCATCATCCGGGCATTGGGATCTCAACCCAGAATTCCAAGGGGCTGCGGAGACTGCGGGAACTGTGGGATAGCTGTGGGATAGCTACCCATAGTGCAATGCTCCGGAAGTCGACGCTAGCCTCGTACTGTGGACGCGGTCTGCCGACTAGAGCACCTAGAGCATTTTATTGTGTGGACATACACAATCGGCTGTATACAACCGATTTCAATAAAACCTGCTTCTATAAATTCGAACTAATTTCGTAGTGTAGACATACCCTCAGTCATGTTAACTTACATTGGTAGCTTTGGTAACTGTCTGAGTTAATGTTCAATATAGACGGCAGACATTGGCCCCTTATTTAGTTTTGTTAACCCAAACTCTTCCTTTCCCATTCATTTATTGTTAAACAAAGTCCACATTTTGAATCTAACCACTTGACAATGTCCCTCTCAATGTTTTTAAGCCACTATTCTAGAGTTACCATAGCTGTTGTCCTCTCTAGCCAACTCTCTGTGTGGGGTCTTGTTAATGACAGGGATGAAATCTGGGGTGGGAGTTTCTACATAGCAACTGTTGATACAAAATTTAATAGTCATAAGGATCATTTCTGGAAAATAGTTATTAATTGCTCTTCCCTTTGTTGATGATCCTTCTTACTGAAGCCATTAACTAACAAATCTGCCAGGCATATCTATTTAATCACAAACACAGAAATAATGTCCTAATTATCTGGCGACTCATGAGAGCTGTGTGGGGAGGAAAAGTTTACGCCTACAAAGAATTTTGTTCCTTTTCAATTTTCACTGTTTCAAATGGGAGGCAGAAAAAAGTATGTTTTTTTATTTTTATTTTTGTGTTTTGTGTAAATAAAAGAAACAGTAGTTTTAATTCACCTCATACAAGTACTGTAGTGCAATCTCTTTATCGTGAAAGTGCAACTTACAAAGATAGATTTTTTTTTGTTACATAACTGCACTCAAAAACAAAACAATGCAAAACTTTGGAGCCTACAAGTCCACTCAGTCCTACTTCTTGTTCAGTCAGTCGCTAAGACAAACAAGTTTGTTTACAGTTACAGGAGATAATGCTCCCACTTCTTATTTACAATGTCACCAGAAAGTGAGAACAGGCGTTCGCATGGCATTTTTGTAGCCGGCATTGCAAGGTATTTATGTGCCAGATATGCTAAACAGTCATATGCCCCTTCATGCTTCAGAAACCATTCCAGAGGACATGCTTCCATGCTGATGACACTCATTAAAAAAATAATGCAGGAATTAAATGTGTGACTGAACTCCTTGGGGGAGAACTGTATGTCTCCTGCTCTGTTTTACCTACATTCTGCCATATATTTCATGTTATAGCAATTTTATGTTATAGCAATGACACAGCACATGTTGTTCATTTTAAGAACACTTTCATTCAAATTTGACAAAACACAAAGGTACCAATGTGAGATTCCTAAAGATAGCTATAGCACTTGATCCAAGGTTTAAGAATCTGAAGTTTCTTCCAAAATCTGAGAGGGATGAGGTGTGGAGCATGCTTTAAGAAGTCTTAAAAGAGCAACAGTCCGATGTGGAAACTACAGAACTGAACCACCAAAAAGAAAGATGCTGGTTGCTTTGACTCAGATGATTAAAATGAAATTAGTCAGTCCACACTGCTTTGGATCGTTATCGAGCAGAACCCGTCATTGTCATGGACACATATTCTCTGGAAAGGTGGTTGAAGCATGAAGGGACATAAGAATATTTTGCGCACCTGGCATGTAAATATCTTGCGACGCCAGCTACAACAGTGCCATGCAAACAACTGTTGTCACTTTCAGCTGTTATTGTAAACAAGAAGCGGGCAGCATTATCTCCTGCAAATGTAAATAAACTTGTTTGTCTGAGCGATTGGCTGAACAAGAAGTAGGACAGAGTGGAGTTGTAGGCTCTAAAGTTTTACATTGTTTTGTTTTTTGAGTGTAGTTATTTTTTGTACATAATTCTACATTTGTAAATTCAACTTTCATGATAAAGAGATTGTATTACAGTACTTGTATGAGGTGAATTGAAAAATATTATTTCTTTTGTTTTTCACTGTGCAAATATTTGTAATCCAAAATAATATAAAGTGAGCACTGTACACTTTGTATTGTGTGTGGTAATTGAAATGAATACATTTGAAAATGTAGAAAACATCAACAAATATTTAAATAAATGGTATTCTATTATTTTTTAACAGTGCTATTAATCGCACGATTAACCATGATTAATTTTTTTAACCACACGATTAATCAAAATTAATTTTTTAAATCACTTTACAGCCCTAATTCCATACATCCAAACTGTGACACTATAAGAATGTTGCAAATCTAGACACAGATTCCATGCCCAAGCATAATACTATATAATGTAGAATATAATATTGCTACACTAAGCTATTTTCCCTCAAAACCAATAATTTGGTGGACTTCATGTACTTTGAAAACTGTATGGCTGATATACACTGCACAGTTCAGAACATGGGGCAACTCTCCATGTTGTTTCTGAGACACATTGAAAGGGTGGGAA
This sequence comes from Malaclemys terrapin pileata, assembly GCF_027887155.1. NCBI lineage: Eukaryota > Metazoa > Chordata > Testudines > Emydidae > Malaclemys > Malaclemys terrapin. The sequence goes on along the minus strand of NC_071506.1, from coordinate 219,098,651 downwards.
CGCAGTTACTGCAGCTGAACCAGAACCTCAACTGGTGTAAGTCAGCATAGCTCAGGGATCTGGCCCTAAAATCATTTGACATTCATTAGGACTTAGCAAAATAAATAAATAAAAAATAAAGATGCTCAAATAATTTGCTTTTATGTGCAACTGGAAAACTATGATATCAGATGTTTAAAATGCATGTTCTAGATGTGCTATCATGCATGGCTCATCCTCTTATTGCTAATTTATTCAGTGTTGCCTCAGTAATTATGCTGAATAATTACCCAGTGAATTGAAATTCAACATTACAAGTGCAACCTTTCTTAGTGATCTACCGTTTCTGATCTTATCAATGAAACAGTGTAATACTGTAATGTGCTGCTTTTCATACATCTCATATAGAAACACTATTTACCCAAATTAAACAAAATGATTCAGGAGAAAAATCTCTCTAGCAATTATAACCACCATCTGCAGTATTTGTAGAAGGACTATTTTTTAGAAAGTAATTATTTAAAATTGGGCAGAACCCTAAAAATGAATGTCTGAAGACACAATCATTGTGCTAATTAGGCACACTAGAACAAAATGCAAGGAATTGTAAAACTAGACTAAACCTGTGCACACGTGTTTGTGTATACATATTTTACATACACAAAAACTACATTAAAAGAACATTATTATGGTTACAAAATCAAGCGTTCAAAAGTTAGGAAATGCCAGAATTAAGGTTGCCTGGGCAAACCTTAATTTGCCCAACTTACGTGTTTGTATTATGATACAGTCTTTAATTTCATCACATGCTTTTTCCTCAGGACACCCCTGCCTCATTCAGTGCCCCGAATGGACAGTGCTCACTTAATGAACAGCTGTTTAATATTATGTTTCTTCCTCGTTACTCAAAGTGTGGCCCTGGGCCTTATTTACCGCACACTAACCAAACCCTGCTCTGAAAACAGAATTATTAGTTTCCTCCTGGGCTTTTCTGTGGCACTAATCAGTATAGTAAGTGAGTGCTTCACAAATATTAAATTAATGCCCAACACCCCTCTGAGATGGGCAAGTATTATCCCTTATTTACAGACAGGGAGCTGAAGAACAGGGAGGTGAAAGTCAAAAGTATCCATTCATTTTGGATGCCCAATCTGAGATGCCAAGGACCTGATTTTTCAGAGTACTTAGTGTTATGCAGTAATTAATATGTTTAAAGCACAGCTCCCATTGACTTCAGTTGCAGCTGAGAGTACTCAGCGCTTCTGCAAATCAGACAGCAAGGCATCAAATTGGGCATTCTGAAAGCGAAGAACACACCTTGTTCTTCACTTTCAGAATGTGAAAAACACAAAACACGTTTGTGACCACCTGTGAAAAAAATGGTTTAAGTGACTTGATTAACTTCACACCGGAACTCTGTGGCACAGGCAGTGATAGAGTCCAGTTCTCTAGAGCAACACTCAACTGCCTGAACTGTGAGATCCTCCTTTATTTCCTGCAGGTTTCAGAGTAACAGCCGTGTTAGTCTGTATCCGCAAAAAGAAGAACAGGAGTACTTGTGGCACCTTAGAGACTAACAGATTTATTAGAGCATAAGCTTTCGTGGACTACAGCCCACTTCTTCGGATGCAGAAATATGAAGTGGGGAGCAGATGAGAGAGAGAACAAAGCACCCATCACAGATGTTTGTCATGTCATTTAATGCACTACCGAAAGGTGCTCAGATGCTACAGTGATGAAGGCAGTATACATACATACAGAAATTAGAATAGACTGTGGTACCTTAATTTAAGGTCCACACATACATCATGTTGGTTTTCTAACCATAAAAGAATAAAAGAGCTCAAGCTTAAAGTACTGAAAACAATGGGATTTTTTTTTGTAGGTACTGTGGAAAAAGTGGTATTTCAGGAGACTTAAATGAGGAGAGGCAGAGGTAATCATATTATTAAACATATAACAACGTCCTAAAACAATGAAAGGGAGAAATGTTAAGCTTTCTGTAAAGATACCAATAAAGTTAAAATTCTAACATTTTCAAAGTCTCATTGTTTCACAAGTTCAACCAAGAATGAAGCACATATAAAGTCTGGAGAAAACAACATAATAATAAAAAGCTAAGAGCATTTTCAAGCTTAGTCTTTAAGATAGGGTCCGGAACAAAAGGTCAGAAAGCGTAATGAAGATTACATAACTCATTCCCAATATGATTGTTCAAATGTTCATATGTGAATGAACTTTGAAAAACTGGACCAAAGGTTATAATTGTTTTTAGTGACAGTGGATCCTTTTAATAACTCCTAGTAAACAAAAGCAGGATGTTTGCCAGACAAATTTTATTAATTTCTACAGAATTGGGCCCTGAAAGGAACGTTTCCTCAGAGTGCATGAGAGTCCAAAAAGGCCATTACAGTCTATTACATACACACATTTGAAAAAATTGTTAATGGAAAGGCATGTTTAGGGACTGAAGAATAATTCTCACTGTTAATCATGAGGGCTGCATTGCATTATGCCAGTACTGCTATGCCCAGATAGGCAATTTTTAAAAACACTTCTTATTTATGCAATAGAGTGTAAGGATTCCAAAAAAGCCATTATAATCCAACATGCTATATGTGATTAGAATATTTTAAAAATGTTGAATTCTTACCTGCGAGAATTCAAACAACATTATAATATATTCTATAGTGTCTAAGACTTTTCAGTATTTAAACACTTTATAGAATGTGTCTTTATAAGTAAGGTAAAAGTAAACCATTGAGAAGAAGTTACTGTACATAAATAGCAAGCATCTTGCAAAGCTAAATGTCTTAAAGGGACGGTGTCAACTGGAGTTATTCAGTTAATTTTAAAAAGTAGTTTCAAGCAGGCCCAGATTGAGACATAGAGAACATCTACACTTGCAAGTGTATACAGCTACAAGAGTGGTTTTGGGCCGTGCCATAACCCCCCTTACTGTCCACATCTGAAGCCCTGAAGCACATTCCTGGAGGACAGTGCAGGTATGTACATGTCTCTGCTGTGGCATGGCCCATCCCCTTTCTACAGTGCAGTATGAAGGGGGGCAAAGGGGGCATACCAGGTCACCAGTATTGATAGTCCTCCAGGGCCATTCCCACAATGCATCAATCCTTTTGCTGCCTGATCCTTACCCAAAGGTACTGAAGTCCCTTTACCAGCAGTACTAATGACCTGTGCTAAGTACTTCAGAACAGTTTTCTGCTGAAATCTATTGATCAGTACAGGTGATCATGGATCAAGTTCCAAGGGCAGATGCCTGGTCTCTGGAGCACACCTGGGAACTGATCAGTGTTTGCTCAGAGTACACCTTCCTCCACAACTTCGCCCGAGTTGGCTGGAACATTCATCTGTACCAGGAGATTTCATGGCAGCTGGAGGAGGCTGCCATTCACCGGACTCTGTCCCAGCACCGGGAACACATGAAGCACCTGAGGCTCCTGAAGGACTCAAACAATCGCTCTGGGAGGGGACCTAGCTCATGCCCCAGCTATGATGAGTTGGACTGGGTGCTTTCCAGGGCTCTGGGCACAGAGCCCAAGGTCACTCACAATCCCCTCCTCAACCCCACACCTGTTTCATCATACAATGGGATGCCGATGAGGGGCAAGACGAGGAGGCAACGGGGACCTCTGAGGAAGCCCTGAGAGGAGAATGTGATTCTTCTCCTATAGCCCAGCAGACCCCCTTGAGGAGCCTGAGGAGGCCCTGAGCTGCAGCAGAAACCAGAACCTGAGGCTGGTAAATCACAATACATCCCCACACAACCTGGAAATATCCCTTCTTGTTCCAGTGATACATGCCTGAAGCTGCCTCTTGCCCCACCACCACACCCTACCTCAGTCCATCCTGACATGGTCCCTGAGCAAGACACAGTTGCAAATAAAAGGTTTTATTGAAATCTCAAGAACCACTGTAAAACATTTATCATCAACTGTAGCAAATTATTAACAAGCAGTCCCTGTGCTCCTGGTTGTCTGTGAATTTTTCAGCCAGCACTCTGAATGGCGATAGTCCCTAGGCAGAACCTGCTGGGGCAGAAGTGATGAGGTAGAATGTGGGTTCTGAAAAGGTCCAGGTGGGGAAAGAACAGTTTTATGATACTTATGGCTGCTCAAAGACCAACAACCACTCCTCTCCCTCCCCACCTATTTCCTTCAGCCTGTGAATGGGAGCCAGGGGAGTGGGAGGGAGGGACTGGTGGCTCAGGTGTCAGTCTGGAAAGGGAAAGAAAACTATTTATTTGTCCAAAGAAAGTCAGAGCCGTCTGTTAACCCTGTGACTATTTCAAATGTTTTGTATCATTCCCAGTCCCTGGTGTCTGTCCTCTCCCCACACTGAACAGCTCTGCAGAAGCAAGGAGAAGTAAGTGTGGGTGAAGCATCCACTCCAGGGATTGCACAAACACAATTCCAAGTCCTTCACCAGTGGAGAGGTGATTGGCTTGTAGTGTTAACCAAAACTTCAGTGAAGAAGATACATCTGTTTCCATGTCCCTTTCAATACTGTTCAGGGGACATGGGCCGGACCTAGGAGGTAGGTGGATGTCTGTTCCTCTTCCATGGCAATTCTGCCTGCTAGCATAGAATACAGTCAATTTCCTCTCAAATAGCCACTCAGTCCTGTAAGACTAATTCTGCAAACTTTTGGCATAGCAGAAATTTAAGCTGGTTTCCTGAGGTTTAAAAGCAGGGCAAATGTGCTGGGCTCAATTTCGTAGTTCACCAAACCCCTCCAGTCAGCAATATATAGAGGGGTCACCATTATCAGAAATGTCCCTCTAGCATAGGTGGCTGAGTGTCCTCCACAGTCAGGGCCGGCTCTAGGTTTTTTGCCGCCCCAAGCAAAAAACAAAAACAAAAAACCAAACAACCTCCGAGAGCGCCTGGTATGCGCTCCTGAAATTGTGCCGCCGCCCAAGCACATGCTTGGTTTGCTGGTGCCTAGAGCCGGTCCTGTCCACAGTATTGGAAAGCCACCTCTCTTTTCCATTCCGGTACCTTCAAATAACTATGTTCTCCAGCCTTTAAAGAACACAAAGGTGACATGGTAACATCGCCCTGAAGGAACCAAACCCCACCCCAAGCAGTCCATCCATGCACTGTAAACATTACAACATTTTAATAAAAGTCCTGCAGGCATCTTACCATTTTTAACCTCTGCTCCTTCCTCCTGTGCTGCAAAAGTAGTCTGAAGGATGGCGGCTGTAACAGCTGCATTCCCAGGATTCTAAAAAGCATCACTGTTGTGGCTTTTGGAAACAGAGTTGTGTTACATGTGGGGATTTAGGATATTTTGTTTGACTTGGCAGGACATTCCAATGCCAAGAGGGAACCTATTCTGCCAGGAGGGCAGGAGCAGCACTGCAGGGAGAGCAGTGGAAGCTGCTGAAGGACTCTGTAGGATCTACTTGTTGGCATAGACAGAAGGAGTCAGGAGCAGTTGGACTTTCTTAGGGCAAGGGAGGATCAGGCTCTTAGGCAAGATGAGGCATTTGACAAATGAAGAGTCAGCACAGGCAATGGGACTGTGCAAAGAGGGAACAGGACTCTGCGCTCATGTAGTCCCTAATCCAATTGGTGGCAGAATGTTTTCAGGGCCCGCCCACTACTCTTGCCACAGCTCCTTTCCCAGAACAGTCTCCTCCTCCTGCTCCCCCTTCTTCTCATCCTCCAGCTGATACTCAGGCTGCTGCCTAGGCAGCATCTCCCCCTGCCACCCTTCATCAGGGAACAAAATGCTGGATGCCCAGCACAAAATACTCCGCTTGCACCCAAAATCCCTCACATGGGAACCACTAGAGCATGGAGGAGGGGAATGACAAGCCCCATTCTGTTGCTGTGGCTTAGTCCCCAAACCCCACACAGGAGATGTCCACACTTGTCACTACCCACGATATTCTCCAGATGTTCCCCCCCTTCTCAGGGCAAGGACAAGGGCATGGAGACACCTCGACAGAATTGGTTGCCCACTTCTGTGAGAATATGGCTTTTGGTGGGGGGGTTCATTTGTTCCTGTTACAAACCGTTTTAGCTCTATGTCCCATGTATATGTGTAAATAAAAGTTACTGTTCACTTCACTTGTGTATGCACCTTGTTTTCCCAAGTATGAATAATGCGATAATCCCCAGAGGTTTGGGATGAGGTAGCAGTATTCACAGCACAAGACTGCGATTTCTGTTAAAATCTGGTTCCATGGACATGCTAACAATTCTGGACCTTCCACAACCCCTTCCCCTTACCCCCAGCTGTGAATTGGCTAATGTTTAAAAGAAAAGGAGGGTGGGTGGGGAGCTCATAATAATGATGTATGCTGTGAAATAACTGTTGCTTGTCCAAAGCACCACAATGAAAATCGGAGGACAAGTTAATTGAAACATCTTTATGTGTCTGTTGATAATTAAGTGAGAATATAGACAAAGGAAAAAACGTAACAGTGAAGGTACCTAACAGCCAAGTGCTTTAATGACTCCCTACCCCACCAAACAGTTCCCACTTGCAGTCATGTGAGCTGTCATGCTGTGGGAGCAATCCAACATAGCACCTGATAAGAGCTTTGAGCTATAGTGGCAGACAGAAAACGTGTAAGGAAGAAATGTATTAATTCCCTACCAAAACCTTTCAGAACTTTTTAAAAGTACTGTAAAAATGCTTAATGGCTCCCCATAAAACTACCTGAAACACAACAGTTAACATGAAACAAAACCATTGCTGAAGGATGATATTAAAGTGTGTTAAAAGTCCCCATAGCACAAAACCACAGCCAAAGCTGTTAAGATTCAGGGTCCTCCCCAATTGTCTGATTTCAGTTAGTACATCAGCTGCAGGGGATCAAAACCCACCCCAAGGTATCTCACAACAGAAGGCAATGCTCTACTGAGCTTGTCAAGCAGCACCACAGTGTCACAATAATGTACCTTGGCACAGTCCCAGGTAAGCTTCTGGCTCCCCACTGGTCCATTATGTGCGAGCTCACATCATCACAAATTTCTCTGGTTTCCTGGGAACCAGAAGCAGTGTGCATGCGGGTGAGATCAGTTTGCCTGTACTGAATTTGAAAAGCAATTGTGTCCTGTGCCCACTCCTCGCGGAAGTATTCCCCTTTAGCCTCACATATGTTATGCAAAGCACAGTATATCACAATAATCCAAACAGTACAGGACCCCCTGGCATCCCAGTGGGTCCAGAGGCATCACCAATGGTAGTTTGTTCTGCAGCTACTCAGTCTGCAGTACAAATCCCTTGTTCTTGGGTCAGCAATGTCGGGGTGCAGCTTCACGAGCCATGGTAGCACCAGGTATTTGGGGTCCCCCAAAACAAATGTCGGCATGGAAACACCATACATAGTCATGCCTTTTCGGGGGAATAAAGTCCCTTCTTTCCCCCTACGGTACAACCCTGATCTCCTGAGCACTCTGGCATCATGGATCTTTCATGCATGTCCATTGTTCGTGTTCATGAACCGATGACCCCTGTGGTTCACTAAGCCTTGGAGAACCAGTGGATAGTAATCTTTGTGCTTCATGTAGTCATTGGCCCCTTTTAGTGGGCAAAATACAGGGATGTGTGTTCCATCAATGGCCCCCACACTGTTCAGAAAACCCTATCCTCTGAAATCCCGCTATAATTTCAGGGACTTTGGTTTATGGCCACCACCAGCGGGCAGATCGCAGTATTGAGAACCTGGCAAACCTGTACAACCACTACCCTAACAGCTGACTTCCCAACCTTGGACTGGTTGGCAACAGACCAGTAGCTGTCAAGTGTTGCCAGATTCCAAAGGGCAAAAGCCATCTGCTTCTGCACTGATATAGGTTTCCAAAATCAAGTGATCTGGTGCTGGAGGGTTAGTGCAACTCAATGAAGGTCTGCTTCCTCATTCTGAAGTTCTTCAGCCCTCATCATCATCCCAGGTTTCGAATATGATGTGGTCCCACCACATCGTGCTGGATCTCTGTGACCAGAAATAATGGTCAATCCATGTGTTACCATGGCAATTCTAGCATTCAAAACATCTGTTGCACGGGACCTGACTGGATTGTCATTCCTCCTTTGGGTCAGCAGTCTTCACCCTCTGACAACTCTCCGAACCAATTCTGTCCAGTATGTGATACTGCAGTGCATAAACATTTGTCCCAAGAGCAGGAGCAGAAGCAGGAACGCATCTTCTTGGACTTGCTCCATTTCCCCAACACTGTTTGGCAGAAGGGAGAGATGAGCAGGAGCAGCTATCATCAAATGCCTGAAGGCAGCAACATGCAGCAAAGCATTTCTTACAGCATCTGCTCTGGCACACAGAACTTTGGAATGCTGCCCCTGAAATTTTAGTGTTAATTTCACATACCAAAAAAGGGCAGTGTGGATATGGGTATTTGCCTGTGTGCAGCGTGTTCCCTTGCCGAGCACAGTATATGTGGACACTCAGCATGGGTACGTGGTATACACTCTAGCAGTATGCACACATGTAACTGTTTACAGTCACAAGTGTAGAAACAGCCATAGGCACTATAGGACCTGACTCCTGGAGTCACTAAGTTGTCAGAATCTCAGCTTTAATTTAATTTATGTTTCTAGTGCTTATGGTTGTGAAGAACACCTTGAACACATGGCCTTAGTGTAACAATGCAGTGGTGTTTGCCTGATTCTGCAGACAGCTTGAAACAATAGTTTCTGAAAGGTGGCAACTGACCCATTCATCCCAGCCATTGTCTAGTCTAGGATAAAAGGGACTCTTTTTAAAAGGGTTAGCTAACATGTTCCATCTCACACATTTTAAAACCTTAGCATAGACAGGGCAAGCTGTATTTTAACGTGTTAGCTGGTCGAGCATCCAATAATTAAAATGAAGGGTCTGGGACCACATGCTTGGCAGGTATTAAAGTCCCTTTCTTTCACCAGAGTGACATAAAGTGAACATAAAACATTCCTGATGAGCACCTGAGAACTTCCTCTCTGTCTGGCTTGAAAACTTGTCTCTCTCACAAGCAGAAGTTGGTCTGGACTTACACACAACTATGAGAGCCTCCATTAAGAGAGTGCTCCTCAGTGTTCTGTCCCTTGCAACACATCAAATTCTGTGGTTTAGTTATTGCTGTTTAAGAAGAATGTTCTCATAGAAAGGAAATGAATTTTTATTTTTCTCCTATACACAGTGGTTGCTGCTGGAATTCATACACTGTGGCAACTGGCACATTTGCAGACTACAAATCAAGCACCAGAAGCAATTATCACAAGGGGTATTCCAAGTGGCTAGTAAACAAAGCCTGGCTGAAGGCATTACCGAAAAACACATTACTGGGGCTCATTGTCAAAATTCTGCTTCAAAGCCTCTCTGATTCAAATATCCCCCCATTATGCTCCTCTAATAGCTCTGATATCTGGCTGTTCTAAATCAGCTGCCAGACAATCTGCCTCAATGCACCATCCCTGGGGAAATTTTTCCCACTTACATTCACAAATATTATGCAAAGTACAGCAGGCTGCTATGACCATGGAATTATTTTCCACATTGAGGTCTAACCTGCCATATAGGCAGCGCCAGCGAGCCTTTAATCTGCCAAATGCACATTCAACAGTCATTCTGCAACTGCTCAGCCTGTTACTGCTATCAAGGTTTCTGGTGTAAGGCTTCATGAGCTGTAGCAGTAAGTGGTAGGCTGGGTCTCCCAGGATCACTATGTGCATTTCAACATCCTCCATTGGAATCTTCTGGTCTGGAAAGAAAGTCCCTACTTGCATCTTTTTGACCACCCTGCGCTGATATCAATTAAATGACCCCAGTGATCCACAAGCACCTGCAATACCACAGAGAAGTAGCCCTTTCCATTGATGTAATCTGTCACATGATGGTATGGGGCCAAAACTGGGATATGCGCAGTTAGGGAATACCATTGCCGCAAAGCCATCCACTATTTCACACACATTTCTCAGAGTAACAGTCCTTCATAGCAGAGTGAGATTAATGACTCTGCCCACTTGTGTGAACACAACTCACACGGTGGACTTTCCAACTGCAAACTGATTCTCAACTGACCAATAGCAGTCTGTAGTTGCCAGCTTTCACACAGTGATCACTGTGTGCTTCTCCACCGAGAGGTCAGCCCTCATTTTGGTGTCCTTGCGCTGCAGGGAAGGGGCGAGCTTTGCACATAGTTTCAGGAAGGTGCTACCACAATGCACTGCACTGCTCTTTGTGGCGTTGCAAGAGCTGCTAATGTGGCCATGCCAGTGCGCTTGCAGTTGACAGTGTAAACGCACAGCAGCGTTTTCTCTGCTGCAGTCTCTGAAGGCTGGTTTAACTCCCAGCACTCTACATCTGCAAGTGTAGCCATGCCCTTGTTTACATTTGCAGGAGATAATGCTGCCCATGTCTTATTTATAATGTCACCTGAAAGTGAGAACAAGCAGTCTCATGGCACTGATGTAGCCGGTGTCACAAGATATTTACGGGCCAGATGCGCTAAAGATTCTTATGTTCCTTCATGCTTCAACTACCATTCCAGAGGACATGCATCCATGCTGATGATGGGTTCTGCTCGATAACAATACAAAGCAGTGCAGAACAACACATGTTCATTTTCATTATCTGACCCAGATGTCAGCAGCAGAAAGTTGATTTTCTTTTTTGGTGGTTCGGGTTCTGTAGTTTCCGCAATGGAGTGTTGCTCTTTTAAGACTTCTGAAAGCATGCTCCGCACCTTGTCCCTCTCAGATTTTGAAAGGCAGTTCAGATTCTTGAACCTTGGGTCGAGTGCTGCAGCTATCTTTAGAAATCTCACACTGGTACCTTCTTTGTGTTTTGTCAAATCTGCAGTGAAAGTGTTCTTAAAACGAACAACATGTGCTGGGTCATCATCCGAGACTGCTATAACATGAACTATATGACAGAATGTGGGTAAAACCATGGAGCAGGAGACATACAATTCTCCTCCAAGGAGTTCAGTCAGAAACTTAATTACCGCATTATTTTTTTAGCGAGTGTCATCAGCATGGAAGCATGACCTCTGGAATGGTGGCTGAAGCATGAAGGGGCATACAAATGTTTAGCATACCTGGCACATAAATACCTTGCAATGCTGGCTACAAAAATGCCATGCGAACGCCTGTTCTCACTTTCTGGTGACATTGTAAATAAGAAGTGGGAGCATTATCTCCTGTAAATGTAAACAAACTTGTTTGTCTTAGCGACTGACTGAACAAGAAGTAGGACTGAGTGAACTTGTAGGCTCCAAAGTTTTGCATTGTTTTGTTTTTTAGTGCAGTTATGTAACAAAAAAAAAATCTATCTTTGTAAGTTGCACTTTCACGATAAAGAGATTGCACTACAGTACTTGTATGAGGTGAATTAAAAATACTGTTTCTTTTGTTTACCATTTTTACAGTGCAAATATTTGTAATAAAAATAATATAAAGTGAGCAGTGTACACTTTGTGTTCTGTGGTGTAATGGAAATAAATATATTTGAAAATGTAGAAAAACATCCAAAATATTTAATAAATTTCAATTGGTATTCTATTATTAACAGTGCGATTAATCACGATTAATTGTTTTAATCACAATTAATTTTTTTTGAGTTAATCACCTGAGTTAACTGCGATTAATCCACAGCCCTAGTTTTTTTCCATGGGACACAGCACGGCAGGTATCAAATTGCTGTTCAGATTTGCAGCTCATGAAATACTGCGTGGTCAGCCACATTGTGTTCATAACACTTATCACAAGACTAGAGAGCAGTGCAGGATCCATGCTCTCAGGCAGAGATGGCGGGTGCACAGTTTACAGGAGCTATTGAAAAACAGTGCAAAATGTAGTCATAAGCCCATGGAATGATCAGACCGATAAAAACTGTATCATGGGATGGTGAGCCCGTACCGAGGATGCACTGCAGTCTATTTCCCATTCCTACAACTCCTAGTGGCAGAAAGTGATGAGCTGCACACTGGGATAGCTACCCACAGTGCACTGCTCTCTCTCTCTCTCTCGCTTCTAGAGCACCACCTGTGGATATGCTCCGCCAACACAAGGAGCATTGTGTGAACATGCATAAGAAATGTAATTATAGCAGTTTATGATCATCGGCGTAACTTGTGTTGACTCAATTCGGTAGTGCAGACATAGCCTAAGCTTGAAAGCTTGTCTCTTTCACTAACAGAAGTTGGTGCAATACAAGATATTACCTCCCCCATCTTGTCTCTCGAATACCGTAGGATAGACACAAGAGAAGAGGACGAAGTGTGAAAACCATAATAAGGCCCTCATAGATACACTGTGGTAGCTTGTGAAGCAGAGAAATGAAAATAGACCTTTGTGCAGGTATTGCCTGAACAGTATCAGGATTTCCTTGGTGCTAAATTAGGAGAGATATAAGAGAGAGAGATACAACCAGAGGGTGTGATTCTTTGTTGGCCTGCACTTTCTATAGTCATTTACACCAGTGCAAAGTAGGGATAAAAACATTATCACTCTGATTTCTGCTTCAGTTCTTTTAGGATTAAAAAAGCAGGGGGAAAGTGAAAGGAAAATAGATTTACCACACATTGATGTTATTATAAAAATGTTGTCCCAGATTTTCTGAGATGAATTGTATTGTCCTCCAAACACAGGAAATCAAGAGCATGGCACAGACTTATTTAATTCTTCTGTTGCCTATAGAGTTAGATGTAGATCTTGTCACTCACTGATGATGCTAAATTGGTCAAAGATTCCCCTTTCTTCGGAAACTCAGTTTTCTTGCAAACAAGTTTTAAAAGAAGGTTGATGCGGGGGTTTCTATTACTATGCTAAATAAATACTAATACAGAAACACAATTTTTATTCACACTATGACTTCTGGTGAACAGAGCAGACTCACACCTGCAGTGTGTCTCCACAGCTGTGACTCCACTTAAAAAGTCTAATTTTCTATTGATTGCATTGAGGTTCATTCCATATCTCCTGTTGGACTTAGTGAGCAGATCATTACAGTGATCTTGAGCACAGTGAACAGCTCTGGAAAATATATTTACAGCTCATTCATTACCTAGAGTACTTTCTATCCTCTCCTACCCTACAAATGTGATGTATTAAATAATTCTCATCATGTTTTACATCATTTGGAAAAAGACGGAAATTAACAGTGTGCACTCTAGTGTAGAATGAGGCAATTTTATATTTTTTCCCTAAGAACAAACTAGGCTTGTTTGACTCTAAAATCAAAGCTTTAATCAAAATACAACTTTCTATTTTCAAGACAATTCCATTCCACCCCCACTTTTGTCCCTGACCTTTATTAAACTAGACCACCACAACTAAAAGGGGCACAATATTGAGTTTCATGGAAAGAATATTGATTTTTCTTCTGCAGTGCAATCTAAAATACTATACTGAAGATTCAGCACATTTTAGACAGACTTAGAGTGGCATCCTCCACTTTGTTCTGATGTAATTCACTAGGGCTATGTCTGGCCTTAAATGAAACTGATATTGGTCATTTGGTCTCTTGAATATATTTAATAATGAACCAAAGTATAATCAAGCAATTGACTACACAATCTATCATTAGATTAGTTGTGTCCTTTCTTTTTAATATTAATTTTTGACATATAGGTGTCTCTGACTGACCCTCTCCCTTTTCCTCATGTTTGCAGGTAGAAGCTCTGGCTAGATAGACTCCGACATCTTAGAAAGGGTGGAAGGCACCAGGTAAAGTAGCAGCTGCTTGAAGGACTTGAAGATGATCAGGAGACAGGTGCACCTATACCCACCAAAATGATCTGATTCTATGTATCTGTCTAGGTGCTTCTATGGCTCTCATCACCATAGCATCTGGGCACCTCAAAATCATTCATGGATTTGATCCTCCTGACAGCCTTGTGAGGAAGGGATATAATATCCTCATTTTACATTTGGGAACTGAGGCCCAGGGTAACTTAAAGTGATTGGCCTGAGTTCACGTAGGAAGACTTTGTCTTAAAGCGGAATTGAGTCCCACTACATTGCTCTATCCAGTGCTTCCTAACAGGTCAGGGGAGAAATATTTCCACCTGCCACAGAAGAGAGACAGCAAGAGGTTTGGGCATCACTACCTTGCCAATAGTGGTGTTGGAACAATGTTTATAGTTGGGGTGCTGAAAGTCATTGAACAAAACTGTAAACCCTGTATAGGATGGAAACCACTTCAAGCCAGAGGGTGCTGCCGCAGCCCCAATGACCATAGTTCCAGCACCCCTGCTTGTCACCTTAATCTACAACAGCATTTGGGGGGGGGGTGGGCAGGTAAAGTGGTGGTGGAGAATGTCTGGAAAGGAGCACTTGTGACATCTCACAAGAGCCCCAAGAGGCTGGGGCACCCCTGGGAGCAGGGAAAAACAATCCCCCCTTTATCAATGGATGGGGGCCAGAGAGAGAGAGAGATGTGTGTGTGTTTGGAATTCTGAAGGAGAGCCCACCGAACAGAAGCTCCCCGCAGAGCTGCCAGCACCCTGATAACCCAGGACCCTCTTCACTCCAGGATGGTATGTATGCATCGCCCACTCCCCAAGGGAGGGCTCTTAGATGTGGGCAAATCCCCTTTCCCTCTCTCAACAGCAGATCGAAGAACTACCGGGAGGAGAATGCACTGGGAGCCACTCTCTGTTCTGTAGCGACAGTAGGAGGTGCAAGCATTTCAACACTCAGAGTCAGGGTTACTATCCACCCCCCTGCAGTGCTCCAAACCTCTTCCCTGCTCCCCTCCCTGGTCTTCTTAGGAGTGCTACAAGCTCTTTCAGCAGCTGCTGCCCCCCATCTGGTACTACTCTTGCAATGGTGCAGGCCACTTGAACAGGGCTCCTGCCTGCAAACAGGAAGGGAAAAGGAGGGTTAGGAGCCTCAACTATAGAAACAGCAGTAAATAGTAAAATAGTGTATTTTCTTAATTCTAAGGATGGCTGTGCACTCTCACTGAGCCTTACTTTCATGAAAAATTAGCATTAGTAAAAAAGGGTAAGCATGCAGCTACCCTTTAAGCTACTAATCTGAATTCCACTTGGGAAAACCAAAATTAGCTAAATGCTTCGTCTTTATCTCAGAAAATGCTCCCTCTGTTCAAACTCTAGAAAAGAGCTGCACAGAGGAAGTCATATACAGTGTAAACAAAAGTGGTTGTTCCTGCCAAACCAGGAACTATGCTACATATTCTTGAGAGCCACCAACCGGCACCTAATCTATTAACCAGTTACATATCTACAGACACAGAGCACTCCAGTCACACACCCTTTCTCTGATGATTTCTCTGCGACCCCAGCCACCACTTAAATTTGTGTGTGACTGTAAAAAGACCACCACTGCATTTATGTTCTTTTTAACTCCTCTGTCTCTTTTTCTTTGAGTATAGAAATTGTATTAGAGAGTGACCATATGCAAAGAACTGAATCCATCCCCTCTGGAGCTTTGAGGGGTTCAGAACCAGATCTGACTCTGGGTCTTAACTTTGACAGTTAAGCCCATGTCTAGTACTTATATGAAAGTGTGTGTTTGCATGCAGTAGGGGATTTTTTGTGTGTGTTTATTCAGTGCTATTTAATACTGGTGATACAATACTTGGACCAAAGGCAAATACTCATTTTGGGGGGTATTCTACTGACAAAAAACTTGACAAACACCTTTTGGATACCAGGCAGGTCGGGTTTCCTGATTATTATTAACAGATAATGTGAGGTCATGAAGAGCATTTCCTTCCCAGGCCTGTCACTAATAAAGTCCAGCACCTCATCAAATCCATTCTAAATCTGAAGTTGATATTTGAATTTGGGCTCTTGTTTTGTCCAATATGGAGAACTGCTTATCAGCTCTCCAACTGGGACATCCACGATGACTGTGACATGAAAATCACAATGACATCTTCTGGCAGTAAGTGTCCCCCGTGAGGAACCTGCACAGAAACCATGGTATTCGATGAAGGGCACCAAAGATACACTACACGTGCTTGCATCAATACTTCTTGAACAGCATGAACACACTGCTAATGATGGTTAATTACTATGCAAATGCCCCATAACTGTGCTCCTCAAAAGCAAAGCATGGTATGCAGGGCATTTAAAAACAGAGAAATAAGAAATGATTTCTACTTACCATGGGTTACATGTTGAGAAAAGAAAAGGACTCAGTTCTTAGCTTCCCATCAAAACTTATGCTACTTACAATGATACAAATATAAAGAAGCAAAGTTACAACCTGAAACTAGCACACTACAAGTCCTGTGTTTCTATAATTATGCTTATGCTGTCTAAGATTAATCAAGCAAGTTAATGATGCAAAAAATTACATTTATAATCCAGTCTGAATACAGCTGTACTGCAAGCTACGATCTAAGTGCTATTAAGTTAAATGGAATTAATGGGCTGTCCCTGCCAATCTTCATATCTATCAGTTACTAATTAACATTCTTCTATAAAGAACAATTTGTGAAAAAAATATACAGAAGGAACAATGCTACCACTTGCAATATCCATTGCTGTTAAAGGACAGTCATATAGGCCATAATAGAAACACACTGTGTTCATTTCACCAGTGAACAAGAAACTGTCAAGTGGCACTGCAATCAGTAATATATTTTATGTAAAGTCATTTATTTTATACGGCAGCAAATTATCACTACCAAAGATGAACTTTTGTGGGAAATGTCGACTTCAGCTAATAATGGAAGGACTGAGCAGGAGAAGCAATAAAAACCTGGTAGTTAAATTAGCTACCAAAGAAAAATGAATGCAGTGTGTTATCTTTGTAGATAATGTAGCACATTTGTTACTTCCAACATACGACTCCCAACTTGATTACTAATTTTATTCTTTCAGTACTTGTATTAATTTTAATTGTTCCTGCCAAACCCTTATCACTATGCTCATTTGACTCTCTTTTGTTTTTGTCTTTATTACCTGTGAATATATGCTCTGCCACTTCACATGCCAGGAATTTAAAACAGAGACTAAATCTGGTAATAAGTACCAGAAATTCTTTTACTGTAGATATTGTGTGTCTTGACTCATTTAAAGAAAAATCACACTCAAATTAATGCCTCCATTAAAAGAAATCAAACTTTGTACCTATTGCATCTTAATGACAAGGTGTTTTGTTTTGTTTGGTCCAAGTTAGAATTACTTAGCAGTTTTAAATCAGCACTTACAAGTCTAAGCTTATTGAATGTATTGTGAGGAAAATCGTAAATGTCCTGAACTTACAATAAACTAAATTCTCTTACAGGAGAACATTCCAGATCATTAATGACATCAAAACACCACAAAGTTGGGACATCTTTAATCCTATATCTCCGAGCCCAAACTAGTGGCAGATAGGATATTTATATAACCTAGATTCATTAGACACAAAAGGAATGTCATTTATTTTCAAACTTACTCCCTGTGTCATTTTATTGCAATTAGTTTTACATTTACAACTTAGATGTGGTGATTGAATGTAACCACCATTTCAAATACCTTCCAATTAAAATGATAAAAGCAAAAGTTTAGTATATTAATATTTTTTTCTAACTTAGTCTGTAAGATGCCAGTGATAAAACCTCCTAACTTCAGAACTTATGTGAACAGCTATTTTGTATATACACTGTAGATAATTAACAGATAAGGTTTTTAATTAACTCACAAAGACTTAGCATAATTTTCCACTTAGGAAAAAAAAATCCATGACTCTGTGAAAAAATTAATTACACTGCCACAAAAATATATTTTATAACATTAAGAGTTCAATTCTGGTGCTTAAGATACAAGCAAACACCCTAATATTGCTGTACTGTAAATCTCATCCCCCCACAAACTCAGTCAGCATTACCTTATGGACTGTAGAATTCGGTCTTTAGCAGTATGGCAGAAGAAGTTTGATGGAAATACATACAGAATTACAAATGCCAATAAACTTGCAGTAAAAAGAAGGCAAATGACTGTAAGCCTTATACTAAGCATACAGACACAGTGTATTCAGCTGCTTTGAGAGCATATAGGGAAATTCATAATTTCATTTTTCTGAGGAAACTGAATGAGATAACAGATAAACCCTGTCAGGATGGATCTGACTGCAATGCAGTAAATGCTAAAATGGGTTTCCAATTTCTTCATTGTACTGTATGGTACGTTTTCACTGTAATGTATGATTTGTATTCAAATCAATGCTATTTTTTAACAAAATGCTTTCTGATTATAAAATGTACTGCTGTAAACAAAATACTGTTTTTAAAATGATTATTCTGTCTTTCACTGGAGCTTCCCCTTCTAGCTTACAAGATATATTATTGCAGGGCCTAGAAGTGCTGCTATATTGAAGGTTGTCTCATTGAGAACCCTCTGTTCAGGAATTTGCTCTGAACTTTGGCAAAAAAGGAAAGTAAGGTCTTCACCAGGAAGGAAATTTATTTGTTAAAAACATCAAATAGAAGTGTCATTAAAAAAGATAGAGTTTCATCTGTTTAAAGACATCTTAATGCTTCTGTAATGCAAAGGGAGAAAATAAAACAAGTATGGTAATTAGTTCGAAGTGTGGTCTAATCACCGGCAGTTATTTGTTTTTAATTAGTGAATGTTGTCCTGGTGAGAGGTGTTGGATTTACAGCCCTGCAAAGTGAAGTTCTATATTTAGCCAAACAGCGTGTAAATACAAGCAGTGGCCAAGCTTCACCCAATGTGCCAATCAAGTTCTGCTCTGTAGGTGAGTCTTTATGTCTTTGATGCTTGGTCTCTGCTAAGACTTCCAACACAGACGGATGCTGTTACTGTTGTGGTGATTTTGTGATACGGACAACTATTCACCAGGAATAAACTGAAACCACAATGGTTAGGCAGCTTTTCTTCTCAGGAGTATGGATCCTAGGTTTGCCTGTAAGGGTGCTTGGTGCCTCCACCTAACAAATCCCTTCTTAATGTCAAGAAAACAGAGAGTCTTCCAATGGGAAAATATTCAATACCCAGTTTAATACAGAGTGGTGTCAGTTAGGACACCCAAAAATAAAATAGCTATCACAATTCAAAGAATAATAAAACAGTGACTGCAGCTTATTAGGTATGGGGAACTCAGGATAAGGGACAATGGAGAAAATGGGACCAGAATAATACAAATCAATACATCATCTCCACCCCTCCCAACATTTACAGCCAGTACAAACCACCCTGTGCTCCCTCCCAGCACCTGCTAAGGCAAATAGTGAGTTTGGGCTCAGTCTTTGATGGGCGGTGCAGCACTGAAATTGGTAATCGGCTTAAAACACAATATCAACAAAAATAAACAGGATGCTCTTACAAAGATTTCCTACCAAGGGTGGCAAATCATCCTTGGGGCTCTTTGGCCTAGATTCCAATGTGCAATTAGGCTGGCTCTTGGTAGCCTGACCATGACTCTCACCTCAGCCTCCTGGGTTTCTGGTCTCTGCTGAGATGGCGCTGACCAGTGTCCAAGAAATCCCGAAAGGGCTCAAAGTCTTCCCTTGGTAGCAATGTGCAGGGAAGAAAGGTTCTCCCTGGCTGAGATGCGTCTCTGCCTGCTACACTCCAAACATAGTCCAAAGTAAAACCAAGACCTTTGTCTCTGAGTTCTGGCTTCTGACTGGTTCTGGTAATGTTGCTAGCTGGTTCTCTCTCTCTGCCCTGGAACCTAGGCAATCTGGGAAACTGAGTCCTGACCCTCTGTAGCCACCTCTTCTGTAATCCAGAGGCAAGTTCTCTAGAGAATCAGTGTGGTATTTCAGGAGCCCCCTCTACAGGATTACATATGTTACCATCAGTAACATGTATTTTAATTGTGTGGGCCTTTTTTAACTATTTAGGTGATGGGGCCCTGTTTTTATTAAAAGGACCAAAAAGTAAACTCGTATGTACAAGATGCAAAGGAGTTCCAGATGAATATGGTCCAGAGTCTGCACTGCAATATGACCCTAGCAATCCCACTGAATTCAAAAGGGGTTGTGTCAAAATTTGATCCTACATATTTAGCCCAACACCTATGGACTTGGCCAATTGGCTCACAGTTGCTGCTGCTACTTATGGACTTTAACAGGTCCATATGGACAACAAAAGGGCCCAGATGCCTACGAGGGATGCACTCACAATAGAAGCTTGCTCAGTCTCCCGTTAGTAACTGCCTGCCTGTTAATTCTAAAAAACACCTCTGGTCTCATCTAACTTCTCAACAAACATTTAATAGCCTAGAGACCTCATATTCCTAAAAATTAAAGTGAATATTTTGTATGGTATCCTCTGTACTGAGAACTTCTGTGAGGACACTTGAATTGTTCCATTTTGCCTTTTCAATGAAACAAAACATCAAGGTTTTCCTGACTACAAAATGTTAGTTTCAAGATACATTGCTGTACTTATGTACAATACAATATTTTGTTTATCTGTTACTCTCCTCATGCACTGATTGTGTGTTTCACACCAAATCACCCCTGCTATGGCTGTAGGGGGTAGCGGGGATATGGGCAAGAATGGAGTCCCTTTGTCGGTTACTTATCTCCTCCCAATGATCACCAGCACCATGCACAGAAAGGAAACAAGGGTCTCCTAGAGGACACAAGAGGTCTAAACCAGGGATCGGCGACCTTTGGCACACGGCCCACCAGAGTAAGCCCCCTGGCAGGCCGGGCTAGTTTGTTTACCTGCCGTGTCCGCAGGTTCGGCCGATCGTGGCTCCCACTGGCCACGGTTCACTGTTCCAGGCCAATGGGGGCTGCGGGAAGCGGTGCGGGCCGAGGGATGTGCTGGCCGTGGTGTCTCACAGCCCCCATTGGCCTGGAACCGCAGCCAGTGGGAGCCACAATCGGCCGAACCTGCGGACGCGGCAGGTAAACAAACTGGCCCGGCCCGCTAGGAGGCTTACCCTGGCGGCCCGTGGGCCAAAAGTTGCCGATCCCTGGTTTAACCCCTCAGTCTGCCACTGATTTACTGCACATTCTTGTTATGACACTTACCTTCCCTTTGCCTCCATTTCCTCACCTGTAAAATGGAGATGATAATAGCTGTGTCACAGGAGCACTGTGAGAGATTAATCTATATAAAGTGCTAAAGTGCTAGTAGTAGCTGTAATTATTACTATTTATTTTTAAATTCCCATAAAGAGAAAATAGTCAGATAATGTACATTTTAATGGGCATTGTGCTTGCTCAAGAGCAAGTGGCACGTGTGATCTCCACCCCAAGTCTCACCGTGGGCACTCCATCCAAGTGACAGGCCTCTATCTGCACACTTCCCAGAGTGGAGCTCCTTGATTCACCCCCCTTTTGATTGGATCAGCAGGCTATGACGTCTCCCTACTCCCAGCAACCTACCATGGTTACAGGGTAAGCAGCGCCTTATATCCCCTTGGAGTTCCTCATGAGTGCACCCTTCAGGTGACAGGTTTTGCCACCTTCGCCTCTTTCCGGGTGGAATCCCACGGTTTTACCACCCAGACTGGATCCGGAGGTGGCAGACCCTGTTCACAAACTGTGTTGACGTGACAGGCAGTGCAGTTGGGACCGTTGAGACACTGCTCTACAGGTGCCTGTGATCAGTGGCTGATTAAAATGGCTCAAACAGCTCCTTCCAAACAGATGTATTACATAAGAACGGCCATACTGGGTCAGACCAATGGTCCATCTAGCCCAGTATCCTGTCTTCTGACAGTGGGCAGTGCCAGATGCTTCAGAGGGAATGAACAGAACAGGCAGTCATTGAGTGATCCATCCCCTATCATCAAAAGAAGAACAGGAGTACTTGTGGCACCTTAGAGACTAACAAATTTATTAGAGCATTTGTTAGTCTCTAAGGTGCCACAAGTACTCCTGTTCTTCTTTTTGCGGATACAGACTAACACGGCTGCTACTCTGATCCCCTATCATCCAATCCCAACTTCTGGCCATCAGAGGCTGGGGACACCCAGAGCATGGTTTTGCATCCCTGCCCATCTTGGCTTATTGCCATTGATGGACCTCTCCTCCATGAACGTAGCTAGTTCTTTTTTGAACCCTGTTACAGTTTTGGCCTTCACAACATCCCCTGGCAATGAGTTCCACAGGTTAACTGTATGTTATGAGAAGTACTTCTTTTTGTTTAAACCTGTTGCCTATTGTTTCATTGGGCGACCCCTGGTTCTTGTGTTATGTGAAGCGGTAAATAACACTTCCTTATCCCATATTATCCATTCACCTGAAGGTACACAGCAAACAAAGTGAAGGATTAAATTTACTCAAGGTCCACACACCTGAGTCTTGCTTACAGTTCATCACCTCTGCCCAGCTGCTTCAGACACATCCCACAGAGCCCCTGCTTCAATTCCACAGGTTCTGCCTATCTCTGGTCAGGGAGAGACAGACTCTCCTCTTGCAGTTTCCCTCTCTCTGTGTGTCTTTCCTGCATTATCTCTGAACAAGGCTGCCAGCTCATTCCCCCTTTTCCCTCTAGGCAGGGATTTCTAACAGCTTACTGTTCTTTTGATCTTAGGCACTGGCCTTGGAAAAAGAAGCCTGTTACTTAACTGCCTGCTTGTCAGCAGCCAAGGGGTATTTCCCAATGACTAGCTCACCCATTGCTCTCCTAAGGATACTTGGTATTCTTCTTGTTATTTCTTTCTTGTTCCCCCCTTTCTTGTTCCCCTCCTCTGATTTAACTTTGTGCAGTCAGCCAGAATAATATCAAGCAGGTAAAACGAGGTGTAGTATTAATCCAAAATAATACAGATATCTCCCTCCTTCTCCGTGATCATAAATACATATAACTGTACCAAAGAAGTCATTATTGGTCTCAGATAGTGTCTACTGTTCAGTTTTATGTAGGGTTTTCTCTTGTGCAGCATTGCCAATTAAATAAACAGGGAAAAGCACTCAAACTTTCTCTGTTTAAGAGACAATAGGCCAAATTCTGCTCACAGTTACGCATCTTCATCAGTGGGAGTTGCACTGGAAGAAATGGCAGCAGAAAATAACCTACTGTATTTAAGAGCTTTTTAAAAAATGACTAAGTCAGGTAAATGCCACTTGCCCTATTTTGGGTATGTTTTACATTTACACTATATGGCGCTAGTTAAAACCCATCCTGACAACTGTCTGCAGCATTATGGCCCAATTCTCTCACCACAGGATGCCAAGTAACTCCCATTAACATAGGTGTGAGTTACTGGTATCCTGCAACAAGTAGCACAACTGGAAAGTTATTACTGGAGAGGGTGAAGGGCAGGTAGGGTGACCAGATGTCCCAATTTTATAGGGACAGTCCCAATATTTGGGGCTTTTTCTTATATAGGCTCCTATTACCCCCCACCCACTGTCCCTATTTTTCACAATTGCTGTCTGGTCACCCTAAGGGCAGGTACCAAAGATGCCATCTAGGACTCAGTCCTGAGAAATGGTGAGTATCTCACCACCTTGTCAGACTTGGTTCTAAGTTTCTTCTTTGTTTATACAGTTCACCCACTACAAGATACCAATCAATGGTACCTTGTAGTGAGAGTGCTCAAGACCTTGCAAAATTGGGCCCCAAGATTGAAGGACTTAAAATATAAATTAAGTTGGAGAAAGTTAATATTCCAGTATTCTTCTCACTGGTAATAAGGAGACTCCACAGAGGAATTTTAGAAAATATTAAACATATTGGTAAAGTTGCTAGAGATAATTATATATTCTGGTACAAGGATCAAAAATTAAGGGACTGTAACAGGGTCACTTTCTCCTCAGGGTATGTCTACATTGCAATTGAACACCTGGGGCTGACCCATGTCAGTGGACTTGAGCTTGTGGGCTTGGGCTATGGAGCTGTTTAATTGTGGAGTAGATGTTCGGACTTAGGCTGAAGCCAAGACTCTGGGACCCTCCTCGTTCACAGAGTCTGAGAGCCCAGACTCCAGCCGAGCTTGAACCGTCAGTGTAGACGGAACAGAGGACAGCAGTGGGACCTCATTCTGTGTCAAAGACCCTGATATTTTGACGAGTGATGTTGACACAGCCCCTCCCCCCAAATTTTGTACAACTGTGAAAATTTAAATATATTAAAAATTAAGAATTGTTTAAAATAAACATCAATATTATGAGTCAAAATTATATGAAAAATCAAAATCAAATTCTGCCAATCCTAGACATAATCTAAGCATGAAACTACTATCGGAATAAATAGGGAACAACTAGTACAGCTACAGCACCTCATTCAAAAAGTAAAATACTCACAGTACTGTTGGTTTTACATATTTTTACAGAAAGTGGGATAATCACTGAACATGAAAGTGCCATTTCCTTCATTCTCCTGCCCAACACAAGGATGGTTCATCCCCCTCCTCATAAAGCTACCTCCAATTTCACATTTTCTATTTTCTTCCTAATTAAAAAAAATATTACTGATCCCACTCTCAGCCCCACAGCTGAGAGGCCCCAATTAGAAAGGGGATGGCTCTCTATCAACAATGTTTGCTTGTCACTAGGGCTGTCACACGATTAAAGCGATTAATCGCACTGTTAAACAATAATAGAATAGCATGTATGTAAATATTTTGGATGTTTTCTACATTTTCAAATATATTGATTTCAATTACAACACAGAACACAAAGTGTACAGTGCTCGCTTTTTTTCATTACAAATATTTGTACTGTAAAAAACAAAAGAAATAGTATTTTTCAATTCACCGCATACAAGTACTGTAATACAATCTCTTTATCATGAACGTTGAACTTACAATTGTAGAATTATGTACAAAAAATAACTGCAATCAAAAACAAAACAATGTAAAACGTTAGTGCCTACAAGTCCACTCAGTCCTACTTCTTGTTCACTCACTCACTCAGGGGTGGTCCACACTAAGCCCCCAGTTTGAACTAAGATACGCAACTTCAGCTGAAGTCAAAGTATCTTAGTTCGAACTTAAAGGTACTTACCGCGGGTCCACACGCGGCAGTCAGACTCCCCTGTCGACTCCGCCTACTCCTCTCGCGGTGCAGGATTATCGGCGTCGACAGCGAGCACTTCCAGGATCGATTTATTGCGTCCAGACAAGAGGCGATAAATCGATCCCAAAAGATCGATTGCTTGCCGCCGAACCAGCGGGTAAGTATAGACGTACCCTGAGATAAACAAGTTTGGTTACAATTTGCAGGAGATAATGCTGCCCGCTTCTTCTTTACAATGTCACCTGAAAGTCAGAACAGTGTTCACATGGCACTGTTGTAGCTGGCATCACAAGGTATTTATGTGCTAGATGCGTTAAAGATTCATATGTCCCTTCATGCCTTCAACCACCATTCAAGAGAACATGTGTCCATGCTGATAATGGGTTCTGCTCGATAACGATCCAAAGCAGTGTGGACCCACGCATGTTCATTTTTATCATCTGAGCCAGATGACACCAGCAGAAGATTGATTTTCATTTTTGTGATTCGGGTTTTGTAGTTTACACATTGGAGTGTTGCTCTTTTAAGACTTCTGAAAGCATGCTCCACATCCCGTCCTGATCAAATTTTGGAAGGCACTTCAGATTCTTAAACCTTGGGTTGAGTGCTGTAGCTATCTTTAGAAATCTCACATTGGTACCTTCTTTGCATTTTGTCAAATCTGCAATGAAAGTGTTCTTAAAATGAACAACATGTGCTGGATCATCATCCGAGACTGCTATAACATTAAATACATGGCAGAATATGGGTAAAACATACTATTCTCCCTCAAGGAGTTTAGTCACAAATTAAATTAAGACATTATTTTTTTAATGAGCGTCATCAGCATGGAAGCATGTCCTCTGGAATGGTGGCCAACACACGAAGGGGCATATGAATGTTTAGCATATCTGGCACGTAAATACCTTGCAATGCCAGCTACAAAAGTGCCATGCGAATGCCTGTTCTCACTTTTAAGTGACATTGTAAATAATAAGTTGGCAGCATTATCTCCCATAAATGTAAACAAACTTGTTTGTCAGTGATTGGCTGAACAAGAAGTAGGACTGAATGGACTTGTATGTTCTAAAGTTCTACATTGTTTTGTTTTAGATTGCAGTTATGTAAAAAAAAAACCCCTACATTTGTAAGTTTCACTTTCATGATAAAGAGACCGCACGTCGGTACTTATATGAGGTGAACGGAAAAATACTATTTCTTTTATTATTTTTACAGTGCAAATATTTGTAATAAAATAATTATATAAAGTGAGCAGTATACACTTTGTATTCTGTGTTGTGACTGAAATAAATATATTTGAAAATGTAGAAAAAATCCAAAATATTTAATAAATTTCAATTGGTATTCTATTGTTTAACAGTGCAATTAAAATTGTGATTAATCGACAGCCATACTTGTCACTTTTGGTCATCCAGATGCCTATATTTGTTTCTGAAGGCGTACGAAATTGAGGGTACGTTTAGAAGAGGAGGAAGATGAGATTAAAATTAAATCAACCTTATTCCTAATACTTTTTATACATGTAACTCAGATGAGAGTTGATTCCACATGAGCTGCTGGACCTGGAGGGATACCCATGAGTTAAGGACATCCTTATCAAATGTTTCAGCTCTGGTAGGTTTACATCGCAACCTGTGTTCTCTCAGCACAGTAGGTGTGCTCAGTCTTGCATAATACATATAGAAAGACTTGGTCTTTGCCTCGAGGGCTCAGATTCTAAACCAGATACACGATACAATTCAGACATATAATGTATCAGTTGGCCAAAGGAAGGTCCAATTTCAGGAAAAGTGCAGATTTTTATATATAATTGCTTTGCTGGATTAATACTGAAAGGTTTCCTGGAATAAATGTGTTTTATCTAAATATAGCTTATTCCAAGATTCAGTGAGCACAGCTGGCCATGCTGACAACACAATAAACCTAGACGGCACATTCCCAAATATATATTGAAGTGGGGAGGATGCATTACTTTTTATAGAATTTACTGCCTGTCTGTAGGAGAAAAATGTTTGATAAGGACTTTATTGTTTCCATTAAATCAGTCTTCTCTCAATGTAACCCTTAATGATATTTGCAAAGTGTTGTTTTATGAGAGGTCATAAGTCTTTGCTAGTTGGGGGTGTCACAGCAATAAAAATATTAACATAGTGACATTTGGGGAGTAATGTTATAACCATTTCCAAAATGCAACAAATCTGACTTCATGCAAATGACTGGGGTGAAATAAGAAGAACAGGAGTACTTGTGGCACCTTAGAGACTAACAAATTTATTAGAGCATAAGCTTTCGTGGACTACAGCCCACTTCTTCGGATGCATATAGAATGGAACATATAATGAGGAGATATATATACACACATACAGAGAGCATAAACAGGTGGGAGTTGTCTTACTAACTCTGAGAGGCCAATTAATTAAGAGAAAAAAAAAAAAAAAAAAAAAAAAAAAAAAAAAACTTTTGAAGTGATAATCAAGCTAGCCGAGTACAGACAGTGTGATAAGAAGTGTGAGAGTACTTACAAGGGGAGATAGTCAACGTTTGTAATGGCTCAGCCATTCCCAGTCCTTATTCAAACCGGAGTTGATTGTGTCTAGTTTGCATATCAATTCTAGCTCTGCAGTCTCTCTTTGGAGTCTGTTTTTGAAGTTTTTCTGTTGTAATATAGCCACCCGCAGGTCTGTCACTGAATGACCAGACAGGTTAAAGTGTTCTCCCACTGGTTTTTGAGTATTTTGATTCCTGATGTCAGATTTGTGTCCATTAATTCTTTTGCGTAGAGACTGTCCGGTTTGGCCAATGTACATGGCAGAGGGGCATTGCTGGCACATGATGGCATAGATCACATTGGTAGATGTGCAGGTGAACGAGCCCCTGATGGTATGGCTGATGTGATTAGGTCCTATGATGATGTCACTTGAATAGATATGTGGACAGAGTTGGCATCGGGGTTTGTTACAAGGATAGGTTCCTGGGTTAGTGGTTTTGTTCAGTGATGTGTGGTTGCTGGTGAGTATTTGCTTTAGGTTGGGGGGTTGTCTGTAAGCGAGGACAGGTCTGTCTCCCAAGATCTGTGAGAGTAAAGGATCATCTTTCAGGATAGGTTGTAGATCTCTGATGATGCGCTGGAGAGGTTTTAGTTGGGGGCTGAAGGTGACAGCTAGTGGTGTTCTGTTATTTTCTTTGTTGGGCCTGTCTTGTAGGAGGTGACTTCTGGGTACTCGTCTGGCTCTGTCAATCTGTTTTTTCACTTCAGCAGGTGGGTATTGTAGTTTTAAGAATGCTTGATAGAGATCTTGTAGGTGCTTGTCTCTATCCGAGGGATTGGAGCAAATGCGGTTATATCTTAGAGCTTGGCTGTAGACAATGGATCGTGTGGTGTGTCCTGGATGGAAGCTGGAGGCATGTAGGTAAGTGTAGCGGTCAGTAGGTTTCCGGTATAGGGTGGTATTGATGTGACCATCGCTTATTAGCACAGTAGTGTCCAGGAAATGGACCGCTTGTGTGGATTGATCTAGGCTGAGGTTGATGGTGGGATGGAAATTATTGAAATCATGGTGAAATTCCTCAAGGGCTTCTTTTCCATGGGTCCAGATGATGAAGATGTCATCAATGTAGCGCAAGTAGAGTAGGGGCGTTAGGGGACGAGAGCTAAGGAAGCGTTGTTCTAAGTCAGCCATAAAAATGTTGGCATATTGTGGGGCCATGCGGGTACCCATAGCAGTGCCGCTGACTTGAAGGTATATATTGTCCCCAAATGTGAAATAGTTGTGGGTGAGGACAAAATCACAAAGTTCAGCCACCAGGTTAGCTGTGACATTATCAGGGATACTGTTCCTGATAGCTTGTAGTCCATCTTTGTGTGGAATATTGGTGTAGAGGGCTTCTACGTCCATAGTGGCCAGGATGGTGTTTTCTGGAAGATCACCGATGGATTGTAGTTTCCTCAGGAAGTCAGTGGTGTCTCGAAGATAGCTGGGAGTGCTGGTAGCGTAGGGTCTTAGGACAGAGTCTACATAACCAGACAAGCCTGATGTTAGGGTGCCAATGCCTGAGATGATGGGGCGTCCAGGATATCCAGGTTTATGGATCTTGGGTAGCAAATAGAATACCCCTGGTCGGGGTTCTAGGCATGTGTCTGTACGGATTTGTTCCTGTGCTTTGTCAGGGAGTTTTTTTAGCAGATGGTGTAGTTTCTTTAGGTAATCCTCAGTGGGATCAGAGGATAATGGCCTGTAGAATGTGGTGTTAGAGAGCTGTCTAGCAGCCTAGAGTTAGTAAGACAACTCCCACCTGTTTATGCTCTCTGTATGTGTGTATATATATCTCCTCATTATATGTTCCATTCTATATGCATCCGAAGAAGTGGGCTGTAGTCCACGAAAGCTTATGCTCTAATAAATTTGTTAGTCTCTAAGGTGCCACAAGTACTCCTGTTCTTCTTTTTGCGGAAACAGACTAACACGGCTGTTACTCTGAAACTTGGGGTGAAATAGGCTATATCCCACCATAAATATAAATATACTTTACACTTGCAAGCATACTGTTTATGGAGGGATTCTACTAATCGTTTTAAATTAAAAATATATCCCACAGTAATCCAATTAAACAGATATATCCAACATTGCTGGTTGGAAATGAGTCAGAAAGACATAGCTCAATCCTGGTCTACACTGGGGGTGGGGAGGAAGGGAATCGATCTAAGTACACAACTTCAACTACACGAATAACGTAGCTGAAGTTTACGTACTCAGATCGACTTACCGTGGTGTCTTCACCGTGGTGAGCCGACTGCTGCCGCTCCCCTATCGACCCTGCCTGCGCCTCTTGTGGCGCTGGAGTACACGAGTCAACGGGAGAGGGCTCTGGGGTCGATTTATCACGTCTAGACTAGACGCGATAAATCGATCCCCGCTGGATCAATCACTGCCCGCTGACCCGGCAGGTAGTATAGACATACCCTAAGTCATTAAGTAATCATTGTCTGAACTGGATAAGAAAAGTTTGCCATCTCTGAATGCTGGAGGTACCCTGCCAAAATTGGCACAGGTAGTGGAGGCTAACAAATCTATAGAAAGGATTATGGTTTGTAGTAACAGCGCCACTTAATCCCAGAGACACAGGGCTCACCAGAAACAACAAGGAGTCTGGTGGCACCTTAAAGACTAAGAGATTTATTTGGGCATAAGCTAAGCTTTCGTGGGTAAAAACCTCACTTCTTTGGATGCATAGAGTGAAAGTTACAGATGCAGGCATTATATAGTGACACATGGAGAGCAGGGAGTTACTTTGCAAGTGGAGAACCAGTGTTGACAGGGTCAATTCAATCAGGGTTGATGTAGTCCACTCCCAATAATAGATGAGGAGGTGTCAATTGCAGGAGAGAAAAAGCTGCTTCTGTAATGAGCCAGCCACTCCCAGTCCCTATTCAAGCCCAGATTAATGGTGTTACATTTGCAAATGAATTTTAGTTCTGCTGTTTCTCTTTGAAGTCTGTTTCTGAAGTTTTTTTGTTCCGTGATAGTGACTTTTAAATCTGTAGTTGAATGACCAGGGAGATTGAAGTGTTCACTTACTGGCTTATGTATGTTACCATTCCTGATGTCCGATTTGAGTCTATTTATTCTTTTGCGGAGGGACTGTCCGGTTTGGCCAATGTACATGGCAGGGGGGAATTGCTGGCACATGATGGCATATATAACATTAGTGGATGTGCCTGTGAATGAGCCCTTGATGGTGTGGCTGATGTGGTTGGGTCCTCTGATGGTGTCGCCAGAGTAGATATGGGGACAGAGTAGGCAACGAGGTTTGCTACAGGGATTGGTTCCTGGGTTGGTGTTTCTGTGGTGTGGTGTGTAGTTACTGGTGAGTATTTGCTTCAGGTTGGGGGGTTGTCCGTAAGCGCGGACTGGCCTGCCTCCCAAGGTCTGTGAGAGTGAGGGATCATTTTCCAGGACAGGTTGTAGATCGTGGATAATGTGCTGGAGAGGTTTTAGCTGGGGGCTGTATGTGATGGCCAGTGGTGTTCTGTTATTGTCCTTGTTGGGCCTGTCCTGTAGTAGGTGATTTCTGGGTACCCGTCTTGCTCTGTCAATCTGTTTCCTCACTTCCAGGTGGGTATTGTAGTTTTACAAATGCTTGATAAAGATCTTGTAGGTGTTTGTCCCTGTCTGAGGGGTTGGAGCAAATTCGGTTGTATCTTAGGGCTTGGCTGTAGACAATGGATCGTGTGATGTGTCTTGGATGGAAGCTGGAGGCATGTAGGTATGTATAGCGGTCAGTGGGTTTCCGTTATAGGGTGGTGTTTGGATGGTATAGGGACCATCACTTATTTGCACTATAGTGTCCAGGAAGTGGATCTCTTGTGTGGACTGGTCCAGGCTGAGGCTGATGGTGGGGTGGAAATTGTTGAAGTCCAGGTGGAATTCTTCAAGAGCCTCCTTTCCGTTGGTCCATATGATGAAGATGTCATCAATGTAGCGCAAGTAGAGGAGGGGCAATAGGGGATGAGAGCTGAGGAAGCGTTGTTCTAAGTCAGCCATAAAAATGTTGGCATACTGTGGGGCCATGCGGGTACCCATAGCAGTGCCACTGACTTGAAGTTATAAGTTGTCCCCAAATCTGAAGTGGTAGTGGGTGAGGACAAAGTCACAAAGCTCAGCCACCAGGCGGGTTGTGGCCTCATCAGGGATACTGTTCCTGACAGCTTGTAGTCCATCCTCATGTGGAATATTGGTGTAAAGTACTTCTACATCCATGGTGGCCAGGATGGTGTTTTCAAGAAGAACACCAATGTATTGTAGTTTCCTCAGGAAGTCGGTGTCTCGAAGATAGCTAGGAGTGCTGGTAGCGTAGGGTCTGAGGAGAGAGTCCACATAGCCAGATAATCCTGCTGTAAGAGTGCCAATGCCTGAGATGATGGGGTGTATAGGAGCTGGATCTTATAATGTACTATGAGAATTAATGTATGATTTGATTTCATCTTGTCAGCCACCCTTTTTTGAATAGCAGAAAGGAATGACAGACCAGAACAATCCTTATGACTAATTATGGTCATCCTTTTGTTTTAGAATAAGTTATAAAGCTACTATGGTTTCCTATATGTATTACAAATTAGGAAGTAAGAGACAGGATTCTCTATTGTGTCTATGTTAAGTAGATTAGAGGAACATTGAAGGCCTGGGTCTCAATGTAAATTGTCTTGGTATTGATTGTAAAACTTAGACAGGTTTAATTTGCAATGCCCCTGTTGCTCAATATAAAATACTACTGTTTGTATTCTCAATCTGTTTGTGTGAATGAGGAATGTATGCATTAGAAAAAGCTAAGGTGTGAAGGCCATTGTTATAGCCAGTCAAGGAAGAAGGAGTGAAGAAACTTAAAGGACATCAAAGAATCATCAACATGCATCCATAATGAAGGGCAGATTGACGACCCTGAGGTAAAGGCTGGCACCCCTAAAGGCAATTGATTAAATCAGAACAAAGGACAGGATGACCCTCTCGGAGGTGTATTGAAATGTTTACACCAATTAAGAAGTAACGGGTCACAAAGTGACATAGCAGACTCCATAGGCTTCAACAAAGAAGAAAACCTATAAGAACAGGGTGCTTTGCCATAGGACTTTGGGTTCGTCTTGCCATACTCCAGGAGCATCGGATCGCGACCGATAGAACCCTGCTCCCCTCTGCGACCAATCTGGCTAGCCACTAGATTGATCCAGACTCTGGACTGGTAACTATAAACATCACTGCAGGACTGTGTGTGTGTGTGTGTGTGTGTGTGTGTGTGTGTAAAAAGCGTATGATAACTGTGGTATTCTCAATAAACGCTGTGTGTATTTACCTTCCTCTATAAAGATCCCGTGTGCTTTGTATGAGCATAACAGGCGTCCAGGGTTTCCGGGTTTATGGATCTTGGGTAGCAGATAGAATACCCCGGTCAGGGTTCTGGGGGTGTGTCCATGTAGATTTGGTTCCGTACTGTAGCTGGGAATTTCTTGAGCAGATGGTGTAGTTTCTTTTGGTATTCCTCAGTGGGATCAGAGGATAGTGGCCTGTAGAATGTGGCGTTGGAGAGTTGCCTGGCAGCCTCCTGTTCATAATCTGACCTATTCATTATGACTACAGCACCTCCTTTGTCAGCTCCTTTGATGATAATGTCAGAGTTGTTTCTGAGGCTGTGGATGGCATTGCGTTCTGTATGGCTGAGGTTATGGGACAAGTGATGTTGTTTGTCCACAATTTCAGCCTGTGTACGTCTGCGGAAGCATTCTATGTAGAGGTCCAGTCTGTCATTTCGACCATCAGGAGGAGTCCACGCAGAGTTCTTCTTCTTGTAGTGTTGGTAGGAGGGTTCCTGTCAGGGCCGGCTCTAGGATTTTTGCCGCCCAAAGCAAAAACAATTTTGGCCGCCCCCCCTTTCTTTAATTACCCCACCCCCAGCCCCGCCTCAACTCCGCCCCTTCCCCAAATCCCCAGCCCTGCCTCCTCCCCCCAGGCTCTCAAGCCTAGGAGGGAGGGAGGGAGGGAGGGGGAGAAGCGGTGCCTGCGCCACGGCCACTCGGAGTCTCCCCCCGCCCAGGTTTGAGAGCCTGGGAGGGAAGGGGAGACTCCGAGTGGCCGCGGCACGGGCGCCGCTTCTCCCCCTCCCTCCTAGGCTCTCAAGCCTGGGACGGAGGGGGAGCAGTGGCGCGCGAAACGGCCGCTCGGGATCTCCCCCTCCCTCCCAGGTTTGAGAGCCTGGGAGGGAGGGGGAGATCCTGAGCTGCCGCGGCGCGCGAATCAGCTGTTTCACGCGCCGTGGCAGCAGCAGCGGAGGTGAGCTAGGGCGGCCGGGGCACATTTTTAGGGGCGGCATTCTGGCGCCGGCCATGCTGCCCCTAAAAATGTGCCGCCCCAAGCACCAGCTTGTTTTGCTGGTGCCTAGAGCCAGCCATGGTTCCTGTGGGTCAGTGCACTGTTCAGTGGTGCGTTGAAAATATTCCTTGAGTCGGAGACGACAAAAGTAGGCTTCCAGATCACCGCAGAACTGTATCGTGTTCGTGGGGATGGTGGGACAGAAAGAGAGTCCCCGAGATAGCCCAGCAGAAGAGTCTGTCCTAAGTGTGTGGTTGGAAAGATTGACAATGTTGTTAGATGAGTTGAGGGTACCACTGTTGTAGCCCCCTGTGGCAGTTAAGAGTTTAGATAGCTTACTGTCCATTTTCCTCTGTAGAGAAGTGAAGTGTGCATTGTAAATGGCTTGTCTCATTTTTGTAAAGTCCAGCCACGTGGAAGTTTGTGTGGAAAGTTGGTATTGTATGAGGATCTCCAGTTCTGAGAGCTCATTCTTGATCTTCTCCTGTCTGCTGTACAGGATGCTGATCAGGTGGTTCCTCAGTTTCTTTGAGAGTGTGTGGCACAGTCTCTCACCATAGTCAGTGTAGTATGTTGATTGCAATGGATTTTTTACCTTCAGTCCATTTGGTATGATGTCCATCTGTTTGCATTGGGAGAGGAAGATGATGTCTGTCTGTATCTGTGCAAGTTTTTTGTTGAGGTTGATGGATTTCCGCTCCCTATGGCTAAATTTAGTGCCTTGCATGGTGTCAAGTATCAGGGGGTAGCCGTGTTAGTCTGTATCTACAAAAACAACAAGGAGTCTGGTGGCACCTTAAAGACTAACAGATTTATTTGGGCATAAGCTTTCGTGGGTAAAAACCTCACTTCTTCGGATGCATAGAGTGAAAGTTACAGATGCAGGCATTATATAGGGTTCACCAGGGACAGCAGCTGCCACTTCCTGATCTGGCAGTTAGCATTAGTCTGGGAATCAAGAGACCCTGGTTTAATTCCCAGCTTCCTCCTTCCTGTGTGACCTTGGAAAAGTCCTTTGTGCCTTAGTTCACATCTGCAAAGAAAATGGGGATAATAACGCTTCCCTTCCTCTCAAGGGAGTTGGTAAGCTAAATCTGCTACAAAACATGAGGCACTCAGATACTATGGTAATGGGTTCCCAGGATAGAGAGGGTGCAGCCAATTCTGTAGGCCAGTATGGAGAGTCGGATCATGATAGTGAATGCATCCCCTCTGGAGAAGCTGACTATGGCCTTTGGAGTCCCTGCTTAATTCCATTTGATGGCACTTGTGTGGCAGGTAGTAAAAGAAGCAGGTGAGGGAAGCTCCTTGCTTCACTCTCTCCTTTGCAAACCACATAGCCAAGGGGCTGGACACAACCTGACCTCTGAATCTGCATGCCTGCAAAATACTCCCCCCATGCTGAATGAATGGGACCTTCTAGTATAGGGGTGGGCAAACTACAGCCCGGGGACTGCATCTGGCCCTTCACATGTTTTAATCTGGCACCTGAGCTCCTGCCATGGAGCGGGGTCGGGGGCTTGCTCCGTGCGGCTCCCCGAAGTAGCGGCACATCCCCACTCTGGCTCCTATGCGTAGGGGCAGTCAGGGGGATCCGCACATTGTCCCTGCCCCAAGTGCCGCCCCCGCAGCTCCCATTGGCCAGCAAACAGGGCCAATGGGAGCTTCAGGGGTGGCGCCTGTGGATTGGGCAGCACGCAGATCCACCTGACTGAGCCTCCACGTAGGAGTCAGATGGGGACATGCCGCTGCTTCTGGGAGCTACTTGAGGTAAACCCCTTGTCCCAGCCCTGATCCCCCTCCCGCCCTCTGAACATCGGTCCCACCCTCCTGCACCCCAGAGACCGTACCCCCAGTGGAGCCCTCATCCCCCTCACCCGCACCCCAGAGCCCCCTCCCACACCCTGAACTCATTTCTGGCCCCACCCCAGAGCCCGCACCCCCAGCCAGAGCCCTCACCCCCTCCCGCACTCCAACCTCCAATTTCATGAGCATTCATGGCCCACCATACAATTTCCATACCCAGATGTGACCCTCTGGCCAAAAAGCTTGCCCACTCCATTCTAGTATGAGTGTGGAACTGGGGAGCAGGAAGGAGAGACAAAAGAACTGAGCCTGAATGGGTGAGGGAGCCAGGAACAATGCAGGCAGGCAAGGAGAAAGCATTCTCACAGTTTTTCTCATAGAAACAGGTATCTGAACCTTTGGTCTGCATTGGAGCTAAAGCCACAGAGAATGTCCCAGATCCTGGTCCTCCAATCCAAATACTTGAAAACTTAAGGACCATGGGGGGTGGGACTGTTCCACAAGCACTGACTAATTTTTCTGGGTGCACGCTCCACCTCTGCTCTGCCCGAGGCTTCCCCGCCCCCACTCCGTCCCTTCCGCAAAGGCCCCACCCTTGCTCCACCTCTTCTTGCCTCCGTTCTGCCTCTTCCCCCGAGGCCCTGCCCTCACGCTGCCTCTTCCTGCCCCTGCTTTGCCCCCTCACCCGAGTCTCCACCCCTGATCCATCACTTCCCCTGAGCACCTCCTGCCTGCTGCCAAACAGCTGATCAGCGGGTGGCTAGCAAGTGCTAAGCACCCACTATTTTTTTTGGAGCACCCACGGAGTTGGTGCCTACGGTTTGTTCATATTTAGGTCTGACCTCTGGTGTACCTCAAGTTAGACAGAACGATATCACCTACCCATTTGTGGTGTGTAACTATGTGATAAACTGCAGACCCATGAGATCAATTGTGTTTATTGTGGATCCTTGACCACTTGGACTCTGCACACACACACACCCATCTCCCTACGACTCATTCTGACATTCCAAACACCTGAGCAGCTTCAAACACCTGCCATTTTAAAATATGTCCTTTTAAAAAAAAAAGCAAAAAAAAAAAAGCACTCAACACATTCTTTTCACAGGTGTCCTTAAAAACATGTCCTGAAAATAGAAATAGAGCAATTCTAACTTGCAGGATGAGTGACTCTGAAGATTCAGAGAACTGAGTCAGTAGCTTAAACATTATGAACTTTTAATGTGAGTGGATGGCAGAAAGGGGGTGGTAAATCCCCAGAACAGCTGCCTTTAATTTATTCAAGTAGCTGTAGCATTATGTCTACCTAATGGTTTCTAGATCCCACCCCTTTAAAGGGGATATTAGTGTATAGCCACAATGGGGGAGCCAGCCAGCCAATGTCAAGGAATGAGATGGCAGGGCAAGGCAGCACAGCATGTGAATGGGGCAGTTCTTCCACAATGAATATTTAATGGCGCTGGGCAGGAATTCTCTGAGTCCTCAGTCTCTGTGAGGTCAAAGTCACATCCTTTGCCCTTTTAGAACAAGTGTTGATGTTAATATTTGTGAAGTGTTACGTATACATACTACATGCAGTGTTGCTATAGCAGTGTTGGTCCCAGGACATTAGAGAGACAAGGTGGGTGAGGTAATGTCTTTCATTGGCCCAACTTCTGTTGGTGAGAGAGACAAGTTTTCGAGCTTACACAGAGCTCTTCTTCAGGTCAAAGCTCAAAAGCTTGTCTCTCTCACCAACAGACGTTGGGCCAATAAAAGATATTACCTCACCCACCTTGTCTCTCTGAGTATACATACTGTTAGTGCACCTTTAACTCACATAACTGAAGTAGTTTACTAGCTTCCTGCATAGCTATATCAAATTTTTGGAACATACTACAACTGACAGTGTATTTGAATACAGGTAGTCCTGAATTGTGAAATACAATAGTAAAAAATAATGTAATCGGTGAGGCTCTCTCTCCATTAATATTAGTCTAATTTTTGTTATAGGCACCTCCGATGAAGTACATAACATAAATACAAGTGGTCACCATAACAAATTCAGCATTTATAAACAGTTGCCACAGAGTGGTGGCTGAAAGACCGGAGTTATGTACACAGGAAAATCATGCTATACCACATACCACTGTGTGGTGACTTTTGGAAAATGCTGACTTTGTAAAAGAAGAACACTGTGCTGAATTTCCTGTGATAAAATCATATTAGGCCCTACCAAATACACATACATACAGGTGGTACACCTCTACCTCGATATAACACTGTCCTCGGGAGCCAAAAAATCTTACCGCGTTATAGGTGAAACCATGTTATATTGAACTTGCTTTGATCCACCGGAGTGCGCAGCCCCGCCCCCCTGGAGCACTGCTTTACCGCGTTATCTCCGAATTCATGTTATATTGGGTTGCGTTATATCAGGGTAGAGGTGTAGCTTTTGTTTTGCTGGGTGACATTTTCTTTTTTGATTTTTTTTTTCCGTCTGTTGTATTTTTCTACTGGGAAAAAAAAGGCAGATTTGCTCAATTTAAATACAAATTACATCAAATTATAGAGAAAATAGCTCAAGGAGGCTGAACCTTTCCAAAAAGCCCCATTTTGCAGCAGCAGTAGCAGATGTTTCAATAAGTAGAACTCGAAGCTGTCTCAGAGCTCTAACTGTGACCTTCTCCTTCATCAGTGTGAACTTTCCAATACTGAATTTCCCGCTATCTAATTGAATCACGCAACAAGCATATGTTCTACTCAAGTAACTGTGTGAAGTTTGAAGTATTGTGTATAAGTAGTATTCAATGTTGTTTGCCTTCAAGGCACCACACTCCTGGAAGTGACTACTCCTTAATTTGAAGCTGACATAAAACTTCAATTTATTGAAAAGTGCTGCTGCTTTTGGATGGGAAGACAATTTGTAAATACCCAACAGAGAATGATGTCAAGGTTTAATTAAAAACAGCAATTCCCACACAAGCTTCAGTCCTACTTATATTATTATTTTTACAACTTGGCCCAGCACCATGTACAGATATCAGTCTGTTACTAGTGGACCCATGTGCTTCTAAGCCAACTGAATCTGGGTGGAGTCTACTCGCTGTTTCTATCCCTGGGATATTGGACACCCTGTCTCAACCCTCTTCTCTGACACCCATCCTTGTGTGCCACCAATTAGCTGCTCTGAATCCTGAAATCAATGTCTGAAACCTCCCCAGCCTGCCCCTCCCCCCAGTCATGTACACATACTGTCCCAGAGCTGTACTGAGACTGTGGACTCTGGGATAACTCTTTTAGGAAAAATGTGGCGAGAAAGCAAGGAGCACAGGCTGAGCAAAGGAATTTCTTAACCACAGACCTTTGAAACAACAAGAGTGCTCAAATAGATCCTCCCTAGTCTGATCTTGCCCTTCCTGTGAGTCTGAAATTTGCAAGTGTTTCAGGCTGAGTGCAGTCCCTCCTGTAAGCCCTTCTTATCTGTGGTGATGGTCAGCCCCCCTGAACAGAGCAGAACCCTGATATTAAGTACAGTACATTTTGTGCTATGTGCTCAGCTGAGAAGCTCCAGCCTCTCCCTTTTGTCATATTTGTCTCACCTGTGGGCCCCAGTGTAAAAAGAAATGTTCCATTGGGGTGAGCCAGTAGTTGAGTCAGAATCAAAGTCAATGGCCCTAGATTGAAGTCTTGATTGCTTCTCTGAAATACTCCTTCACCAAGGTGCCAAGCACCTTTCTCCGGTAAGGCAGCTGTCTGGAATCCAACACAGTAGGCCGCACTTTCCTGAAGGCAGTCTCAGTATCCTCCCTTTCAAACCTTCAACCCCGCCCCCCCAGATAGAGCTGACAGTTTGACTCAGACATATTCTACAAAAAGAACAGGAGTACTTGTGGCACCTAAGAGACTAACACATTTATTTGAGCATAAGCTTTCGTGGGCTACAGCCCACTTCATTGGATGCATAGAATGGAACATATAGTAAAGAGATATATATACACATACAGAGAACATGAAAAGGTGGGAGTTGCCCTACCAACTCTAAGAGGCTAATTAATTAAAATACGCAGTTATCAGCAGGAGTATTTTTGTTGTATACCTGATCCAGACAAAGCCAAAAAAGACCTACTGGAAATCACACAAGAAACAACATGCATACTAAATTCACAGCTCAATTTATTACCTAAGGATCCGGATCAGCTTTAGACAGCATCCAAACTATGTCCCCAGTCCTGCAATGAGCTCTGTAAAGATAGATCTCCTGTGCCCAGATGGAGCACTATAGACTTCAGCATCTGCCTGCATGGCGCTTATTGCAGGACTGGAAACTGTTGTCCAAATGGAAGCACCAAGTCCTTTGAAGATCAATCACTAATAAGAGTATCCTTCCTTGCGTACATAATTTTTAATTTTGTTAAATATACAGGGTCTGAGTCTTATCCCACACCAGTAAGAGTCCGGAGTATTTAAACTTAAGTAAATGATGTTATAACACTGTAATACAATGGGTAAGGAAGATACTCAGAAATGTATATTTGGGCTGATCCTGACTATTATTTCTGTGGACCTCTGAAATACAGAATTATGCCTGAGAAGGTTGCACGAAATAGCTTTGAAATCTGGTAAGGAAAGGAAGAAAAAAATCGAGTGGGACAATTCCTAAAACACTGATAACTTCAAAGCAAACTGATTTATATTAAATCTCCTTCTTTAATACTGACTAGCATCTGATGAATTCAAGTATACTGAAAGCTGCCTTCTGCCTCTTTACAATCACACAAGTCCTGAAAAAGGCATGTTTATCACTAGTCGCAGTCATCTAAAAACTATTTTACAGATGATCAATCTGCTTGAAAAAAATCTAATGTTAAATTCCTGATTTGGTTCAAGACTCAAATACGGCTAAGTAATAGACAAAGACTAAAATAGATGATGATTACTGCTCTTTTTTTTAAATAAAAACAAATATTAAAAGAAGCTCTACACCAACTAATACTTGTAACTAACATCAGGCGTGTTTTGCATTACTAATTAATCACTGTAATTTATAGAAATCTTAAATATATTTTAAGTACACCTTTAATTACTAATCTTGAGATTCTTCTCTACAACCCCTGTTTTCGGGTGTATACTGCTTCACATATAGGCAGGTTTAAGTAACAGGCAAAACCACAGTATAGCATCTTTTTGGGGGGCAAGACAAGAAATATGCAGTCATGTATATAATATGCAGTGTGATTTTTAATCTAAGGTAATCAGATCACTTAATTGTCTAAACATTAAACTTTGTATGTGCTTTTGAGCTACCAATTGGTGAGCCTATACCATTTTCATGTTTAACTGAGAAAGGAGAAAACATGTATTTGATCAAAATTAATTGGATCTTCTTTCATTATATTTTAAGTGCAATGCTAATAAATGTTTAATGTGTAACTAAGGATATGTATTAACCACACAGCTTTGCTTTTTAATACTCTCACCTGAACTACTCAAAGGACACTAAATTTAGCATTACATATACAGAGCTCTCCACCCTTAGGGTCACCATCAATTTATGTGGCAAACCTCTTCCCTATCAGAGCAGCCCCTTAAAAGGAAATTGAGTGCATTAAGTCTTTTCAAAAAGTTCCAATGTTTTGTGAAATATCAGCTATGGGGAATATTTCTGAAAGCAATAACAACATTTTCTAACTAAACTGCACCTTAGGGTAGAAACAATAAAATAACATCTCAGATTCACAGCTTTGGTGTAACCATGTGTCATTTGAAATGGCCACTTTTTTAACACTTTACATTCCTAAGAACTCTGCCTGTCTGAAAAGACACTAAGCCTTTTTTGCTGCTGCCTAGGAGGGAGATGCACACTGTGTGTTCTCTAGATACATTTAATATTAAGAGTACATGCTTTTCTCTTTGTGGATGGAAACTTAAGGGCAACTTTTTCATCTGGTAGGCTTTTCTAGGGGCACATCCTGAGTTGATAATTTACACCAGGTGAGAATTGCCACCCTAGAGCGGAGTTTTCCATTCTTTTCATAACTGCGACTCCCTTTCAAAGGCATGAGCTATTTTTACTTCGGTACTCATTTTAGTGCAGTTTGAGACATGTTTTCAACATGACGTGGGATAATTTCCTTTTTTTTTTTGCAAATTAAGCTGAAAAACAGATTTGGATTTCAAGCAGACACAACTGCAGAAAGAGAGAATAAGTCAACAGAGAGAGAATAAGGTGGGTGGAAGGTGGTGGGTAGGTAGTGAAAGAACAAAGTAGCTTCCAAATAAGTCAGCTTACATTTTTATAGTTAAATTAAAATGCTTAACATTTTTAATTTTTGATTTTAAACAATTTTCTGGAAGTGTAAGAGCTTTATAACAGTGAAGCAAGTTTAAATCATCCTACATGTCTTCCTCCCCCCCCCCCCACTGTTTTACTAAGTGCATCTAACAAAGCTAGCAATTTAAAAATGTCCAGGAGAGCAACCTCTGAGTACAAAGACCTAGAAATATCCCAAATCCAAGGCCTTATCTTCCTTTCCCTCTCTCTCCCAGGCTCTCTCAATGCCCTCTATCGCATGGCCTTTTCCAAGTTCTTCACTGCCATTCTCACTGTCATCCTCTTCTTCCAGATACTTCTCGTGTTACTTCCGAACACCAACAATAGCTAATGCTATTTCCTGGTGCTGATGCTGCAGTCCTGGAGGGCACTGCTATGATTAGATTTGACAGTACTCCTTTGGGGTTTTTTTCCTTCTAATCCCAGAGTCCTAGCAATGCCAATAATGTAATAGTTTGGTTCCATTAGCAAATCAGTAAATTTCAAAAACAAAATGCAAGCCAGAAAGTGAATATAGGACATTCCTTTACCTATTCCCTACTGTCAC
This sequence comes from Malaclemys terrapin pileata, assembly GCF_027887155.1. Classification (NCBI taxonomy): domain Eukaryota; kingdom Metazoa; phylum Chordata; order Testudines; family Emydidae; genus Malaclemys; species Malaclemys terrapin. Next base: position 219,056,262 of record NC_071506.1, on the reverse strand, counting down.
AAAAGCACAGCACTCTGCATGTGCCCATTATTAAGAACAATGCTTAGACTTATTTGCTATAGCAAGTCACAGTTGAAAGCCTGTGTGTTATGAGTGATGATCTCCCTCTATTTGCCTAGGGCATCAAGTGCCCACCCATGCTCTCTGCCTCTAGTCTCTCCTCAAGCAGACTTTTTCAAAGTTGCTTGCAACTGTCTTTCCTTAGAAGCCACAGAGTGTACCAGTTTCTACAGGTAACTGAATTACAGGGCTATCGTTCCACTGATGTGAAGTGATCAGCTCTTGTAATATAGCACTGGAATAAAGGCTTAGCCGTCTGCACAGTCACCACAACCCCACAATTGAATTGCAACTCATAACTCCAAACTTGTTTATACCTGAATTTATTTATTTATTACTCCACGGTTGTGACATGGAACAACTTCTTATAAATGGCACCTGAGCAGTTTCTTTGGAAGAAGTACTTAGCTGGCTTTACTCTAAATGTCACAATGGTTATTTTTCAAATGCGTTGGCAGGATATGACAAGGGCTAAAACTGCAGCTTTGGTGACAGACTAGTGTCTGGTGCCTCCACCTGGAAATCTCTGGGAAAATATACAATTTCTAAAGGAGCTACATAACCAGTAAAGCTCAGTAGGTAGAAAGTTTCTGAAATGAGGTGGCAGCAAAGGGTGGGTACTGCAGGACAAAGAGAGCTTGCAGTTAGGATCACAACATTAAACCATTTATACAACAAATATTATATAGCTAATGTTTCAAAACAACAAACTATAAAGGAACCAGCAGGAGCCTCATGCATGACTCTCCTTTAATGTTGCAGCGAGGTGGCAGAGTCAGTGAGACGGGGTAAGTGGGGCTTTGTGGGGCTTATCCAGGCACAGCGCAGTGCATCTATCCAGCTCCCCTCAGCAGCATCTCAGTGTCCTCTACTCCACAAGCTTCTCTTAAAATAGATGCCAGAAAGTGATTTCCTCCCCATCCTTGGTCCCACCCGTACTTGCCAGAACCCCTCTAAGTAGAGGCAGGTCACTCAAGGGAAATCTTTCTAGGAGTCTCCCTGCCCTGATACATTCAGACACCATCTAGAGACTGGGATGAGTTAACAGTCAGGAAAATCAAGCTGTACTTGCCATAAGCAAACTTACTGCTTCCATGATCATACCAACTCAGTCTGTGGCCTAATCACATCTCACTAGCTAAATAAGATCAGGTCGGATCAGTACTTGGAGGGAAAGCAGCAAAGGAAAATAGAGGGTTCTGGAGGAAGTTGTGTGGGTGATTTGGTAGGTGCCACTGTTTTCTCTAAGTAAGCAATGACATGCCCCAGCACTGGCTTAGGGACACTCTGCTGTCGGGGACTCCATCTTTTGGATGAGACACAAAAACTGAACTCCTCACCAGTTGTGGTCATTAAAGCATTTTTGACACTTGTGCAAGTGAGGCAAAGGCAGATTTAAGCTACTTTTGCGATTCCCTGAATTATGGGATGACACTCCATTAATATGTTGCTTTTTGATATATAGTAAACATTTGATTAATGTTTTATAATAAACATATATTTTAAAAACAATATAATGTAATCTTTTGCACAATTAATTATAAATTATTTTGTTAGTTTCATGTGTCTAGCTCTTTTTATGCAGTATTACTTCAAACATTTAGCAGAGCCAAAGGCAAGATGCCAAGAAAAACAGCAGCTGCATGAGAATCTTGATTTTAAAATCTCAATATGACTGTACATGTCCAACATATAACCTTTGGGGACTGTCTTTCCTTGTTAAAAAAATGGTGGGATGATAAAGTAAATCAGACAGAATATGGACACTATAAAAATATTCCATTTTATGAGTCATTCCATGACACATGAGATAAATGTGTTCCTAACCATGTGTCACTTACCAGCCAAAATCACTGTGGTTTAAAATTGTGGGAAGGGAAGAAAGAATCTCAAATCTTGTATTTATTTATCATCATGGATTAAAATGTGTGTTGTTTAGGCCAACTTCTTAAACAAAGGCACCAACACTATTGCTAAATATATTCACACACACAAAGAGGTAAATGTGCTCAAAAGTTATTTTTTATGTGCACACCACATTCTGGGGTGCCTCACAATGCTTTGCTGTTGTAGCTCCCAACTTGGGCCCCTCACAAACAGCCTACCAGCATGCAGGTCACATCCTGGGTGTTTCTATATAGCTTTAACCCTGGTCTAGCATCTGTGACCCCAGCAGCCTGTCAGCAACATACCAGTCACAATCTGGTTTCCACCAGCCTTGGTTACCATTTGCAGGCTCCCCCCAACACTCTCCAAGTCCCAGATTTTCCCCAAACTGTGTCTTCTGCACTGTCCAGCCCTCTCCTGGACAGTTTATGATTCCTGAAAAGAGGCAATATTCAACAGTTTGCAACTTTAAATGGAGTTACCAAACAATTCAGTTTAAACACAGCACTGGATTGGTTTAGATTTAAAACAATAAAACATGTTCATTAACAAAAGAATATAGGATTTTAAATAAATTCAAGTACAGGAGATCAAGTTGGAAACGGTTACAAGAAAATAAAAATGAAAACATGCATCTAGCAAGTTTTGGTTCCAGGCTGTGTTTAAGATGGCCTTTCTCACCTACAGTCTTCCAGCAAGATGGTGACTGACCCTTTCCTTGGTCAACATCTTTCCCAGTGGCCCAAAAGTGATGGTGCCTTTGTCTTCTTAGGCTCCTCTCTCATGGTCCAGTGAAACTCTGACATGGATTCTTCTGAGGATTACCCCTCAAAGCAAAATTGATTCAAACAGTGAAGGTGGCGATTGGTGGTGTAGGAGGCTCCATGCTTTTTCCTCTCACCTGTTTGCTGAAATATAAGTTTGCTGTCTCTCCTGCCATTTCCTCTCCCTGCTATCTGGAGAATCCTGTTTACTACTTCTATGTAAATTGAGGTAAAACACATTCCTCTGTTTAGGATAGACCTGTTGAACAACTTTTGCCTAGTCCGAGCTGAGTAGTTTTCAACAAGTGTTAACAACACCATAGAGTGGGATTTTATAATTTATAATTGTAACCCCGAAGGAGATTAACTAGATTTCTGGGGCTCTGTCTGCTGGCACACAGCCAGTCCTGCCCTAGCCCTGGAGCATGCAGGCCTGGGACTAACCAGCTCCCCACACAGCCAGTAGTGCCCTTGCCCTGGCTGGCTCCAGATTGACTCAAAAGTGGCTTCTCCCCTTTCCTGAACTCCCTGGGAAGGGCATCTCACTCCCTATTGGTTGCCGGGCAGACTCTGAGTTTGCCTTGGCTCCCCCTCCCTACCAGGGACAGTGTGCCTCTCCCTGAGCTGCCAGCAGACAGAGCCCCAGGAATCTAGGTAATCTCCTTGGGGGTTACATAATGTTGCTACAAATATTTCACCATGATATTATTGACTAGTGAGTTATTAGTTTTCAAATGATATCTCTCAAGGCATATTTTGTACACAGGTTATCACACTAGCGTGTAGGGTGCCAAAGGGGTGCTTTCGGTCAGAATGTAAAATTTCCTGTGCTGAACATGAATGCTTATTTCCATGCCTCTTCTTGGAAATTTGTCCATAAAAGAACAAAGCATAGATTGTGGATAAATTCAGTAAACCAGTTATTCATCTAGATTAGCGATGCAAGCAAGTCCCTGTGAATATGTTTGTCTCAACAGAAATATTAATGAATTTAGAATGTTTTTCACTCTTTTCCTCCTCAGACCACAGTAATCAAATAATTTCTTTAAGTGATTCCGTTTCACTTTAATTGCAGCTTTTAAAAACAGGTTAATACCAGCCATCCATATTTAAACTGTAGATTTTATGATTATGCCACCCATTAAAGGTTTTATTTTCTTTGCAGAATAAAATAATCATTGATCTTTTTCAGCTGAGTGCTATTAAGACAAAGGGTGTAAACATCAACTGATTAAAACATTGCTTTCAATGCTTTATTAAAATTTATTTTTAAGCAGTTCTACTCATTAAGACTTGACAAATCTGAAGAGTACTTCATTTAATTTCCTTTATGAGAATGTTTTGCATGCAAAACAGAGTCTGAGGAATCCTTAGTCCCCCCAAAGGGCTGCTCTGTAGCCGAGTAGTATGCTATGACTTTCAGATAGCTTCTTACCTGCCAGCCCACTCTGCAGTGCCCGCTAGCATATATGCAATGCAGAAATAGTTAAGTAGGAAAGCTTTATTCCTTCTGTATTACTAACCATCAATTTAAAAGCAAGCATATATAAGGTCTTTAGATGCTATTCATTTTTTAAAATAAATAAATAAATTACAGCAGAAAATTGGAAGACACATTTGGGATTTTTAAAGGACAATTTACCCTGACTCAACTTCAGCTCAGGATCTGATAATGGCACACATAGGTTTTCACCTCCAGGTCACAAATCAAATCCAGTCATTTGGTTGACAACTACTAAGACTTAGTGGCAAGGGGCACCTTTGGCTAATTACACACAGATGAACCAGTGGGTGCAGGTTATAATCTGACTATCAGTGGGGCAGCCTTGGGAGTAGCAGAACCAAGAACAAGCACCAATAAGCTGCGATGAGTGACTGAAGAAATAATATACTGCCAGGAATATATTGGAGAGGTTGCGTGCTATCATACAAGAGTTGGAATTCCACACGCCACAGGCTCAACTGATTCCATGAACAGCATTTCTCTCTGCATTGATATACTCATATCCAGAAGGAATACAGGCTGCAGTGACTGCCCACAAAGACCACCCGTAAGAAGACATCAAGGGGACATTCAACGAAGCCATGAAACTGGTCATTGAAGAAGGTGCTGTTTTTTGGCCAACACCACTATTCTACCTACTGGGGAAAAATCATACTTATGGTCCATAAGCAGCTGAAAAGACAGATCTACCACTGACACATAGCGCACACCAAACAATTGGTAGACAACAGGAAATAGAGGAGATGAACAAGGGAATTATATCCTGGCTACGTATGGAGACCCTAGATTCAAAAATACCATGGGCACTATGTTGTTCAAAGTAGAGAACAACCTAGGATATTTTAATGTGATCTTAAAGTTTGCTTCCCATTGCTGGAAGAAATGTGATCACTTGAATGTCTGTAGAAAGCAAATACAGAATGAGTGTGAACACAGCTGTTGCAAATATAATTTAAATTCAAACGCAAACTTTTCATGGATTTGTTTTTGGCAACATTCATCCAGTTCTGCCCAGGAATAAGCCCTTCTAACCTTGCAAGACTACTGCCATCCATCTGGCAAAATGTGTCTGCTGCTCATCACAAGCACAGAACAGCTTCAAATTCTCTTACTGGAGCATAATCCGAAAAGAAAATTGCAGAACATTGCTCCAACCAACTGTCAGGAAATTCAAACAGCTCCAAGAGCAGGGCCAATAGAGCTGTTGAAACATAAGGTAACATTTAGAATGTGATTACAAGGACACCATTGTTGGGGTCTGGACTGAAACCTGCTGGAGACCTAGTTGGTTGGGTGCTAAAAGAAGCTGAAAGCTATAAAAGAAGAAAGACAGCAGTGGAAAGCAGTCCTAAAGCAACCGCAGTCAGTCATGCTCACCCCAATATAGGAGGATCATCCAGTACTACAGAGTCAGAATAGCAACTCCTAGCATCCCTGCCATGTCTGATTGTTGACATAAGCTATAGATGAAAGACAGGAGAATGGCTGCAGCTTCTTTGGGGTTGTTGGCAGTAACTGGTCTAAGTTGCTCCAGACTGAATGCCTGGGGAAACACAATGACCACTTTTTCACTGTGCTTCTTGCGCTGTGTGCCCTTCAGCCATAGAAGAGGATCTGAGTCAGGGTGTATATCAGGAAGGCAGTAGTGCAGGGGTGGCCAACCTGTAGCTCCGGAGCCACATGTGGCTCTTCAGAAGTTAATATGCAGCTCCTTGCATAGGCACCGACTCCAGGGCTGGAGCTACAAGCGCCAACTTTCCAATGTGCTGGGGAGGTGGGGTGCTCACTGCTCAACCCCTGGCTCTGCCACAGGCCCTGCCCCCTCTCCACCTCTTCCCCCAAGGCCCACGGCCCTTCCTACCCCCTGCCCAGAGCCTGCCGCACCCTGGCTGCTCCCCAGAGCCTCCTGCACACTGTGAAACAACTGATTGCAGCGGGCAGGAGGCCCGGGGAGGTGCTGATCCATGGGGCTGTTGGCAAGCAGGACACACTGGGAGTGGGAAGAGGCAGAGCTGATGGGGACTGCTTCTGGCTTATTACTGTGGCTTTTTGGCAATGTACATTAGTAAATCCTGGCTCCTTCTCGTGCTCAGGTTGGTCACCTCTGGCGTAGAGCATAGATTAAGGGTTAAAGGATTCAGCAAACAAACTTGGCCTCTGCAAATAATTGAATGTTTCATACTAATGTTGATTCATTCGTCTGAGAGTACCAATACAAAATGTTTGAATTGCCTGGATTTTGTTTTGTTTGCTTGTTTGGCTACCCCCTTTTTCTTCTGTTTGTGAACCAGGCCATTATTCCTAAATTTACCCAGTTCTATTGAAGTCTGATTACAGCTTTTTCGAGCATTTTGGCAAATATTCCAGTTGAACAGTGCTGGAGATGTGGGCTCTAAGAATCAGACACCAGAGTGAAGATAGCTCCCAAATGACTTTTGCTATTAGCCAAAGACAAAAATCCTGCTCACAGAAACCTGTAACTGACCGGCCAAGCAGTGGAATCTTGAGTCTCTCTCTCTTCTCTTTACCAGAAGCAATAACATCCCTCCTACTCTGTTTCACCATTACATTTAAAAGGGTTTGCTACATTATGGCTCCTCACCTGACAGAGTGCCTTCACTTTTAAGCCAAGTTAAAAATCAGTGACAACGTAAGAGTTCATTCTTATTACCAAGACCTTGTATAAAAATGCTGTTTTGATTTATACTAAATTGAAGCCATGTTTTGCCATGACTATCCCTTCATTGAACCAGAGCATTCTGACTGCTGCACTTTAAAGGACATTCTATCCTGCAGAAAAATAGTCGCATTCAGTTAATCCAGACAGTTTGGCCATTGCGCAGAGTAATGCAAAATAACCAGTTTTCATTTTGTCAATTTCCTACTGCCAGCAGTGGCGGTTTGTAAAACTCACCAGTATTTCTGATCGCCCTGGCCCCCAAAGCTACATTTCATCCATAATAAACAGCAAACTGGCTCTTTCCTGGCTGAAAAATTACCTGAGACCCTGAGCCTAAAGAGAAGATTTTCAAAATATCTTCTGGAGGGCTCTTTGTGAGCTCCTCTTCTCCATATGTCCTGGTCCTAAACCCCCAGGAAATTCCTGGGTCAGCAACAAGTCCTTGTGTACTGTCTATTCCTACCAGTTGCTTGCTCAGGTCGCTTACATCAACCAAGCAACCATAGGGCTACCTTCTGTGTTAATTAGTTGAATTGCTAATAAACAGTGGCTTGCCCCTGTGCAGGTGTGCAAGGCTGCAGGAGGAGAAAGGCAACTGCCAGCAAAAGGGCCAGTCACAATTGCTCCCTGCTAACACCTATAGGGATGGGGTGGGGAGGCCTCAGTTACCTGAGCATCAGCTACTCAGGGAGGGTGTGCTGCAAAATCTGACTTACAGCTGGAAATCAGTACGCTTGGCAAGCATGTTCATGCATTTTCCAGGAGACACTGAAGTTCTTGTCTCCCAACTCCATTCGCTTAATGCCTCACCCTCTTCCATATGGCTAAGTGCTCCATAGGCCGAAGAGATATGCGGGGCCCTTAAATACTGCAGCAGTGTGTAAATGGCTGGAAGACAAGTCAAGGCACTGAAGGCGAACTATACATTGAACAAGAGGCCTCTATAGAATATTTCATCATTTAAAAATCCATGTGTACTGTATTTCTGGCACATAGCTGCACTTCTTTAAAACCAAACTGAGACTCTAAAGAGTAATCACGGGTTTATTGCTTGGCAAAGGACATGTCCAGGGGGGTGCACAGAAATAAAAATGTAACTGCTTTTGGAGGGGCACTTTCTGTGCCTCCCACAGCCAGAAGAGCTGGCTCTCCCTCCCCCCTCTCCCCCCACCCGTGCGACTGGAGGAACTGGCTCTCCCTCCACCCCACCCCCACCCCCGTGGCCAGAAGAGCTGGCTTTCCCCTCCCCCATGGCCGGAGGAGCTTGCTCTCCCTCCCCCGTGACCAGAGGACCTGGTTCTCCCTGTTGCGGCCCCAGGGCCAGTGGAGCTGGCTCTCCGCCCTTCCCCCTGTGGCCCCAGAGCCAGTGGAGCTGGCCCTCCCCCGACAGCCAGAGAAGCTGGCCCAAGGACACAGGCCCAAGGCTGGAGGAGCTGTCATCTCCCGCCCTGGCCCGGGGCCAGAGGAGCTCGCTCTCCCTGCCCCAGCCCCAGAGGAGTTCTGAGCCTTCACTGACTGGGTGGGGAGCCTGGCATGCCCCTGCTTGCCTCCCCTTGCGCACACCCCTGGACCTGTCTTACCCACGATCTTGGTGCAGACTTTCCATTGACCGCACTGGGAATTCAGTATGTGGAATGAAGCTAGAATGTGCAATTTCACAACCAACATGTCCAGCTTCTGGCCTACAAACAGTTGTTTGGGGTCAGGGAAGTTATGAACATTTGTTTTTTCTAGCTTTCACATTACATAAGATAGGCATATTCTTTAGCAGAATAAGTCCACAAAATGTCAAGTAATATTTATAGAAACTTTTGCAGAGTAGCGAGTGATCAGAAAAAAACACAGCTTGGAGAAATTCACAGGTTAGTTTTCAATGCAGTAATTAAAAGTGCTTTAAGTTCATATTTCTAAGACTCCAATGCTCAGATATTTTTTAAAAGTATTTTATTTTGTAGCTGAAAGGTGTGGCGCGCCGAGAATACCAAATGTACGATAAACACATTTGAGATGTTTATTTATATTTATATTCCTTATATTTATTTTCCTACTGCACAGATATTCTTCTTCACTGTAACCAAAGTTATGATACATTTTTTTTAATTAACAAACTCTGTAAGTATTCCATCCTGTTTCTATCCAAAATCTCATATGTCCAGATGCAATAAAAACTCTGTTCAACTTCTTTACCACATAAACTCACACTGAACTGATGAGTTTGAGAGAGAGAAAGAGATTCTTCAGGGCTTGCACAGCAGTACGCTGTCTTCAATTTAAATGGCCAAGTTGTTAAAATTCCTTTTTAAATATGACTCCGTGGTACGCATTTGCTGTACAATTAAGTATATAGCACCTACAAACGTTCAGCTTACCAGACTAATTAGCATGCTGCTTTTATGCTTTGTTTTAAAAATAGAAAATGTCAAATTCATGACACAGAATGAACATTCAAAGATAACCTGAAAAACACAAGAACCTGAAAAACACATGAACAGGAGGCTGCCAGGCAACTCACCACATTCTATAGGTCACTATCCTCCGATCTCACTGAAGGGTAGCAAAAACATCTACACCATCTGCTCAAGAAACTCCCTGCTATCGCACAGGAACAAATCTACACAGATACACCCCGTAGCGCCCCAACCAGGGGTATTCTATCTGCTACCCAAGATCCATAAACCTGGAAATCCTGGACGCCCCTTCATCTCAGGCATTGGCACTCTTATAGCAGGGTTATCTGGCTATTTAGACCTCTCCTCAGACCCTACGCTACCAGCACTCCTAGCTATCTCTGACTTCCTGAGGAAACAACCGACTTCCTGAGGAAACAACCGACTTCCTGAGGAAACAACAATGCATTGGTGATCTTCCTGAAAACACCATCCTGGCCACCATGGATGTAGAAGCATTTACACCAATATTCCACACGAGGTTGGACTACAAGCTGTCAGGAACAGTATCCCTGATGAGGTCATGGCACATCTGGTGGCTGAGCTTTGTGCCTTTGTCCTCACCCACAACCATTTCAGATTTGGAGACAACTTATACCTTCAAGTCAGTGGCACGGCTATGGGTACCTGCATGGCCCCACAGTATGCCAAAATGTTTATGGTTGACTTAGAACAACGCTTCCTCAGCTCTCATCTCCTAGCTCCCCTCCTCTACTTGCGCTACATTGATGACATCTTCATCATATGGACCCACAGGAAGGAGGTTCTTAAAGAATTCCACATGGATTTCAACAATTTCCACCCCCACCAGCAACCTCAGCCTGGACCAGTCCATACAAGAGGTCCACTTCCCGGACGCTACAGTGCAAATAAGTGATGGTCACATAAACACCACCTTATACCGGAAACCTACTGACTGCTATACTTAAGTCCAGCTTCCATTCCAAGATACAACCGCATTTGCTCCAATCCCTCAGACAGAGACAAACACCTACAAGATCTTTATCAAGCATTCTTAAAACTACAATACCCACCTGGGGAAGTGAGGAAACAGATTGACAGAGCAAGATGGGTTCCCAAAAGTCATCTACTACAGGACAGGCCCAACAAGGAAAATAACAGAACACCACCAGAAGTCATCTACCACAGTACAGCCCCCAGCTAAAACCTCTCCAGCGCATCATCAACGATCTACAACCTATCCTGGAAAATGATCCCCCACTCTCACAGGCCTTGGGAGGCAGGCCAGTCCTCGCTTACAGACAGCCCCCCAACCTAAAGCAAATACTCACCAGCAACTACACACCACACCACAGAAACACTAATCCAGGAACCAATCCCTGTAACAAACCCCATTGCCTACTCTGTCCCCATATCTGCTCTAATGACACCATCAGAGGACCCAACCACATGAGCCACACCATCAGGGGCTCATTCACCAGCACATCTACTAATGTGATATATGCCATCATGTGCCAGCAATGCCCCTCTGCCATGTACATTGGCCAAACCAGACAGTCTCTATGTAAAAGAATAAATGGGCAGAAATCAGACATCAGGAATGGTAACATACAAAAGCCAGTGGGAGAACACTTCAATCTCCCTGGACATTCTATAACAGATTTAAAAGTACCCATCCTTCAACAAAAAAAACCTTCAAAAACAGACTTCAAAGAGAAACTGCAGAGCTACAATTCATTTGCAAACTTAACACCATTGATTTGGGGTTGAATAGGGACTGGGAGTAGCTGGCTCACTACAAAAGCAATTTTCCCTCTCTTGGTATTGACACCTCCTCATTAATTATTGGGAGTCGACCACATCAACCCTGACTGAATTGGCCTTGTCAACACTGGTTCTCCACTTGTAAGGTAACTCCCTTCTCTTCATGTGTCAGTATATTTATGCCTGTATCTGTAATTTTCACTCCATGCAGCTGAAGAAGTGGGTTTTTTACCTATGAAAGCTTATGCCCAAATAAATCTGTTAGTCTTTAAGGTGCCACCAGATTCCTCGTTGTTTTTCTGAAAAACACAGTGAAGCTATTTGGATTTCCCTGTCCCCTTTCACCAGTCTCCCCATGTCCTCCATCCCCAACATCTTCTACCCCAGATGCTTGATACTTCTTGCCCTGTCTTCACACAGGCCAGAGGTCAGTTTCTTTCTCGGCGGCACCGATTAGTAATTGCTTCAGCTAACCCTTCTGAGACCCAAATTGAGAGATTTTAAATAAAATAATATTGTATCGGGGATTTTACTGAAATGTGGATAAAATCATAACATAAAAGATAATTGTTAGCATTATTGTTTAGTTCTATTTCAGTAACTCCTAGAGCCCCAATCAGTATCAGGACACCATTGTGCTACGCAATGTGTACGTACACACACACACTCTCTCTCTCTCTCTCCCTCCCCGCCACTCCCCACCCCAGAGAATTTACAATCTGAGTAAACTGGATTGCTTGTATACACATCACTCCACATTGCTTTTATATCTAATTCAACTAGATCCAGAAAGTCATCTAGCATCACCCCTTAGATCTATTAAAAAACTAATGTAGCCTGCTTTTAAGCAGAGTGTTTCTCTAGAAGCACATTCATTACTTAATTGCACTATGATTTTGCACTGGCTGCATGTTTCTAGGGAGAGTTGTTTTTCACTGATAAAAACATGTCTTGGGACCTGCTGACCAGAGAGATGTCTACTCTCCCCTGTGACACTGCTGCAGCTGCAGTTAAGCAGAAGCATTTAGGCTAGATTCCCCCTGCCCCACCCCATGGTTTAAAAGAAAGGGAGCTGGAAAGTTGGCAGCATGGGGCCCAGGACTCTGGAACTTACCCCCAATTTGCTCTGAAATGCCCAAGCGAGCTGATCTTATGCATATACTGCAAAACCCATCTGTTTGCTAGGACTTTGGGAGAGACAGAGGGGTTTTTTGAGGGTCTGTTGCCTCATATAGGATTTGTCACTTCTAGGTCTCACTAATTTGGTCAATGCTAATATATCTGCTATTGGAATGAGTACCTCCACTAGTAGCGAGATGGAGTATAATATAGCATTTAAAGCACAGGGTTAGAAAGCCAGAGTTATGGATATTAGTCCCAATTCTACTACTGACTTGCTGCTTGATTTTACTTTAGTCTCATAACACGACTTATTTATTTCATACGACACTGTGAAACTCAGCTAATACAGGTTTGTAAAGGAATTTGAGATCATTGGTTATAAAGCACTCTACATATTTACAAAAACATGATCATACATGAACAAATGAATTTGGGAAAGACATCTTGGTCAAATCTTACATTTGTTCTCTTTCTCTCATGCTAATGTACATCCTTGTCAGAATGTCCTGTTGAAAACCAAAACTGGCTTGTACGCTACCTTCTCCTTAGGCTGATTATGTTCCACTGCAGCTGACATGTCCTCACAGATTTTTTTCAGACTGGAAAGAATTTCTAGAAATATGCAGGATTTCTCAGCCAACCAAACAAGCATACATGTTTACAGAATGCCTTTATCCAACTCAGGTTTACAAACTAAATGTAGCAATGTTCAATATTGTATTGTTCAGATGGAAAAGTGGAACTCAAAGCGGGATACCGCAAATCAGAATGCAGGGGTCATGTTGCAGCTATGAAGTATGTGAGGATGCTGATGGCAACAGCTGAGAAGACTGGCTCCTCATGCTCAGGAATGTCACTTTCAGCAAAGGTGAATTCAACAGATGGCAAAGTATCAGGGCTTGTCTGTACTTAACATGCGGCTTAAAATGTGGGGCTTCAGTGTAGATGCTACCTATGCCAATGGGAGGGGTTCTCCCATTAGCTTAGGTAATCCATCTCCCTGAGAGACAGGAGGTAAATTGACAGAAGAATTCTTCCATTGACCTAGCACTGTTTACACGGGGGGCTAAGTCAGCTTAACTGTGCTGCTCAGGGGTGTGGATTTTTCACATCCCTGAGCAACATAGTTATGCCAACATAATTTTCTACTGTACACCAGGCTTTAGAGACAGCAACAGTAACACTGCATGAGACTGAACTTCAGGCAAGGGACTAGGTGTTCTGATACATTAATCCCAGCATGCTAGAAAGATGGGGACAGAAGCAGAGAGAGTCTAAGTATACATGGTGGTGGGGTAAGCAAAGAAAGGATTGCTAGTAGAAAAATGTTTGGTGATGAGCAACAAAAGGGACACTGGTAGGAGACCATTTTTACTTTCTCATTTCCTGAATAATTGTAATGCATCCTTTTTTTTCTTCAAAATGTACTATAGTAGGAATGTATATGTTTAATTAATAAATACTTAATTTGAGTTGGGACGCTCAAGAAATACCTGCCACTTTTGCAAATGTGGGGAGTAAGGCAGCTCCCAGAACGCACCAAACACACACACACACACACACACACCTACCTACCTACCTTTGAGGCCATTTCCAGAAGCATTGATTCTGAGAAAGGGCACTTCCTGGAATGGCCTTATAGTGCCTGCTCATCGGCCACTTGCAGCACTAGTATGCTTTTGCAAGTTCCACGTAATGGTACATGACATAATAGCCCTAAATGGGGGGTTTGTTTAAAAAGAAACAAACAGAAAAGATGTGCATGTAGCTTCATAGTTTGAAGACGTTTAGGATTCAGTCAACACTGCAATTCTGCTAGTCAACAAAAACTGGCAAGTGAAACTAACAATGATAGTGTAATTGGCCAGTTTTCTACACTGGATTAGATGCAAAAAGTAAACAAGCAGCAAAAATCATAAAAAGTAAATCAGATTTTTAATTTATTTTTTAATTTTGTAATAGGCCACAGAGCCAGTGAGAAAAACCCAGGCTATGGCCTGACCACTTTTTGGTCAAGCCCAACGTGAATGGTGCTGCAACCCCATGCACCAAGTCGAAATGCCACTCTCTCAGATGTGGCTCCCTTATCCCTCTGTCATAGTCTGAGTAGGTGGCATTGCAGCCTGGTGCTTGGATCACAGTATCACTCAGGTTTGTGCTAGGTCAAAATGCCATTCACTCAGATTTGGAAGGGGTGAGCACAGGGGCTCATGGGCCAGGGGGTCAGGCTGCTGGTGTGGAAGAGGATTGTCAGAAGGGGGGGCAAATCTATGTCCCTCCCCCATCCCCCCACACACACACTTGAAATGGGACTTTACACTCCCTGAGTTTCAAAACTTGTTATCAGTAACACTGGTAAGAAAAAACTGTGGGGTTTAATCTTACTACATTTCTGGATATGATTTTTATCTCGACAGGGTGACTTTCAAAGAGGGATACTCTTTTAGGGAATAGTTTAGAATTGGTGCTATGCTCCTGAGGATTTCAAAGTAATCAGCTTGCAGCTTACTGCTTCTGGGGTCTTCATTAATGTGTGTTCTTGTTAATTGCTTGCATTTAAGACTAGCAAATATTATTAGCAATTAGTACATTTTAATAACTTTATAGTAAATAGAATACCCATAAATATCATAAACAAGTAGATTAATTAATATTTAATTACTGATATTTATTATAAATTAATTACTTAGAAAATTGACATGTTCCTTTACTACTCCTAATTATATATATATATATATGAATTAGAATTATTTTCTTTTGATTTGGAAGTTTCAGCTTCTTCTATCTTTTCTTAATGTCATTCCTTTTCAATATCTAGTATTTGTATGTAAGGCAAGGGGCTTTGTGCATCTTGCAAAGGGGGCTATGATTGGTGCTTGGTTTTAGTGCTGCAATGGGTGCTTGCTTGATTTTAGTCAGGCAAAAAGTAGTAAAATGCAGCAAATGTGATATCAACTTAAAACCAAGTTATAATTTTGTTTACAGAATTAATTATCTCAGCAGATATAGGAAAAATGGAAGGATTATGAAATAGGCTTTTGTTAGAAAAAATGGATGGAAACATTTAAGTGGTAACATTTTTCTCAAAGTGTGATGGATCATTTATAATTAGCAATTATTAAAGATACAACTACCATGGATTTTAGTTTCAAGGGCAAACAAAGAAAAAATCCTCAGCTGAAAAAGAAAAAATACATTGTTTTGTTTTCTGATATTCAAATCTGCAAGTATAGCATGTATTAGTTATGTTTTCATTGTTGCTTCAGTTTGTCCCTGAAGTTTTGCTGTCGATATTCACGCACATATGTTACTATTTAGGATTTTTAGTGAAGCGTGTTGGTGACTGACAATGGAATTCTATCATCATGAGAGCTATTCATCTTGGATCCACCCCATAACACATGTACCAAAACCTAGTCTGGTAAAATGTCCTCATATCCTAAGTGAAGACAAAGTTCCATTTGGAGCCTACTTGTGTCTCCAGAGAATTGTAAATCGGAGGAATAGACATTAATCCATCAGTGTGGTACTTACTGCATTGAAATTGGGGAAGAGATTGACTGCTGCTGCTGTATCCAGGGGAAATGGAAGAAATGGTTTAATATCCAGCGATGGTTGTAATGGTGGGGCTGGAGTACGCACCAGGGCTGGAAGAGCAGGGCTCTGGCATGTGCCACCTTCAAGGAAAAATATGAAAGAAGATAGTAAGCAAGTGATTCTTGGTATGAAAAAAACTATAGAAAGAGTTTTATGCCAATAGCAGGTTAAACACACACATTTGTATTTACCATCAAATTACTACCCTGTTAAGTATGCAACAGGCTTAACTAATGTTTATGATTCTTTGCTGATAATTGACTAAGATATCAGTCTTTCAGTTCTCTAAAATTAGCTAGCAAACCTCCGTTTCCCTCCCCTGGATTATCTTGAAATGTTAGTATAGTTCAAGTCAAACTTTCCTTTAGATGTTCAGCTAACCTGATTCTATTATAAAATCAAAGCTGAAACCACAGACCTTTACTCAAACACTCCAGGTCAATTTAGCTCCAAAAGACTTTTTTTTTTACTCTTCCGTGCAGTAAAAATGATTTCAGCTAGTGACTGTCCAAGACTCTTCCATTCACTTGTTTGTTTTAAATTTTATTTTCTTAAATGCGCATTTATTTCTCTAGCCCAGCAACTTCAGCACAAACTTAAACCTAACTAGCAAATCATACCTGTGCCTCAAGCGTTGATCAGTAAAAGTCTATTGTGAATGCAATTTATAAAACAAATTCCACATTACGGGTGTTTGTCAAAGTTCTGAATGCTACTGCAGTTCTAAAGGTACTGACAGATACTTTTTGCTGTTGTGGTAGATGGGCTTGGTTCAGAACTCTGTAAGGCAGAAAAGCTCCTCCTTGCTAAAGCTGCCAATGAACAGTTCTGTGGGAATATTATGTAAATGAATAAATCCCCTTGCATACTAATAAGCAGCCACCTGCTCGTAATGAAACACGATTTTACAGATTTGTTTGCCCCTTGCCACAGATCCTAACATAGTCCAGATGATTGAGAGCTGGAAATATTCAAGCCCAATCTCGGCTTCCAGTGTCTCCCATCTTCTGGTTACATTCCAAAACATCAATTCACTGTTAATTAAAGACTGTTTGAATCCTAGGAAACTGTTGAAATATGCCAGTGTTGTTCTAATCTGAGAGGCAGGCAGCAGACTATAAAAACCTGCTGGTAGGAGGCCAAGAAACATTCAAAGAACAAAATGGAAAGGGAGTTTTACCCCATCACTGAACACAGAGAAAGACAGATCAAAAATTTCTCTCTCTCACACACACACTTATTTCATAGATGAGTAGTATTTTTTTTCATTAGAGTGCATATATACAGCAGTCAGAATGACACACAAAATCTGTCCACATTTGGTCAGCAAAGCTGCTAACCAGAGTTGCAACTCAATGCTTCTAATTGAGGGCTAACAGCATAAGATTTAATTAACCAGTTGTAGCAGGGACATCAGCATTTCGGCTTCTCAGTATAAATTCAGCTGGAGCCAAATGATCAAAGACAATATTTTTTAACATCTTTTCAGTTCCTCTATGAAACACTTCACAAAGTATTATTGAAAAGGATGCATTAATCACTAGTAGACCAAAGGAATTAACTTAGGGCTCATCATACTCTCACACTGGTTTCACACTAGGGTAACTGCACTGACTCTGTTGAAGTTACCGCTGATTTACGTTAGTGTAAGAGTGCACAGAATCAGGACTGTACAGTAAGGCAGTTGAGCATACAGAGACTACATAAAAACACTACAAGAAGTTTGCATTCACCACAGTCCATTAGAAAGTTATTTATCATTTGCTTGATAATAGGAGAAATTAGTGCAGTGGCTACTGTTGGAGACAGGATACCGGACTAGATGAACTGCTAGAATGTTATTATGGAATTATTACGTAGACTATGTAAAAAATAACTGACAGGCCTCAGTGTAGTGCTACACAAGATAAATCCAGCCAAACAGAGAAAGAAAACTTGGTAAGTATATGGGTAGGCAAGAGGGTCCCAGGATGTTTGCAAAGTATTATTTCAAGGTGGTGTCCGACCACAAAGCACCCACAACATTACTAAAAAGTAAAGTCCTAGCCAAGGTGCCTATTACATGCCAGATATTCCTCATCTCTTTGTTGGGATTTAAATTTATAGTAGATTAGGAATTGGGAACCTCCTACTAGTGATTAACACCTTATTGAGGACTCCCCCTCATGGACTTCACTTCCACCCATTCCGCATCTCATCTGCTAAACGATCAGTACTAACTATTTCAATGCTGACATTCTGAAATATCATAAGGCTTTTGAGTCAACACCCCAGTGAGATAAAGGGTGCATGTGAGAGCACGGCCATTGCTCCAGGCTGTATGTTTGCAGACGCAGGACTACAGCGCTGCCCTTGCTTACCTTCCAAATGTAAACCAAATGCAATGTTTGCACCCATAAAAATGAGAAACTTAATTTATAAAAAAATGAAAGATCAAATTTTGGAGAATCTGACAGTCTTGCAGCATACATAACTACATCAAGTGGGTGAATGTTTGACACTACTGCAATAGCATGGAGCAGCTGGCCTGCTTAGTATATTTGTCCTCTGTTAAGCCCGGATTGTCCTGGGTTTTTAAACTCAGTTCCCGAGGCTCCTAGTCCCAACCAATGGCCTGTAGAGCTGGCTTTATGTTTATGTTCTTAACTCTGTTCCTCTCACTAGATGACACCATGTGGAGATGGGTGGCAGCAGTAGGTAGCTGAGGCCTTTGTCATGTGACAGTGATAAAGGATCATAGAAGGAGTCACTTTATCCTTTATGGTATGTTGTCCTATAAGAAGATGGGGACTACAATGCCATCGCTGTATGTAATCAGGATCTAGAGCTTTGGAGAGTTCTGCTGTCATAGCATTGACATCACTCTGGATGTGGGTTCCCTGCTAAGAGCCAACCCTGTTCAGTACACTTGGATACAGTTTGCAGTTGTATACCAGCACTAGTGGCTATTTAAGCAGATCTAATTTCATTGAATCTAACTTCATTACTAGCAGAGGGAAGGAAAATGAGGATAGACAGAGAAGAGAGAGACAAAAAGAGGAAGGAGAACAGGGGAGGAAAAGAAATAAAATATGGTGGTCATAGAGGTGAGTAAATTTTCCCATTGAGCAATGCTGAATGTGACAACAATGGAGTTAGCTAGTAACAACAATACCTACATAGTTTTAGTTATTACATGAAGGAGGTACTTACTCTGGATCTTTTTGCAAACCTCTCATTGACTGTAGTTGGAGTTTCACGGTGGATGGAGGGAGATACGCAACTGTATATTCACATCCCATTCTATAGGCCATAACTAAGAATGGAATATTGTCCTCCTCACACCATGTCTTTGATACCCTGTGCTTAGTGCCTGAAGCAGACATAGGCTCCCCTCTCAGAGGTTATTAGCAGGGGTAGAACAGAGTCTTGCTATGAACTGGGCTCTGCTTGAGGCCCTGAACATTCCCTCAAAAATTATCCTCAGATAAAGCTATTCTTGACCCCAACTATACTACTGCTTTTTAAAGTGGCAAGAAATCTGTTAATACTTTAGTATTTGCAGACTAGTGATATTGTGGTTCAGCCAGAGTCCCAACAAAAAGTTCAGATCCTAATCTGGATTTGAACTTCCACAAAACTCAGACGTGTTCATGTTTGAGGTTTGAGCCCAGCTGTTTCTTCATAAGGGAGAAAATAAATTGCTGTTTAGAAACACAGTTACCTTAGTATTTGAACTAAGTTTGAGGCAATCATTTGTTGGCTGAGATTCCAAAGAATCTAAAATACAGGCATCATAGTTCCTCTGCCAGAGTCACTGACAACACATCCATGGTAAATACAGTGCTTAATATGAGCCCCGGCACCTCTACGCTTGGCAGTTCATGGTCCTGGCACCTCTGGGCTTGCCCCTCAGTTATGAATGTAAAAAAATTGCTTGAGCCGCAGCACCTCTTTCATTACAAATTAAGCACTGGGTAAATATGAGTGAACTGGTTTTGAAAAAAATAAACTCACCCACCTGAACCTTTGCCCTTTCCTATAACCAAAAGAAACACTTTTGACTTGCATCTGAAGAAGTGAGGTTCTTACCCACGAAAGCTTATGCTCCCAGTACTTCTGTTAGTCTCAAAGGTGCCACAGGACCCTCTGTTACTTTTTTGTTGAAATTCTGAAAAGTTCAACTAATTCCACTCACTCCCAACTCAACATTTGAATATGTTGCCACTAAAAAGGCTATTTTGCAATATTTTAAGTCAAGTGCAGCAGACAATACTGCATTTATGTCTGTGAGCATACACTATACTTGGCGCAGCACTTTCCTGCCACGTAAGATTCACATTCTAGATGGTATATTTCACATGAGCAGATGTTACTCCAAAGCCAGCAGTGATTTGTGCATGAAACACCTTTCCTACCCATTCCCTATAGCATGCTATTTTATACTTTGTAATGCATAAAGGGAGCGTGGTTTAACTAGGGCTACCATACGTCCGGATTTCCCCGGACATGTCCGGCTTTTTGATCAATAAATAGCCGTCCGGGGGGGATTTCTAAAAATCTAAAAATGTCCGTGATTTCCCCCGGTCGGCTATTTATAGATCGAAAAGCGGCGGCCAAGCACCACTCGGCAGCCAAAGCCCCTTCCTGGCTCCCTTCATCCCCTGCAGCCTTAGCACGCCGTCCAGCCCAGCAGCTGTCTTCCCCCTCCTCCCCTTACCTGAACGCTCCGCCCCCCTGTTCCTCCCCCTCCCCTGCTTCCCGCGAATCAGATGTTCGCGGGAAGCCTGAAAAGAAGCAGGGGCAGGCGGGCAGCAGCAGCAGGTAAGCTGGGGCGAGGGAGGGGGACGCGAGGAGGAGGAGGGCTCCGGGAAGGCGCAGCGCGGCCCAGTCCGGCCTTGGCCAAGCGGCTCCCTCCAGCTACAGTGGCTCCGGCCCGGCTCGGCTCGGGCCCCGGGGCACCCGCCGAGCACCCCCAGCCTGGCCCCAGCAGCTCCGGCCCTGGCCCCAGCAGCTCCGGCCCCAGGGCGGTGGCCCCGGTTCCGCCTGAGTGCGCCGGCCTGAGCCCCAGCGGCTCCTGCCCGGCCCCAGCCAAGCACCTCCGGCCCGGCCCCAAGCCTCCAGCCGGAGCGCAGCCTGATTCCTGGGCTCTTGTTAAAGCCGGCCCTGGTCAGGGGACAGGGAGGCGGGGGTTGGATGGGTTGGGAGTTCTGCGGGTCCTGTCAGGGGGCGGGGAGCAATTGGATAGGGCATGGGAGTCCCGGGGGTCTGTCTGGGGGCGTGGCTGTGAATATGGGGTGGGGCTATGGATAAGGGTCGGGGCAGTCAGGAGACAGGTAGGGTCCTAGGGGGGCAGTTAGGGTGGGGGGTTCTCAGGAGGGGGCAGTCAGGGGACAAGAAGCAGGGAGGCTTAGATAGGGGGTGGGGTTCTAGGGGGCAGTTAGTCGCAGGGGTCCCAGGAGGGGGAAGTCAGGGGACAAAGAGCAGGGCGGGATTGGGGGTTCTGAGGGGGGCAGTCAGGGGGTGGGAAGTGGGAGGGAGTGGATGGGGGTGGGGCTCTTCCCCCCCGCCCTCTTTTTTGATTGTGGAAATATGGTAACCCTAGGTTTAACAAAGAATTTTGAAAATTTCCATGAAATAAAATTAAAAATAAATCATTTCTGGTCAAATAAAAACCTTCTGCTTTTTGTTTTTGATTATATTATATTGTATGATATTCTAATTTAAAATAAATTTCTTAACAGAAAGTTGTTTCCAAATGAAAATTTGATATACTCTGTAGGTCACTGCTAAGTGAGGAGGAGTGTGTACACACACACACACACACACACACTAAGTGTGTATATATATATTTATTACAATACGGCTACCCTTTATCTGGTTTAGGACCAGGAGCAAAATCAACTATACACAATGATGACACAGCAGAAAATAGCCTAGGAGTACTGAAGGGCCTACCAATGATTGTTTACTACTCAATGCCCTTATCCCTCAATCCCACTGACATTCTACTCAGAACAGCTTGGGAAACCACAATTCTTGTGACCTGGACCTGAAGAAAGATTTTCTACTTGTCAGCCTACATGTCCTCTCCACGTGCACATGCACATTCCTAGTCCTTTCCCTCAACTTCAGGTTTAAATTCCAGAAGAAGAAGAGCCAGATATCTCAGAAATGAAATTTCAATGTTGCAGACTCAAACACTTTAAATAATTTGCAAAAGTATGTGGAACCTGTAGGTGCTATGCAACTGAGCACAAACTCTAAACTCGTATAATCTATTAATCGAATCCTTTCAAAATTATTCCATCACTAGCTGCCACCACAACAAAGATAAGATGAAAGAACAATTCAATTCTGAATTCTATTTTCATTCTTTCATTACTTGGCAAACACTTTCCCTTTTAGGCTGTCTGAATAGGTTGATTCCCTAATTCCATTCTCAGCAGATCACCCAGACCCTAAACTAGTGTCTAAATTCACTCCCGTCCTGGAGTCTGTTTTTCAGTAAAACAAAACCAATAGCAAAATGTAAGTCGTAGCATTCGCTTTCTTCCCAAATGGCTATTCCCAGGAATCCTCTCCAGCACCTTCATTCTTACCCTAGTTCTTTCTGGCTCACAGTAACACGCATATTCCCTTTATAGCCTGGTTGGAGCTAACGGGACTCAGAAATAATAATCCTGCATTTGAATGGAGGGTTTTTACTACCTGAGCCAAAGGTGACAAGAGAAAAGCCTCCCATTTTTCTACAGCAGGGGTTCTCAACCTTTTTTTTTCTGAGGCCCCCCCCAACATGCAATAAAAATTTATCAGCCCAGCTGTGCCACAACAACTGTTTTTCTGCATATAAAAGCTGGGGCCGGCGTTTAGGGGTAGCAAGCAGGGCATTTGCTCGGGGCCCCATACCACAGAGGGCACTGCGAAGATAAGTAGCTCAGGCTTCGGCTTCAGCCCGGGGTGTTGGAGCTCAGAGACCCGGGCTGCATCCTTTGCAGCGGGGCTTTGACTTTCTGCCCTGGGCCCTAGAGAATCTAATGCTGGCCATGCTTAGCAGCCACCTCTTGAAACCTGCTGGCAGCCCCCCAGGGTGCCCTGGACCCCGGTTGAGAACCATCATTCTACAGGACCTTAAAGTCAGCCAGTCAATCACTGTTAAGAGCTAAAATTTATCACGCAGAGTCTGAGACCAAAGGTGATTTTTTTCCCCAGAAAACTTTCAACAACCTTAGCTGAGACATTTTTTACAGTAAACCAGTGTGTTTGGGTAGGGGTATGCATGTTGTTTTGTTTTATTTTAATTAAGGTTTTTTTGTGCTTTGAAACTCAAAACAGCTTAAATTTTAAACTTGTCATGGATCTAGGGCTAGATCCACAAAGCAATTAAGGCATTGCAATGCCCTAACTTCTAGATGCCTTGCCACCCTGTGGATTAATTAAATATTAATTGGGCCAAAGAAAATGAGAATGACTATAGCCCAGTTAGAGTACTAACATGGGAGACCCGGGTTCCAGTCTGCCTGCTCCAATGGCTAATTATTTATATACAGTGGAATGGCTTCCACAGGAGAGACAGAGAAAGATTCACCCCAGAATACCTCCCAGCCCAGTGGTTAGTGCACACAAATTCAAATCTCTTCTCCACAGCAGGCAGAGAGGGCAATTGAACCTGGGTCTCCCACAGCCTGGGTGAGTGCTCACATCACTGAGCTAAAAGAGGATAAGGAGACCAACTCCTCTGCCGCAAGTTGATAGTATGTTTAGGCATGCTCAGAGCATGTTTCACAAATTGGGACCCATAGGGGAACACCTAGTTTGAAGTTCCTGCCCGGGTTTAGGCTTGGGATAGGCACCTAGGTTGAGGTAGCGGTACTCCTGCTCACTGGCAGAAACGTAGGCACCTAAATTTATGCTGTTAAAGTCCCCTCCGTGCCTAAAGCATTAGATGTCAGCTGAGCAGTGGTTTTGAGGTGCCTAAAGGGGCAGTCATATACCTAAGTCCTTTTGTGGACCTAACCCTTAGTCATCGGTGAGGACAAGTAAGTGTTCTTGACATGTCTGAACAGATCTTGTTCACAAATTAAGAAAAGATATAAGCATTAAGAATGACGGGCTGGCTATGATGGATACTAAATTTTCATAATTTCTGAACAAACGCTGACTACACTCAGATCTGCAGAGAAATTGGAAGGAGATTTTTAAAGAATTGTAACAAGACAGAAGAAAAAGGCTCTTTGATCAGGGGAGAACTACAGGAAGCTTGAAAATAATTGGTTTGCCCATAGGATATGAAATGTAGATCTGCCTTTTAGGAATATTTCAGGCTAATGTGATTTGCCAGGACTTACAACCACTAGGTCACATTCCCTTACTCATGGTCTTACTGCTAAAGTGTTCATTTGGCTCTGAACAAGCTCCCATCTTTGGATCAATGGTCTTAATTTTTGCAACAGATGCTTTTCTTAGAAAGTGCTATACTGGCACTTTCAAGATTACTTTTGTTCCATAATAAACAGTATCCACTGATGAATTATTTTAACCTCCATTGGTAAAATATTCTTTGTTTAAAGGCCAAATGACCTTTATACTATACTATTTTAGTATTTAGAGCATGCACACACTCAGCGTACAGAATATTAATTTGATTTTCATGCTATATATTATTTATATGTAAATAGATCTATTTTAAATATTAAAATCTGGCAGACTAAATTCATCGCTGGCATTCATCCCTGTTGATCTTAATGAATCTACACTAGGGCTGAGTTACTTTGTCCAGTGCTTCAATAGCAACATATTATTTGGAAGTCTGATGATGATGCCTAACATTCATAATGTTAGGTCTCAATTCTTTGAAGTTTTTTAAAGAAGTATATGCACTTGATTTCTCATTTGGTATTACAGGTTTTAGAGCTGTTCTTTCATATTGTACAAATCTTAAAGATGCTTTTGAAAATTAAAATAGTCAGATTTCAAATACAAATGTGTGATATAATCATTGTTAATTTCAGAAAAGATGACACAGGAGCCCTAACAGAGAATAAACCTTAGAATTGAGGGTCCAGTCTGTAGTCCTTATTTGTGCAAAACTCCCCCTGACTTCCATGAGTAGGGAAGTTGGAAGCCTAGAAACCTGTACAACATAAGGCAATCCATGCTTTTCTTTCATAGGCTTTGCAGCTGGTCACATTAACAGTTGATAACTTTGCAGAGGATGAATTTGACAGTGCCTCAGCTGTGGATATCTAGAGAATTATTTTTGTCTACAGGTAATTGCGATTCCTGCAAAGTTAGTAACTTGTTTTGGGAAAATAAACTCTAATTTATTTATAGCAACCGGGGACTATGTATTCCGATGCAAAGTAATGCACCCTCAGTTTTACGTTATTTCTTTGCATTTACACTATGGTTGCAGCATGTTGGGAGATATAAACATGTATTTTAAGACAGATATATTTAAATAGGATAATGAATCTGTCTCTATAGTCATGCATGTATGGGAGCACATTTCTCTGCTGCTTGTATGCAACTCCTATGGTAGTCACATGAAGCTGACATCATGACCTTCCACCTCCTCCTGTTTTTAGCACAAGAGAACCATTCACATCCCCTGTACTCCTGATTCACAGTGCATATGGGGAACATAAACAAGAATTTAAAAAAAAAATCAAATTAATATAAAATCTACTAAAAACAGGATCTGAACCCACAACCTAGTACGTCACACATTCTAGCCATAAAGCATATTAACCCATTGTACCCCACATCTCATGTATAATCATTGCTTTCCAAGGAATAAATGGTACCCGAGTGTATCACAATGTTTAATGTCTTTATTAGAGCTGGTCAGAAAAAATTCCTACAAAACTTCCGTTGAAATTTGCCCATTCATCAAAATTGAAATGTTCTGTGGAGACAGTACAATTTCAACCAAGTTCCAAAGGAACACAGGTACGTTTCCTGCCAGCCCACCAGCCTGGCTCCTCCACAACCTACCATATAGACTGCTCCAGAGTCAGGGATCTCAAGGTGTCTAGGGCCAGCAGCTCCAGCACAGCTCACATTAGAGCCTGGGCTCCAATCTCTTTCACAGAAAATTTAGAAATGTTTGGTTTTCAATTCCAAACTAGAATGAAAGGATGTTTTGAATGATCAGATCCCCCACAAAACAGAATTAACTTTATCTGCACAGGTCTACTCTATATCCTCATAACACCTATGTTGGATGGGGAAACGCTATTATCCCCATTTTACAGATGAGGAACTGAGACACAGAGAGGCTAAGGGATTTTTCCAAGGCCACACAAGTAATTGGAGGCAGAGTAGGAAACTGAACCCAGGTTCTCCAAGTTCCATACCAGCCTCCTAACCACAGAACCATCATCCCTTGGTCTCACAAGCATTTGAGCACATATTCACTGGGCTGTATATGTTAACACCTATAATGAGTTTTTTCATGATCAGATAGATATCTGTTTATAGCTCCATAGAATGGAGATATAGTAACTGACAGTATTTTTAATTATGGTACATGTAGTGTTTATATGCAACGATGTCTAATATGCCTTATGTTTTTATGAATTAATTACTGTGCAATAATTATCACAGGACACAGAAATTATGGAAGCTCAAGTATAACTTTTAGTCAGAAATGGTATGTTAACTACATGAATAACTGTGTCTGAACCAGGTCTTAGAAACACAAAATAACCTGGTATGCCGTAGGCCAAATTCAGCCCTGACTTAACCAGGCCCAGCTCTAATGATTTCAGGGGAGTTGTATGCTCTTTCAATATCATGAAGTTGGTCTCATCCCTTTCTGTCTACATTGAACCTTTATTTTTAAGGTTTTCTTAAAAACAACAACAACAACAACAACAACAAAAACGTGCCTATTGCAACCTTCCAGAGAAGCATGGAGTCTTACAATTATCCATCCTTAAGATACATGAAAAGTAATGGTAAACATATTTATTTGATTTTAAATGCCAAGTAGGCTTAGTATGTTGAACAATAAGAAGAAAGAGTGTCATTAAGTCAGTGTTTCTCAAGCTTTTCAAAGCAAAGCCTCACCTTCAGGAAAATGAAAACATTTGCACCTCTGGTGTGCTGTTAATGACCTACACATCTTAATTTATGCAATTTACACATAATCCTGGCTTTATGCCCCATCCTACACCCTGTAGCACTTCAGTGAAGACGTTACCTATGCTAACAGGGGAGGTCCTCCTTTCAGTGTAGATCATCCACCTCCCTGAAAGATGATAGCTAGATCAGCAGAAGAATTCTCCCATCGACCTAGCTCTGTCTACACCAGGAGTTAGGCTGGTTAACTGCATTTTTCAGGGGTGCAGATTTTTTCCTGACTGACATAGTTATACCAACCTAATTTCCTAGTGTAGATCAGACCTTTTTTTTTTTTTTTTTTTTTTTTTAAGTGAAAACTGAGACTCTGGAGAACAACTGAAAGATCTGTCTGCATCTGCTCCACTAGCTCCCCTTCCGCTTGGCAAACTACAATGATTCTCATTTCTTGTTGTCCATTCCCTTCTCTGCCCCCTCCCCACTCCGCCCTACCAACTTCTTTACTAGAGCAGGGTGATCATGGGGAAGCCTGGGTTATAGCAGCAAAGACTAGCTTGCTGAAACTAAGCCCATAATCCATAGCATTATGCTAACATTTTCATCATGACATGAGAATGCCAGTCCAAAGGATCTTGTCCAGAGTGCAGGTGACAGAAGAGGGCCAGCTACAGGGGAAAGCAGTTGTCCCTTTTCTTTCGACCATGTAGACTCGTGTAAAGAACCAAATGACTCCTCTTGGCCAGGCACTTCCATGTGCAGGTTTCACCCAGTGTCTATGCTCAGTCCTGTTCCATTTGAAGTCAATGGATATTTAACAAATGAAATGCAATGGCAGCTAGATCCGGTTCTCATGAGGAGCACTGGCTCTTTTTGGCTGGCATTGCAATGTGATGAACTCACAGCATGAACAATTATATAAATGCATTCATCAGAAGAGGAAAACCTGAAGTATTCAGGATCTCTTCAGCCAGCTTGGATTTTTGGCCAAACCATTCACTCAGCACGACCCCTGTCTTTTGTGGGGTTCAGCAGTTATGGCAATATCTTTGCCGGGAACCAGATTGACTGCTCTATTAGCTGGAGCATTCTGGATTCCCCCACCCTCCAAGAAGCTTATAATATATTGCGATCAAAGACCTCCTAGATAGTGTCATGGAGTAACTGATGCAGGGCTCAACAAAAAGGTTGTTATAAACCTCATGGACCCCACGGTGGACCTGCATGTGGCAGCCTGTTAAACAGCACCAGAGTCAATCCAATGTACCCTCCTCCAGTGTCAGGTTCCATTAATATACCTTAACCATGAAGCCTTAAAAAATTCAAAAATCATACTAACAGTTGAGTACTATAAACCCACATTAATTTAAAAGCATTATACTTGCTGACATTTAAAAATCTTTGACCTGGCATATTCAGCAGTTGGATTTTTCTAATGTCCTTATAAAGGTCATGTTTATGGTATAATGAACACACATTTGCAAGGGTTATTAATCAGAGGAACACTATATCGCAAACAGTTTTTTGAGGAATTTTTCATTTTTATGCTGAATATCTTAGCTATTTAAAAAGCCCCCTTTTTCAAGAGCACGCTTGGGAAAAAATAAAATTAATTAACTTCTGCAGCTATGATATCTTTATTTTAAAGAAAATAGATACACAACTCAGAAACAAATATGACAAATATCATAAAAGAGATTCTGTTATTTCAACAGACTCCACTGACATTTAGTAAAACTTTGGCAATGAAGCTAGTAGTGTACAGCAATGCCATTTTCAAACAGCAAGGGGAAGTTTGAGAACTTAAAATGTTATTATTAATCCAATGGTTGTTGTCATTGCACACTTCTTTAGCCATAGGCACTGAGGAGCAGAGGGGACCTGATCTTAACAGCTATGCTGCTATGTATATTTTTAGGAGCAAATCCTACCTGCCTCCATCCATGGAGGGTCATGCTAGCAGCAAAACCAGTATATGGATGGAAAGGTGGAGTATCCAGGAAGTTAAGGATTAGGTGAGGGAAGGATGATAGAAGTCTATAAAGGAAGAGCAAACTCTAACCATGTCAAGGACAGCTCCAGAAAGCAACTTCTACCCTGATGCAGAAGGGAAATCAGGACGGGGCCAACAGGTACATGGCTAAGTGGATCCACCAGACCATACCCCTTATACTGGGGCATGGAAAATTCAAAACAAAGAAGATGTACTGCAGCACTTTATACTAGTCATATGCAGCTGTGGGGTATGATTCTTCCCTGCCTCAACCCCCATATAGTTTTCTTGCTTTAAAACACTGCATTGGTAGTAATTCTACTGTATTTTAGACGATACCCAAAAGAATTTACTGAAATCAAGCATGGTGCTCTGCACAATTCAGCTTTTAAGAGGTCTGATTATTTTTTGTGCATAAAAGACAAAATGTGACATACTGTACTTTAGAATTCCTCTATTACAGCCTCTGGGTTTTGATTCGCAGTAAATATTGGATGAATAAATGTTTAAATCTGATGTCTGGTAGGTTTATGTCCCTTAAGAAGTAGACAGGGGGGTAAGATAAATTGTTTCTAGCTAAATATTAGTGGGTGAGAAAACAGAGTGGAGCCAAAAGCACACAATTCACAAAAGGATATTTATATGGATGAGAACATCCACAGTCACATTAGATAGGAATAAGATTTATAAGGGATATAAAGCCTCATACTTCTGGGCATAAAGCAACTACTAAAACGGATAGTAGTTTGGAAGAAATTTGCTCCAATGGGCAGGTTATTTTATAATTTTCCCCAGTGAAATACTGGTCACTTTCAGAGACATGATATCTAACTACATGGGCAACTAGTCTGAACTGGTATGTTCCTGTGTTAAAACACTAAATATAAGCTGTTTACATTAAAGAACCACAGCTTGCTCTATCTACAGGCATTCAAAACTCAGATATGCAAAGCTTCAACAGTAAACTTTACAAGACCAGGGACTGTGAATAATTTTTACACCATACTTCACTGTTATGAAATTCATCCAGGCCAGCCTGAATCATACAAACTTGGTTGGACAACATAAAATCAGACATTATCTACGACAGTCCTATACCACATGATTGCAGGTTAACCTGGACCACTGCTATGTAACAAATCAAAAATGACTTGTAAAGCAAAAGCATGCAAAATGATAAGACACCAGCCTTTTAGGATTAAGAAATCAGTCATTTAAACACCACAAATTGCCAATTGTCACTGAATGTCATAAAACCTTTGCTTTGCTGTACTGATCAACACATCTGCCATTCTGAATTGGACTGACAAGGGACAGGGATACAAATGATTAGCTAGTCCTGGACTGCAGCACACACAGTGTTTGGGTTCAGCAAGGGGTCAAGCATGAAAGAAGGGCAAGTGCACACTCAGGCATAAATCTCCCAAGTTTAGAACTGATGGGTCACATCAAATTTGGGGGGCAGAAGGGAAAGAAGAAAAAGAGAATGGAAATAAAGCAGGGAATGACTGAACAGATTTTAACCTTGGCTGGAATAAATTACAAGGATGGTTTATGGAAATTTTATATCCAGTCACTTTTAATAAAGTTTAATTAGGGAACATAAAACATACTTAAAAATAAATTATTAGTTGAATCTTAAAATATTGTTCATCATAACCCCTCTTAAACCCTATTCTACTAAATTTTTCAGCCTGGTGGCATTTTAAGGTAGTAATAACTAATGCATTTTAAAATACTAAGTCAGTTGCTAAAATACTTCACTGAAATAACACAAGGTGCTCTGTGTATTTTGAATTTTTAAAAGGCTGCAGGTTATTTTTTTTAATACAAACATAAATGTGACATACAGTACTTTGGAATCCATCTATTACAGCCTCTTGATGAATAAATGTTTACATCTTCTTGCAAAAACTGTGTGGGTTTCTGCTACCAAAGACTGGGTTATTACCAAGAAACTCCCACCCTATAAAGTAGTAAGTACTTATGCTTTCGGTGGGAGTAAACAGAAAAAGGAAATATTGGGATACCATCGAGCAGATATTAATATAGAGGAAAGTTTTCTGTTATATGAGAAGTTGGGTGGCTAAGTGGGCAAAGCACTGGTCTTCCACATGTAAAACAAAGATGCTATGGCAGGGAATTGATTAAGTGCGAATATCCAGATGATTCGAGGAAGTGACTCACATCCAATGCTGCAGAGGAAGGTGAAATAACCCCAGGGTCACCGCCAATCTCACCTGGAGGAAAATTCCTTCCTGGACCCACATATGACAATCAGTTAGACCCTGAGCATGTGAGGAAGAACCAACCAGTCAAGCACCAGAGAGAGGGAATACTTTGGGCCACCTCAGCACTGGCCCACCCTGTTCAGTGTCCCATCTCCAGCCGTGGCCATCTCTTATGCTTCAGAGAAAGGAGACCAAAAAATAGCAAACATTTAAGGATAAACCCTTCCTGACTGCTGCAGATGACCAACTAAAGCCCTGATGCATGAGATTTTAGGAACGTAAAACATAAACCCGAAGAGACCCCCCAGGGCTGCCGAGCTTGCCTTCCCACCATCACAAGCAACCCCGGCATACATAAATTTTTCCAGCCCCCATGACTCCTACTGGGAGGCTGTTCCAGAACCCCACTCCATTGATGGTTAGAAACCTTATTCTAACTTCCAGCCTGAATTTGTTCATGGCCAGTTGATAGCCATTTGTTCTTGTGCCAGCATTGTCCTTTAGCTTAAACAGCTCTTCTCCGTTCCTTGTATTTACGCCCCCCTCCCTCCCCCGATGTATTTATAGAGAGCTTTCCAGTTCCAACTGTCAGGCTGCCTGCTTCCTGGCCTTCCCTTCACAGCCAGCTCCTTGGCTGCTGCCTCCAGCCTTCAGCTCTCACACAGCTTCTCTCTTTCCTGTGTCCTGGGCCTGGTTCCCTCTCACTTCGGGATATTATATTTCTTTACTGTGCTCTGGAAATTATGTAGCCCTCTACTAACTAGATGTTGAACTGGGTAACAGTGCAGTCTAGACACTTTCTCTGCAGTTCATTCAGTTGAATGGAGAAGGTATCTAGTAATGAGCCAGCAAGTTCATTACATTGTCATGACTATAGAGCACTGTTTAACTTGGATGACTATACAGAAAATGTCCATCACTATAACCCCATTTACTAAAATCAACCAATGCCAATACCAATCTCCTATTCCCCATCCAAAAAAAAAAAAAAAGTCAGATACACTGATATTTTTCATGAATTCTGTTACGCAACTGAAATGCAAAACAAGTTACCACAGTTTCATGCAAATGATTCAGCATTGTATTTACTGGGGTTTTTTTAGTATTTTATCAACCATCCTCACATAGTGTAAGGATGTCCAAACAGCTCAGGGTTTGAGGATTAGAAGTATCTCATGACTGTCAGCCTAACATTAGAGTTAATTTGGAATTTTCCATCAACTTTTTTTATTTAAATGAAAAATGTGATTTGTGCAAATCTAAAATTTTCCCAGGGAAAAATTCAATTCTATCCCCCAATTTTTGGTTTTCTGTTGAGAAAACTGAGGTGCTGCAGTGCCTCATGCATGTCCTCCCTCTTCATTTTTGGCAGGCCACCGTGGCCGAACTACATCTCCCATGATTCATGCACCATGATCTCTTTTTTGGTTGAAGTACTGGAGTGCATCATGGATGCCCCATGACTGTGGTGCATCATGGGAAATGAGGTCTATCTTGGGGATGATGGCCAAACCCTTATAAGAAAATGGAGACATGAGGTACCAGAACTATAACTCTCACAGGGACCAAAGCAGGTCAAACAGATGCAGTTCAATATCAAATCGGCCCAAAATGAAATGCTTCAACATTTCCAAATTGAAATTTTTTCTGGAAAAAAAAAAATCATTATATTAACTTTTCATCTCAATTTGGGCTGAAAACAGATGATGAAATGCCAGAATTTCTCATGGGACATAAATAATGATTTTTGACCCACTCAGCCTAATTTCTATGCACACAATAGATAACCATTTCACAGATAAGACATCTTCATTCCCGTTAAAGTAATGTTAATCTGGGTCAATCCATCATCTCCTGCAGGAAAACACACTTCCAACCATCATGAGGTCAGGCTCGCCCAGTTGTCACCTCATTCTCTTCTCAGGAGGAGGGGTCTGCAACCATATAGTAGGGACAGAAGACAAACACTTCCAAGCCCTGAAGATCAGCATGAGATGTTGTTATTCACAGGCTCACAGGTGCTTTATTGGAACCCTAGCATGCTGACCACTCTGCGCTGCTCCCTCCATTCTCACCTCTCCAGTACAGCTGCTCAACATTTTTTTCCCTCAAAAATTTTCTTTTCTTTTTTTTAATGACAAATGGCTTTTCAACCAAAATGAAAGTTTTAATTTTGGTTTATGTTTTCCAGTTTCTTAATGAAGAACCAAAACATGTCACTGTTTGTCCCCAGCTCCTCTTCTCTCTCCTTTTTCCATTTTTTCCCCCTGGGGAGGAAATTAAGAAAGGGGGGGAACTAAAACACTTTTTTTTTTAAATAGAAAAACTAGAAAATTCTGCACAAAATAAAAATATTTCATTTTATGGAGGTTGTATAGCTTTGTCTGTCAGTATTCTTTAGTACTGATACTAACAAGAGCCTTTTCAAGAGGACTGGCAGAGTCTGAGTGTCCTGGCTCTCTGCCTTCCCAACTGCCGGACCGAGGGGATGCCAGGGAGACAGAGGGCTGAGTACTCAGCCTCCAGCAGCCCACCTGAAAGGGTCTTGTCAGTTTCAGTATCTACCTGCAGGCAACAAGTGAAATTGATAAGAGCTTTCCAAATGGGCAGCCAGCAAGCCCCCAAATTCCATTGTGGTTTTCCTGTAATAGGATTTTTCTGGAAATCCCTTCACATAAAAAAAATTAACATTTTTCACTTTTCATCCAGATTAAGGATGATTTTTCTCCCCCCCAAAATGTGCAATTTTTCATGGAAAGAGATTTCCATTTACCAGCTAGCTCTAGTGGTCATATTGAAGTCTAATTCAGCTAAAAGCTCTGCTTCACTATATTGCCAAAAACTGCCTGTCAGGATCTGTTACCTCTTTACTGATAAGAGGGGAAACAGAGGAATCCTTACCAGCTGGAAAAAAGGGAGATCTATCATCCAACAGCCAAACAACCAATTTAGGACTTGCAGCTGCTGTCTCTGCCAAATTTAAAAGGCCAGCTACCAGAAAAGGATGCTGGGAAAGATTCATTTTAAAAAGGGCATGAGGGATTAATTACCACATTTCAGGACTAAACTCTAGACTTGCTAGCTCCTGATTGGTGGGGTAGCCAGGGATGTGGCCCTCAACCAGCCTGTCCATTTGCAGCCCACATCCTTGGTAGGGATATGCATTAGAAAGGGGTGGGGATCCACCCTTCTGTTCCTATCTTGAGCTGGACTTTACTTTTCCTACCATCTAGCCCATAGTGATGGAGTCCTGCATTAAGGTTCACAACCATTCTCTGTCCCCATCAGTATGGATGATGTTTTGCTATAAGGTATTTATGTGTCATTGTCTGTGAGAGGGAGGCAGGACCTTGTGTTATTTAATTTGCTTCTGTATTGCAAAAGTGTACCATATTTCAGTTTTGTTCATAATTTCCATATGACCCTAGTCACCCCTGTATTCATAACCGACACATTACTGCAATAATATTTGTACAAAATATGCCTTGTGTGGTATTATATGAAAGCTAAGTTCCACACTGGTTATTCATATAATTGTAAAATGCATGTGTTAACATTATATGTGAAGCAATGAATTCCCTTGTTCTAGTAACATCTAGTAACATGTTTAAGATCAGACAACCTAGCCTAGGTAATAAACAGGTCTGTCCTACAAAGGAATGTGGGTTTACCTCGATTTACATATTAAGCTGTAAACAAAGCCATCAAGCTAAATCTGTAGCAGTTATCCTGTTCCTGAACGCTAGAGACAGAGAATTAACATGGCTCCTGCACCCCAGAGAGACGCAGCAGACTGAATCCCCAGGAGGCGTTCCTGACTTGTAAGACAAAAAAATCTCTTTGGTGCTGTGAGAGAGAGAGAGACTCCATCTTTATCCTTCACCTCAGGAGACAAAGAAACTAAATGATTTGATCTCTGTGATGGGTCCTGGCCATGCTGGCCAGTAAAACGCTAGAAAAATAGACTGGGACGGGGGTAAAAGATTTAAGTTTTAGACTTTTAGATGCTTGTTTTCACTTTTATTTCTGGTAACCATTTCTACCTTTATCTCTTTTACTTGGTATCACTTAATCCATGCTCTTTTGTTAATAAACTTGTTTTATTTTCACTATAAACAATTTAAGTACTGTGTGTGAAGGAAAGGGTGTATTTACCACCAGTTAAATAAATAAGCTGTGATGTACTGGTTCTTTAACAGAGCTTAATATCGTTTGTGAAAGCACAGTGGTAGGGACTATGCATTGCAGAGAAACATCTCTGAGGAACTCAGGGGTTGGAGTTCACTGATTGTTATCTGCTAAGCAAGTTTTGGGCCAGGAGAGCCTTGAGGAGTTCGCTGGTGAGGAAGATGTGACAGGGAGCTGACATGCAGTCTAATTGCCAGCTAAACTGACTCTTGCTGAGGCAGAGAGGTAACACAGTGACTCATAGGTCTGGGTATCCCCAGCAGCGTGTTACAGTATGTATGTATGGCCTCACTCTTTATGCCTACTTGCTCTGGTGGTAAGTCCTCACAAGAGGGTCAAATAAATTGGCCTCTGGTATAACAAGGAGGCAGGGAGCAATTCATTCCTTCTGCAGACAGAAAAGTAGGGCCTGATGAAAATCTGTACGTGCTAAGACCCTGATTCCTAGCATTTCAGCAGCAGCATGCCTAAGTGATCAGCTTGGTGACCTCTTGGCTGCTCCAAACTGATGCCCAGGGTTGGGAAGTTGAGGCCCCCGATGAATAGTACAGGGAAGTGGATAAAGACACATCCTCCACACAGTTAGCTTACAAGGACTACCTGTCCTTGACCGATACAAACTGTTAAAAGACACATGCAGATAACAACTTTTAGTAAAGCAGCTTGAACTATTGAAACTTTTCAAAGCCTACAGCCACTACCAGCAAAGTCAGCTGGATCGTATTTTTGCTACCTGTGATGTGCGCGCTATTCCATTGCTTACGTGGAAAGGAAATCTCAGGATACTGTTTTCTCACGGTGTGATATTATTACAGCATAACTACACACTCTGTTGTCTTTTTGCCATTCTACTGTTGAACTCATTCAAAGCATTTTTTCAGAGAGGACAACATTTACCAATGAACATTTTTAGCTTTCTAGCTGTATATTCTGAAAAGGTTTTGTCATGTTTTCTTAACTGACCAAATACAGGCCATTTATAGAAGATACACTGAAATATAACTTGTATGAACAGGGCACCAATACGTCCCCTAGGGAGATATCAGGCATTCTAATTTATGGCAGAATTGTGACCTGCCCTTATGTTACCATTCAGGGGAGTAATGTAGCTCACGCAAGGCACGTCTTACTAACTTGCTTGGGCTACCCATATTTCAGGTCACAGTATGTGGATGGAAGGGATAGCAACCTGCCTCCTGGCTGCCCACTTGCTTAGGGGAAGGATGAAGGAATAGATTGGGCCTTGCCCTCCCACCATCACCCAAAATGGAGCTGATCTGTCACAGAGGGGGGCAGTAATCAATATGCAAGACACTTGCTTCCCCTCCCGGAGCAAGATGGTTACCATGGAGGGAATTGTGCTTTAGTGTTACAATTCCCTTGTTGATCTGCTTCTGAGTCAGCAGAGCTATGCACTCCCCCTTGCTCAGAGCATATTATAATGTTACAGTCTAGCTCTAATTCAAGGGCTGATTGTGGGCATGAGATGGAAGATTTCTAAGAATCCTGCTCCTTAATCAAACAATTCTAGTGGTATTATATGCAAAATTAAGAGCATTTATTGATTCTCTAAAATAATTTGCCTAAATTGTGAGTGTTACAAGAAATACAGCAAGTAACATAACTACTCCTTTCTTTCAACTGTTGCGCATGGACTAGAATACAGAACTTCTGAACTGACTAAAAATAACATACCTAGAAATAGGCCTGAACCAATCCAGAGACATGAACATTTCCAAAAGTGAATATTAAATAATCTTGTGTGTAACCCTGCCGAAGTGTTGGAAATATAGACCCTGGGGTGTAACACAGTAAAACCATCAAAACTTCACTTACTGGTCCTTAACAATTGCCCCACAGCTCAAAGCAAGAGTCTTGGTTGAAATATTTCAACCATGTATTTTATTAAACCACTCTCTGCTTCAGGACCTAAATAGGTATTAGAACGGAATTGCCAACACCGGTCCATCTTGGCTAGCATCGTTATCTGACATAGGCCAATGCCAGATGCTTATGAGAAGGGATAAAGCCTCCTAATTCTCCTTATGGTGCAATACTGTGGAGTACCATGATGGACCCTTACTGATACCAGTTATGCCCTGAAACATGAGAATTGTTAATCTTTATAACATTTATACACTAGCTAGTCTAACTGCAGATGTTGTTAAATGTTGCATACACAGTGTTTCCTATTATATATTTTAAACAGGTTACCTTTCTGTTATTATGTTATTTTTTCTTGTGTAGTAGGAATGAATAAATAGGAGCCACCACTTGACCTCTAATGTCATCCTTTATTTTACATCCTGCTATCATATCTCCTCTTACTCTTCTTCAAACTAAAAATATCACTTAAACTAAGCAATAGACACATGTGCATTTAGTTGCATTTTGTACATTAAATAATCAATCTGTGTTTTCATTAGTGATGAACCTGTACAACCCCCTGCCCTGATCTTAACACCCCTGAACTTTGAAGAAGTTCAGATCAGATCCTGATCTGAATGTTGGAGCTCAGGCCTCACCACTCACAAAACAACAGAAGGAAGGAGGAGGTGTTACTGCCACTCTCCTTACACCCAGTAGTCGGGGCACTCATCTGAGATGTGGGAGACCCAGGCTGGAACTTCCACTCTGGAGCAGAGACTTGAACCCAGGTTGGTGCCTTAACCACCAGGCTATAAAATCATTCTCTCTTTTTCACACCTACTGAGTACTTATTTACACAAAGTGGAACAACTTTAACAGAAGAGATTGAGAGAAACCTGTCCGCCGGTAGCCTGGTGGTTAGAGCACTCACCTGGAGAGACAATGACCTGGATACAAGTACCTCCTCTAGAGTGAGGATTCAAACCTGGGTCTCCTACAGCCCAGGTAAGTGCACTACCCACTGGGCTGTTGAATATAACAGAGGGGGGATGGGCTCCTCCTCTGCTGGTTTTGTGACTCTAGCCCTTCATTTCCTTTGCTTTTATTTAAAAAAAAGCTGTAAAATAACCAGAAACAAAATGAAGTTTTGTCAACACATTTGATTCACCAAAAAATTAAAAAAATATTTCACTTTGAGTTGAACCAATATTTTCCCCTAGAATTGCCAGCAAGCCAAATATGCAGTATTGTTGTAGCTGTGTCACTCCCAGGATATTAGCGAGATAAGGTGGGTGAGGTAATATCTTTTATTGGGCCAACTCCTTTCCCAGACTTGAATAAGAGCTTAGTGTGGTTCGAAAGCTTGTCTCTTACCAACAGGAGTTGGTCCAATAAAATGTATTACCTTACCCACCTTGTCTCTCTAGAAAGCCAAAAAATCAGTTATTTGTCCAGCTCTAGTGACTACTCACAGTAACAAAATTAATCCTGTAAGTTTGCAGAACCAGGGTCTAAACTTTGTTTGCACGACGTTAGTGGCACCAATTTTGTTTTCAGATGATTGCGCTTCAAAAAGTTTCATAACAATCAGTTCTTAAATAGCATACATTACTGCCCTATTAACTATAAATTAAACCCTCATAAGAGATAGTGAATGTAAAGTGTGAAACAAAAACCCAAATAATTGACCTACATTGTAGTATACAGGAAGAAAATTGTTTACAGCATCAGACATTTTGGCTTCTTTAACAAGTCACATAGTATTAAAAATGGATTAAAATGTATTGGGGAAATCCATATGGTGAAACCTGAAATGTGAATTTAGGTCAATCCTTAGTCTCAACATACTGGCAGTGTCCTTTTAAAGATACATTAAGATTTCCATCTTTTATTTCCTACATGACATCCTTAAAAAGAAACAGGAATATTCCAGAGATGAAAACATGTTTCTTGAATCTAGGAAAGGTATAAAAACATCACACTCACAGCAAAGAAAAGGTCTTGGGGACAAGAGGCCAACTGCATCCCTAGTATAAGGATGCTCTTAATGAAATTGATTAGTTTGACCCATAAAATTAAAGGTCAATTACTGTGGTTCACTGAATCTGTTTACTAGAGGTGTCAATTTGAGCAATGTAGAAATTTCATACTGAAACCTTTAAGACACCAGAAACTAAGCATAATTTGTCTGTTTCATTCCAAATCCTAAACTCAAGTCAGGTTTACAAATCTGGAGTTGCAAGCAAACATGGTCTGATTTATGGTTTTGGGGAATAACAGAGCTGAGTGAATGCTTTGGTCTGTTTTAACATGAAACTCTAATCAAAACTCAGCAGGTGTGGAACAACCCAATCCAAATCCTTAAACAAGGTTTGCACAAACCTCTTCAAATTGAAACAACTGAAGTTTGCACAGCTCTAGTGACAAAACTCTGTCTGAATTGAAGACTGGTTCTTTCCACATTCCCGGGACCTAATTTAGACCTGGTATAAGTCAGTGCAACTACACTGCCTTTAATGGAGTTGCTGCTATTTTACACCAGGACTGAATTTGATTCAATATTTAAGGGGGACTGAGTGTGTATGTTGCCAGCTATTCCATTTTGTTATGTACTTGGACAAAATCTGTTAGAACTCATGCCCGGATAAAGATAGAATATAAATGGGGAAGGTCACGATTTCTTTATTATACTCTTCAGACAGCTAAATTATACTTAACCCATTTTAAGACGACCTACAGCACACACAGCTGTTGAGTGTTGCTATGCAAATTCTGTTGCTACCGCGTGTAGAAAAAATCAGCATTTTGTTTCCAGGAGAATTCTTACTTAGCGGGCTATTTAAGTTCACAGAAAGCATTCAAATGGCTGTGGTGTTTAACTATATTAGCATATGCATTTCCAAAAATGGCAAAAGCAAGGCAAATCTCCATGTCCTAGGCCAAGCATCAGCTGTGCTAACAGAGCTGTGAAGTATTCACAAGCTGAAAGCTACATGCAAAATAACACTGCGGTGGTGAAAATCCAACAAAAGCAAGGCATAGCAGAGTTCAGGCTCAAATTCCATCAGTAAACTACCCTGTTATGCATGGGAGTTTGACACAGCGGGTGATTTCTGTCCAACGGTTGCCAAGGCCAGACCAGGCAATACTGCCAAACCTTCAGCCTCAGAGTATCCCTATATGCTGGAGACTGCAGCTCACAGGCAAGAGATTGAAATGACTGTCATCAGCAGTCATGCTCCAGTATCACATGGTCTGAACTGAAGTACACAAGTTGCTTACTGCTGAGAAGTACGGCTTACTGCTATGTGGGGATAACTCGATGCCCTGGGAATTTCCCCCTTTTCCTTGTTTAACTAGAGTCTTCCATCAACTATTTCTACAACTTTCTCCACAAACGTACATTAATTCTGGACACATTCTCTTTTTTCCATCCTCATACTATAGGACTGGCTCCTCTCACTCCAAACAACTATGCCATACCAGCTGATAAGGAGTAGGATGGGATGATCTGGTGTATGTACACCCCTCAAATCCAGGGCAACATTCCCCCCCTTAAAGGTCATATCTCTTTAATATTAAGGCCTTTACATATAGATAGATAGAGAGAGAGAGTGTTCAGTAAGTTACATTTTGAAAGTCCAGCATTAGGCTCAAGACTCTCAACACTATCCTACTCCTGAAGCTTAGTTATTGTACATGGGAGAGACCTGATTAATGGCATGCAGAGGACTCCAGATTTGCTTGAGTCACATGACATTTGCACTACTATTTCACACTCAAAATTTTGATATTGGAGAATTCTTTATGTTTCTGACATGTCCTGCCATTATGTATGATGCTGCACGTGGGACAGCAACATAGGCTCAGACCTGCTGTGATTGAAGTCAGTGGCTAATTTTCCATTGGACTCAATGGGAGCAGGATCAGACCCTATATTTGATCATGGCAGAAAATCTCCATATAATATAATATTTTGCATGATAGTATCAATGTAATTAAAATATACTAAAGCAGCAACCTAAAAAGAACATTTTTAAAAAAGGAGAAAATTATTAAACATTTTTAATTAGGTTGTCTCCAAACACGGAGAGGAATCGGAACAGAAGGGAGAACAAATACATAATTGATTCTCCCTACTAAACTGAGACTCGGGATCAAGACCAGAGATTTAGACTTGGCATGAATGGGCTTTCTTCTGTTAACTTTGCATCATAAACTACTTTATCTAACTAGATACTTTATCTACTTTATCTCTTCCTTTTATTGCTTTACAAAATGCTATTAAAAAAGAAAAAGATGGAAAAAGCAACTATATTTCCAAGACGGACATGACATAGGCCCCAAACTTTGACTGAATCCACCCTGGAAGAACCTTGTTTTGCAGTGATGCAAGAATCCACCTGCACTATTGGAAATACATATTGGAAAGACACACATTAACAGTTGGCATAAATAATAAATAGGTTTTTGTACTCAGGTTATTAGAAGATAATTGTTCATATTGCAGTACACATACTAGTCAATTAGAACACATTTTCTGGTACTAATATTGAAAACATATGTAAGACAGTGGGCCAACTCACCAGCAAGTGCATCAAAAATCACTCCCACCAGTATCAGCAGCATTTCAGTCCATTCTCTTTAGAGTTGAATTTTATTTCTCCAAATTAAAACAGTTTTACATAAATTCAACCAGGACCAGCCCTAGACCAGCTGCCCCCCCCCTCCATTTGTTAAACTTTTGAATACCCTATTTTGTATTGCATTTGTAGCCCATTTCACAACTTTCATGCACAATTTGCATGCATGATTTATCTCTGTCATATAAGCCTGTCTCGCCCCTTATATACCCGCAAGGGCATGGCTGACAATATTCTAGGAGGTTCAAGGAAAATGTAGTTCTCAGAAAGTCTGGAAGGTTCCATGAGATTCTACAAAGGTCCAGAACATTCTAGGAGGTTAGTAAAAAATGAATCCACATACAGAAGACCTGAAACATTTTACTTCAGACATTCTATTTTCCCTTTTGTCACCAACAACAAAAACAACACCCCAAGCCCAGTACCCCCCAAGCCTGGCACCACCTGCCCCCAAAAGTCAAAGCCACTTTCCGGTTATGAGTAAAAACAGTTTTCTCACTAAAAAACCCTTTTTTGTTGATGTTTTTAATACACTTCAAACACAGAACTGGAAATGTTAAAATTTTGGTTTGGAGACTAAAATCAAGTTTCATCCAAGTACAACATTTTCTGGCAGAGTTGCAACCCCCTGAAAATGAGTGTTTATATGATTTGCAAGTGTAATCTTAAACAGGTGACATTATTAGACAAATGTTAAGACTATTCTGCTTACAAGAAAAAAATTTAAATGTAAACCAATAGCTTTTCTTTACACCTATTGCCTGTGAGCTAGCGAAGAAGCACCAGATAACCAACAGAGTCTGTTCTCTGAAGTGAATTGATATATTTAATGATAACACCAATAATGTTGATCAACAAATAAGAAAAAGCCAGCGTGACCCATTCTGGCAACCCCTTACATATGTGCAGTCATAACCTGGTAATTTTCCCCATTGAAATTAACTGGTTTCAATCAGGACTACTCTTGTACACAGGGGCCCAAAGCTTTAACAGGCATGGAAACTGAACTACCATCTTACCATTAAACATGGATCACCCCACAATAAAATCTTAAGGTACTCAGGCAGGAGGGCTATAGACAGAAAAGCTTTTTATTATAGACAACTTTATCTTTATAGAAATGAGGGGTTTCAGTCTCTAGGTCATCAATTCAGGATCTTTAAAGAACATTCAATTAACATTTTAAACATTTGTACTGAAGCTACAATGCTTAACAATTGTTACCAATTATTTTACAATCACTTTAATTAGAGTAGCCCTGATCCGTCGTTCCCAACAAAAGCAAATTTCCCATTCAACTGGAGCCAATGGGAGTTTTGCCTGCTCAGGGACTGCAGGATTAGGTACAGTGTGCAGAATTGATTTGAAGCCATCTCTTTCCAACACAGTCTATAGTTCATTACAAATAATGATTATTTCCTCCTCCCAATACTTCCCCTATTGCTGAAGAGAAGGACTCTTTCATTAGAAATCAAATCCAACATAGAAAGCTGCCCTTTTACCTAAGGACTCCAAGGATTAATAGCTTATTTTGTATCAGAAAGGTATCTGCCAACTGTTGCCACATACCCCATGCAGTGGTCAACCTTAAAAACCAGTTTTATTTTAGATGAACTGATGAGGCTACCCAAGTATTTGCAGTATTACCTAAAGTTCCAGATATGGTACTTACTGTGGTCTAATTGAAAAATACTGTACATATTGAAACAACTGTATTTATTTAAGGCAACCTGGAAAGTTTTAACAGTGATCACTGTATCTACTATTCTATATATTGTGGAATACTGTGATACTCATTTCACTTTTAGCTTCCTAGAGCTGGGCTAATAACATCTGATGGATATGATTTATTTTTGTTTGTGATTTTTCTTAAAGGTATTTAAAATGCCAGAATATACACCAAATAATTCTTAACTTGCTGCTTGTGTTTGAAATCCCATTTGTTGCAACGTATCTGATACTCAGCATTCAAGCTTTGTTGATTGGACACCAAGGTCATATGGCATAATTTCTGTTTCATGCCTGGATGAATCTTAAAATCATTTTTCTTGATTTTATTATAAAATTAAAATTAGTTTTCTGCAAATATTACATAACATTTCATTACAATTTGCTGGTTATGTGAAATGTTCCAGCTAGGAAACTTATCTGGCTAGAAAGTCACAGAAAGCAATCACAAAAGTTGCGAGAACACAGTCATAGCAAACTCAGTTAAATATTTGTTGGAATATTAATGGGAAATGTCCACCCAGTTCTAGTGGTACCCATTGGAATATACTGTTAACGGTGATAGCTCTATATTAAAGATAATTTCCTCTCACCAACTGGATTCACTTCAGTTTGTTCACATTTCTATTTTAGAATAAAATGTAGGTGGTAAAAGCATAAACAATGTAAAGACGTCAATGACCTTTATGTATTATTGTCTAGGTGTCAACAGTGATGTACAACGTCACCGTACATTGCCTTCATGAGGGTAATGCTAGACCATTTAAATTAATTTTCTTCTCTAAATGCTGATCTTTGCAACTGACCATAGTGATGTGCCCAATTAGTCATTAATGGAAAAATTAATCAATTTTTTGTGGTGACCTGAGTCTTACATGGGCAAGTGGGTTATCACTCTATCCTTTTGCCTCTGTAGACCCGG
This sequence comes from Malaclemys terrapin pileata, assembly GCF_027887155.1. Taxonomy (NCBI): domain Eukaryota; kingdom Metazoa; phylum Chordata; order Testudines; family Emydidae; genus Malaclemys; species Malaclemys terrapin. The sequence goes on along the minus strand of NC_071506.1, from coordinate 219,011,841 downwards.
AGCTGTAATAGGGTTTACCTTCTGCTTTGCTCTACGAAGGACAGGGCACTTTTAACACCTTTTAAGGTAGATTTCTTTTTCTTTTATTTCATGTGGCCTTCTGGAACTGCATTTTGATTGCATTCCTGGGTTTTACAGTGACTTTAATTGCGGGGTTTTTGTATGTGTTCTCAGTTTTTTAATCTATGTTTGTTTTATTGTAAAGTACATTTTATATCTGCTACGTAAGTACCACAATGTGTCCCTGTACAGCCGCTGGATTATAAATTGTGAACCCCAGCTCTGCTGGAAACTAGTGATGTGCCTGGAGAGAGTTATTAGCAGAACTCCAGCAGTCTGCACTAGAACACTAATCCCACTTCTATAGGTCTGACTAGACTTACTTCCACAACATGCTGCACTCTGAGACAAATCCTGAGGGACGTTGAGCATCTTGCTGGTTCTAAAAGCGCCCATTCAGTGAGAATCCTAAATGCTGGGTAGCTGCTTGTCACCCCTCAGTATCTGTCCAGTTTCATCAATGTACAAAAATATCATTGGTGGGCTAGAATAAAACAACTATTCAGTCCAAGACTAAAAACATGCAAGATCAAAGCAAAAGTTAAAATCACTATAAAAACTATAAATTAAAATCAATAGCCCATCTGGAAAAAAAAGAGATTTAAAAATCTCATTTAAAAAAGGAGTTAGTTCATGGTCTCTCAGGAAAAAAAAGGGAGAGTATGTATGCCATCTTGTAATGGCCAATAGGAATTGCAAGTACTCAGCACCTCTCAGGATTTGGTCCAATAGAAAGGAAATATTATGATGTGGTTAGTGTAAATGACACACTACCGCATGTGGCATGGTAGATTAAATACTCAGTATTGCAGGGTATAGAGTTTGTGGTCAGGATTAGTAGAACAATGTTTGACAAATTATTACTTCATGTCTTGGTGCTAAATGTGTAACAGGGTATTGAAAATATTCCATAAAAATAGCCCTAGGGCACCGATACTTGCCTGCCCGGCATTCCTTCAGAGAGAGAGAGAGAGAGAGAGAGAGAGAATGGAGAAACAGAATGAAAATACTTTGTGGCACACACATACACAAACATACTCCCCATTCTACAGCCTGTTTGGCTTGTAAGAATGTATCTTTACTGGACCTGTAAACTGCAAGAGTAAGCTGTGCATTTCTGAGAAACGTTTAGGTGTGTTTTTTTATTATTTTTTATTATTAATATTAGTAGTAGTAGTAGTATTCCTTATGGCTGAAACTATGGCTACCAAAACCAACACATGCTGTACTGAGGAGGGGTTGTTTCTGTTTTTAGTGCTTCTCAGCAGCAGACAAGCTCACATAACCCATATCTTTGAAGAACTGGCTGCTTCTATCAGCACCACTTACCAATAATAATAGGAAAACACTGTGCTTGCTATATAATAGTCACATATCGGACAGACTAAATGCTTCTGATAAGTGGCTGGTCCTGAGAGAAGGTGAGTGGATTGACTTTCACAGGTAAATACTGGCAAACAAAAACTCATTTGTTAGACATTGGACTATACAGACAATACAGTCTCAAGTTGTTAGTGACAAATGTCTTGGCTTAGGAAGAAGAGCACTGATCTCAACTGTGGTGCCAAGGCTAGTCGTTTATTTTTCTTGTCCCTTGTGCATTTACAACTACAGATCTGGTCAAGGTTCTGCTTTTTAAAATATTGATCCCTAACACAAAGATGGGTAACAGTATTGGAAAACACAGCCATTATTTCCTTCTGTCCTCATAAGTTACCGCACTCCATAGTAAACAAACAGTGAGTAAACAAGGTCAACAAGAACAAAAGAAACTGAACAATAATTCCATGGCTTTTAACATTTGAACAATCTGGAATCTGCCTCTGTAGTTTTCAGGACAGGAAAAAAATGCAAACACTGATGGAGTAGAAATTAAACATTAATTTAAACTCAACCATTGCTTTGTTTCTTCAAATCTTGGTAAAGCAGATTTGTATAATAGTGGGATAGACTTCTCCCAAACTAGCCCTTTGTGATCTACATTGTGTTATGAAGGAAAACAAGAGCAATATGTTTCCCAATTTCCTTTTATTCTATGTAGAATACGTTCACTATATGAAATACAAATTCTCAATATAAGCCAAAGCCTCTGGATTCTGATGCATCCCACTAAAATATCAACTGGTCATACATAGAGTAAGAAGACACTGCAAGGTGATCTCATTATTGTGTCTCTTGTAACTCTGCCTCCAAGATCAAGGTACCATAAGTTATAAAATACCAAGGAGCTTTTTCAGCTGTATTTGAAGACAGCAAGATTCTGATTCTAGACTTTGAAATCAATGTGACTAGATATGGAGTGAGGTGTTACTCAACTTGAGGAAGACTATCCAAGTCTGACCCTACAATGACGACTGTTTTTCCTTAATTTCCAAACCACTGATTTGACCATTCCGTCCAGTTGTTTAAAAAATAAACAGATTGAATAGAAGGTTATAACCATAGTGCTTATATTTTTAAACAGTTGTTAGCCTTACTAAACTGGAAAGTGAAAAATTAACAAATACCTTTATTTAAAAGCCATAAACATCTACTACAGAAGTCTTAACTTCTTTCAAAATTATAGAAGCTTCTAATCATCGTAGCTTCTAAGCATAAAGGTAGACACAGGGCAGATGTATTCACGATGCTATAAGGACACAGTAACGTCCCTAATAATCCAAATTTCAAACTGCAATTATGTTTGTTTTTCCTTTGACATTGGCAAGAACTTGAGTCTAAACTCTCTTGATTAGTGTCTTTCCATCCCACATTTATGATTGTGTTAGCCTTAAATAAAGCAAAATGAGAGATAAGAGGACAATAAAAGGGGTGAAGAGATGTGGGTGCTACATGGAGCTAGAATATTTTATATATATTAGATTTTGCAGCCCCGTATAGATTTTGTAGAAATATCTTTTCAAATCCCAGCAAACCCAGTGTTTGTGCTCAATACAGGCGGACTTACAATATGTGGCTCTGCTATATAATAATTAATGCTGCAAGAGAGCAAAGCTTCTTCCCATTTTCAACCCTAGCAATTTGACTCAACTAGGATCTCAAGCACTTTAGGTTTTGATATTTTTAGCCAACCTCTTATGCTGCATTTTCCCTTAATGCTACCAATCAACTGTGAAATTCAGTTGCAAAACTAATCTTTGCAGTAAATGATATGTAATAACCCCTTTTTAAAAATAAAGACTGTATGACCTTTGCTGTTTTTTAAGAACTTTTCATGGTCCAATACCAAACTGAAACATTCCCTTTCTCAAGATCAAAGTCCAAATACATTTCTGCTTTTTTATCACTGTTCTCTCTGCCATAATGAGAGCCAGAGGCTTTGAAAGGCTTCTTGTAACCTGATAACGTTTTTGCAACTGCAAGAATTTCTATAATTGCGAACAGGCTACACCATATAATAAAAATTTCATATATTTTTTATTTCAACACAGAGACATAGAAGTAGAAGCCATATGACTCAAACAGAATTCTGGAGTCAAATGCTACATTCCTATTTTAAAGTATTTTATGATAAAGAATTTGTATTAAATATCATTTGGAAGAAAAAAAATTATGAATCCTACATAGAGATAGAACTAAGAAAAGTGAGAGATGGTAGCTGGATGCTATGGTTCTGACCCTGCATTGTGTAACAGCAGTGAGAGATTCTCCTGAGCAGGATATATGATTGGGCCCGAAACAAGGAAAACTCCATTCATCACAGTTAAAGCAAATACACACAAACACATTTGCTGTTAAGGGAGGTGCAGTCAAAAGCAGCCGTGACCAAATGTTCTCTAATGAAGCAAGAAAGCACGAATTTAAATTTTGAATTTGTTCTTGGAACAATTATGCCATCCACAAAGGGATAACCTTGGGAGCCCACAATTTCTCATGAATTTGGGAACTTATCTCTCAAATAGACACACGCCACATTTCCATAAGTATATTGCAGCCAGTTAAAGAAACTTTTAACAACCAGCTTTCATGATATCTGGATGGAGGCATAGAACACACCACTGCACTGGGTAAGTATCTAGCAGGATTTATAATTATTATTATTTTATGTATGTGTGTGTTAATTGATTCTTCAAGTTTCAAGATATGAACTTCACTTTCCAGAAGACGAATACTCTGTAAAGACATATACACTGTAAAGTTCTCAGTATAAATATAAGGCTTCTTTAGATTTCAGGAGACTATACTTTGACTCTTCTCAACTACATTCTTCTGTCATATTCAGCATTCTTTATATATTAACTACACTTTATATTGGATATGGCTGGTAATAAACTACAGTACAGTGCATAACCCCCAGTATCAATAGTTTTTTACATTTTTTAGAAGTGTGATCTTAAAGATGCTCACTGATTATCTTCATGTAAGGAAAGATGAAACAGAACTAGTGAGGGAGGACTCTGCTATATGTAATCTAGCATATACATCACAACCTTCTAAAAACAAATTGGCAACTGTTAAAATGTTTTCACTAAAACTTCTGTGAAAGATTTATTTCATTTTTTACAATATGTATTTTCTTTAAAGAGCCTGTGAGATTCCGGGAGCATTTTTTCCATCATGACTCATCCAATATGAATTTCTCTTTCAAGAAATTATTCCAGGAGTAAAAAGTGATACTCAGAGTGGTACCATCAATGCAGACAAAATACTACGTTTGCTGGAAAATAAAACTGGACCTGGAAATAGCCAGTGTGCTAACAGAAATGTGATGGAATTTCAGATTGCCTAGAATTAGGGATTTTTTCTATTTATTCTTTTTATTTATTAATTTGACCCTTACAGAATATTATCTCCACCTTCAATCAGGCACACATCACTGCAAAATGTTCCACTTTTTTCATTTGTAATTAAAGTTTGTGTTAATCTGTTTTAAAAATCTTTCCCTCCATTCCTTTGCAGGTTTACTGGATTCTCAGGAACAGTGTTCACGGTCCCTGAACTGCAATACCACTGCAGCATATCCCCTGGTTGACAATCATGTAATGTGCTGCTAGCTCACAACCACGTATAACCCTCTTAAAATGCCCTCCCGGCGGCTTCATCTCCTGCCTGAAAAGAATGAACTTCACATCACATCTAGACCCAACCACCTTGACCCAAATATATATTTTGACCCAACCAGCAGCAACAATGACCATTACAATGGTGCTTTAAAATAAGCAGGCTCTACTCACTGGCCCATATCGTCATGCTGGTGTGAAATAAATGCATGGTGCTAGGAAAGGGAGCTAAGCTGTGGTAGCAATCCCAAACTGGACCTTTTTTTAAAACAGACTTGGCATACAGGAGCAAATAATCTGTCAGTCATAACAATGCTTCTGCCTTAACCAGAAATTATGGCACAGAACTGGAGCAGAGCCCCTGTTACCACTTTGCAACATCAGCTCTGTGACACTGACAACCACCCACAGTCTCTCTTCTCTAATCTGTGGAGAAAGTTCACAACAGAGACTTTTATTGGTTGCTAAATTATTAACATGATAATCATCTGTGGCAAAAATTTTTTTTTTTTAAAACAGTGTAAAATATTTAGTTACAAAATACTTCATAAGTATTTACTATTTTCATTCAGTTTCCACAAACTCCAAATACACTGCCAGGTAAGGTTGTGGTTTGGTTTTTTATTTTAATTCCACAACTCATATTCAACTCAAAATGTTGAATGCACAGACAGTAGAATAGGTAACACAAGTATCCACAGTGACTGAACAGCAGACTCTACATTGCAGCACAGTGAGTGAAAATTAACAGTTCCTGAAATCACCGTATTGAAATTCCAATAGAAAGCAAGAGTGTAGCTTATGTCATTAAGAGCGTCCATTAGTTCGATCGTTTGAAAGCTAAGTTTTACACTATATAGTGGATCTATATATACAATACCTACACAAAATTTTCTTGGGTATTGCAGGTTTAAATATAGCAAAGTGCACAGTTATTGACTTCTTCTGCATTCAGTAACCTGGCTTTGATAGAAGAGAACTTTAGAGACAGTGCTTCATATAGGCTTATTTCAATCATTGGATATTTACTATGTAAAACTCATATTTCCAGAGGGAAAGGGTTTAGATTTTTTTCATCGGAATTATTTTAATATTTACTTGGCACCCAGCATAGGACATGCTCTACCATCATGCTACCTTACATCAGCACCAATTAGCTGGTAAGGCCTAATGAAGCAAGTAAAACATGTACATACACACCTGCAATCCGAGGAGGGTTTTCCCCCCTATTTTAGTCTGAAAGTAGATTAGCATCACACTAATAGACATTCAAAAAGAAACAGCAGCAAGAAAGATTTTTTTTAAAAGTTGGAAGCAAAATAAAAAAAAAACTACAGTAAATTAAGCGTAAACTATAAAATGTCTATTTTGTGTAAATGGTGGATAGAGCACAAGGTTCAATTTTAGGTCTTAGTGTGTGTGTGATGCACACTGCTCTGCCTTCACTTGGGTTTGTGCAGTATTGCTCAGTACCAGTACAATACTCTACAAGGGCAGGTGAACTTTTAGGTTTCTGACAGTTGGAGTATGAGACCGCCTAGAATAGCTGCAGATGAATGTGTCATTCCCCCCGAGAGCATGGTTTGTTACCCAAAAGGAGGAAAATAGGAAGCCAGTTTTATACTAATGTTACTTGAAGTTTCAGGCTGAACAAAGCATACTGAAAACTTGCGTAATAGAAACTTTAGTTGAACCCTCAGAAGAGAGGTTTCCTATGAAGCAGGTCACATTTCAGTTTTCCCCATTAAAAACTTGAATTACACAATTAAACAAATTACCATGTGAATCACTGGGCAGTACACCCAGTTTGGAATGGCAAAACATTAGTAAACGCTGACCGACCCATGTTACATAGATATGAAAATGTCATTAAAACAGCAGATACATTTTAATTTAAGATAGTACAGCTGACCTCTACCCAATACTTCTAACCCTTACAACTACAATCAACCAGAAAGTCTTACCACAACTAAGCAGGCAATCAGTGCAAAGCTTACTGCAAAGAAAACATTAAGCACTTGCAGTGATATAAAAACAAGCCAAATAAAAAAATAAAGCATGTTTTTAATCATAAGGAGACAATCAAAATTATCCAATTCACTCAAACCTAAAATGTTTATGGCATAAACAATAGTTCAGCCAATGTACATAAGTGATCTATTCTCACTCTTCTGAGGATATATTAGAGGAAATTAATCTTTGGAGGTGGCTACTTCTGCCTTTAAAATAGCTTTTCTATTACGACAATTTACAGCAAAATCACAGTTGCTTTCAAGGCAACTGATGGATGTCATCTTTAGTAAATAAGTTGGGGGCCCTATATTTTTAAGGACGGTAAAGAAAATAAGGAAATAATGGCTACACGAAAACCCCACTACTATGTACAGTATCACACTCATAGTCAATCATAATATCAAAGAAATACTTTAAGCTTAAAGTGAACTGTTGATTTAATATTTAAGGAAACAGAGACAGCTGCTGAATGTCCCAGAAATCCTCCAGTTCTGTTCATTAATAGATATTGTGCAGCAATACATTAATACCAATGTTGCATAAGACTTCAAATATAAAAGGATAGGCTTTTCCTCCCTTTTGTCACATTTTTAAAAACATTTTCCATCATTAAGTTGCAGTATTACAGTGTGATTGTACATCCCAGCACTGTATTGCAGCACTACATTAGTAACACATATCCAAGATCCAGCATGTTTTTGGGTATGCAGCCAGTTCAGCTGCAAACCTAAGGAAGATTTCCACCAAGCCACGAAACTAAACTCTGCACAAATATTTAACAGTTCTGAGACCTCTAAAGGCTTAAAATAACATGTATTTCATGGTATGCTAGCAGCCAGCCCCATAGCTGTGATCTGCAAAGTGCAGGGTACTCGGTAAACATACCATTGCAAATAAAGCATTGTTTCTCCTTTCAGTCTTAGAATTCTTAGAGCAAAATGCTGAATGATAACCTAATACTTACTGAGACTTCAAACCATAAACCATGCAATAGTAGCTTATATATTTCATTAAGTTTGTCTGTAACTTCCCACGCTTCACATCAAATCTTCATCCCCCCCCGAGCAGACGAAACACAAGTTCATTTAAAACAAACTGTAGGGTGAGTTCATTTTTTTCAACAGCTAACACTAAGCCATAACCCATTCAAACAGAATCCTTTCTAAGACAATAGGTTCCTTTTTAAACTGCACAACCAATGTGGTTTTCTAGTTGTCAGTTTTAGGTGCGTGCCAGCATGAAATGTTCTTGCATCTAAAATTTTAAATAATTACTCCTATTGATAAGATATGAGCAGAAGCAGAATTACATCATCATAGTTAACACTTACCAAAATACATGATGTTTCTCATTAATCATGCAGTCAGAATCCCACCGCTGTGTATTCAGCATTAGCTCCCGCACAGGGCTGACATGTAAAACAGAGCTCTTTCATTCTACATTGCGTGGAAATTTCCCAGCATAGGAACAGTGAGTGAGTAGTGTGCCTCCTCAGGATGAGTGCTTTGCAGGCAGTCTTATCCCTGATACAATCCCGGTCTGATTTAGCGTTTACTCTGGCTGCATGCTGCACTGCCCATTCTTACTGTAATCTGACTCCTCCTTGTCATGTCCTTGCTGTGCCTGTGACATCAGTACTAAGAGTACAACAAACAGATTTTTTCTTTAACTAGCTCCCATTGGGGTGTTCTAATGTCCTGGTTTAACTAATCTTAGCTTGCAAAAAATAATCTTAAAATCTTATACTGTTTGGCGAGTGTGTGTGTGTAATAAATGCACTCAGTGACATAATATGGTCAATTATGTAATAGGTGGGAATGGATAGCACGTAGATCGTTAACATATTTTCCTCACTAAGAGCACAATCCGGAAGGGTACTGAATGCCCTCAGTTCTCACGGACCTAAATGGGATCTGAAGGTGGCTGGCACTTTGCAGAATGAGCCCCTAAAAGGTTAAATAGATGTTTCCATCCAAGTCTTGTTTGAAGCTCAGTTTCCCTCTAAATGCATTTTTAAAAACCCAGAAATCATAAATAGAAATACAGTTGTGCTCAAATGATTGTTCAAACTATGATTACTGCCCATAAATAACAATGCAAGAGACAAACTTGATGGCAGAAAAGATTGATAATGAGGTTAAGAACCTTTAACCTCTAGTTCTCAAGGTCCTGTCCAGGTTGGTAAGTCATTAGCAGTTGATGGCTAGTTTGTTGTCTCTGTGACAAATGTGGTGATACAAAGCTGGGTCCTAATAGACAGATCCCCGCATGATCATAGCTGCTATGACAACTGGCATCTTTGTTGGCAGTCTCCAAAAGAAAGACAGAAGACATAGATAATGAAATACCCTGTTGCCCTAGAGGTCATGCCTCAGGTTAGATTTGATGCACATTAGCAGCACTGGTGAGGCTGCACTGTCCATGCCTCTGTATGTACTGAGTCTGTTCTGTGGATCAGTAAAGGACAGTGTCTTTGTGTATTGCCAGTATGGCATCTTTCACTAGTAATACACTTAAGATAAATAAATAAAAATAAACTAAAAATAACAAAGGAAAGTATACTGAAGTGTTTATCTCATTATAATGGGATCTAATGGGATAAATGCTTTCATGCCACAGGCAAGAGGATGACAGATATCATAGAATCATAGAAGATTAGGGTTGGACGAGAGCTCAGGAGGTCATCTAGTCCAACCCCCTGCTCAAAGCAGGACCAACCCCAACTAAAGTATCCCAGACAGGGCTTTTTCAATCCAGGCCTTAAAAAGCTCTAAGGATGGAGATTTCACCACTTTCCAAGGTAACCCATCCCAGTGCTTCACTATTCCTAGTGAAATAATTTTTCCTAATATCCAACCTAGACCTCCCCCACTGCAACTTGAGACCACTGCTCCTTCTTCTGTCATTTACCACCACTGAGATCAGCCTAGCTCCATCCTCTTTGGAACCCCCCTTCAGGTAGTTGAAGGCTGCTATCAAATGCCCCCTCACTCTTCTCTTCTGCAGACTAAATAAGCCCAGTTCCTTCAACCTCTCCTCATAAGTCATGTCCCTCAACCCCCTATTCATTTTTGTTGCCTTCTGCTGGACTCTTTCCAATTTGTTCACATCCTTTCTGTAGTGGGCAGTGGGAGGGGGCCCAAACTGGACGCAATACTTCAGATGAGGCGTCACCAGTGCCGAATAGAGGGAAATAATCACTTCTCTCGATCTGCTGGCAATACTCCTACTAATGCAGCCCAATATGCTGTTAGTGTTTTTGGCAACAAGGCACATGTTGACTCTCATCCAGGTTCTTGTCCAGGTCCTTTTCTGCAGAACTGCCGCTTAGCCAGTCGGTCTGCACTTATCCTTGTTGAACCTCATCAGATTTCTTTTGGCCCAATCCTCCAATTTGTCTACGTCACTGGACCCTCTCTCTACCCTCCAGCATATCTACCTCTCTCCACAGCTTAGTGTCATTCGTGAACTTGCTGAGCGTGCAATCCATCCCATCATCCAGATCATTAATGGTATAATTCATTTAAAGCTCCACTTCTTATCCTTAAAACCTCTACACTACACTAAGTTTAGTTTTTATGGGGTCCAATTACTTAGGGTGAAATTATTCTAGCATCAAAGGAGCCAAAGTTCAGTTGTAGATGGTGGCTATATACTAGGCATGCAAGGGCACTCTACATCCCGTACAAGACTTGACTGGGTTCCATGCTATCTCCACAAAGGCCAAAAGAGTTGAGTGCAGTCTGAAGGAGGGAAGGGCCATGGTATGAATTTCATGAAAAGAAAGCCCTGCATCGCGGTCGTGGCTAAACCTGGATGAATAACTCTTTTTTTCCTCTGGCAGAGCTAAAAAAAAAAATCAAGAAAAAAAATTCAGTTTGACCTAAACAAAACCCAAGTGTTCCAAAAAATGGGCAATTTGAAAAGTCAACAAAAAACTATTTTGGGTCAAACAAAATGTTTTGGTTGATTAAAAATGAACCATTCCATTGTGTTTCCAGGCACTTTTTTATACAAAAGCAAAGGAAACAAAGGGCTAGGTTCACAAAAGATGAGAAGGAGGTAATGGAAGCCTCCTTTATAACCTTTACCCAGTGGATAAAGCACCAACCTGGGATGTGGGCAACCAAGGTTCAATTTCCCCCCTCTGCAGGACAGGGATTTGAACTTGAGTTTCCAACTTTGCAAGCAAGGGCCCTGACCAGCGAGGTACGGGATATTCTGGCATAGGTTTCTTTCAGCCTGTCCTATTGAAGCTTTCCCACTATGTATAAATAATTAAATATTCACCAGACTGGGGACTTGATCTTCGGTCTCCCACCTCCCACAGGGTGTGCCCTAATCACCAGACTATAAAGTCATTCTCACTCACTCATTTGCTTCTTCTTTGTACAGGGGAATATATTTCACCTGTAGCAGAAAATGTGGTTCCTGATGTCCAGTCTAAGTATTTCAGATAAGAAATGGTGACAACTTTGGAGGAGGGGGAAGGAATCCTCACAGATCATCAGCAGACTTACTCAAGGGCAAAAAGACCAGAGGATCTATCCAATGGCAAATCCTCCAACTCTACTCTTGGCCTAGCCTTGCCTGTCCCCAACATCTCTGCAGATCTTTAGGTTACAGGAGGTCCCAGATCCAGCCTCCATCTTGCACAGCAAAACTACACTGAGCATGCTGAAGGAGGACTCTCTACACCAAGGAAGGTAGAGGTAGCTGTTATATTTAGACCTAACAGCAAAGGTAGGGTGACCAGACGTCCCATTTTTAAAGGGACAGTCCTGTTTTTTGGGACTTTTTCTTATATAGGCGCCTATTACCCCCCCGCCCCCAACCCTTTTTTTCCACAGTTGCTATCTGGTAACCCTAAGCAAAGGTTATAGACATAGGGGAAGCTGATAGTAACACAGCTATTTGCTGTGGTCGCTTTATTTTTCTGGCAATGAACTGGGACAAATGAAAGTGAGGCTCTGCACCTGGTGAGTACATAGTGCCCAAATAGTTAAAGGGGCAGATCACCAAAGTAGCATTTGCGTCTTAGTTGCCGGCACAGAAGCCATCACCTCCTCATTCTAAACAGCTGCTTAATGTGCAATGCTGCCTGTGTCATCGTAAATTGTCATGTATCTTGGGTCAGATCCTCAGCTGGTGTAAAGCACTGTAGCTCTGTTTAAGTGAATGGAGCCTAGCTGATTTACACCACTAGAGGATCTTGTCCCTTTTAAAACTCATCTTTAGTACAGATACAGTTCGGATGATTATTTTCACTTTTATATTCTAATGTGTTAAAACTGTCACTCCCGTTAGTATATGTTTGTTGTATAAACAAAGAAAATCTATAATCAAAAACAGCCATAAGAGAACTGGATATTTTATTTAAGTAACTTTGCATTTCCATTATGGAGCAGATGCAAGGGAAGAGGCTGGTCTTTCCTTATGGCAAGCTTCCATAGTCCAAATTCACATACTTTGGGCAAAATCATGCTTTCACCACATATATAATTCCCAAAAAATTGCAGAAAGCATCAGAGCTCCAACAAACACAGGCCAAATTCTGATCCCAGAATGGAATTGCATGGCTACAAAGGAAAACAGGATTTGGTGCAGTAATTTTAACCTTCGGTGATTGGTGTTTTAGGACAAGCATTTAGGACTCTACTGCACAGAGCTATGCAGGGTCACAAAGTAAGTCAGAACCTTCCTTATGCCCGTGGGTACACTACTCAGACAAGGCGTCTGGGCATGCAGGAATAAGCTAGTGGGCAGGTAGGGAAAACCCTGGGTTCTCCCCTTCTGATACATAGACCAGCAGAGCTGAGCTGGCACAGAGGTGTTATGATTTCCTGCAGGTATAGGTCAGCAGCATGTTACAACCTGCCTAGAACAAGGGAGAGTAGGCTCGGAATTATACTTCCCAAAGACATAATTTGTGCCCTGTTTCTCTCCTGGGGTGGCCCAGCCCTATGCTCAGGACCAAAGCCACAATACAGCTCTTGGTAAGGTATATGCTCTACCATCCTGTTTTCTAACTTTGATCCCACTCTTTTCACACACATTTTAGTTCTAGTTTACATACTGCCCCCATGTTGGGAACTAAAACTACTTGCAGACATGTCTACTGCAAACATTGATTAATATTTAATAAAATTAATGTGCCTGCTGATTCCTGGAAACCTCTCTTCTGGTTTTGAATTATCCCAGGAAGCAACCAATAATAGATTTATATCAAGATTCTTACTGGTTGGCTTTGAGGAATTTCAATCTGAGAGGCTTACCACACTTTTTTTTTTTTTTAAGGTGAATGCAGAAGCACATCCAGGGACTCTTTGTTGGCAGAAATGTAATAACGTGCAACAAAAGACACCAGTGACACAACATTATCAGTTTGTGTGTCTTGTATAGAAGGTTAAAAGATCTTATACACCTGAGAGGGTTCCAATTTTTCTCAAAATAAATTTCATCTATTGTGCACAGACAACCATGAACAACAGAAATGTACTGTGTTGAATCTGAAAACAAAATGGAAGCAGCAGCCCAAATCACACGGAATTGCTTTGTTTCCCTTTGAAAAACAAAAAAAAAACCTCTTCAAGGTAAACTGAGTAGAATTTAAGCAAATTGGGGCTGGGGGAACATTATGGATAATGAACATTTTATTATTATTTATGCCATAACAACAACAGTGCAGAAAGAAGAGTAACCAAGCCACAATTTTGCAAGAATCCAAAAGTAATTGGAAGTGTTTCCAAGTGATCATAAATTTGTGCCTGAAGTCAAATACACTTAATACATTGGCTAGAAGTTTGGTTTGTTTTTACTTTGAAGCCATCTGGAATAGTTTAAGACATATGGCATTTTTACTACAAAATAACATAGATTTTGTAATTCCTAACTAATCCCCTGAGGTTAAATTAAAGGAGAAGGGGTGTGTGTGTGTGTGTGTGTGTGTGTGTGTGTGTGTGTGTGTGTGTGTGTGTGTGTGTGTGTGTGTGTGTGTAACTAGCATAGTAGCTCATCTCTGTTCTGGTCTTTTTCCACTGGATAAAACTACCAAATGTGCTTTTTACCCTTGACTCAAAAGTGTCACTTCTAGAAATCTGCAGTATTTGTCACCACGAATACCATTTAACTGCAGCAGTACCCAAAGGAACTCTGTACTGCCACACGTGAATACAACTGGAGGAACTTAATTAATCTTCCTGTCACTTCCATGATGCTTTTCATTAGTTTAGCTGCTATCTGATCAACTGGTCCATTCTCTATTGGAAATGACTATCCAGAACCTCTTATAAAAGCATTTTCTAGAGATAAACAAAGACTCTCCTTTTGACGTGGTGAGCCTTTACAAATCTTAGTCATGCAGACTTTATCTATTCAATAACAGTACTTGCAGCAAACGTTATGTGTAAGAAGCTAGGATTTTCCAAATATGAGGTTTAAGAACTATGAATAGCACCAATATGCATTTGTGTGTAGAAACCAAGTGGCTTAAATTTTATACTGATACTAGTTTACAGTCCGGACATAGATATATTTCAAATGAAAGGTCACATTTTTCTTCATGAATAGTGATGTTTATTACAGTGCCTTTAAAAAAAACTCAATCCAACATTTCAGGCACTGGCTCTGCTTGTTATTCCGCTAAGGGACCCATTCAGGTATTTGATTGGGTTTAAGATGATAAATCAGAATGAATAATATGCCTAATGCAGAAGCTTCTTTGATCATGTCTATTGATCACAATTTGTTAGAGATATTATAATCATATAAGCAAAGAGTGGTGGCAGGAAGTGATAAGTCTTATTCATGGTTCATGTTATAGATAAAATGTTTTAAAAAAGATCCACAACTACACCTCTACCCCGATATAACGCGACCCGCTATAACACAAATTCGGATATAACACGGTAAAGCAGTGCTCCGGGGGATGGGGGCGGATGCACACTCCGGTGGATCAAAGCAAGTCCGATATAAAGCGGTTTCATCTATAACACGGTAATATTTTTTGGCTCCCGAGGACAGCGTTATATCGAGGTAGAGGTGCATTTTAGTCAAGATCTGGGCTAAGGCAATTTATGACCCTAGACAAACCCACTGGCCCTATCAACGTGCCATTGCCCCTAGACTGTAACCTTATCCATTCCTTCAGGTGGCAGTGACAGGGACCATCCACATAAGAATATTAGTTGGACTAATGAGAAATTCACCACCACTTCTGTTTCAGCAGACTGGGCCTTTACTTGCTTCTGAGACCACTGTTCCCTGTACAGGCAGGTTGTGGTCCATCCTGGAGGACAAAGGATTCAGATATGTAGGGCCCCCTTATGCATAGATTCATTAGGAATAAGGCCAGAAGGGACCTTAGATCATCTAGTCTGAACTCCTATATATCACAGACCATTATATTTCACCAGTTACCCCTGTATTGAGCCCAATAATTGGTGTTGGCTAAAGCGTATCTTCCAGAATGGCATCTAGTCTTAATTTGAAGACAGCAAGAGATGGAAAATCCACCACTTCCAATGACTAATCACCTTCATGGATTCCAGATTAAATTTCTCTGGCTTCAGCTTTCAATCATTGGTTCTTATTATGCTTTACTCCACTGGATTAAAAAGCCTTTTCTACCCAATATTTTCTCCCTGTGGAAGATACTTATACTGTCATCAAGTCATCTCTCAATCTCCTTTTGGCTAAACCAGGGGTCGGCAACCTTTCAGAAGTGGTGTGCCGAGTCTTCAGTTATTCACTCTAATTTAAGGTGTCGCGTGCCAGTAATACATTTTAACGTTTTTAGAAGGTCTCTTTCTATAAGTCTATAATATATAACTAAACTGTTGTTGTATGTAAAGTAAATAATGTTTTTAAAATGTTTAAGAAGCTTCATTTAAAATTAAATTAAAATGCAGAGTCCCCCGGACTAGTGGCCAGGACCCGGGCAGTGTGAGTGCCAGTGAAAATCAGCTTGCGTGCCACCTTCGGCACACGTGCCATAGGTTGCCTACCCCTGGGCTAAACTAAACAGATTGAACTCTAAGTCTCTGACCATAAGGCATTTTCTTCATCCCTTGAATCATTTTTGTATCTCTTTTCTGCACCATCTCCAATTATTCAATATCCTTTTTAAAATGTGGACACCAGAACTGGAAGTAATATTCCACTAGTGGTCTCACCAATGCTGGACCCAGAGGTCAAATCACCTCCCTACTCCTATTCACTACTCTGCTGTTTCTACGCCCAAGGATCACATTAAACCTTTTTGCCACAACATTGTTGAGTTGCTCATCCACTATGACCCCTATATCCTTCTTAGAGTCATTACTTCCCAGGGTAGAATCCCCTGTCCCCGATCCTATAAGTATTGCCTACATTCTTTGTTCCTAGATGTATAAATTTACATTTGGCCATAATTAAACATATATTGTTTACTTGCACCCAGCTTACCATATGATCCAAATCACTCTATATCAGTGACCTGTCCTCTTCATTATTTACTCCTCCTCCATTCTTTGTGTCATCTTCAAACTATCTGTAATGATTTTATGTTTTCTTTCAGGTCCTTGATAGATATATTAAACAGTATAGGACCAAAAGTGATCCTTGTGGCACCCCACTAGAAACATACCCTCTCTCTATTATGATCGATAATGTATAATAACATTTTGAGAACTGTCAGTTATCCCATTTATAATCTGTTTAATATGCGACATGTTAATTTTGTATCTTTCTAGTGTCTTAATCAAAATGCCTTACAGAAGTCCAATTACATTAACATTATTGCCTTTATCAACAAAACTTGTAATCTCATAAAAAATGAAATCAGGTTTGTCAAGACATATTTACCATAAAATGATGATGATGGCATTAATTGTGTTTTAATCTGACCTCCTGTGTTATACAGGAAGTCAGACTAGATGATCACAATGGTCCCCTCTGGCTTTGAAATCTATTCATTTTATGCTTTAATTTTTTATCAATGGAATCCCATATTAGCTTTCCTATTATTTTGCCCAGAATTGATGTCAGGCTAACTGGCCTATAGTTACCTGTGTCATTCTGCATGCCCTTTTGAATATTGGTACATTAGCATTCTTCCAGTCTTCTGAAATTTCCCTGTTGTTCCAAAATGTATTAAAAATGGACATCAGGGGGCCAGAGAACCCCTCAGTCAACTCTTTTAGGACTCTTGGAGGCAAGTTATCTGGGTCTTCTGAAGTAAAAATGGGTTTCCAGAGTAGCTCTTCATATCCTCCTTGATTACTAATGGACTGGAAAGTACTTCTTGTGATAGGCATAGTACATCATCCTGCTTCTTTTCAAGTATAGAACGGTAATATTTATTGAGCACTTTTGCCTTTTCAGCATCACTATTGGCAGTTTTACCATCTCCATCTAGTAATGGGCCTATACCATTGCCAGGATTTCTTTTATTCTTAATATACTTTTAACAACTTTATTTTCCATAGTATTGTCACCCATGGAGTCTCCCCCAATGTCTTTGGCTTCCCTTTTCTATTTTCTATACTTTATAACTTCTCATTTATATTGATTGCTATCCATTTCCCCCTTTTTTTTGCTTTTGTTATATGTTGCCTCCTTATTTGTAATTGCAGCCTTCACTTTGCCACTGAACCAAGATGGACTTTAGGCTAAAGTTACTCTCTTTGTGATTATTGAATCCTGGCTTTTTAACTATCTAGTAAATACTGCTGATAAATAAATAACTCCTGATATTCATTTTTATTTTTCTGTCTGAATTTTTTCCCTAATAACTTCATTAATAATTCTCCTCAATTTGAGAAGTTAGGCCCTTTGAAGCACAAGTATATACGGCTGGGAACTGTCCTCTGTTTCGCCATATTGAATGTAATTAGATCATGATCACTGGTCCCTAGGTAACCAGTCTAGTGATTCATTCATCACAGAAAGGTCCAAAATTGAAGGCTGATAATGAACTAAGATCTCTCTTTCCCAACATACAATCTATGATATCTTCTACACTTGTAATTCCAAACTGGAAATTGTTGCAAAGAAGGAGCCTGAGCCAATGCCTACTGAAGTCAATGGGAGTTTTTTTGTTAATTATAATGGGAATTGGAATGTACCCTAAATATACAATAAAATACCAATGAAGAAGAGAAGGCTGCAAACCATGTTAATTAATTCCATGGAAAACATGCACAAATTCAACACGTCAAGTATAGTCCTCAAAGGAAAAACATTCTGGGCAAAATTCTGATGACATAAAAGATGGGGCAAGTTACACAGCAGTAAGCTGTAACACACCAGTAACTTGTGTACCGAGTAGGTGGAAGGATGGGGTAAGATAAAGTACACGTTCTGCTCTTTCAACAGCTATTTTAAACCAACTGACACTGACTTTTTCACATCAGTTCTGAATTTGACCCTTAAATCCACACCTTGTACTTCTATACCTGTGTGCTACATAACACGGTGTGGAAAACAAATGAGTTGGCATATAGAGAAAATGCCAGTGACTTATAGTTATACACTGCACCTCAGGAGGCTTTGGAACTTGGGATCACTATTGGATCATTCACATCCACTGAAATCCAGCCATCTCTGGGATGAACATGGCAGCTGGTGACAGTGCACAGCAGCACGACACAGTAGTTTAGAGCAGAAAGTGAGGAATATCTTCCACTGAAACCAAAGCTGGAATGTATGTGGGAAGAATGTAAATTACCCACTGACAATTTGATGAGAACACTGTGTTAATAACACCCCTACACTTGCAAGATTTCCATTGGATCTTTAATGACCTTAATTTTTCATCCCATACTAAAGAATGGCATCTCCAAACTTCTAAGAAAGTGCTGAGGCACTGGTTCCTTAATCTATAGACGGAACACTGTGACCAAACAACAGCCAATACAGCATCCTACAGTAACTAAGTGTTCCACTGAGTTCTCTGAGGACTGACATGGGCCATCCATGCTTATCTTTAAAGGCAAAATGGGATCAAAACACAAAATGCTTGCTGCCATTTACTGTTTAAAAGAAAAAATATTGTAAACTCACCCAAGAACAATTGATTTCTTTTAAACTCTGAATGCTCCAGTACTTTTCTTACAGAAGAAGAACAAAGACACTGCTTTTCTAACGCACTGCCAACAACATTCAAATACTTCCGTATCTGGTTTATAATAGTTAGCTTTAAAAGGAGGGTTTCATCTCTGTTCCCACCTTTTGATCTTATTAACAGAGCCTCTTGTAATTCTAATTCAGAAAGACATTTACACAGAGAAACTCTAATTTGTATCCGCACCTGATTTTCTTGTTACATCTTTTTGTACTGGTCCCTTTTGATCTGCTGTATCTCTGAATTTAATTATGAAGTCTGAAAACACCGTGCCACTATATCTGCCCATAAGTAATTCTCTCTGTTTCCCATGTCCCAGTGAAAAGACTGCAGACCTGTCCACACTTACAGCAGTGTGGCAGTGCCTTGCATGGTGTCAAGTATCAGAGGGGTAGCCGTGTTAGTCTGGATCTGTAAAAAGTGACAAAGAGTCCTGTGTAATTTCCACCACATGCGTCTGACGAAGTGGGTATTCACCCACGAAAGCTTATGCTCCAATACTTCTGTTAGTCTATAAGGTGCCACAGGACTCTTTGTCGCTTTTTACAGATCCAGACTAGCACGGCTACCCCTCTGATACTTGACGCCATGCAAGGCACTTGTGAATCTATCCCCCTGCTGTTTCTTCGGGGGGGTTGTTTTTGTCCAAAACTACTCACCATCACATTTGTCTCAAATCTGCAAACAGTTTGGTTGACCAGAGTCTGCATTTTGGGGCGAATAAACTATTTGTCTGAAAAATTTTGCCCAGCTGTCGAGGGAAGTTCACCTCAGTGCAGAGGATCTGTACTAAGCTCTGTGTATCACTTTAGGTCTGCAGTGAAGCTAGAGTGAAGAAGGGCTTGCTGGTGGATCAGCATGGGGCTGGGGGGATGTGTCTCTCTGCCTCTGTGTTCTGCACAAACCAGAATCAAAAGTGATGTTGAAGCTGGCAGTCCGGCAAGGACACAGGGTCTTCGATAACATGGATGCTGTGACCTTAACACCTACTAAAGTTGAGGGGAACAGTTGAATGCAGCCACCATTCTAACCCATGACATGGAATAGCAAACTTGTGTTGGGGAGTGAGTGGCAGTATACTGCAATCTTCTGCCTTGTCACCTTCCCACCTCCTCTGAACTTCATATGCATAAAGCCTGATTTCTCATTTTTTGGTGAGGGAAGTGAGTTTTGTTTAGGTGGATTTCTTTTCCAACTCCTCCTGGAAAGTTGGCTGCAGTATAAAAGTGACTTCTAGCTCATTCTTGTGTTGCAGCGATTTGGCAATTTAGCTCTGAGTAATAGAAAACGGGATCGCTAAATGGAAAGTCCGCACAGAGAAAATGGTGGAGAAGACAGAAAAACCCAGTGTAACTGTTTTATCCAAAAGCCTATAGCATCCCATCAAAGATAATCTTGTTTTAAATTGTTGCTCCTTTTTGTATTAGAACGCTTTTTCTTTATTTATCTATCATGTCCTTCCTTGAACACTGACCCCCAGAGCATTTCATCAAGTAATTATTTTTACTAAAAGTAGTTGCCTACACATTAAAATTAACTGAGCCGTGTTTTATGTTCATTTTCCTACAATGCCATTGACTTTAAGGACAAGTTTGGCCCACTCTTCAGACATCAACAGTAGGTGGTATAATATGTGAAAATAATGAGATGTTGGTTACAACTCAATACAAAAAGTTAAATTTTAATTATGTCTAAAAGGTCTTTTGCAGAAAAAAAAATAGCTGATAGAAAAGTATACCAAAAATCCACCGATTTCTGAATTAATTTAAATACGTGATTAATAATCAGTCAGCTCAAGAAATGTATATCATACAAGACAGCATGAAACTCTGATCTCAGTTATCAAACTCAATTGAGTTACTTTGGATTTACTTATAAACAGAAATCAGAATTAGGTCCATCTATGATGAAATATAAATGTTCTCCATTTATTAAAATGCACCAAGAAGAAACCAAATAGGTTATTTTTCTCAACAATGAGGCTAGTTTCACAACAGCTGCCTAGTCATGACATCCATGAACATGTGAATAAATCTGAAGTATAAATAGAGCTATAAAAACTTTTTCATTTACATAAAATCAAGGACAGAATATCAAATTTAAGTAATATTGAGCCAAACAACTTTTGATCCTATCAAAAAAGGCTCACTGACAAATAAGAGTCAAAATGGTTATTTGGTTATCCTTACTTATTTTCTTTGGTTAAGTACTCATGCCATGCTATAAATCTGCAGTACCAGTTTCACTATAACCATTTCACAAGAAAAGCATTGGATAAACTGTAATGTCTCAAATGAACCTTACCTATTATGTTTGCCAATAGCAAATTCTGTAGCTAAGACTGAGATGTAGTTTCCATTCTAACTCTCCCATGGCACATCATTTTTTCAGCCAACTCCGTCTTTGGTGATGAAATATTCCATGGGAATCAATCCAAACAAGATTTTGTTTTGTATATGTGTGCACACGCAGGTGTGTGCATGCAGGAGAGAGAAAAAATCTTGTTTGGATTGACTGGATAGGTAAATATTATATTTGGTATGTATGAGCAAATTTGAGCAACTACTAAGCTCACTAGCTAGAGTGCAGCTTTGATGAGGCCAGGAGTAGCGGAGTCACCCTCGGATGGGTAGAGTAGGAAAAGATCACAACTAGGATCAGCTAGGGCAATGCTTCATGTGCTCCTCTGCTTCCCCTTCCCCCTCTCATTCTTTCAGCATGTGTTGATGAGACAGCTGCTTCTTTGTTTTCTCCCTTCCAATCCCTTTCCCGCCCACCACTACAGCCATTGGATAGTAGGGGTGGTAATGGGGCCAGTGATAGGCTCTTCCCTGGAGAAGCTGGAGGTTGCTACTGTTTGCTCTAAGGCAAGTAACCCTTTGAGGGTCCCACTCCTCCCCCTCAAACTATTGTTCTGGATTTCCTTCAATACCAGTGCCTAGGCTGAAGTACAGTCCTGGAGTTTGGAAGGAATGTTTCTCTCATTCGGGTTTTCACCTTTCATTCTGCATCCTAGAGGTTTAAATTACAACCGTTGCAACACTAGCAAGTTGTTGTGCAGTTGGTGGGTTAGCAAGTGTGTGCAAATGAGGCCCCTGTAATCTAATGGGCTGTTTGGGCAATGGTCCTAGGCACAGCAATCCATACTGAGGGGGTGTGCCTCTACATCTCATGCAGCTTGTGGCTTCTCTCATCTCATCTCTGCTACCTCCAGAATGGAGAAAGGGAGCACTTTCAGGCTCTGGCTTCTGTCAGGGTCCCTGCGCAGGCTTGAGAATAGAGAGGGGGCACGGTCTTCATACTCACCCAGGCCACTGGAGCTAGTTGAGATCTGCACTGGAACAAATCATGAGATGGGTCCCAATGAGATTTGTCTGTCAGAAAGGTCCAGTCTGAGATACTTGTAACCCAGTGGGCTGCTTGGGCATTGGCCCCAAGCATGCACTGCATGGTGAGGAACTGGTTTAGTATTTTAAATTTTAAAACAAAATCAAATGGTTTCAAGCATTTTTAAAAACCAGCAGCTAAGCTAAAAGTGCACTATTTATCTCAGATCATCAATAGAAGTGACTACTTTCAGTTTTTCAAGGGAAAAATTACTCAAAGAACTATAAGGCAATACACAAAACAAACAAGATTAAAGATACACAATTGTTTATATGACTTATGTGATTATTTAGCAGGATTGGCTAAGTAAATAACAAATGAAAAATTACTGGGCATACTACATACTTTCAGAATTAGTCTCGCTGAAGTCAACACATATTGCCAAGGTTAGTTTTCAACTTTCTGTGAGTATCTCTCAGGCAAGGACAATTCTGAGAGGAAACTAGTGGATTAGTCTTTGATCTCAGTTCCATGACTCAAAGGCATTCAAACCTGCTAAAGAGATTTTTTTTTAAATGTCAGAAATAGAAGTGTATACAAAAGGTAAATACTAATGTACCAAATTGGCCCATTACTTTGAGGGGAAAAGGGTTGGAGAGCAAGACACAGAACAATCCTTCCCTCCAAAAATTATTGAAGGGACAATTTATAAAATATGTATTTATGGAATTTTAAGAAAGGCAAACGTGCAACAAGAAATAAGGTATGTGGGAAGAAAAGAAAATGTACAAATATGAAATATATCACGCATCTTGGACATTTAATTGAGAGTTAAAGGGTACACCCTGCCTGAATCATGAAGACAAAAATTCTGAGAAGATTTAACCAGTTCAAAACAAAGCTTGCTGAAAGACAAACAAGCAAAGACTGGCCAAATAATAGCAAATAGAAATACTGTATGGCTGTCACCAGAGGTTTATGCCATCGAGATTTTATGAAATGGGTGAATTAATTCAAAAGAGACAAATGCTATGTTTTAAAGAAGACACTACAGGGAGATCCAAATTGCTCCTCCCTTTGATTGATTCTAGTTATGATTATAAATGCTTGCCAACAAGCAAGCAAAAGGTATATATTGAAAGTGTATGTAATGAGATGCCAGAAGGTGCAAAGAACCTCCTGCAAGTTGCTGAGGACTCTAGACCCACTGATTCAGTTCCCAAATGACTTGAGAGTTGAGAACACCCATAATTCTACATGATCAAAGGATAGTCAGAAGCCTAGAGAATATTTAATACTTATGGTATTAAATGGCAAAAAAACCAATAACCCTTCATTGATACATGGTTAAGGTTGCACAGTGGTATCTTGTGCCCTTCCAGAATGTCAAGTTTAGCAAAACTCAAACTTGTGAAAACCAAGAAATACAGAATTAAGGTTAAACACCCATGCATCTTTAACTCAGTCCAGCTGGAGCTGAGAATAGCAACTGGAAATTACACTGCTCTACAGCCAAAATGCTTCTGAAATAAATGTAATCAAACTTTACTAATTCTGGGTCACTAAGAACGAAAATGATGCTTAAAATTATTGATTGGCTCTAGTTTTCAAGATATGCTATTGGGTCAGTATATACGACCCTTGACTTGGGAATGGCGGAGGATAAGTGAGTTATGAAGGGAAGGGATCTCAATTTAAACCAGAAATGACTAAAATACATCTTTGACTGGATCTATGAATAAATCTATGACTGGGTTTGGACAGTACTTGCTTTTTAGGCAAAACAATGAATGATGCAATCTGAAGCTGGTATTGCGTCATACATGATATGAATTGCATCATGTTATTCCTAGAAGTCATGGATGATGCAATCATAACAAAGCTTACATCACTCTGCTGAACAAATTGCCCTATATCAGCTCTAGAAATCATACAGTGTCGTGCTCTCTTATTTGTCAGTGTTTGATTTTGCAAAGGGACACATTTCTGTTTAGCCAAAGTGAGCAGAGATGCCTCGTACTTGTGTGAACAGTGCAGATAACTTCTGCTATGTTTGTGGTGAAGTGACTTTTGCATCACAAAAGCGCAGTATAACCACTATGGTTAAGAAAGCCTATCACCTTTATTTTGGCTGCCCAAAATTGGAGATCAGGACAAGAGGTGGGCCCCGCACATATGCTGCAACACTTGTGCAACAAATCTTCACCAGTGGTTGAACAGGAAAAGGAAATCTATGCCTTTTGCAGTGCCAATGATTTGAAGAGAGCCAACAGATCATACCAGCAATTGTTACTTCTGCATGGTGCCTCCAGTTGGGAAAGGTGTGTCAAAGAAGAAAAAGTGGACTGTGCATTATCCAAACATTCCATCAGCTATACGCCCAGTACCCCACGGAGAAGGACTACCTGTTCCTGATGCACCAGAATCATTCTCACTTGAGTCAGACGAGGAAGAGGAAGAAGATGAAACTTCTGGTTCTGAACCATCAATGTCACAGGACCCACATTTTCTCCCATCCTCCTCCTCTGAACCACACCTCATAACACAAGGTGAACTGAATGACCTTGTCAGGGATTTGGAACTACCCAAGAGTAAGGCAGAGCTGTTGGGCTCCAGACTACAGCAGTGGAATCTCCTGGCAGGTGATGTTAGGGTTTCCATGTTCCATGACCGTCAAAAGGATCTTGTCCCATTCTTCTTCATGGAAGGTGATCTTGTAGCCTGCAACAACATCGATGGTGTGATGGCAGCCCTCAACATCGTTCATGATACAGATGAGTGGAGACTGTTCATTGATTCATCGAAGATGAGTATTAAAGCTGTTTTACTGCATAATGACAATATTTTGCCATCAATTCCAGTTGGTCATGCAGTCCATATGAGGGAAACCTATGACAACATGAAACAACTTTTGAGGTGCATAAACTATGACCAACATCAGTGGCAGCTTTGTGGCTATTTGAAGGTTGTTGCTCTCTTGCTTGGTCTGCAGACTGGATACACAAAGTACTGCTGTTTTCTCTGCGAATGTGATAGTCGTGCAAGAGATTCCCACTCCATGAAGAAAGATTGGCCACTCCGACAGTCATTGGAGCCTGGGAGGAAAAGTGTTCAGAATCCACCACTTGTTGAATCAAGGAAGATTTTGTTACCACCCTTACACATCAAGCTGGGTCTGATGAAGAACTTTGTCAAGGCCATTGACAAAACACAAGCAGCTTTCAAGTACCTGCGTGGAAAATTTCCAAGGTTAAGTGAAGCTAAGATAAAGGAAGGTGTCTTTGTTGGTCCTCAGATTCGTGAACTTCTTCGAGATGATGCATTTGACCATGCACTGCATGGCAAGGAAAAGATAGCATGGAAAGCCTTCCAGTTAGTGGCAATAAATTTTCTCGGAAACAACAAGGCAGACAACTACAGATTGTTGGTGGAAAACTTCCTCAAGGCATACAAAAGCCTTGGTTGCAACATGTCACTAAAGATACATTTTTTGGACTTTCATCTAGATTTTTTTCCACCGAACTGCAGAGCAGTGAGCGATGAGCACGGCGAGCGATTTCACCAGGACATTGCAACAATGGAGAAACGCTATCAGGGCAAATGGAGCCCATCAATGCTTGCAGACTATTGCTGGACAGTGACAAGAGATGCTCCATTTAATGAATACAAGAGACAAGCCAAGAAGCGCTGAGTAGACACTGAATAGGACTAAACTATGTACATAATAGTTTTTTGCCTTTTGTTTCATAATACATTTTATTTATATAACCCTTTTGCTGATTTTTAAAGTGTTACATAAACAGGACAGGTGAAATATTATCATTTAAAGCAACCATAAACACATGAAAAGACATTTTATGATTAAAACTATTATCTACACAATATACATAGACATAAAAAGTAAAAACTTAAATATCTTAGAAACAGTAGCCAATCAGTTGTTTTAATTGTGATATTTGAATTCAGCACATCAAAATATATAATAAATAGCACATTTTATCTCTGAAGCAGACGACTTCTCAAAAATTGTAGACCAGTGTTATCTGCGTATACTCCAGTTGAATTCATTGTGTTAGGTGTACTTGTACTGAGTGGTGGAGGAATTAGTTGGAGCAGCTTGGAAGAGCTGTGATTGTGATATGAAATGATCTAGGGGGACCATGCCCCTCTGGTCGTGTATGTGAGCCCCCCTCTCTGATCCAGGTCTGTATAACAAAGAGGTGTTATGTGTGCCTTAAGAGACCCAGAATGCCTCATTTCTGTGCTGTTTCGTGTAAGTTGTGGCAGTAGTGGGTCACAGAGGTCTTCTTGACATGGGGATTGTCAGCACTTAGGTAGGAGATGAATGTGGTCTGTGAGTTTAATGAAGGGTAAGTGAAAACAAAGTGTTTGATGGCATAAGTGTGAAGGGTTTGTAAAGGGACTGAAGGGGCTATAAAATTTAGCAGATGGGGGTGTTCTTTCTGTGGAGTAGGCTAAGCGATTGTGTGTAGGATGGCCGTGGGTAGCTCCTGTTAAGTACAGTGTAAAGGCAGAGTATATGTTTTAAGAGAGTAGTGGGGTATCACTTAAGAGGACAGAGTTGAGGTTCACACCCATACTACCTTAACTCTGTATTTCCTGGTTTTCACAAGTGTGAGTTTTGCTGAACTTGATGTTTTGGAAGAGAAACTTTAATTCTCTATTTTTAGTGCACTAGCTCAATCAGAGCTAGTGGAATATGTCGCCTTAAGCTGGAATCATGCCCCCAGCGGCTAGTGTAGGCACACCCTTTGTTATAGCAGAATGGGGATAATGGTGGTTGTTTGAAATGTTTGCAAGATGTAGTTGCTAGCAGGGCTGGTGAGAGAAATCTCAGACATGTTCTATGTTCCAAGGATTCAACAGTTTTATTACATGGTTGTTACAGGAAATGTAAGCATGTGAGAAAAGACTGCTGGCTCTCTCTCTTTTTTTCTCCCCTCATCCCTCATAATTCCCCACATTGCTATCATTTCCAACTCACTGTTCTGACAGGAGACTCATGGAGACAAATATAAACTGAAACAATAGCTCTGAGGAGTATAAACTGGTCCATTCATATCAATGGATTTTTCCATCCCCATTCCCCTGGGCTGGAGAACCTGTGCTATGTATCAAGCATGCCTGTTCTCAATTCCTTACCCCAGTGTCAGTAGTGTGTTCTTGGTGAATCCTCCTAGCATGCCTGTTCTCAGCTTTACACGCAGAGGGTCAGAGTTGCCCCAGATCCTTGCTCACATGTTAGGGAGTAGGGAAAGGGTCTCAGATTTCCTAGAAGGACAAGGGACCCCAGATCTCAGCTCACATTAGGAGGATAGTGAGAGGGGCTCAGACCACCCCCAGAAGGCAAGACCCCCAGAACGTAGCTCACATGGGGAGGGGGAGTGAAACTCCTAGAGATGAGTAGGGGGGCTTCAGATCCTGGCACACACACAAGAGGGGAATGTGGGTCTGACAGGTGCCCCTGCTTCCATTCTCCCCTAGTCCTGTCACTACTCCCATGTCCCGCTTTTCAGTGACCCACCCTTCCCCTCCCACTCTTCTTGGCCCCTTCTCACCTTAATCCTCAACCCCTCTCCATTTATCTCCCTCCCCCTGCTCTCGCTTACTCTTCTATCCCTAATAATCCTCCCCTCCCAGCAAGCATTTGCACATGCAATTGATTTTCTTTAAAAAAATAGTTTGAGCACCTTCTGAATATTCTGCTATACCCAGATTACATTCCCTACCCACACCCCCCGCAAAGCAAGCCATCCACAATTCCCCTTTACCAGAGGCAGATTGGAGCAACATGCCTTGTTTTTTCATTTCAGATTTCTGCCCAGATTGGCTCTGAACTCACAGTGCCCATTTCCCCATTGAGCCTTTCAGGTCCCATGAGTCCTGGCTAGCTTTCAGTCCCCTCATCCCCTCTCTCTGCACATGCGATCCATTTGGCATGTAAGCATTAGAACTGCTTGCAGCCTACCTAACTGAAGAACCAAACTCTTTGTCTAACAACATTGTAATTTGATTTCCTCCAAAGGGCTGATTGGTGCCATGCACATCTCGGGGGCGGGGGGAGGCGGGGACTCTCAAGCATTTGAGACCCTAGTGTAATTATTTCAGTCCTGCTTGGATCCCTATGACTGCAATTAAAGTTACAAAGTAGGCCAACCTTTCACAAAGCTGGTTTTTGGGAGGATAAATCTCAAGAAATCCTTGGTCCAATGGCTCTAAAATTAGACTAGTACTCAAATGTCCCCAAGAGGGGCATTTTTAGGTAATCTAAGCAGTGACAACACATGGGGCAAGGCACACGGGGTCACATGCCCCGTCCCCCCTGTTTTCTGTCAGGGTGGGAGTCAGGCTGAGGGGGGTATGCTCTGGGAAAGGCATCAGCACCTAGCGCTCGCTTTGAGCCCCACTAGATGGTGGCCAGAACAGGGAAGCAAGACTGGGCTGGCAATACAACTCCACCAGAGGGGGTGTGGGGAAGCCTTCTGAGGCCCGCCCCTTTCTTGACTGTAGTCACAGTTTAAACCTTTAAATTGTGCCCTCTCCTCACTATCAAGGGTTATGGATCATCTCTGAATGCGAGTAACTGTGAGGATTCTAGAGCATTTAGAAAATTCAAGCTTTAAACAGAAACTAATCTTAACCTTAATCATAGCAGAGCTGGTGCTTTACCTTTTCTAAAGGGTGTTGTAAGAATGTAAACTAATTAATCCTATTTCCCTGACCCTGGATGTTGGGCAGTATTATCTTCTTTTAACCCTCTGCATTCCCATCTGTAAAATAGTTTGAACAAGGTTACATCAGATCAGTGGAAGAGCCAGGATTAGAATTTCTGAGTCCGGACTACTAGCCCTGCATTCATTCTGACTCCTATCAAATAAAGAATGAGAAAAAAACAGTGTAACAAAGCAGATTGTGTAACACCTGTACCACTCTTCTACAATACAGCAAAACAATAAGCAACATGCCTTACAATGTTTTAAGAAGACTTTGATTCATATTTCTTTTCTATCCACTACATTTGCATTGGTTTGTTTTCTGCATGATAAAACAGGCCAGATTTATCCCTAATGTAATCCAGTGAGCCCAGTGAAGTCACATCAGAGATGAATTTGACCCATATTGTCTCCATGAGGTGACCAATAAGAAAATAGGTTTTATTTTCATAATGCCACTAGTGAGCAGCCTTTCTTAAGAATGCTTGCAAACAATTGTTGTCAGCTTTCAAACACAATTTTATAATACTCTTGTGGCCTTCAAACATGCTACATTTTCATCCTTATCACCACATTAAATCGTGTTGCCAATAGTGTCTTTGGGACGAATTTGAATTTTTCAAGCTTGAATTTAATTACATTATGTAAACTAGAAAATATCTCCACCAGTATGCTTTAAGGGAATAGTTTATCTTGGCAATTTTAAATTCTATTTTGTTTAAAATATTTGCATTTTGATAACTTCACTCTGCTGTATGCAGCATTTATTGATCTTTGTCGGGAACCCATTTTCAATTTACTGAAGTGCGTTTATTTTCCATAAACACTATATTGCAGCACATTCTTACACAGTGTTTAAGGTGAAAAAAAAAATACTGAAAAAGTGTTTGCCAAAGGAAGCAGGATAATATATGTCAGAGAATAAAAGATTTGCGGTGACATCACTGCTTTGTTTCATGCCAGTGTGGTAGATAGTGTAATGGTTCAATGGCAAGAATCTATGTTTGCTCTGGCCCTAGTGGTTTAGTAGATCCCTTGCAATAATGCAACCACATTTCCATTGAAAGATCTCATGATAAAAATAAAATTAAGTAGCATCTCAGTTGCATTTAGAATTTATTTTTTGCCTTCTGCATCTATGTCAAATGCACATTACTCAGTCTTACAGAAAGTTTTTTTTTCTTTTGTTGTTCATTCAATATTTATTTTTAAGATAGCATGTTTATGGAACATTCCTTTCCCCCTGCCTTCCTTTTCCATCTCTCCATTCCTCCTCCCTTAGCTCACATAGTCTCATGATGGTGGTAACTGCATTCTGGTTCAGAAACAAGCCAAGGACTTATTTCATATTTAACTCACATATTTATCTTCATAGTTCTCTCTCATTTATCTAAACGTGGAGGCATTTTACAGTCAATCAAGCAAGTCTTGCCTCCACCTGCAGTTGAGTGCAGCTCTTGAAATGCACTAGAGAACAATTCTGATTAGGCAACCTGGGAGGAAATACCATATGTGAAAATATACATACATTTCAAAGAGGCATGGAGATTTTCACATCCTTTCTAATTCCTAAACTCTAGGAAGCTGGGACAGTATGTGAAAAGTCTCATATCACAGCTTGATATTAGCAAAATGAATAAGTCTGCTGCTCTGGCATGTAGTAGCCAACCGTTTCGTAAACATACAGTGAATCTAATAAAAATATTGCCATGAAAAGAGTACTCTCTCAATATATATTCTGTCACAAAAATGCATTAATAATCTTTACGTAACAGTTTCCTACTAATATCTTAGTTATTTTTTTTTTTTAAGATAATAAACCTACTTTACCTCAATACTCAGGGCAAAATTCTCCCAATCAGATCTTCAAGCAGGGTGAATCGCAAATAAACGGAAGAAATGAAGGATTATTTGAGCTGTACAACGGGGAATTTTTTATTCAGCTGGATGCTCCCATGCTGGAAATAGCGTTTAGTTGCACACTGCATCTGCTCTGGCACAAACAGATCTCCTAAAGGAGATTTTGGCTTGGCAGAAAGATCATTTTTTAGCACAATTTTGGATTCTACTATATTTCCAGCAGTTGAGATACAGGGCAGAAACAAAATTTATTCCAGCTCTTAGGTGGTATGCAGCCCTGTCGTCAGATGTGGAGCTATTATACAGATGAACGAACACATACATTATGATTGTGTACAGATCCCATTGCAAATATTGACACGTAAGAACTTTGTGTGGATTTGGGATTTTAGTTCCTTCACAAAGCATTTGGTAATTTAGGAGAGGTATAATCCTACCCTCAAAGCTTTCAACCAATTTAAAGGGATACGGTAGCTCAAACAAGTTCTCTTAAAGTTAAAAAGGTAAGAAATATCTCTGCTCCTCTGTGTGTGTTTGTTCCTGTAGTAGGAGACAGACAATGGAATAGGAAAGTGTTCGACCAATATGTGAAAAAGATGGTAGAATTCTGTGGCTTGCAGGGCCGGCTCTAGGTTTTTTGCCGCCCCAAGCAAAAAAAAACAAAAACAAAAAAACCCCTCCGAGAGCGCAACTGCCGAAGCACGTGCTTGGTTTGCTGGTGCCTAGAGCCGGTCCTGTGCTTGTGTGCATGCATAGAAGAGAGAAATATGACATATCCCTGCTTTTTTGGTTTTGCCTTTGAGACTTGGTAGCACCTAAACGAAAGTGTGCAGGCATGTAACAGGAATAAGAAACTTATACATTGATGATTAAATGACCATAAGATGTAAATGCATATAAAGGGAATAACATATTGCAGTTCCTATTATTTGCTTCTAGAATCTGGTCTCTGTTTACATGAGAAAACGAGGTACCTTTTCATTTGTGTTAGCTTAACTCAACTGATGCCCTCCCACACCCATCTTAAACTGTGCTAACATTTTTCAGATTGCTTAAGCTAGTTGTGTTGCAGCCTGGGCTCCTATATTTGGTTGTATAAAGAGAGCCTTCGGGACAGTGAACGTGGCATATCATGACATAGCAGCCAGTAAATAATTGGCAATATCTTTGAATTTTGTGGAAGAGATTAGAAATTTTGAAAATAATGTATCTGGTGATCTATCATGGAATATTCTTATAGATTATCTGATGTGTCCCTGGTTTACCAGTTCAAAATCATTCTGTAAATGTGTTTCAGATAACGTTCATGTAATATTCTGTATAAATTTGGATTGGAGAATAGTTACAGTCAATGCTCTAATAAATTTGTTAGTCTCTAAGGTGCCACAAGTACTCCTGTTCTTCCAGTTACAGTCAAGAAACCTTGAACTGACAATACATAACTCATTTTTGCTGCTATCCCAGGTAGCTGAACAGATCTGTGAATATTTCTGCAACAGGGTGGCTGGTTCTGGGGACCTCAATAGAATATAAGTCTCCTCTGGTGGGTCACCCTAAACTCAAGTGCTACACTCCTGCAGGGTCACTGCTGTGGACAGGGGGACCGTGTTAGCTATAGCAAGGATATAAGGCCTAGGTGCTGGAACTAAGGATGTGAGGGGTGCTGCTGTACCCCCTGGCTTGAAGTGGTTTCCATCATATACAGGGTTTACTGTTTGGTTCAATGACTCTCAGCACCCCACTATAAAAACTGTTGCAGCACCCCTGCTATAAGGTGGTTAACTTTGGAGTGTTTCTCTGGGGCAAGAGGAAGTCCTTCAGGAAAACACAAGTGTAATCTCTTTTGGAGAGTTCCTGGGATGCAGATCTGAGCCTGTATGGCACCTACCCTATGGGCTACAACATTGTCTCCAGAGCCTCCAAACACCAATTCCCAGGATGTTTAGAGTCGGGGCTGCAGACAGAATAGACTGGAAACTCCTGCACAAGTCAACAGAGAGGCTTCTGAAGGGGTGATTAATACAAGACAGTTTGCAGGACCAGCGAGGAGCCAGAACTGTTCAGTCCCTCAAGCCACTTATGGCAGTGTGCCTAGACACTCACGCCCATATAGCACAGGTATAAATAGCAGCGTAGACAGTGAGACACAGCTTAGGTGAATATAGTGCCCTACATGCCTGAATCCTCCAGGATATACACCCTACAAGGCTCTCTATACACCTAAGCTATACCACCCAGATCTACATTTCTATTTTTAGCTGTGGAGTGTCCCACTGCTTCCCATCTACCAGAGCCTTTCCTCACCAGAGTGAAAGTCTCCGATAGCGGAGCGCTGTTGAAGCCTTTCTCCACTTCAGGAGCCTTTCACTGTCACATGTAGCATTTCATTTATTGGGATTTGTCGGATTGTATTTTGTTTCTTATGTGTTGGGTCATACTCATTGTTAAGAGTAGTAGTTTTAGTTATTTTCCCAAGGGACAGCACCCCTCACAACAAAGAACCCAGGACCCAAACCATGCAAGGATGAGGGAGAAGACACGCTGATTAGCAAGCACTAGGGAAGAAGCTTAAGCCACATCTCAGGGGAGGGGCTACACTAGGAAAAACTGAACTAGGAGAGAAAGCTTAGGCTGAAGTCTATTTTTTGGTATCTGAGATATCAGTAGGGCCAAACTCCAGGAAAGGGATATGTTTGGGTTCTATATGGTGTGTGTCACTTCTTTTCAAAGCAAAGTAGTAATTTTATTAGCTTATTGAACACCCTGTATGTGTCAGGATGAGAAAGATTTGGATGCTATCTCTCTGTCCTACTCTTATGCAGAACTCTACCCAGACAGTTGGAGCGATCAATCCACAGATCCATTTGACAATAGGATTCAGCCCTAAAAGGGCAATATTAATGGCTGCTTTGAAAGAGGCAATGAAAACAAGCAATTTTTTTTAAAAAAATAAACACCTGGGAGACAGCCTCTGAAGAACAGGTTTGTAATACTTATACCATCTATTGGCACCTCCTTTCCTTTCGGTTGTGATGAAGGGGTAACAAGATCATGAATTAAAAAAAATAATAAAATTTCTGCTCTATTCTTTTGATAATAAAATGACACATCACAAAGCAATAGACTTCTGTCCTCAAACTCTGCTCTAATAATGTGAGTTATTCTGGAAAGATGGATTCCTTCTTTTCATGTCAGGTCAATAACCATTTCTTCCTACAAGTGCTGCGTTCGGATGCATTTTTGTTATATGTCAATCTAAAAAACAAATGCAAAGCCTGAATGCCTGGGGCCAACTGAGTGACCTTGCCCTCTGGAACAACGATTATATCCAACAGAGAAGTGGTCGCTGTTCATTCTTTTTGCTTTATTTCCCTCCACCTTAGAGGTTGTTGGATAGATCCAGAAGCTAGGATAAGGACTTTACTGTTGTTGGTGCTTATCTTCTCTGGTCTGTCCCACTGCCTCTGGTGAGAGGCCCATCAGAAAGAATGGCTCACATACACATCCCCATGTTATATCACCATGCATTACTGACACTCCACTACATAATGCTGCGTTCAATCTACTAATTCAATTTAGAGTGTCACACATTTAATTTAACTTCCTTCTCCAAATATACAGCAGTGTTGGCTACTTTGCTGGATGCCACTGGGCTGAATGCTGTCCCTGGAAGGATGTTCATTTTAAACTAGCAGAGACTAAACGATTAATACAGTATTGATTGCAAGGAGTCTGTGGACAGAGATTTGCCATGCCACTGGTTGCAATACCTTATCAACAGTCAGCTCTTTGACAGACTCATTTGATGCCTAATACCCATCAGCTACCTCATACATTCTTAAACAAGGTTCAGTGTAAATTCTGCAGACAGAATAGGCTAGTGAAAATAACAGATGTGGCCATGAAGAGGAATACATTTCCCCCAAGTTTGAATTTTTCCATATAGCTGTGTAATCACTTATATTTTACCCACATGCTTTTATGCCCCTGAACATTGTTGGTTTATGAATCTTATATAGAATATACATGCTGAATCACATCTACAAAGCCATATATCAAATCCACACAAATACAATTCATTAAATGCCCTCTTCTAAACCATCTTTAACCTATTTAATTCTAATCCAATTAGTTGAGCTCCCTTACTTTCAAAGTGTACAGCACCAGACCCTGGAGTCATGTGCACAGAGCACAAGTTAGGATTTCACCAGCAGCATGGGTATAAGTGGTGTAAGAGCCCCTATACCGTTTTTATGCCATCGAGGATCACACATATTGAGGTGACGCATGCAAGACTGGTTAAACTGACTTTAGGACCAGATGATGCAGTGGAATAGTACAAAATGGCTGCAGAGATTCTGGTCCATAGACCCTTTTCTAATATCTAGGGGTGTCACCACTCATTTACACAGCCATTAGTTACAAATATGCTTAATTTCTTTAGGCTTAGATTTCCCAAACAGGCTTGAGAGAGTTTGGTGACAACTGGG
The DNA here is from genome assembly GCF_027887155.1 of Malaclemys terrapin pileata. Lineage (NCBI taxonomy): Eukaryota > Metazoa > Chordata > Testudines > Emydidae > Malaclemys > Malaclemys terrapin. The sequence goes on along the minus strand of NC_071506.1, from coordinate 218,976,254 downwards.
ATTTGGGCTCCCAACTCAGGCCAGTTTGAAAATCCCAGCTTTAAAGACTTAGCGCAAGAAGAATTATTTCCCCCCGCCCACCCGCCCCCCCACCCCCCCACTGATTGGAGGATTTGGGGGACATTTATTTGAAGAAAACATTCAAGGACAATTTCTATCTTTGGGAAGTTAAGCCATTTCCACAATAACTTGATTGACATGTACATGGTATGCAAAGACTAAATATATAGGTTGTAGGCAAATCTCATGGCATACACTTTTTTTTTTCATTGCAGACATTATAGACCTTGCTATGGAGTTATCAGTATTACCAGACTAATTCCGTTGGCAATCAGTTTCTTTCACACAGGTGCTTATCACTCTGGTATAAGAGCTTTATCATTTAGCACAGTATGGGTATTAACAGTGAACATTTCTTCAGAGTAATTTTTGCCAGTATTAAAAGTTAAAAAGAAATGCTTACAAAAAACAGTGAATAAACAGGGGCAAACTTCCCCATTACAAAGTGGCCATTAACAACTCTCAGGCCTATTTTCCAGACCATGGAAATTGCTTTCAAAACTGTGTATCCCAAATGTATGTGTTATGTCTGATGTACCCACAATGATTAAGAGAAAGCTTTGAGCGGCAAGAAAACCCAAAGCCAAAACACAAATTGATAGTAGATTTGTTAGTGCATAATCTGAACTGAATTAAAGAGTCAGAAATAATCAATGCGGCTGATGATATTAATTACAGACACAAAAGATAAATACCAATTTCTAACCAGTATATCATGAGGTGCTTCAGAGAGCAGAGAAATTTCAGCTCTTAGGGGTAAGTTTCAAAGTGCTACACATTTTTTAGTCACATGACTCCAATTGCTATCTGTTGGAGTTACCCAGCTAGGTCCTTACCCACTGCTTTGAAAGGATAAATGATAATGGGCCAAATTCTCCTCTAATTTATGCCAGTTCTATACCACTTTACCTCCACTGGTTTCAGTGGAATTTCTCCTTATTTACACCGATATAAGTGATCGAAGAATCAGACCCAGAGTGATTTTAGCAGCAAGTTAGCACTTTTTGGCCCATCCGGTTTTTCTCAATCACTCAAAATGACTGGATTATTCTTATTTTGTTACTGGTTATTGTTATTATGAAACACATAAAAGCCTCAGTTCATGAAATATAATACCTACAAGTCTGAAACATTCAAAAGGCTTTACTCTGAAGGTTTGCACTTTTGCCAAACATCTTAAAATCCTATACCCACTTGTAGTCAGTATATTACCTCAGAATCAAGCTATGCTGGTACATTTGTGATAAAAAACAACTTTAGAATGCCTCCTATTGTGCAATAGCTACATTCTGGAACAGTACAGCACTAGATGTGACAGAATAATAAGACCATTTATATCTTTAGTGCTCGGTAATTCATAAAACCAAGTTACATCTAAGTAATTTTTCGGGCATTAAAGCTTTTCAGTGTCTACAGAATAGACGTATGCTAATGAACTAAACATTTTTTGTATGTATAAATGAACGTTATCTTTCAAACCAGAACCAAATTCCCCAGCTAAATCTCTGAATATAATTTCGTGAGCTTGTATGAAGTACTCCTTTATGTATGATTATTATTTTAGTAGCTCTGCTAAAAAAATAAATCTCTTACATTCATTAAAAACTAATAGTTGCCTTTTAAGCATATTACTGAAAATATATTTATCTCTATCGCAAAGAATAAGGCTACGTGTTGCTGATTTTCAGAAAATAGTCTTATTTTAATTCCTTTAGTGAGGTTTGTTTACTTGGTTATATTTTAAAAACAAGTGCTAAGAACAACAGTCAAATGTAAATTAAACTCAATATACCATTAGACATGGATCCACAACATGCAAAGCTGTTAGCTTGGTTTTGAGTTTTTTCTTTTTATTAAAAAAAAAGTTTTGTGGTTGTTCTTAACACACATTCACAGCACAGGTCCTCAATGAGCATTTAGAGCATTTATTTAATAACAAATACTCATGTCTCTATTCTGATCTTCAGGATAGAGACATGTTTTACCTGCTACCATCCAGAGCTATCTTATATGAACTGATCTGGGCTCACCAACACAGTATCTGAGTGCCTTAAAAATCTTAAGAAATTTATCTGCACAACACCCCGTGAGGTAGAAAAGAATTATTAACTTTATTTTACAAAGAAAGAATTGAAGTATGAAGAGTATGAAACAGAGTAACTAAGTTTGAGAGCAGTAGTTTTATTGAAGCTGCTGCTCAAGTACCTTGCTGATGGCTGAGGGCCTAGATGACTTGCCAGTGGTATACAGGAAGTCTGTGGCAGAATCAGAAATAAAACCCAGATCTCCTGAGAGCCAGTCCAGTCTATTGCACACTACGATTTCTTATCTTTAAAAGCAGATATTCTACTTAGGAGCACATGGCACTAGCCAACTTTGAAACTTATGTGGTGATTGCAAAAGGAAACAGGAATGTATGAATTCAGAATCAAAGAGCTTACCACCCCCAGCCACCTCAGGTTTTGTGGGACTGTCCTATTTTTACCCCCAAAATCCTCTGTCCTGACTGAAGAGCAGTTTGACCTGGGCCCCCTGTTTAACTAGGTCCTCAAACTGAGCGGCATTGCAACTTTGCGCACAGCACTACAGCACCACTTAAGTTTGACCTGGCCACCACTCTATGGAGAGGTGGATGGGCCAAATTTGAGTGGCGCTGCAACCTAGCCCACAGGGCCATAGCGCCAATCAAAGGTGGCCCATCCACCCCTCTGTCTCAATCTATGGAGGGGTGTACAGGCCAAATCCAGTGCTGCTGAATCCCATTTTAACCACTTGAAATCTTGACAGGTAAGAAAGAGTATACATTCAGGTATTCTGAACTCCCAGACTAAATGTGCATAGCATAGTAGTTACTATGAATATGTGGGAATTGTGGTTCAAACCACTACATCTCAGCCATTCAGGATATATTTTCTCCAAGTACAGACTTTCATGTGCATTGAAAGTCTGAAAATTGTCACTGAAAAATATTAAGTCATTTTGGATTAGATTTTGCCACTTCACCCAAACTGAGTAAGGGGATAGTAACATTGTTCTGCAATTAGTCTTATGGATTTCAAGTTACTACTCAACGTGAATAAGGGTGTCAGATACTTGCCTATAGGAGTTGCAGTGCTTTTAAATCAGAAATGTGGGAGTTTTTATGTCCTTACTGTGAAACTATTCTATAAAGCCTCCACATATCAGTCGAGACTGAGCAGTGAGCTGAATATGAAGCATCATATTTTATTATTTGTAGTGGCAGCCTAAAAAGAGCCCCTTAGAAGAACTGTGATAGTTCTTCCCCTTGCTCTGGAGGGAGGGGGTGAGTAATGTGCTACACACCTTTCCCAAGTGTGACATACTGTCTCCCCCTCATGTGCCATCTCAGCTCTGCTCACTGGCACATTGGAGGAGACTGGACCTAATCCACAACCCTTTCTGCTTCTTGGGGCAATCTATAGTGGTGCAAGAAATGGTTAAGGGGATCTTTCTCCACCCTCTTATTTTCCTCTGAGATTTTGTTAGGGCCACACTACTGTCCTTTATAGAGAAGAATGTACTAGCTTCCAGGCATTGGCACTGGGAACTACAGGTGCTGGTTTAATAGTCAATGGGTCATATTTTTTTTCCACCACTGTGATCACATTCAAAGTTCAGTGCACATTTAAAAATGTCACTACACATTATTTTTGGATCCAACAGTTACATTTGTAAAAGGTTTCACGGTTTAGAGTCTTGTGTGTTTTACACATTAAGCCCATTGTCATAAAGACTGGATTAAACATGCTATTATGCCATTTTAAATTATATTTCTCCAGCAGATAGATAAAATAATGTATGGAGTTCAGATGATTTTTAAGGGGGGGGCAAATCCAGAATTTTGCATAACACCTCAGTAAACAATTTCTTATAGTAACCATTTGGATGGAAGCTAATGTGTTTACTTAGATCATTTAGTGACTTACAGTGTGGTCCATAACTGTGATATTTAATTGCATTTTGAAGGATAATTTGTATGACTTGTGAAGAGAAGAAGACGACCTTGTTTAGAATTTCCACTCCATTTCATCCTTTTTCTCCTTTTGACCTACCACCAGCACCAGTCAGCATCTTTGGAACTCTTCTAACATGGTAAGAATTGAACCAAAGTCTGAGTATATTAGGCATGTCAAATCCAAACCATAAGAAAAACATGTTATTCTTATTTTTGTAAATCAATCTATCAATTATTAAGAGCAGCAGTTATCTTGTAGCAATGCACCTTCAAAGAGAACAATTTTTATTTCTGAAGAACACTAAACACATTTTTAAAATACATAAATAAATACTTTAAGATACACAAATTCATAATATGTCCCTGAGCTTGCTTCTACTGGCAAGCAATGGGAAAACTCCTACTCATCTCACTGGGAACAGAATAGGGCCATGTGTGTAGATATTGAGTTTATAAATTTATATTACTTAATTGTTGTATTTTTTCAAGTTTATAAAATGATCCCATTGATCATCTCTAAGTACATGTGCATAAAACTAATTAAAAAAACAAAATTATAATTCACAAATTAATCCAAAGGGATTTGCAACCATAAATCTAATTAAAGAATTCAATAAAATTGCTACCCCCAAAGTGACCTCCACCTTCTGCAATACCTCACACCTCTCATTATTTTATAATCAGACTAAATTTGCAGCACAGCATGCTTGAGAGGTTGAATAGACTTGAGTCCAGTAAGAACAGGGATTCTCAGTTTTTTCCACAGCTGAACAGACTGTTTCTTGTAGACCTATGCAAATAATGGATTGTTTGGTTTGATGGCCATTCTGAAAAGTGAAAAAATAAATAAAAAAAAATTATATGAGCAGTTTTAACATTTTACATAACTTTAGTTAAATCAAAGGAAATTTCAAAGCAAGAAATCATTTCAAATTGAAAAATTAAAATATTTCTTTCTGAAAATATTGAAATTAAACATTCAGATTTTTTGGGGAATGGGGAGTGGAGGGGCATCTACCAACACAATTCAGCCATATTGACTTTGCAGAGTGTTTAAGCATCACTGAATCTCCATTTTTAAATTTTTTTTTTTTTGACAAACATCATATTTGGGCCAAAAAATGTCACTCAGCTCTAGTTTCATGGAGTACCACCTCTCAGAATCATGAACCCATGAACTATGACAAAGGTATCTTCAGCACCCGAATCTTCAATCCAAGTTGAGATAGTTTTGAAGTGTAGTTAGCCTGATGTGTTAAGCCAAAATGTGTTTTGGACACTCATGAAAATCATAAGAGGAATCACCACATGGATTTTGAAGTCACCCAAAACAATAACCTCAGGAACCCCAATACTGGGTTTAATAAGTATTTCATTGTCTCACTCCAAAAATTCCAAATTGTGGCAGAGTGATCTGTACTCCAATACTCTGCCCATTTTAATTCTTGTCCTACACAAAGTTAGTGGACAAAATGGGTTGATGTTGATGTTGTGGTGACTGCAGCTGAGGGAGTGGGCCCAAAACCCACCCCCTTCCACCATCTCACTCGAGAGATATGTGAAGAGGATGAGCGATAGTTGCAGGTGGATGCGGTGATGCAGCTGAAGAAGGTAGGGAGTTACATCACCACAGTTCTTGGAGCGAGGGAAGAGGCCCCATCAGTGGCAGCAGTTCTGAGAGATTTGACTTGAGAAGTGATCATGATGAAGGCTCAGGATATGTGCCACCTCCCAGAGGGGTGATAGCCTGTGAGAAGATTTCTGTTACAACTGTGGGAGAGATGGTCACTATGCCTTGAACTGCCAAAACAAGACAGATCATGTAAGGGTATCTCAGAGATTGTAGCAAACCATTAGGAAGCTTCAGGGAAATGCTAAGGGGGGTTGGGGAAGGAGCAACCCAAGACCCTGAAATTCCAAAACTCCCTAGCAAATACCACAGACAGGGTTTACCCATATGGGCTGTTGGGAGCCCTGGCTATAGTACCCATTCATATAGAAGGACGGTTGTGTGAGGCGTTGCTGGACAGCGGATCACAGATCACATACTTTATAGATCTTACTACCGAGAACACCTGCGGCATTTACCCTTGTGTCCCCTGTCCAGCCTGACAGTCTGGAGAATTGGTTGTGACTTCTGCCCCTATCGGGGATATATTCTGTTGAAAGTCCAGTTTACAAAGGACATTGCAGGGGTAACCCAGGAAACAGAAACATTGGCGCTGGTCTGCCCAGATCTAGAGGGAACATAATATGCACCTTTTAATCTTAGGGACAAATGCAAACCTGTTCCAGAGATTGGCACGGAAGTGCTGTGAGGTGGCAGGGAACAATGATCTGCAGGAGCTGCTTATGCACACTTTATGTAAAACCGCATACTAGTGAGTAAGGGGCCACCCATTCTAAAGAGGAGACCAAGGCTCGACCTTTTGGGAGGGATATTTTCCAGTTTGAGGATTCCACTGTTCCTGCCAAGTGGAAGGACCACCTGTGCAAGAAGTTAGTCAAGAAGAAGGCTGTTTTCTGTACATACGAGTAGGATGTTGGGTGTGCGCATGATGTGGAGCCCTATATCTGAATGCAGCATGATTGGCCTTTTCGAGTAAAGGCAAGACGATTAGCCTCCGCTGATATCAAAGATGTGAGGCAGCACCTACAGGAACTGGCTTAAGCAGGTATCATTGAAGAGTCCAGGAGCCCATATGTGTCTTCAATCATTGTAGTTCGAAAAAGAAGTGGCAAGGTGTGGATGTGTGTCAACTATCGCACCCTCAACTGGCAGAAGATCCCTGACTAATACACAATTCCCCAGGTGGATGATGCCTTGGATAGTCTGAACAGCAGTGGCCAACTCTCTGTCCTTGATCTCTGCAGTACCCACAGCACCAGAGGACCGTGAGAAGATAAATGCTATCTGCCCCTGGGGGTTTTACCAATTTAATCACATGCCCCAGGGAGTGACTGGGGCTCCAGCCATGTTTCGGAAACTCATGGAGTGAGTGGTAGGGGACATGCACCTGTTAGGAGTTTCTGGTGTACCTGGATGATATCGTAGTGTTTGGGAACACTTTAGAAAAACATGGGGCTCAGCCGTGCAGTCCTGGATCGTTTGGAAGAGGCTGGCCTCAAGTTATCTTCTGCCTGATGTCCATGACTATGTGGGACACATAGTGTGTGCAGATGGTATAGCTATGGATCCAGAGAAGGTGAAAGTGGTAACCACGTGGCCGAGACCCACAACTCTCAAGGAGTTAGTGTCATTTCTGGGATTCTGCGGCTAGTATAACAGGTTCATAAAGAATTTTTCCCACATCATGCATGCACTCACAGGGGTCACCAAAGGTTACACACAAGAAATAAACAATTATTCCACAAGTATATTCAAGTTATTAAGTAAAGTTCAAAATCTTTTTGCTGGCAATAGAGAACCAGCCACTTGAAATAATAAATATTCACTTTTGGGTAGCCCACTCTGCTGGGGATGACATAATTAAATTACATGTTCACTATACGATTGGCAGAGGGGAAAGAGTGGAAACTTGAAGCTCAGATAGCGATACGACCATTTGTTTGGAAGATTCAATTACCTTTTCTATAAAGAACTTGATTCACTCCCATCCGTGCTGACACCATTTCCTACTGTAGTGCTTTAAATTTATAGTAAGTAGTTTTCCCTTTTCTCTAAATGGATCTGAACTGAAAGACTTTCTGCCACTTCAAAAACACAGAGTCAAAATCACTGTTTAAGCAACAGACATTTTCAAATAAATAATGCAAAGCACTTGAAGCTATCAGCATGAATTGCAGAGACGATGTACTGTTTACATTGCATGTCTGGTTTGATTCAGAGAGCATATGAGGTTTACTATACAGTACAGATATGTAAAGCATATAAGAAATTACAGTCATACCCCCATGAAAATACCTGCTATGGAAACACTGTGAAGAAATACACATTGGATGTATTTATCCCTTTAGTAGTCATATCCTACCATAATACATCTCCTTCATGTATGGAGGTGGGGGATGGAAATTGAGCTAACATTGAACTAGTTAAGAATATACCAATGAATCATTAAACTGCCTCCTCAGATTTTCAACTACTCTAAGACAATCACAACATGTCTCTGAATCTTACCAAAACACATTACAAACATTCCCTTTAAAATATCATTCTTGTTGTAGCTTACAAGTATTGCACCAGCTTAAAAGAAAACTGAAATTTTGAAAAGAACAAATTTGTGAGTAAATTAAGAAGAGGCACTGTAGCTGAAATGCCCAAAGAGATTTGAAAAACTAAAGAAATGTGTATTATAAAAGAATTATTTGTAAAAGGTAGTTTCCATAAGGTCCTAGCAACAGCATCATGCCACCAAGTTATGAACAGCCACAGGGAGCTTGTTCTGAGGAAACACATAATGTGGCTTGCTTAGTGTTTCACATGCTGAATTTATCACTTGATATCCTACTGGACAGTCAGGTTATGTGGAAGCTCAGAACTTTTTTTTCCTGCTCATGTGTACTTATTAAACTCAGGTGTTGATTTTCTAAGTTGCCACCAAGGTTAAAAACTGTTGTTCCCAATTCAACAAATACATGCACAGATGTGCAACTGCAGAAGGTTTGTAGGTTTGTTTCAGTGTAGATAATCATCTAAAAATGGACAATTACCCAAACAATTTATCATTTAAAAGTGATGGAAAAAATATTATCTGAACCACAAAGTTTTGGCTTATCAGCTTAACTAGTATCTTATTACATCCAATGTGGTTTGGCCTTCTTTAACATACATACATGAAATGAGGAAGGAAAAATAAAATGAAAAGTATCCATTATCTAGTAGAGCAACAATAGTGTGTCACAGAGTGGAACTGAAAGTAGCATGCAAATTACTCACTAACAAAAATGTATTTGCAGAAAAATTTGACCTAACACTGTGCTAATTGCCCTGGAGACATAAGTTCCAATTTTCCCCTAAACAGTACATAAATTTGGTTGAATCAACAAAAGTTGTGCATGGAGGAAAATATTCAGATTTGGATTTCTTGCTCCATAATTCAGACATGAATATTAATAATAACCCATTTTCTTAAGGGCAAGTTTTTGTCTCTACCTTTCCAACCATGTGCAGCCCAAAACTGTCCCTACAGGTTTCACAGACCAGGGTTCTTCTTAAATAAAATAACATTAAGGGGAGAGGGGTGATTCTTTTCTCAACCCAAGTATATGTCTCTGAAGTTGCAGCTTGCCCCAGTGTCTGCCTGAGAAAAATATTCAACATCCTCTTGGGATTATCCTATTTAAGTAGGGCCATATATTTGGAACTTCATTCAGGGAGACTGAAAGTACATCACAGGAGTGGGACTCCCACCAAAGAATGATTGGAGTTGTATGTATGTGTATATTTAGGTGGGGGGGAGAGACTTGCAAAACCTAAAGGCCCATAAGCCTGTGCCCTGGTGTAATTTTTTACATCGGACAGAAAGATAGCCTTTCTACTCTTCTCATGTACATCCATATGCTGATATAATATCTGGCATCAGTAATTACTTCCCCAGAAAAGTGGTGGAAAGGCAGTCCAGGACTAGAGATATATGAATGAAGCGTGGCCTTAGACACGATCTAGTTTCTACTTACAATCAAAGTTAGTTACAACATTTAGATTGTGAAAAATCTCTAATTATCCTTCGGGGATCATTTAACTGTAGGAACGTTTGGATCCAATGGGACCAATGCCACCTAACCTGCACTTAACGTGAGTACAGGTAGCTTTGTATTCCTCACTTCCAGTTGAAATCTGTTCTGGTCCTTGATGGAGCTTGGCTTAATAGCCAGGTAATTATAGGACAGCTGAAATGCGAAGGGGATTTCACATCGACTCACCCAAAAGCAAAATTAAGACTTTTATGAAAGCATCATAGCTATGATACAGTGAGAGATTAGCAGTGTCAAAAAAACAAAATAGATAAATAATGCCTCATTATATACTTAATCTACAAAGACTATTTTAGAGGCAAGATGGAAGACATTTATGCCCTAAGCAGCAGAGCATTCTTACTTATGTAAGCCATTGCTATGTGTACATTATTCACAGCTATGCCTCTCTGTGAATTTTTAATTGTTTTATTTACATGGTGAAATGTGACAGTCAGCAGGAATTGAGACAGAAGTAAATCTCTTGATGTAAGCTATAATTAAAATGAACAGAAATGTGGCAATGGTAGCTATCAGCGAAGGGTAATGATTCAGAGAAATCAGTCAAGTACAAAATTAACTCTAAGAAAAAAATGACTTAGCATCATTGGTAAATTCAAAGTACAGATGAAGTTTCCATAGCAAGCTGAAGTATATCAAAAGTAGAGTGAGTGGGATTATTTTTTCTTATACAAACCATCAACGCTGATTCTTGTTTGTTTGCAGTCTGCCCTTTGGCTGTCATGTACAATGCCAGTCCTTCTGCAGTCTCTAAGTGGCTAAACTTAACACATTAGAAGGCCCATAATCACTTTGTTTATAGGGATGGTAAAAAAGATTGCCGATATCATGAGATACCCGACAAAGATTGCCAACACCTCCTCAGAAGAGGGGAACCTACCACTCACCCTAGAACATGCAATAGACTGATTGATACTAAATAAATTATCATCACTTGACATTGGAGACCTCATGAACTGCCGACCACTATCTAACTTCCTTTTCCTGTGGCATTTTCTTCATTGCTAAAAAAGGTATCTTTTTTTTTTTCCTTGGGGCATGAGCTAACCTGGGGGGTTGGGGGGGGGGAAGGTGGGAACCAGTGAAGACAAGGCACCTGGAGGTAAACCTAGGTGAGGTCAGTACTATATGCCTCCCTTGGGCTGACCTACGTTTATCTCCAGGTAAAACTAAATTGCCTTGTCTTCACTGGGTTTTGTACCTCGGGACAGCTCATTCACATTAGTTACCCTGAGACAGAAAAAGTAGATCTTTCTTAGCAGTAAAGCCAAGAGCTGGACCTAGACTATGGAATTCATTCCTGCAAGACATAATAATGACCATAGAATTCACCAGAACTAAATGCAATATTAATTTCTTTGACACACTTTGACACACGCAAGAAATCCAAACACAAACAAACAAAAGAACAAACTGATACAATGAAACAAGCAAAAACCTATAAACCACTAAGCAATTTCTCCTTCAGACTGGGAAGGAATGAATTTTTGTTATTATTTCAGTTTCTAAAAAATAGGCAACCAATTTAGGTCATATGAACACCTATGTAGACAAACAGAAGGGACCCTGAATTTAAATAAAAAGACACCTACAGCCCTATAAATTGTAACACATAATACCATTTAGAGACACATTTATCATATGTACAATAGAAACTGTTTATTTCATGTGCCACAATTTATGATGGTATGTTAAGTCCCATGTTTATTATTTTTTTAACACGTGACCAATTTGTTTAGTTTGCACGTCTCATGCACTTTCATAGAAATTACAGTTTTGTAGTAAGGTAGATGGGATTTCTTTGTATTCCTCATTACATTTTACAGTAAGATGTGATCATATTGTGAAAATTAAAGAGCAAATACTTAAATGATCATTACTGTATATTTTTTTCAGAAAAAAAAAAAAAACTTATCCAAGACACAACCAAGATTCATTAGATCATTACAAGTGAACTGTAGTACTTTCTAATTCTTCAAGTATTTAATTCCTGTTGCCTCTTTGTGGTTGCCAGTAACCTAATGTCAAGCCAAAATGCAAATATTGAAAATTATTCAATGAATAGTGTTCATCAAGATCTTTGGGGCATGGATGTGGCTTTTTGCTGCAAAACAGAGCTTTGGCAGATCTCTGCTGTAATGTAGCATCTATCAGCCCTCACAAAGCAAGGGGCAGAAGTGGAAAAGACTACGACAGCCTGAGGATTGCAATAGTGGCTACCTAGTTACTCTGCAGCTGAGGCCGATCAGTTAAGGTGGAAGAGTTCTATTAAAAGAGGACACACCGCTTTTCTGTTCCTTCCCTCTTCCCTCCCCCAATCACAAGCCTAAAAGGCATTGCCATCTCCCTCTAGAAACAATTCCTTGGAGACATTTCTGACTGGTCTCTCTCTGGCACTTTGCTCTTTCCCCCACCAAGAATCCAACTTGTTGTTGACTCCCACGTGCCCCACCTTTCCCCCAAACACACCCCACCCACCCATCCTGCCTCCTTTGAAGGACCACCCAAAACATGCTGCTGGCTTTTACCAGGTTAGGTCTGTTGTGGAGTCCAGCTCCTGCCTCCTTGCTGTGCACTCAGCCCCATCATTTTAAAATACACATACTGTAGCTGATGTATTTTTGTGGAATGTAAGAGTTCATGAGGGATGAAGAAATGGTGCACTTTGACCACCTCCTTCCCAGCTGCTATCAGCAGTGGCTGTATGACGTTTCGTCCATCCAAAGAGTTGCTGCCAGTGGGAGACGCTAGAGGGCTGTGGATCGTCCTTAAAGAGGGGCAAAGTAGCCAGGGAAGGAAATTGTGCATACCCTGGAGGAGGGCCCTGAAGGTGGAAAGTCTTAGACGGGAGCAAGTTGCAGTGCTGGAAAGTGGTCAGAATTTCCCCTCCACCAGAAGAACAGTAGGAGGCCCACCCAACAAAGAAGTGGGCATGGCCAGGGCAACCAGGAGATGTGCTAATTCAGCACATACCTTCAGCAGCCTCTGCGGAGAGCACTGATGAACCCCCAGTCATATACTCAACCAACCCCTTTCCTCAGCAGAATCGTCAAGCAAGGGAAAGTAGTGGCAATACTATAGTACCCGTGGTCCATCAAGTCCAGTACATGCTCTCCAATGACAACTCATACAAGATGCATTAGGGGAAGATGAAAAGCCTCCCATCATGGACAACACTACCTGCTGGCTTTGAATGGTGCAGAGAGCCTAATGGCCACCAGGAGAGATACTTTACATTCCCCTGACCAAAATCAATGAATCTGTCCTTTTGACATGTTTAATCAGCCTCCAAATGATTTTCATTTCTGTTAGAAAGTACCAATCTAGCTGGTGAATATTTACTTCCATATTATCAATAGTAACCGTTGGAGATGGGCTCAGCTTAGTCACTTGTTAAAAGAAAAATTCCAAAATACTTTTGAAGATGTGCAACTAGGTCTTAAATTCAGCTCCAAGACTGTCACATTTTTGTTTAGGTCAAGGAAACTGTTCAGCTTTAACTCAACACTACTAAGAATGATGTCAAGAACATCATAAAGTGCCAAACCAACCGAAGCTGCATCAAGCTGATAAGAGATATACAGTGCATTCATATAAAAAAAAAACCCACTAAAATCGATAAAGAAGCCTGGATTCGAACAGAAAGTCATTACTATTGCTCAGCTGCTAATTTCTGTGACTAAGATAACAATCCATTTTCTTATATCCCTTCACCAACTTCTCCTGGCTTGCACAAAGTTGTGAAGAATATAATTGGTTTGATAGTTTATTGTGAATATGAGACCAGATTCTCCCCTATACACACTGGTTCCTTTGCAATAGACTGTGGCCAGCAGCTCTGCGCAGGTCAGAATTCCCTTCCCTAGCTGACATAGATCTGGCATTGCTGCTTTCTCTATCACCCGGCTACTCATAGCCACTGGCATAGGAGATCTAGTTGAAATGCTGCTGCAGCTCCCTGATCCCTGGGTTACATCCTGGCTTTAAGGTCCATAGCCCGACAACATATTTTAGGGGTTCTCAAACTGGGGGTCGGAACCCTTCAGGGGGGTCGCGAGGTTATTACATGGGGGGTTGCGAGTTGTCAGCCTCCACCCCAAACCCCTCTTTGCCTCTAGCATTTATAATGGTGTTAAATATATTTAAAAAGTGTTTTTAATTTATAAGGGGGGGTTGCACTCAGTGACTTGCTATGTGAAAGGGGTCATCAGTACAAAATTTTGAGAACCACTGTTTTAGAGGAACACTAAGTGTGATCTAAAGTACTCTATGGCACCAAGGTAGCAGAAACCCGTTCCCCACCAGCTGCACACAACAAATATTTGGCATGGCTGAGAATCTTGGTCACTATTCTTTTTGATTTGGGGTGTTTTTCAAAGTAATCCCAAATAATTTTTCCATTGTTCAACCAGCTCTAGGAAAGAATTTCTCCCTGAGACTAACAGCACATGTAAATTATGTGAGATCCGTCCCTTAAGTGTTTTAATTAAATATGTGGGTGTTTGTTTATGAGCCTTATGCTACGGACAAATTAAATGCTGGTCTCGAGGACACTTACTTCTCCAAGTGGCTTCATTTCAGCATTGTGTTTTCTAGATGTAAAAAGCCAGCAAAGGTTATTTCATGCTGCAAAATTATGTAGTATCTGTCTTTTTATGCATCCACTTGGGTCACTCTTTAGCAAATTCTACCACAGCCAGGTACTCAAAGATTACATCAAAGTTGCAATTATTATACATATTACCAATTATTATTATGGCAACTGATTGTTTCCAAATATGCTTTTTGCAAGAACAGAATGGCAACAATTTTGCTGATTTATGCAGACCTTCAGAACATATGTGTGAACATATTCTTTGAACCAGTAAATGAATACACACGAGTTATCCAAGAGAAGGAGTGGATCAGATTAAGTCATATCACCTTGAAGTGCTTTGTGCTCCATTTCAACTCATTACTTTTGATGGAATTGAGACTTTCCTTAGCCCACTTTAATAAACATTCTTTAAACAAAAACTATCCTAACAGAATCCATGGCGATTGAATTCTGAATTAGTGTTAGCTTTTATTAATAAGTATCAATAAGAGACATAAATATAGACACACTGTTATAAATCCCCCTCATTCCTATTATAGTATATATAGAATACATATAAGCAGTTTGCTTTACTTCACTTCCTTTCTCATCAGGCATTGCAGGCTTTCTCTGGGGATCAGGTTGAGCATGGCCGTGTACCAATGAATTTTCTGGCCCAAGTAACTAATTTTGCTTTTAATAGAAACTAAGTTAATAGAAATATGCCAGAATTTAACCAGAAAACTCAGCTAGTGCAACAAAATTCAATAACAATATCAGAACAGAAAACTCCATAACCACAGAAGGCTTTCTTTCCAAATAACACACCACTAAATGCAAATGGAGCAAGTAATACTTACATGTGATCAAAACAGATTATCTGACTGCATGGCACAAAGTTGCAACAGAAAATATTCTGCTTCTGTAGTCCCCATTGGGACTCAACTGCTTAGGTTTATTGAAAGTCAATATATGTTAATGGATTGTACAGAACTGTATATCAAACTTGGGGGGAACTTGTCATTTTATTGAGAAATCATTAGATTGTTAAACTACTTTATGAGGCGTGGAGGAAAAAATGCAATTCTAACCAAGCTTTTACTGTAGGTACTGCATCCCATTATCTTAAAATGGATGTGTTTCTGTCTTCTCATGCTAGTGCAGGACAGCCATCTGTGCAAACCATAAAATGAAAGGCAATAACAAAAAGGTAACTAATTGAATCATGACTACTTATAAAGTATATTATTTCAGTCAAATCCATGATTTTATAGAGCCTGAGTCCCCAGTAGATATCAATGCTCAGCACCGATAATGATCATTCAAGATCTCCAGGAGCAGGAGCAGTTTTAAATACTGCACAATCTCTGAACAAAAGATACTTAAACAGCAGTTAACACAAAGTTGATTTAACCTGACATTGCCAGGTTATAAATCATAAAAAAGCTTCCGGTATCTGTATTATTCATTGTTTGTATTTCAGTAGCACCTGGAGTCTTCAAGCAAGGTCAGGGGCCCATTGTGCCCAGCACTATATAAATACAGAGATAGACTGTAAGCTACGTGGGACAGAGACTAAGACTTTGATTCTGCAAATATTACCCAGATGCTTAACATTAAGCATGTAAGTGGTCCTACTGAAGTCAATAGGACAACACGTGCTTAAAGTTAAGCAACTAGGGCTAGTGTTTACAGGAAAACCACCTAAATAGTCTATACAGACAAAATGGAGGGTGGGTTGAAGAAAGAAAAAAACTATTATTCCTATTTTACAGATGGATAAGTGATGTTCAGGGAGATTACTTTACTTATCAACTTTTAATTTCATGTGCCATTTTGTTGCCCAGTCACCCAGTTTTGAGAGATCCCTTTGTAACTCCTCACAATCTGCTTTGGACTTAACTAGCTTCAGTAATTTTCTATTGTCTGCAAACTTTGTCACTTCAATATATTCATTAATGATCTGGAAAAGGGGGCAAACAATGAACAGCACAGGTCCAAATACAGATCCTTGGGGAACCCCACTATTCATCTCCCTCCATTGTGAAAACTGACCATTTATTCCTACCTTTTGTTTCCTATCTTTCAACCAGTTACTGATCCATGAGAGGACCTCCCCTCTTAGCCCATGGCTACTTAGTTTGCTCAAGAACCTTTGGCAAGAGACCTTATCATCAGCTTTCTGAAAATCCAAGTACACTATATCGACTGGATCACTTTAACCACATGCTTCTTGCTAAAAGATTGGGGAGGCATGACTTCCCTTTTCAAAAGCAGTGCTGACTCTTCCCCAACAAAACTTGTTTATCTATGTGTCTGATATTTCTGTTTTTTACTATAGTTTCCACCCATTTGACTGGCACTGAAGTTAGGCTCACTGGCCTGTAATTGCTAGGATCACCTTTGGAGCCCTTTTTAAAAATTGGCATTATGTTAGCTATCTTTCAGTCACTGAAGGTTATATAGAATAGTTAATAGTTCTGCAATTTCATATTTGAGTTCCTTCAGAACTCTTGAGTGAATACCATCTGGTCCCAGTGACTTATTACTGTTTAATTTATCAAATTGTTCCAAAATCTCTTCTAGTGACACTTCAGTTTGGGACAATATTTCAGATCACCCTACAAGAACAGCTCTGATGTGGGGATCTCCCCCAACATCCTCTCCAGTGAAGACCAATGCAAAGAATTCATGTAGTTTCTCTGCAATGGCCGGATCTTTGTTGAATCCTCCTTTAAGACCTTTGTCATCTAATGACCCCACTGCTTGTTTGTCAGACTTCCTATTTCTGATGTATTTTAAAAAAATTACCGTTAGTTTTTGCATCTTTAGTATGTTACTTGTCAATTATTTTTCTTGGCCTGCCTTATTATACTTTTACACTTAACCTGCCAGAGTTTGTACTCTTTCCTATTTTCCTTATTAGACATTGTTTTATGACAAAATGTTACAGTTTCTACTGATTTTCATGTAAATACTGTTTTAAGTAACTGGATTACAATAATAGATTACACTTTTCTATCCTTATTCCGTGCAAGGTATATCAATTCTACATGATGTCTGAGAGTAGAATATGGCCCTAAAATGTAATTCCAAGAAATAATCCGATTACTTTTCAAGTCAAAATTTAACATGGACTACTACTCACCATTTTTTTTTTTTTAGCATTCCTCCCATTCCTAACCAAAATGAAGTGCCACTTATAGGAATCAGGCCAATTATTCACCTGGTGGAGATATGCCAACTTACACCAGCTGAAGATCTGGTTCAATGTTTAAGTGTTTTGATGCTGTAATGCCAAAATTCCTGTACCTTTTGTTAGCGTACTATGAGTAAAATGTCTTTCTTTCCTTGTCAGACCGTTGCTACTGATCTGGGCTACCAGGATAAATTATACTGACAACCACCATAAAATGTAGTTTTCAGTTTACAGGAGCCAGGACACCTATTTTAAACTGTGGTTTGACTTTTAGTTTTAGTCGGGATTTTCAAAATTTTGTTTATAAGAGAGGAGTAAGAAAATAGCAGACATATACATGAATTACCAAGCTACAAAAGGTGAAATCTTGGCTCCAGTGAAGTCAGTGGCAGTTTCATTATGGACATCAGTGGGGCTGGGATTTCAACCAATAATTCTGTTTTCACGCAAGAATCCCCAATAATGAAAGCATAAAATGTATATACATTGTGGGCTGTCTCTCTCTCAATAGCATGGCTTCCAATTGTTTCCATGAGGTGTCAGCAGGTCTTTGAGTTGTCAGCAAGGGTAGAACTTAACGTGATGAAAGAACCAAAACAACAACAACAAATAAAAGAGTGTAATGTTACTACGATTATTATTATGCTGCAGATGTTGTAGGAAGGGACATTACAGATTTTTGAAGATATAGATTCCAAGCTGCATACAAAAGGCAGTGGGCATACTCCCCCAAAAAACAAACTAGCTAGTGACAGCAGTAAGACAAGGTTCCCTAAAAACTCAATAAATAAATAAGAATGCTTTAATAATGATTTGAAATGTATTAGATGTACAACTGGCTATATTTTGTTTTTGTCAAGATGTAGATTCCCACAATTTATAAAAACAGCATACATTTTAAATGCAGAACAACATTACGGTATTGGGAAGGATTAAATGATATCTATTAGATGGTATTGTCCTAGTCCAATTATCCAGCGAGAGTTATTGTAGAAGTGGGCATGTGTGTACTTCACAAAAATTACCACTAAAATTGTCATCCTTATTGGTAGTTTCAGGAGAGAGGGCGAGGAGTACATATGCCATGAAAGTCGAATTCCTTTCCTACCCTCTGGAGATGATCCTTCTAGTTAGGGCTAAATCATATTGCCATGTAAATATGCTGATGTCCAAACCTTATAGTACCTGTTGTGTGCAGAGATAGCGGACTTCAATATCCAGTCTGTCAATCTGCAATAGCTTTTGCTAAATTAGAGTGTGGTCCTGGACAGAAAATTGGCTACATAGAAAGCTATCTTCTTATTCAAAACGTCTGCTCCTTGTGTATTTCAAGTCAAAACTCCTTACTTTAATAACAAAGCAGTACAGTGCTTGATATAGCCAAGCAATTGATTTCTCGAAAACATCCAACAAAACTACTTCTAATTTAGTAATAGCAATTAGGGGATTGTTTTGATCTTTTACTTTGGTGATGTCTTTTTTTTTCCCCCATGAGGAAAGCTACTATATATTTCAAGCAGGTACAGAATGAGGTGACAGAGTATGGGAGAGTGTACGGCTCCAGATCTCATTTAGGCCAAGTTTGGGCATCATTGGTGCCAAAATCTCATAAGCCATTTTCATGACACTTCAATCAAAAATGGTGGCAAACTTATGCAGTCAGTAGAGCTGTTGAGATTTTCACCACCTTGAGATAGAAATATTTTGGTTATGTCCAGAATGAGAAAATTCAACCCCTTTTAGTTTTGGATCTGACACTGTCGATGTAGGGTTGGATTTCAAATGCAAATTACCCCTCACAAAATTCAGAAGTGTTAGTATTCCAGGTTTCATTTTTTAATCATCTCTAATTTGAAGGGGTCTTTTGTTCTGTTTTTGCTTTTTGGGGGGGGGGGGGAATTTAATGATTATCTTCTCAAGTATTTTATTTTGTACATACGATGGTGAAGAATGTGAAGTCACACTGGACGTGATGTATGGAAATGTTCAATTACTCACATTGTTTCCTTTTTTCTAATTATAAATACAGAGAGGTATGCTCACATTATTCCTCTGAATAAAGCAGATTGATTTGTGTTCTAATTTTATATTGTTGCCCCAGTAGTATATACAACATGTTGTTTTATTTAAAAAATAAATGTTGCTGTCTTTCATTTTTTTGGAAAAAGTAAACTTGCCAACCCACAAAAGATTAATGAGATTAGGTAAACAGTTAAATCAGTGTACTGTATGTTTGTAGTAATAATAATAATTAATAGCAATATATGCCACTTGCTCTTCTTACAGCTTTTCATCATCAGAGTATTTAAAATGACGACTTGTTTATCCCCACAATACAACTGTGAGGCAGATAAGTAAATTTTATATAACCATTGTATAAATGATAAACTGAGGCACAAATATGCCAAATCTGTGCTAGAGCCAGAAATAGAGCTCAAGAGGCCTGACTCCCAGTTCTCTGTCTTAACTACTTCCACGGCTGGAGTGTAGAGATTTAGAAAAGGGTTAACTTCTCAGAGAATAAAATCTTTGATAATTGTTGCATTATAAATCTTTTCCTAATTCTTTCTCCTGGGCACTAGAGTGATGGGAGGCATAAAAGAACCTAACTATATCTATACATTTGAAATCTTCTCACTCATTTCCATTCAGCACCTTGATATGCAGCATAGCATACTCTGTGGCTTTGGTCATTCGACTATATTTTCATTCGGTGTATGCATATCCATTCTAAAGCATTCAAAAACAGAAGAAAAATCTCCTATGGATTGAAAGTGATGGTTGCTTTCTTTGCTGAATGTCAGTACGTATAGCTTTTGTTCATTTCATTTTACTAAAATTTAATGCCATGTACACTTACATTTGCTTAGTAAGGCCTCTATCCAGCTAGTTTAGTGGCTTCCATAGCTGAAAAGACTTTTTTTTTTTTTAAAAATGGAATATAATAGCACTAGTATTAGATACAGCATAGTTGGGGCTTTTATGAGTTCATGGCATACCAAAACAATTATGCTTATTATATTCCATTAGGCAAGAAGTCACATCTTTGTGCTGAGAATACTTCTGTCAGGCACAATTTAAATCTCTGCTCACTTATTTCTCATCACAGACAGCTAATTTCTATTTTAAATAGCAACTTTGCTAGCCAAAGAAGCAATACACACAATTTAGCATTCCTAAAAGTTGACCAATTTAGTTAAGTAATAATATACCTCTACTTTATTGTTAAGATCAGCATACAGCTCAGACATGATATAATCTTACATAGTTTGGAGGTTAATAAAGTCTACCTATTTAACCTTCTTGTCTTGCTTTATGTTTCTCAGTGATGGAGTAGTGTGTAATTAAGAAGCACAATGTTTATTTCATAATTAGTATCTTTATGAAGTAGTCATTAGAAGCTTTAACTTGGAATAATCAACTCTACAATTGTCAGTTGTTTCAGGATGAATAAGTAATCTGGTATGTTTTTTAAAGTGAGGCTCTGCGGCAAAAAGTGAATGTATAAATGGAATATTTGGGCTATATCTCCCAATGTATGTCTGTCTCCGTATACAATTTGCTCAGTTTACAGCAATGCAAACTGAGCCAAAGATCTGAAAGTTAAACTGTACTTTTTCTGGTTCACACATAATCAGGAGGAATGAAGATTCCCCAGATCAAACTGAATGGACAATTCTTTTAAGATTGTAAGTTCTTTGGGTTGGGAGAAGGGCCATCTTTTTGTTCTGTGGTTCTACAGGACTTAGGATAATGAGGTCCTGCTCCATGATTAGGGCTGCTAAATGTTATGGTAATACAAATTGATCTGAAAGACAATATGCCTCTTAGTTGTTTTGACTCTTTAAGGCATAAACAGCAGGGCACAGGGTTTGAAGTGAGCCAGAGCTACCAATAACATGCCGGTCAGAATCACCATTATCAAAACATGGTACTGTGGAAACATTTAATGTAAATTATATATTCCAAGATGGATATTTTATGAGGTAAAAATAATTAGTAAAATATTCCTATTTCCACTACTATGGACAGGGTAATGGGTGGGGAACAACTGCGAGTGTAAAGCACTGGTTGTGCATCTTTCTGTATGCCTGATCTACAGAGAATATAGTTCTATTATAGTCCTCAACTTGAGAGTTTAGCGCAGTGCTTTTAACTCTGACGTTCTCGGTTTCATTCCTAGTACTGACCAAGAAGACAGTCATCACACCAAGTTAGGATGAAAGGAGAGAGTCTGATGGATCCGTCATCAATAAAGGTGTTTCTGATATGTACTCATCCTCCTCTTCCTCAACCTGGTCTACAAGGGGGTTTAGATAGTTGTTGAAAAACCAGAATAATTTTATATATTGGCCTAAGACCTGACTGTAGCCCCGAGGCCATGAAAAGATGTCTCTGTAAAAATATCCAAAATTAAATCACTCTTTTTTAAGACAAACATATTTCATTTAAAGCTCATATCTAATTTGTGTCTATCATAAATCTAGATGTCTTTCTGCATTACTGTATTTCTAAGCATCCTCCAACCAATGGATACATTTGCTTCAGATTATATTTTTCCACATATTGCCAGAATTTCCTGCTTTTCCAAAAATAGTATGCTATCATAAATATGATAAACTGCATTTTTCCAGTGAGAGCACTGTTTGTAATACTACTCACAAATATAAAATTAAAATTGTGGCGAAATTAAGATATACAGCTAAAAACACTAACCTTTTTTTTTTAACTCAACTCCAAATATGTCTTCAACCTTTATATCTTCACATTTCCTTGTCTATATATATCACACTGTTCAAAAGATCAAACATGAAGATGAGACATTTGACATCCGAAGCTTCTGATGCAGAGTAAGAAAATCAATGCTGTATAATACAAAATTCATCACAAGAAGCTATGGAATGAAATAATTAAAATCTAATTAGCAAATGGTTATGGTTATGGTTTTTAATATGGCGAGTGTCTTCCTTGACTAACTGTGTAGTGCTTGTTTATGGACTACCACCATATGGTCCTCTAATAGATACAAAGCTATGAGTCAGGAGGAGAAAGCAATGTCAAGAAAAATATATTTGTTCATAACTAAGGTTGACCAGAAAACAACCATTACATTCTGCAAAAAATGTAGCAGTTTCAAGCAGTTGGCTTTGTTCTGTATCATGATAAAACTGAGACCTTTTGAATTTTTTCATGAAAAATACAGAAAGATACCCAACTCAGAAAAGCCAATAGCCCGAGGGTTAAGGCACTCATGTGGGAGGTAGAAGATACAGGTTCAAGTCCTTGCTCTAGATCTGGGCTTTTCACTAGGGTTTCTCTCTAGTTTTGACCAGAAATTCTATCCTGGACCTGAGAAACCTTTCCCATTGAAACTGATGCATTTCTGCAAGAGAGTTTTGGTTTCAACAAATTGGCATTTTCCAGCAAAAAAATGTTTTGTTGAAACATTTCCAACCATGTCTACTCATAGCTTTTTAAGATATCAGAGATGAAAAAGATCTAGTCATATAGAATATAACCATATCTTTGCCAGTGAAGAACATTACAGGCCAAAGCCTCATCTGATGTAAATCACTGTAGCTCCACTGGCTTAACTCCCCAGCATTTTAGTGTCTTGTCTAGTCTATTTTTTAACTGTATCCATTGGTTGTTCCTTCTACTTCCCTTAGGACATTATTCCTAAGGCTTGTTCCTGCAATCCCTTACACAATTAAGTAGTCTCCATGAATTCATATAAATATATTCACTCACATGCAGGACCAGATCCTAAATAATTCCTATCCCTCTTGAGAGCGGACAAGCAGATGTTAATTTATTCAAATTCTTGTGGTTTTATCATATTTCTGCCTAGTTCTGCTTGGCCAAACTATATAAATTTAGCTCTTTTAAATTGTCCTTACAATAAATCAGCCCCTCTTCAGCCCCATAACATATATGTTGCTTTCTTCTAATTGTTATTTTAATTAATGTATTTATTTGATTAACATAATTTGGGATTTTCAAAGGGAGCTAAGAGTTAGGAGGGTGTCCAGTATTGAACTTAATACTGGAGGTACAGTCACAGCAGGGTTATAGAGAACGTATTGCTTCCAACTTCTGCTATGTGAAACTTCTGGGATAGGTAGCCTGTGGCTTTTTTACTGCCATATTGCATTGCAAGATGAAGTCTAATGTGTTCTCTACTATCATCTCTAGATCTCTTTCAGTGTGATTGCTTTCCAGGTTTCCACTCTCAGTGAGTAGGTGTTTAGGATAATTTTCCTCTTGCATTTTTCTAACATCATTTCATTTTCCTATCTGCCACTAAAATATCACTCTTCATATTAATGACTTTACAACTTTTTGCCATTTAAGTGATCAGTTATACAAGCAAATTTCAGTAGAGAGTCTACTAATAGCTAATCCAAGACATTAGGCATGTGTCTGTCTTTTGCCAGTGTCTGTAGTTGAAATCTCTATGAATAATGTAAAGAAAAGATGGATCCCTAAAAGTTATGCAAAATTTACAGGTATTTACTTATCCATTCAAATTTATCCAAAGCTTTAGGAGATATCTGTTAGAAGAATTTTACCACTGATTTAGGTGGGGCCTGGATTTTGCCCTTCATGATGACAAAGTGTAATTGAGTGGACCAACAATTCTCTCCTCTATTATTCCACTAGGGAAAAGGAAAGCTGGAGTATACCGCTAAACTTTCAAAATCCAGGGTTAAAAAACAAACAAACAAGAAAATGGGCGTAATGGTGACAGAACAGTCCCAACTGATGTGAGGGGAAGGCACTTCAGTGCTATCTGTACATTTGCACATTTTGCTCGCATGTAGCCAGAGCATATAGGTCCTGCTTCTAATAACTTCATAGCTTCATAAAACAGTCTCTAACTTACTGAGTCAAGTTCATCCCTACCATAACTTCACTGAAGACAATGAAGTTAGACTAGGAGAGTATTGGGACCCACCACGTTTGAGTCAGTTCCACTTTTCTTTATGGGAATTCTCCTGACTCTAAGATAGTGTACTCTGCTATACTGTATATCCCCAAAATGAATATTGTAGTAGGAGTTCTAGGTAAGTATTATACATTAGAAGAAACATGAAAATGTCTATTTGTAGAGTGCCTGAACTATGCTGGACAGAACTGGTGCCTGTGTTGTGCATTTAACCACTATTTCTCCTTTCCACTATATCAGCTTTTCACATTTTGACCATTCAAAACTTTAGTGGGGGCAGGGTGCAAACAAAAAGAGCAAAGAAACCTCAGACACATGCATTGACTAACATCTATAAATGTCTCATTCCAGCACCAAAAAAAAAAAAAAAATAGTTTTCTTTCCTGTTCTTCAACTGTGTATGGAATAATTCCCCCATTTCACTAGTACATGGAGCATGATATATTCTGTGTCCCAGCGTAGTAAGCCATACATAATGTATGAATCTTTTGAAAGATCCCTTGCCTTAGAAATAATACACAATTACACAGTGCACTTCAAATGGGGGATGGGAGGAGAGACTCTATTTAGAACTTTAAGTTTCTGAAAATATCTGTTTACAGTAATAATTTAAATAATTAACATACAGATTAAAACATTTTCCTTATCTACTCCTTCCAGCAGTGGGGTCAGCACCTACAGCTACACAGAGAGTAGACAAAGCTTCCAGATTCAAAGCTGAGGAGTCTGTTGTTCCAGCTGCAATCTCAGCATATGGTGCAAAACTCCATATGTGGTTGCACTGATGGGTTTGCATCTTGCCATCTAGCTAGATCATTGATGTGCTATTTGCACTGTCTTATTCCTCTGAATTCCTTCTTATGTTTAATACTAAGGAATATGTAGGTGTACTTTTATCTACACTATGTGTGTGTCAAACCAATTGTATATATACATGACTGATATGGCAGAAAGGGACGGAAATGTGCCCACTATCAAAGCATACATACCTTCAAGAATCGGCTGTGCCATTCGTAAAGTAAGGTTTGTGAATCAGTAGCAAATTCCACAATAGCTCTGTTGCAGATGCACTTTAGAGTGCATTGCCACAAAACAAAGTTGTTCTGAAACTATGATTTTGAAAGTGGAAAAAGCTCAGTAGTGCTGCTTTCATCTTTTCTTTAGCTAATAGAATATACACTTCAGTGGAACTACTCAGTGGAAGTGGAGGGTGACGGGATTTTTCCCCAGATGTATTTGTTTTATACATACATAAGATATCTCCAGGTATAACTATAGTACTATAAACAAAGAGTAACAAAGGCTACAGGTTTTCAAGGAAGTAAGGGAGCACTGGATGACACAGCTACATGAAGCTTATGATTTCTCTTTTATTTATTTCTATCTTTTTAATTACAAGTGTTGTTTCTAATTTGTCTGAGTGTCAAAGTTGGTAGGATGTTCAGTAACAAAAAGGGATTTTAGGCATTCAGCTGCAAGGAATGGCAGGTAGGACCCAACTGGGCCATATTGATCCTGAAGTTGCGTTAGCTCAGGGGTGGGCAAACTACGGCTTGGGGGCCGCATCTGGCCCTCCAGATGTTTTAATCTGGCCCTCGAGCTCCCGCCAGGGAGTGGGGTCTGCAGCTTGCCTCGCTCCAGCACTCCAGCCGTGGAGCAGCATTGGGGATTTGTCCAGCTCCACGTGGCTCCTGGAAGCAGCAGCATATCCCCTCTCTGGCTCCTACGCGTAGGGGCAGCTGGGGGCGCCGCATGCTGCCCCCGCAGCTCCCATTGGCCGGGAACTGCGGCTAATGGGAGCTGCAGGGGCAGCGCCTGTGGACAGGACAACGTGCAGAGCCTCCTGGCTGTGCCTCCATGTAGGAGTCAGAGGTGGGATATGCCGCTGCTTCTGGGAGCTACTTGAAGTAAGCGCCATCCTGAGCCTGCACGCCTGACCCCCCCTCCCGCGCCCCAACCCTTTGCCCCATCCCTGATCCCCCTCCTACCCTCCAAACCCCTCTGTCCCAGAATGGAGCAACCTCGTGCACCCCCAACGCGTCAACCCCAGCCCCACCCCAGACCCCGCATCCCCAGCTGGAGCCCTCACCTCTTCCCCGCCCCCCCACACCAACTACTTGCCCTAGCCCAGAGCCCCCTCTCGCACCCTGAACTCTTAATTTCTGGCCCCACCCCAGAGCCCTCACTCCCAGCCAGACCCTTCACCCCCTCCAGTACCCCAACCCCCAATTTCGTGAGATTCATGGCCCACCATACAATTTCCATACTCAGATGTGGCCCTTGGGCCAAAAAGTTTGCTCACCCCTGAGTTAGCTGGTACCTGGGTATTTCAGCTCTTCATTTATTCTTTGTATAAGCTTTGAGATACTATGGTAATAAATCTAACCACATGCTAAGCCTGCTGCCATGTAAAACTTAAAGTGCCATACCTAAAACTAAATGGAAGTGTAAAAATTTCTGTAGGCATTAAATAATGTTAATGGATTACAGTGCAATACAGTTTGGTCATTGCTCTTTTTTCATAGGAAGCAGAAGACACCATGCCTGACTCTTCTCCTATCTACCCTGTCATAAATAAGGAGTAACTCCTTTGAAGACAATTGAGTTACACAAATATAAAACCAATGAAGATGAAAAGAGAATCAGGCTCTTTTATTTTAGTTGGAATAATCAGGTGTTAAGACCTTGCTCCACCACGCTCAGTGGGATGTCTCTCTAGGCTGGCTGTGCTCCATCTCTTTTTAATAGTGTCTCTCTCCAGGATGGCTACGTTCCAGTGTGCATCTTTCTCCATTAGTATATAACCACCCAGGAAAGACATAATCCATTATGTGATCTCTCTCCAATGGTGTCCTTCCACAAACTCCTTTTGTTGAACAGCTGAGTTCCAGTACTTATCTCCTCCTTTAGCATCTCTTTCTCTGTTCTCTCATTGTGTTCCAGTATTTGATCTATTGTAGTTCAGCATTAATCACTTGATTCCTAACCACTAGTTTCTTCTCATCCTAAGTGAGTATATTTACAAAACTATATATAAAATGTATGTGTGTGTCAAAAACGAATTAGAGACTTGACTTTCACCTTTACAGCTGAGCACATTAGAAGTAGTCTCACGGAAGTCAATGGAGTTACACCAGTGTAACTCTGGTGTAAATGAGACCAGAATCAGGCCCTGTTCCTTAAGGAGAGAGAAGATAAACCAGACACCCCCAATTACCTGTTTAGAAGTCAATTTCTCTATCCTGGTACAACTACTGCATGCATTAAATGTTTGCTTGCAATATCCAGATAAGCTAAATTGTAGATGATGATATATTTTCTTTTTAATTAATAAGAATTTCAATAATACAATGGTTATAGATGTAGGGTACGTCTATACTTACCTCCGGGTTCGGCAGTAAGCAATCAATCTTCTGGGATCGATTTATCGCATCTAGACAAGACGCGATAAATCGATCCCGGAAGTGCTCGCCATCGACGCCGGTATTCCTGCTCTACGAGAGGAGTACACGCAGTCGACGGGGGAGCCTGTTTTCCGCTTGTGGACCCGCGGTAAGTACCTTGTATTTCGAACTAAGGTACTTCGACTTCAGCTATGTTATTCACGTAGCTGAAGTTGCGTGTCTTAGTTCGAACTGGGGTGTTAGTGTGGACCAGCCCGTAGTAATAGTAGTTGATATGTAGAGGCCCTATGCTGCCAATTCTAACAGTTAACATCTCTACAAAATAACCCAAGCACCTAAAGGAATCTATGTTATAAAGTCATCATCAATCAAAGGCAGTAATCATGATCAAAACCTTAGAGCAGGGGTCTCAAAGTCCCAGCCCGTGGGCCATCTGCAGCCCAAGAACCTCCCCACTGAGGCCCGCGGAGAAGAGACCCATGCAGCCACGCTGCCGGCTCTGTCCGCTGCAGGCGCGGCCCCCCGGAGCTCCCATTGGCTGGGGGAGAGGGACAGAGATACCATCACTAGTCACCAGGCAGAGTCAGCCATGGAGGCAGTGGCACTTTTTTCCACAATGAATATAAACAAGTCAAAATACCGAAAACAACTATCTGATGCACACCTTGCTGCAATCCTGAAGGTTTCAAATGCTCAGTCACTGAGACCAAACATCAACAAACTGACAGAACTGAAGCATTGCCAGGTGTCTGGCAAACATTAAAAACTCTCTGGCAGGAGAAGAATTGTATAAAGTTGTATGACAGTTATTATTTCTAAGAAATTCGAAATAAAAAATACAATATAAACGTTTTCTTTTCTGAACACCATCTTCAGTGACATTATTGGCCTGCTGGGAGGATTTGAGGACTGGCCCTCAGGTAAATTGACTTTGAGACTCCTGCCTTAGAGGCATTTGTTTATCAAACACTAAGCCTATCCTGATTTTTGAAGCTAATACTATAAAAAATGCAGCAAGAAAAAAAAACCACGAGAGAAGTGATGAGGAAAAACTTCCTCTCTCTTAATTTATATTGCTGTTCATGTAAGGTCAATTCGTTTTTTCTCCACTTTCACATATCGGGACACAAGTCAATCTCCCCTCTCCCCTGCTCCCTCCCCCGCCCCACTCCCTATGAATGTACTCCCCGCACCATCCCTTAAGATTGTGCAGGATATCTCCACCTGTGTGTCTTTACAGCTCTGCCGGATGGTGGGGAGGAGAGGACATGACCATTTCAGATGGCTGGCATCCAGATGAGTATTTGAAGAGAAAAGTCCCTGTGCTCACCAAAGTGCAGCAACTGTAATTGCGGAGAACCTGTCCAAAAGAGGTGCAATGGGGAAGTTGTGGGGAGAGAGAGAAGAGCTCCCCCCACCATATGCAACCACAGTATCACCCTTATATTTATTCAAAATCTCCTGATTTTGTCACATAACATTTTGGATAACAGCAGAACCCCTATCACCTAAGAGGTAGGTAACCTCACTCAAGCTGTTATTTCCAGGCATGGCTGGGAGTTAACGTTCTCTTGAACATTTTTACGGATATCACACGGAAAGCAAATCATCCATTTCTCAAGACTAGATACAAGTTCCAGGAAGATGATAAGTAAAATTAATTGAAAATACAGTGAAATGAAAATGCTGTTGCTGTGGCTCTCCTTCCTAGTTTAACAGCTTTTTACTGTAGCAGGAAAACGTGATCCATCTGTTAGATAGGCACTGAAGGCAAATGATGCCTTGCAGGAATAGAACCTATTTGTGGGGATGGGATTTGGGGCCCCATCACATTCTCTGGGAATCTTGAAAAATAGGACATTTAAAAACAGGAATATCAGCCAGCAGGAATTACATCAAAGGAAAGATAAAATATATCTTTTGTTTCAGTATGCATTGAAAAAAAATTAACCAGTTATTTTTAGTACACTTGCGTGCTGCATAACAATGCAGTAAGCAGCATTATACAAACTCATTAGCACAAAGATTAAGGCAACAGAAAGAGATTATCCCATCATTTAATTTAAAGACTATTTTACCAGTGCTAATGGGTTAGTATATTTCTACAGGGATGAGGTGCAGTGTCAGAGAGCACAACACTGGCAAAGAACGTCAAAGATTCTTCATCAGTCATGTTCTATAGCTATAGTAAGTACCTGTATTTCCAAACATATCAGCAAAATAGGTTTTTAGATTTTATGGATGGCTTATTAGCTGCAGTGTCCTACAAATACTAACATGCATCATAAAATCCTGATCACTTTAATATGCATTCAATAGGAAAATAAGAAATAAGTCACCTACAGTATAGAGCATCCAGTGCAGACACCTTACCAACTTTTCTTTATAAAATGCAATTTAACTTATATTTTATAATTAGCCATAATTAACAATCAAGGTGTGTTTATAACAAACTCAAAGCAACCTTTGTTACCTGTCCTACCTTATTTGCAATCATTGCCTTTTGTGCATGTGTGTGTGGTGATGTCAGTTTTGTGCATCAAATCTCTCTGGTCCTCATCTGCAAAATACAGATAATATTTTCCTCTCTGCCACCCTCTTTCTCTAGTCTGTTTAGGCTCAGATCCTGCAAAGATTTAAGCATATGCTTAACTTTATGCACTGTTGAGTTCAACTGAACTCAAATCATTTCCATTACTTGTTTTGCATTGCACATAGATAGAAGACATCCTTTGTCTTGAATAAGGATCATTAAACAATGTCCTACCTAATCAATAGTAAATTGTTTTTAAGGTAAATGTGGTGCTATTAGAAAAGAAGAAGATTTATGCATTTTAAATGTGCTGTAACAGCCATGCAGGTTATTATATTATGCACTGAAGGCAGTGTCAAAACAAAGGGAAAAATGTTCTGTGCAGGTCATACTTTGTGCATAACAAATTTATTAGTGAGAGTAAGGTTTAAGTGGAATATAGAGGTGGACCTCCTCCCCTACCTGGATTGTTAAGTAAATGTGAATTTTTCACAACATATGGTGTTGTGCAGTGGTGGGCAAACTTTTTGGCCCAAGGGCCACATCTGGGTATAGAAATCGTATGGCAGGCCATGAATGCTCACGAAATTGGGGGTTGGGGTGCAGGAGGGGTGAGGGCTCTGGCTGGGGGTGCCAGCTCTGGGGTGGGGCCAGAAATGAGAAGTTCAGGATGTGGGAGGGGGCTCTGGGCTGGGACAGGGAGTTGGTTTGTGGGGGGAGGAGAAGAGATGAGGGCTCCGACTGCGGGGTCTGGGATGCGGCTGGGGATGAGGTGTTGGGGGTGCAGGAGCCAATGGGAGCTGCGGGGACAGAACTTGGGATGGGGGCAGCGTGCGGAGCCCCCTGGTTGCCCTACTTTTAGGAGCTGGAGGGGGGACATGCTGCTGCTTCCGGGAGCCACGCGGAGTGGGGCAAATCCCCGATCCCACTCCCTGGCTGGAGTGGGGCAAGTCCCAGACCCCGTTTCCCGGCACAAGCTCGAAGGCCGGATTAAAACATCTGGAGGGCCGGATTCAGTCCCCAGGCCATAGTTTGCCCACCCCTGGTGTTGTGTTTTGTTGTTTTTTAAATAGTTGTCTGATTTTCAAAAGTGCTGATTAGCCCCAGCTGTCACTGAAAGTAAGAGGAGCTGCAGGTGCTCAATACCTTCAAGAATCAGACTACTATTAGGTTCCTTACACAAACCAGTGCTACAGAAAATGTAAGTGCTTGAATTCACCTAACAGTAATTACAATTTAAGGATAAGACGGGTCATTATGCATACCAGGACCCTACCCCATATGTGATATATAAAGCACTGCTACCTAGGGTGACCATTTTTTTAAAAGGCAAAAGCAGGACACATGCATGAGCCCTGCCCGCTTCATGGCCCTGACCCCTGCCCCTCTTCCCCCCGCCTGAGATCACACCCCCTGGCCAGGTGGGAAGCCACAGCTGAACTGTGGTAAGAGACACCCAGGGAGCCCGGGCTACAGAGGGGAGCCCCGGACCCCCCACTTACTCTGGGCAGGGTGCAGGGGTGCATGAAAGCAGCCCACATCCCATGTCCCTGCCCCCGAGGGAAGGTTTTGAGTTCGGGGCTCCCTGAGCAGCTCTTACCACTGCTCGGCTCTGGCTTCTGACCTGGCCAGGGAGTGGGGCCTCGGGGGATAGGAGGAGCAGGAGGCAGGGCCTTGTGGGGGGTGAGGGAATCCAGGACAAATGCTGTCCCGGAGACCTTCAGCCGAGGACTAGGACTTGAACGCTGCATTTTGAGACTGTCCTGCCCCATTCTGCATGGGTGGTCACCCTAGTGCTACCTCCAGCATGTCACTGCCTCAGGTTCATTCTCACCTCTTTTACAACCCGGTGTAACAGCAGAAGTGAAATGCTTTTTACAGGTATGATCCAATCACAGCGACCTCTGTAAGAGTCTCTCCATTAACTACAGTAGGAGTCAGATCAGGCACTAGATGGAAGATGCTAAATACTGTTTTAGCTGCTCCAATATTAAAGGGCAGATTGTCATTCTTACTCATTACTTATATAACTGATCTGTGAGGGTGAGTCTTACCTCTCTGACATCCTGAGCTGCAGCATCTCAGTTTGCCTGCCCCAGACTCTATAGGAGGAAAGGCCTTTTGTTCCAGCCACAAAAATCCTTACCCTTTCTAACAGGCTCTCTCTCTAGGCCTCTTTCCCAGCACACTCAGGTACAATCTTTTTCTCTCTGGTTCTCGCTAGCCTGAGCCACACAGGTATCTGAAGTGTCCCCTGGCAAAACTGACTCTTGGGCCCCTCCCCTCTCCATCACACAACTGATGTGAAGGGGAACCAGGCACAGGTCAGCACCCCTTAAAGAGACAGCTCACCACGTGGCAATGTCCAGTTGAAATACACATGTGACTTACAGTACTTATTTAAATGTTTGTAACTCTGGAAACTAGTCCTAACAAAACATTTAAATGCTTAAAACTATGAAGTACTTACAAGAAGCTGATACTATCACAAGCATCTAAAGTAGGCACAAGAATGCAGTACATCATCATCTAAAGCAGTTCAGGCTTTAGTTTGATAGAGAAACACAAAACCCTGGACTCAGATTTTCCATCTTAACAAGTATCTTTCAATTTTGAAGTGTATTTATTTATTGAAGTCACCAGGATTGTCTGTGTATGCAGGTATCTACCTATGTAGGTCTCATTGCAGGTTCAAGGCTTTGGGCAATATCTTATGAAGTTGTAGGGAGCAACTTCGTAAGTATAAGCAAAGACAGTATTTGGTCCTGCAATGAGGGCAGGGGTCTGGACTCGATGACCTCTCGAGGTCCCTTCCAGTCCTAGAGTCTATGAATTTATAAATCTATGAAACTCCATAGTTAAGATTATGATGAGGCTCTAAATCCCCTTTTTCCACATTTTGACGATTGAATTTTGTCTTTACTTTTAACACAGCAGCTTCAGAGCACAGCTAAATTTTCCATAATATTTGTTTAATAAAGTATTTACATACATTGGCAGAAAAACTTTAAAACAATCATCTCTTTTTAAGATTTTTCCCATTGTCACTTCAATGTTCTTTCAGGTCCCTGTAACTGTTAAACCACAGTCACTACAAATTTCAGAGTAACAGCCGTGTTAGTCTGTATCCGCAAAAAGAAGAACAGGAGTACTTGTGGCACCTTAGAGACTAACAAATTTATTAGAGCATAAGCTTTCGTGGACTACAGCCCACTTCTTCGGATGCATATAGAATGGAACATATAATGAGGAGATATATATACACACATACAGAGAGCATAAACAGGTGGGAGTTGTCTTACTAACTCTGAGAGGCCAATTAATTAAGAGAAAAAAAAAAAAAAAAAAACTTTTGAAGTGATAATCAAGCTAGCCGAGTACAGACAGTGTGATAAGAAGTGTGAGAGTACTTACAAGGGGAGATAGTCAACGTTTGTAATGGCTCAGCCATTCCCAGTCCTTATTCAAACCGGAGTTGATTGTGTCTAGTTTGCATATCAATTCTAGCTCTGCAGTCTCTCTTTGGAGTCTGTTTTTGAAGTTTTTCTGTTGTAATATAGCCACCCGCAGGTCTGTCACTGAATGACCAGACAGGTTAAAGTGTTCTCCCACTGGTTTTTGAGTATTTTGATTCCTGATGTCAGATTTGTGTCCATTAATTCTTTTGCGTAGAGACTGTCCGGTTTGGCCAATGTACATGGCAGAGGGGCATTGCTGGCACATGATGGCATAGATCACATTGGTAGATGTGCAGGTGAACGAGCCCCTGATGGTATGGCTGATGTGATTAGGTCCTATGATGATGTCACTTGAATAGATATGTGGACAGAGTTGGCATCGGGGTTTGTTACAAGGATAGGTTCCTGGGTTAGTGGTTTTGTTCAGTGATGTGTGGTTGCTGGTGAGTATTTGCTTTAGGTTGGGGGGTTGTCTGTAAGCGAGGACAGGTCTGTCTCCCAAGATCTGTGAGAGTAAAGGATCATCTTTCAGGATAGGTTGTAGATCTCTGATGATGCGCTGGAGAGGTTTTAGTTGGGGGCTGAAGGTGACAGCTAGTGGTGTTCTGTTATTTTCTTTGTTGGGCCTGTCTTGTAGGAGGTGACTTCTGGGTACTCGTCTGGCTCTGTCAATCTGTTTTTTCACTTCAGCAGGTGGGTATTGTAGTTTTAAGAATGCTTGATAGAGATCTTGTAGGTGCTTGTCTCTATCCGAGGGATTGGAGCAAATGCGGTTATATCTTAGAGCTTGGCTGTAGACAATGGATCGTGTGGTGTGTCCTGGATGGAAGCTGGAGGCATGTAGGTAAGTGTAGCGGTCAGTAGGTTTCCGGTATAGGGTGGTATTGATGTGACCATCGCTTATTAGCACAGTAGTGTCCAGGAAATGGACCGCTTGTGCGGATTGATCTAGGCTGAGGTTGATGGTGGGATGGAAATTATTGAAATCATGGTGAAATTCCTCAAGGGCTTCTTTTCCATGGGTCCAGATGATGAAGATGTCATCAATGTAGCGCAAGTAGAGTAGGGGCGTTAGGGGACGAGAGCTAAGGAAGCGTTGTTCTAAGTCAGCCATAAAAATGTTGGCATATTGTGGGGCCATGCGGGTACCCATAGCAGTGCCGCTGACTTGAAGGTATATATTGTCCCCAAATGTGAAATAGTTGTGGGTGAGGACAAAATCACAAAGTTCAGCCACCAGGTTAGCTGTGACATTATCAGGGATACTGTTCCTGATAGCTTGTAGTCCATCTTTGTGTGGAATATTGGTGTAGAGGGCTTCTACGTCCATAGTGGCCAGGATGGTGTTTTCTGGAAGATCACCGATGGATTGTAGTTTCCTCAGGAAGTCAGTGGTGTCTCGAAGATAGCTGGGAGTGCTGGTAGCGTAGGGTCTTAGGACAGAGTCTACATAACCAGACAAGCCTGATGTTAGGGTGCCAATGCCTGAGATGATGGGGCGTCCAGGATATCCAGGTTTATGGATCTTGGGTAGCAAATAGAATACCCCTGGTCGGGGTTCTAGGCATGTGTCTGTACGGATTTGTTCCTGTGCTTTGTCAGGGAGTTTTTTTAGCAGATGGTGTAGTTTCTTTAGGTAATCCTCAGTGGGATCAGAGGATAATGGCCTGTAGAATGTGGTGTTAGAGAGCTGTCTAGCAGCCTCCTGGTCATATTCCAATTTATTCATGATGACGACAGCACCTCCTTTGTCAGCCTTTTTGATTATGATGTCAGGGTTGTTTCTGAGGCTGTAGATGGCGTTGTGTTCAGCATGGCTGAGGTTATGTGGCAAGTGATGTTGCTTTTCCACAATTTCAGCCTTTGCACGTCGACGGAAGCAATCTATGTAGAAATCCAGTCTGTTGTTTCGACCGTCCGGAGGAGTCCATGCAGAATCCTTTTTTTTGTAGTGCTGGTAGGGAGGATTCTGTGGGTTAGTATGCTGTTCAGAGGTATGTTGGAAATATTCTTTGAGTCGGAGACGTCGAAAGTAGGATTCTAGGTCACCGCAGAACTGTATCATATTCATGGGTCTGGAGGGACAAAAGGAGAGGCCCCGAGATAGGACAGACTCTTCTGCTGGGCTAAGTCACTACAAATATTCTCAGGCATGGGGCTCTTTCAAATGTTACATACAACAGAAAAAGTTGTTCATTGTGCTAGTGTTAGCCTAATTTAGGTGTGCAAACAGTAACTGAATAGCCCAGATTCTCCAACTGCTTCCATCCTCTGATGCTGCCTCCTGAATGTTCCTATCCCATTTCTTTCCCTAGTAGTTTTTGACACTAGATGCTTCACTGCCCCTCTGCTTGTCCACACCTCCCCAAAGGACTTAAATCATCACCTCAGGAGTCCCCTGAACAGACCAGCCAAGGAGCATTCAAATGTTTATTTGCAGAGTGTAGAGGAGCAGAACTGGACATAAAGCTCCTCACTGATTCCCTCGCCCTGCTATTCACCCTGCTTCAACCTCGCTGCCTAGCCAAGTTTGATTTCCTAATTCCACATCTCCTATCCACTTTCTACAGTTATTTATTTGGATATTTAATTTTTTCATAAGAAACCCCCCCAAACATGAACAATCTTTCATCTTGGAATAGCAAATGGAGGAAAAGGCTCATGAAACTGGGAGTTGGACTAGCAGGGGGGGGCAGGGAATTGGACGAGGCAAGCAGCACATCCCAGGAGTCAGCAGACAGGCCCCCTGCCCAGGCCCACTGCCCACCTCATCAGATGTACAGGGCACAATGGCTCCCCCAAGTCAGTTCCCCTGCCATGTGCTTCTCCCCAGCCCCCTACACTGTTCCATTATTAAATATTAAAATCTCAACATTAAAATGAGGGACCATAAAAGGGAAGCAGTAAGGGGGTTAAGGGAGGGGGCATGCAGGTAACCAGAGTACAATGGATCACTGAGGCAATGAGATTTCAGGGAATAGGGGGCCTGAAAGGGAAGTTTGGAGGAATCACAGGAGGGAGGCATTTAGGAGTGATGCAGGAATCTAGGAAGTACACTGGTAGAGTGCAGCTGATGAAGAGGTCCATAGAAACTAGGAGAGTGGGGGACACTATAATATTTATCATACAAAACCCATGAAATTCTCCACCCAAAAAAATTAATTAACGTAGAGTTAAGATTGGTCGAGTTCACTTCTTAACAATGCAATGAAGGTCGATACTGGTTCAGGTAGCGCTATCTTCACCAACCCCAACTCTCATCTTACTACCCAGGCATCATAGCCACATATATTAGCAGAGTACGCTGCTCCCCAGCAAAACATCTGTACAGTTCCAGAATGTAACTATCCACAACATACACATCCATTTCTTCACAATCACACCCATTGGGTAACCTGAACAATAGCCTCCCCTACCATCTTGTGTCTGGATTTGCTGACAGAACTTCACACCACTGCCTTTGCTTTGGATCGCGATGCTCCTTGCTAGACGTATCAGATCCTGTGTTGGTGGAGTTTGTCATCACCTCCTTTGAGGAGGGCAGAGGGCCAAACAGTCAAGGAATCGTGTGTCTGGCCTTTGTTAAAGAAGTCATCACTCGACACTGGCAATCTTGCCAACTACAGCCTGTTGCTAATATTCCTTGTTAGTTAGGACGATGAAGGTTTTTTCATGTTCAAACTGTGTTCGCTGTGAGAGGTCACATGGTGTTTTCTATTATTGATAATAGCCCCACTTCCCCAGTCCCTAATCTTGCTTCTGGCTGTGTAATGAGATAAGGAGACCAAATCCACACCTGTAACTGCCAAAGGTCCTGGTTTGGCTAGAGTAGTCCCACATTTAAAAGCCATTACTGGAAAAATGTATTCTTGCCTACTATCCCAGAACTATGTGCAAGGCATCTACAAAGCCACCCCTCCCTAGACCCTGCTGGCTGCCTCTCTCATATGCAAGTTCACAGCTTCACACCTTTGCTGAGTTCAACACAGCTCTAGAAGCAGCTGGTGGGGTGGGGAGCTGGCAGCTGGTGGCCTGCAATTGAGAGAGGAATCTGGCATAGGGTCAGGGAAGGAGCAGCTGATATGATCTTCCTGTAATTTAAAGGGAAAGAGCTGGAATGTGGTTTTTGCCCACATTTACAAAATCAGTATGTGTTGGGATGGAATATTAAAGACCAAAATGAAGCAAAGAGGCCAGATCCAGTATTTGCATGCAATGTGTTGCAGATATGCCAGATCTCATTGACCCTCTCAAAATTAGTCAGCACTCTTTACAGAGAGTGTACAATTCCTCAGCCAAAAATAAAAAAACTACTTATTTCAATATAGGTTTTTACTGAACCTCCTTTTCTTAAGCAAAGATATTCCTGATGAACAATGCAAGAAAAATTCCACTCCTATTTGTGTTAGTTCCTTGTGCCCTTCTGGATGCTGTCCCGGGCCTATAAAGTAACTCTGAGTCTGCAGTTCCCCTTCAAGCACCGCCTAACAGTGGCATGAGCAACAAAATGTATTATGAAATTCCACCCCACTAAAGTCAATGGAAAATGCCCTTTGATCTCAATGGGGCCAGTATTTGACAAGAGAACACTACTTGGGAATTTAACCCACATTAGATTATTAATATCAACCACTTTCTTGCATCTCACCCTAATGGCCTTTGGCATCTAGCCATGTGTTTCCTCTGGCTGAAGAGGTGAGATCGTCATTATAGTTATTGTCTACCTGAGCTTTTAAGAAGATAAGTTTCATGCTCCTTCATGTATCAGCTATGTATCTAAGGGAATATATGTGAATCTGTATTCTAGCTGGTTGTTCTGAGTGTATAATTGATAATTAATAGAGTTCATATAAAATATACTATAAAGATAATGAGAAAAGCAAGTTTCAGGACATTAGTATGCCAGGGAGCATTGAGATTGCTGAAGTGAAACATTCATCTGAGAGGGAGATGCTGTCCAGAAGCAAAGACTGCAAAGGAACTCCTGAGACAGTGCAAGACACTCTACTAATGGTCCAAACTGATTGAACTGTAGAGCTGGGCAAATAATTTTTAATTTAGCTGGCAGTTCTGAAAAAAAATTGTTTGGGGTCAATATAAACTGATTTTTGTGTGTGGAATTTTTCAGTAAATTGAAAAGTCAGGGAACGGTGTTGAATGAAAAGTTTAGTTCAACCCAACTGTAAAATGTTTCATTTAATTTCCAGCCATTTCTAATTTTCTTCAAATAAAAGCAAAGGAATTTGGGAAACAAAGGGTGACAGAGGAAGGTGGTAGTGCCGATGCTCAACAATCCAGTGATTAGGGTACTCACTTGGAATGTAAGAGACCTAGGTTTGACTCTCCACTCTAAAACATGGACTTGTCATAGAATCATAGAATATCAGAGTTGGAAGGGACCTCAAGAGGTCATCTAGTCCAACCCCCTGCTCAAAGCAGGACCAATTCCCAGCTAAATCATCCTTGTATCCAGGTCTTTCCCCTCCCTGGTTAGTGGCCTAACCAGCAGCTTGTAAAGTATTATGGGGTATGAGACACACCCTAAAGTGGCCAATAGCTTCGTGGTTAGGCATTTTTAATTGAAACAAAAGTTTTGGACATCCCCCAAAAGGTAAATATTTCATTTTTTCTGTTGAAATGACATAAAATGCTTTGTTTTGAGACATTTCAACATTAAAGTGCATTTTCCCATTGCTTTTTGGGAGTTCTAATTTGGAATCCCGATGCCCCCACTCTTCCCTATGGGCCAAGTTTCCTGGCCAGACTCCATATCACATAATGTACCTAGTCATGTGACTCCCGTGATGCATCACAATGCTCAGTCATGGCATAAGTAGACTCCCCAGGGAACCCAGCCCATAAGAGAGAATGGGGGCTGGAACTACAATTACTATGAGGCATCATAAAGAAATGCAGTTAATGTTTTGTTGTGCTGACTCAACAGAAAATATTTGGGTTCAGTTCAAAAAATTAAATATTCCACTTTTGGGTCAAATGGATATGAAATGAAATATTTTATTTTCATTTTCCTGATAAAAAAAATCAAAAGTATTCAGCAAAATGAAAATTTTCCCAGAGAAAATTTCTATTTTGTAGAACCTGCATTTTCCAACAGAAAATCATTACCATTCCAACCTCGTATTTAGTCCTTACATTATTTTGTTAGTATACATTGTTCATGTGTTAATTGCTACCTCTTTTTATATAGTCCAGAAAATTAGGAGGAAGTCTTCAATAGTGTATAGGTCTGAATGCTTTCAGCCAGAGGGACTGAGTGTGTGTTTGGCATATACCACGCTAGAGCAAACATGTCATCAAAACACGCACATTTTTAACAGATATTTTACATGTATAGGACAGCGAAATCATTACAAGGATAAATGTAGTTATGTGTTTCTGGGAATTACTGCACTAAAATCTTGCATGTGGATCTTACAGATGGAGGTCTAAACAGAGTCCTGGTATTAACAGTTACAACTTGGCTGTGGGCTTAAACAGAATTATTCCTTTTACATTAGGGCTGAATTTGACCTCCAAAAAATGTAATAGCCAGTTAGGAGGAGAGTGAGGTGATCAGAGGACAGGTATGGAGTCAGAGTGTCCATTCTTATATTTTCTGGAATACAAATATTTTCTCAAATATATTTAATGAGAAACTTGAGAGCAAAGAGGCCTATGAGCTTATACAGTTCATTTACCTGATGATGTGATATAAAGATCATACAAGAGAACCTAGTAACTCCTTCTAGTTGGTTTAAAGGAAAGAACAATTAAATAACCTGATGCACAACACATTAAGGAGTGTTTTTAATTCACTTGTAAAAGATTATCAGTATTTTATTAGAGGCCGTGGCTATTGAGCTTGCATCCCATATTTTAAAATAAAGACAAATATGATAAATTAAAATGGAATAAAAACACACATGAACATTTGCTGTTTGGAGAATTAACTCCAAACATGCTGTCACTTTTTAGAAGGTACTATGATATATCATTAGATCAGGCTAGACAAACTCATCATGTGCAATTGCAGGGTCTCCCCTCTTGCTTCTCCCGCATTTTCACATTTTCTTGAAATTTTGTGTCATAAAATAACACACTGTCTTTTTCACGCTCTTTTAGAATTAAGGAGCAGTTTTACAAATTTGGCAATGGTTATGCAGGTTTTCCTTCAAATGACAACACAAAATGAAGCCTCACTTGTTAACATGTCAGCTGTTCTTGGGATTGTAATTACCATAAATGCTTTCCCTTCATCATCTGTGTAATTATTTATAATAATATCATTCCCAACTGTATTTACATATGCCACCAAGATATTCTGTTATGGTAACACTGAAAACTGGAGTGCCTATTTTTTTTATTCCAACTGAAATATACACCTTTGTCGAGGCGTTTAACATACAAATATCTCCAAGTTGTAAAATGTGTTAAAACCTTCATGTTTTGCTCATCAGAAAGTGACACTAACAATCCAGTCAGCTGATGAGATAATTTGCCTCTCATTGGATTAAAAAAATAATGGATAGAAAAAAATCACATTTTGCTGCCTGCCATACCCTATCACTTCAATGAATAGTGTTGCTTAATATAAAATACTGTATTTTCTGGCGTATAAGACTACTTTTTAACCCAGGAAAATCTTCTCAAAAGTCAGGGGTCGTCTTATACGCCGGGTGTCGTCTTATAGGGCGGGTGCTGAAACTTCCGAGCAGGACTGGAGAATCTGCGGTCGCCGCATATGGTGGGGGGAGCTCAAAAACGGCCGCGGCCGCATCCCCGCCCGATGACGAGGTGAGGGGGCGCCTCACCGGGAAGGTGTAAGTGAAGGGCGGAGCAAGCTGCAGGCGTCCGGGACGCCCGGGGTATGGAAAAAAGAGATAGAGCGGCGCTGTGCCCAGAAAAACACGCCTCTTTCACCCGTCTGGCCTGCCCTTGTATCCTATTACCGTACCTCCTTCTCTGCCTCTCAGATCTCGCTCCTGAGGACTGCAGTGAAGCGGCGCAGGCGCGCATGTGCGAGATCTGAGAGGCAAAGAAGGAGGTAATAGGATACAAGGGCGGGCCAGACGGGTGAAAGAGGCGTGTTTGCGCTACCGCTCTGATAGTCTTGGAGACAGGGAGGGCTGGGCAGGCAGGGAGAGCTGACCAATCCAAGCAGGCTTTGTATACAACAACCAGCCAATCGCCGGTAAGGTACATCGCTTGCTGTGATTGGCTGGTTGTTGTATACTGGGTACCACATACAGTACAGCACCAGTATCTGTACCTGTTCATACAGTATAGCACCAGTACATACAGTACAGTATACAAATGTCCAACAGTCAAAACCCCATCATGGCTCCACCAGCAAGAAGAAAGAAATATGAAGCCAGTTTCAAACTTAAAGTTGTAAACTTTGCCATGGAACATAATAACTGCGCTGCTGCAAGACAATATGGAGTAACAGAAAAGATGGTTCGGGACTGGAAAGCAAATGAAAAAGCATTAAAGAGTATGCCAAGGGGTAAGTGTGCATTAAGAAGAGGCACTCCACATTGGCCAGAACTCGAAAAACATGTAGCAGACATGGTGAATGAGCATCGCCAAAACGGTTATGTAGTGACACGAAATAAAATACATTTGTTTGCACTTCAGTGGGCCAAATCTAACCCAGATCACAGCAACAGATTTAAGGCCACTGTATCCTGGTGTACTAGATTCATGGGAAGGCATAATATGGTACTGAGGCAAAAGATGAAAATTGCCCCAAAATTACCTGCAGATCTTGATAGCAAAGTAAATAGTTTCCATCGATACGTAATACAACAGCGCACTAAACATAGCTATGCGTTAAGTAGTATTGGAAATATGGATGAAACTCCAATGAATTTTGATATGGTTGGAAATAAAACTGTCCATCAAAAAGGTGAAAAAACAATTTTAATTAAAACAACAGGACATGAGAAGTCCAGTTTTACAGTGGTACTAGGATGCACAGCTGATGGCGCCAAACTGAGACCAATGATTATTTTTAAAAGAAAAACAATGCCGAAATTCAAGTTCCCTGTTGGTTGTTTTGTACATGTGAATGAAAAAGGCTGGATGGATGAAGAAGGGGTAAAGCTATGGCTTGACAATGTATGGAGCAGGCGACCAGGTGGACTTATTCAAAAATGTAGTCTACTGGTGTGGGATATGTTCAGGGCTCATTTAACTCCCAGCACCAAGCAAATGCTTGCAAGACTAAACACAGATGCGGCAGTTATTCCTGCAGGATTGACATCGTTGGTACAGCCACTGGATGTGTGCCTAAACAAGCCATTTAAAGATCGCATTCAAGAACAGTGGAATGAATGGATGGTTAGCGGCGAAAAGTCATTCACAAAAGGAGGAAACATGCGTGCTCCACAGTTGGATGTTTTGTGCAAGTTTGTCATAAAAGCCTGGAATGATATTGATGCAGAAACAGTAATCAAGTCTTTCAAGGAGTGTGGCATATCAAATTCATTAGATGGTATGGAGGACGACTACTTGTGGCAAGATGAAGAGGAAGCCGAAGCTGAGACCACACCATCTGATACGGAATTCGATCCATACGATGACTGCCTTACAAATGTATCACAAGATGTCATTGATGTACTTATGATATCAGATGACGAACAGGAGGATTTTGAAGGCTTTTAAAGGGAAACTGTCACGCCAGCAAAACCTGTAAAAATACCGTAGCTTGCAGTTATGATGGGCGTTGCTAACTCGCCAGGGACTTGCCCGGCACTTGCTCTCTCTCTCTTGTTTGTTATCTTCCTCCTATCATCATCAGTTCCAGTTTGGTTGACAGCTTAGAAAACAAACAGCATGGCAGCTCCCATGGGTTTATTGTCTTATCCTTCCTTTCAGCTTTAGAGTGAATTAGGAAAAGTTTAATCCACTTGCACTGTTTTATGTTTACATGTTTGATGACAAACAGCCTTATGTTTATAAGTGACAGTTTTCCTGCTAAGTACCTGCATGTCATAAGCATTTGAATTAAAATTACCATATTGAAATCAAATCTGATGTTTTTTTAATTTTTTTTTTGGTGTGCGTTGGAAGAGGGGTAGTCTTATACGGCGAGTATATCCCAAACTCTATATTTTAACTGGAAAAGTTGGGGGTCGTCTTATACGCCCAGTCGTCTTATACGCCGGAAAATACGGTAATATATTTTCCTAAATACTTTCTGCCCAACTGTAGAGTTCTCTAAGTGACAGAATGTATACTCACGAAAAGACACAAGGGATCAATTTATTGCTGTCCTTGTGATCATACTGTTGGCTCTCTGCTACCTTTGCAGCTGCTGCTGTCTTTGTTTTTAATATAGCTGTTTTGTACTGAAAACAGTGTATTAATGCAGCATACCAAAGAGGAAAAGAAAAACAAATTTTCACCCTATTTAATACTAAAATATATTGTGCACCAAGTCA
Organism: Malaclemys terrapin pileata; assembly: GCF_027887155.1. Lineage (NCBI taxonomy): Eukaryota > Metazoa > Chordata > Testudines > Emydidae > Malaclemys > Malaclemys terrapin. The sequence goes on along the minus strand of NC_071506.1, from coordinate 218,931,939 downwards.
CTGATGCTACCATAATAAATGAACTAATATTATAAAGCCAGTATATGATCTGGATTTATCTGGTATAAAATAACTCCCAGATTTATTTTATAAGTAGAAGAGTTCTTCAACAGCTGTTCCTGTCATGGAACACTACTTCAATTAAAGAAAACAGTGCCACCTAGGAAAAAAAAAAAGCCTAACAATTAATAAACAATACCTCATTTCATGGCACAACATGCCAGACACTATAGGGTACCCAGGAACATATTCCATTCTTCAAAATGATCACCTTTTAAGTTCAGCAACAGAATTACAAACACCACTGCAGGATGCAGCTGGGATATTTCTGATCCGTTTTATAACCTCAGCACTCCCTGCCTCTGGTGATGAAGAATGAGGATTAAGGGAAGGATAACAATCCAACCATCACTTTCTCTCCTGACCACTTAGAAGTTTGCCTCCCTAAAAAGGGAAGAGTTATGAAGGAAATCGTTTCGGTATCCCTATGTCTGAATAAGCAGTTGGCAGTGCTTGGGTTCTGCTGTGTGGAAACCATACAGCTAACAGGAAAAATGACAGTCAGAGCCCATACATATGCAAACCATCATGCAAAGCAGGTTGCAGAAAGCACATCAAGTGGCATTAAAACCTCCCACACCAGTTGGTGCTGCTTTAAAGCCTATGAAAGAGGGGGAAATGTTATAAAATAAAGAATTATCTGTACAGCAAGAATTGTAATCTTTCTATTTCCAACATGGCTGATATGCAAGCCATTTAAGTGCTCTTCTATTCATTGCTAAAGCATTTTAATATGACATGTTTTTAAACTTTTAGCCAATTATTAAAATATCTTAATGTATACAGAAGTACAACACTTCTGTCATTCAAACTATCCCCAGAGATTCTGAGCATGCATTTTTTCTGATGGGGGGAATACCATTAGGATAATAGACAACAAGTAGGATCTTATTACAATAGTTCATTTACTTTTTTCTTTGTTGAATCTTGATCAGTCATGTCAGGCAGTTACACACAATTCACTGTTAAAAATTATCTTCATTAAAAGATCATTCTAAAATCCTTATTGATGGCTATCTGGAAATGATTGATGGGTTCTTCGGCTCCAACCATATTAAAGAAAAGACAACAGAACACACTATGTATCATCAATAGATTAGACTGTAAGTAGATAAGGATGACTTTCTAATCCATATGGGCAGATTTATGTCACTGATTTGATAGCATGAGATGTCATCCTTGCAAAAACTCCATTATTTATTGTTTAATGATTTGACGCTACAAAGATTAGCCCATGGAAGAAATGTTAAATTGCTTTTAAAGCCCTTGATGCTTCTTAATGCTCATTTAGTTTTGCATTTTTAAAAATTAGATACATTGCAATTTTTTTCTCCCTCCCCACAAATTTCATCTGCAGTGTTTCTTCTGTTTACTGCCATTGTGGTTCACTATATCTGCAATCTGATGGCATTTTATAAGATTTACTGGACGTGTCTCCAGTAGGAATTTTCTTCAAAGGTTTCCCACAGTTGCTACAGCCAGTTAACCTGCTCTAGTGGTAAGAAAACCAGTCTAGCTAGGGCTCCCATTGCCATAGGATTTTTAAAATGATGTCCTCTAATCTAGCTCATAGACAGGTCTGGCTAACATGGTGATTAAAAATACTGGCAGCTGCTGACACTTTGTCTACACTTATGCCTCCATTTTTCTCCCACCAATGGAGATGAATTGATGGTAGCCATGGTGGGAAGTTTCAGGAAAGAACTCCTAGCATCGATAAGGCCACTCAAATTTTAATGGTTGGTGCTCTTTGAAAATGTAAAGAAACTATTTAAAGTCAATTTGTTCCATAGAGAAGAATGAATCCATGTGATCCTTAAAAGCAGGGCTGTTTGAAATACTCACAGTGGAAATGCTCAAAATGGTATGCGTTCATGTTTTGATTTTAGTGAAATTTTCACTTTTGTGAAAATCTGTTCATTTTTGTGGGGGTTTTCTAATCGAGAATGGGCCCGTTATTTCAATAAAAATCTCCCTGTTTTCACTTAAATTACCCTATTCTTGAATAAATGCTGAAAAATTTCATTTTCACATAATTTCATATGCCTCCGCTTCTATTCTTACTTTGTCTTCTCTGGTTAGATTCCAAGTTCCTTTGGCCTGGAACTCTCTCTTACTATGTGGTTATATAGTGCCTAGCACAAGGGCCTCTAATCTTATGGGGAGCCCCTAGCTGCTGCCCCTAATATAAATAATGTTTCAAAACCATTCTACCACTTCCCAGAAATTTCACAAAAGCAAAATTTTTGAGTCAAAAATTGGCGCAGTGAGAAATGGGAATTTTCCACGATATTTCTTTTAAAAAAATCATTATTTTTGAATAGCCATTTCTAATGTCTAAAATCCATTTTCCTTTTATTTTTATGCATTCTAAAAAAGCCACTGAATTCTAAGAAATACCACTCAAGAATCACACACACACACACCAGTAGGCACATATTTAAGTTAAGTCACTCACTTTAAAACTGAATCAGTATTTTCAAACTGCTGTTAGGAAGTTATAACTCAGCAACAAACCCCCCAATCCCAGATATGCGATCTGATTCATGGTTGCCCTATGGCTCCTTAGTATCGCAATGACATAGATGGGCCACAAGACAGAGGGACTTGCTCCCCGGAAAATACCCCTAGAAGCTGCAGAGGTATCAGGGTGCATTCTGAGGCAAGCTGTGGGCAGGAGGGAGAGTGGATGGGTTATTCTTGGCAATTCTTCCCCTATGGCAGCAACCTATAAAGGCCAATGCCATGGGGGCCCAAGTCAGGGAAGTCCTCAGGCTTCCACTAACCTGACTGAGGCATGAAATGGCTCCCAATCATCACTGAATAAGAGAGGTGCAATCCACCTCTTCTTTTGTCCCCGTGCCAACCCTAGCACTGGCACAGAAAAGAACTCTCTTCTTGGATTCCAATTTGCCAGTCTTAAAGTCACACAACTCCTAATGATGATAACAAGCATTAAAAACTGAGCAACAAAGAATTAACAGGAATTTCAGTCCTTTTTGCTTTTGTTGGTTTGTATTTTAGCACTATTTTGAAACAGGTTTATTTCTGTTAATTTAAAGTACAAATTGCCTTAATTTTCTCTTTCCCTATTTGCTTCCTTCCTTTACTTAAGATCAAAGACAGTATTTATTTCTTTTATATAAATGCTTACTTCAGTGTCACACAGAGCAATTAAAATCCCTTCCTAAATCACTAATCAACCTTATTTTTGTTTTGTTTTGTGTAATCATCTACATACCAAAACCATAGTAGTTCCTTGCTGTTTAACAAGGCCAACTTGTAAATAACAGGTTGGCATTCCAGAGAATTTGAAATCTTTAAAAATGGTTCGGTATTAGTCATTAAAATATACCCTGCAGATGGCTGCATAATCTGGGTTACCATTTCCTTTCCCAGTTGCATAATCTTTTCATTTATTTTCTTTTTCTTTCCTAATCTTGTTGCAATTCAAAAACAAATCAGTCCTCTCCCCATATTCCTTTGAACGACTAGATCTGCATGTCAATATTACTTTATATTTTTCATGTCTTTAATCAAAGGGTTTCAATGTGCTTTACAAACACTAGTTTAGCCCAATCTAGTGAGTAGATAAGTAATACAATGCCCATTTTACAGATGTGAAAACTGAGCTACACAGAAGCTGTGAAGTATTTGCCCAGAGCCAATGATGAGTCAGTGGTATAGCCAGGAATAAAACCCAAGAATCCTCTGGTGCTTTAATGGGTTTTTAACTGCTAGACAAACTTCCCCTCAACTGCAAATGATTAACACAGTAAATAATTTTGGGCCATTTGTGTATACTATATGTTCTTACCTGAACAAGCTTCTATCTAATTTTTCAGGTGAAACCAATCCTAATGGGAGCTTCAGAGGGCAGAACCAGAGCTGAGAGTCACAGACTAAGTTCTTGCTAACTACCAGAGATAATTTACACAATCGCAATACAAATATATGTTAGTACATACAATATTAAAAACTTTAGATATTATTTTTCACCTGACACGCACTCTTGACACACATTTTGTTATAATTTGAGCATGTGTGCCATAAGAAATGAAGGAGGGAACATGCTTTTGATTTTGTAAGCTTCTGAAAAATGCTCTCAGCCTGTGATCACTCATTGAAAAGACCTACATATTTAGGACAGTTCAATGCAAACATCTGCTCAATGCAGAGTAGCTATGTGTATAAAATGATATATTATGTCTGTCATCTCATTTTTTCCCCTCGGTAGTTTTGGACTTTCAAGAGGGACTTGATCATCTTTTGGTAAATCAGTAAATAGTCAAAGTTATTTTACCTCAATTGGCTGTCCATCTGAGTTTGTTTGGGACCACTGGCCAAAAAGGAGAGAAGTCTTCATCCTCACTAACCTAAGTTCCCAGACTGTGAGAAACAGTGAAACATGCAATCTCTGTTTGGCAGCATCTAACATCAAATAGATTATTTCTATTCTTAAATGTCCCATCAGTTATCAATTGAAATTAGAATCTCTTCAGGATATGCCTATATCTCTGTACACAAAGACCCACTATTGACCAGATTTTCAAAAACATTCAGCACCCAGCAGCTCCCTAATTTTTTAGTAATGCACATTGAAAATCTGGCCATGTATGTCTGTCTGTTTACTTGGACATAAGTTTTGGCCACACCTTTGTCAACTGAGTTTCTAACAAATTTGCCTCTAAGGTATTTTGATGTCAACACAAGCTGTTGGCTGGAAGCTAAGATCCCTCTAAGCTACGCCTCTCCCCTGGCCTCAGCCCCATCCCCGGAGCGGCCACAGCCAGGGAGAGGTGCCTCTATCCCGGCCCCGGGCTGCTGAGGCGAGAGAGGGCTTGAGGGAATCCTCTCCCCCCGCTGCAGCCCTGGGGCAGCCTGCACCCCAAATCCCTCATCCCCAGCCACAAGGTAGAGCCCTCCCCCCCACACCCTAACCCTAGGCCCCAGACCCGAGCCTCCACCCACACGCCGTACCCCTCAGTCCCAGCCCCGCCACACATCACCTGCATTTTGGTGCACATAATAAATTCATTCCACACATGGATATAAAAAATTAGAGGGAACATTGGCTGGAAGTCAGTTTTCCAGGCATAATCTAACATATCGCACTGTTAGATCTAGCTACAAAATTGGTTTTCCACCAACAACCTGTAGCTGTCTGCCTTGTTGTTTCCAAGAAAATTTATTGCCACTAACTGGAAGGCTTTCCATGCCATCTTTTCCTTGCCACGCAGTGCATGGTCAAATGCATCATCTCAAAGAAGTTCACGAATCTGAGGACCAACAAAGACACCTTCCTTTATCTTAGCTTCACTTAACCTTGGAAATTTTCCACGCAGGTACTTGAAAGCTGCTTGTGTTTTGTCAATGGCCTTGACAAAGTTCTTCATCAGACCCAGCTTGATGTGTAAGGATGGTAACAAAATCTTCCTTGATTCAACAAGTGGTGGATGCTGAACACTTTTCCTCCCAGGCTCCAATGACTGTCGGAGTGGCCAATCTTTCTTGATGGAGTGGGAATCTCTTGCACGACTATCCCATTGCAGAGAAAACAGCAGTACTTTGTGTATCCAGTCTGCAGACCAAGCAAGAGAGCAACAACCTTCAAATTGCCACAAAGCTGCCACTGATGTTGGTCATAGTTTATGCACCTCAAAAGTTGTTTCATGTTGTCATAGGTTTCCTTCATATGGACTGCATGACCAACTGGAATTGATGGGAAAACATTGCCATTATGCAGTAAAACAGCTTTAAGACTCGTCTTCGATGAATCAATGAACAGTCTCCACTCATCTGGATCGTGAACAATGTTGAGGGCTGCCATCACACCATTGATGTTGTTGCAGGCTACAAGTTCACCTTCCATGAAGAAGAATGGGACAAGATCCTTTTGACGGTCACGGAACATGGAAACCCTAACATCACCTGCCAGGAGATTGCACTGCTGTAGTCTGGAGCCCAACAGCTCTGCCTTACTCTTGGGTAGTTCCAAATCCCTGACAAGGTCATTTAGTTCACCTTGTGTTATGAGGTGTGGTTCAGAGGAGAAGGATGGGAGAAAATGTGGGTCCTGTGACATTGATGGTTCAGAACCAGAAGTTTCATCCTCTTCCTCTTCCTTGTCTGACTCAAGTGAGCATGATTCTGGTGCATCAAGAACCGGCAGTCCTTCTCCGTGGGGTACTGGGCGTATAGCTGATGGAATGTTTGGTTAATGCACAGTCCACTTTTTCTTCTTTGACACACCTTTCCCAACTGGAGGCACCATGCAGAAGTAACAATTGCTGGTATGATCTGTTGGCTCTCTCCAAATCATTGGCACTGCAAAAGGCATAGATTTCCTTTTCCTGTTCAACCACTGGTGAAGATTTGTTGCACAAGTGTTGCAGCACATGTGTGGGGCCCACCTCTTGTCCTGATCTCCAATTTTGCAGCCAAAATAAAGGTGATAGGCTTTCTTAACCATAGTGGTTATACTGCGCTTTTGTGATGCAAAAGTCACTTAACCACAAACATAGCAGAAGTTATCTGCACTGTTCACACAAGTACGAGGCATCTCTGCTCACTTTGGCTAAACGGAAATGTGTCCCTTTGCAAAATCAAACACTGACAAATAAGAGAGCACGACACTGTATGATTTCTAGAGCTGATATAGGGCAATTTGTTCAGCAGAGTGATGTAAGCTTCCTTATGATTGCATCATCCATGACTTCTAGGAATAACATGATGGAATTCCTATCATGTATGACGCAATGCCAGCTTCAGATTGCATCATTCATTGTTTTGCCTAAAAAGCAAGTACTGTCCAAACCCAGTCATAGATTTATTCATAGATCCAGTCAAAGATGTATTTTAGTCATTTCTGGTTTAAATTGAGATCCCTTCCCTTTATAACTCACTTATCCTCCGTCATTCCCAAGTTAAGGGTCGTATATACTGACCCAATAGCATATCTTGAAAACTAGAGCCAATCAACAATTTTAAGCATCATTTTCGTTCTCAGTGACCCAGAATTAGTAAAGTTTGACTACATTTATTTCAGAAGCATTTTGGCTGTAGAGCAGTGTATTCTGAATGAAGGAACTGAGCCCAGGGAGCAGTAGGAAACAGAGAGAGCAGGGCGTGAGTCTGCAGTGCTATGAGGCAGAGGCATTCTAGGAAGCTACATTTGACTTGAAACTACCATTACTACTGGTTGGCGAGAGGAGCTTGAAGAGTTAGAAAAGATTGTAGAAACAGGAGGCTGACTTACCCCTTATTCTGTGGTGGAACAAATGAGACAGCAGCTTGTTTGTAATCTACATTCTTTGATCAATGAGTGTCTTACCTGTGCACTTGCCAATGGTGGGAGTTTTATAAGCAGATTCAACATGGAGACTTTGCCTTTCTCTAAGTGACAGTCCAGAACTTGTGTGGCCTAGTGGATAGAGAACTGGATTGGGACTCAAAAAGAGCTGGTTTCTGTTCCCTACTAGGGGCAAGTCATATCACCTCTCTGTGCATCAGTTTCCCCATCTGTAAAATGGAGATATGATACTGACCTCCTTTGCAAAATGCTTTGAGAGCTGCTGATGAAGAGTGCCACACAATTATGGTATTAATTATAACTTTGTTTTCCCTGGAGCTCCCTCACACTTAGCTGCAGATAAAACAGAAGCGCCTTCTTCATGAGGCTGCCTGAAACTACTTCCTGGGCCCCCTGTTTGGTCTTCCAAATCTTGTGGATCAACTCGGTTTACTGAATTTATGATAACCAATTCTGAAGCCAAATTATAAGTATTGTAGACTTTAGCAGTATTGACTGTGTCTAAGAAGAAGTCGGATAAACAATCAGCAGATGAAGGTCTAGGCAACCCAGTTGCTGCTTTGTTTTTTAGAGGTGCTAAGAACCTGCACCTTTTACTTGGGATTTTTTCCATCAAGTGGGCATTATCTATATCCAGTGACCTGCATATGTGGTCTAGTGGACAGAACACTGGACTGGAACTCTGGAAATCTGACGCTAGCCATTGGCACCGGTCTGCTGGATGACCTTCGGCAAGTAACTGTCCCCGCTCAGTGACTCAGTTTCCCTATGAGTAAAATAAAGATAATTACACTGACTTCCTTTGTAAAACACTTTGAGATACATGGATGAAAAGAATGATAGAATATATAAGTATTAATTATTATTATTATTATTATTATTATCTCATCCCAAAGCTCTACAGAGATTGAAAAGCCTTTGTGAGGGGTCAAAAGAGCAGACGGAAGCCCACCTTTGAAAATGTGACACTTTATGTTGAAATATCATTCTCTAGGCAGTAGAGTTTATAATTTGCACACCTAAAACATCACATTTGTTTACCTGGAAAGCAGCATACCTTTCAGAAACCCTTCAGTATGAATATTTCTGCTTATTTGCATTTTAAAAAGACAGATGTTTACATTTACAGATTTACAGAGCTGTTTACATGCACTTATCACATCTCTGTTTTTGCCACCCTCCTTTCCTGAAATCCTTAGTGTAAAATTCTCTATAGATCACCCCAGTACATTACTGGAGAATCCTAAAAAGAGTGAAGTAAAAGACTTGCCTCAGGCTTGTCAGAATAAATTCTCTAAGAATAAAATCTCCAGGGAATTTAAAGTCTGGAATGATCATTTCTGAAATGTATTTTTCTGCCCTTAATTCAATACTGCTTCACAAGATAGACATCCCTATTTACTCTCCTCATTAAATAATGTCCTCAAATACTATCCTCATTTTTATTTTAATATACAAAACTATAGTTCTTATAAACATAGATTGTCTTGCAACGCAATTATGTGAAATCTAAAGAAAAGTTTGAAATCCCACTGCCAATGTGAAGGGCACTTATACAAATAAAGAAATCCCCTACTATTAAGGGGGTGGTTATGCACAGAGGTGAGAATAAACCTTGTAGTCTAAACTGATATGGAACATTACATTTCAATTATTAATGCGAGGAACCGCTAGAAAGTGATTAATGAGGGGAGTAAAAATATGTGAGCTAAGACTAGCTGGGTGAAATCTTCAGTACACAATGAACCTCCAAATCACACATTTCAAGTAGAAAATATTTTACTCTCTCTATGGAATGCTTGCTGAGAACAACAGGGGATAGTCTAAGATGTCCCCAAACCTCCAAAAATAACCCCATATGATAAAAAATTACAGCTTAATTATGGAAAATGAAAACTCTTTACGGCTTCTGAAATTTTGTTTTAAAATATACACAACGATAAATACAGCACGTTTTTCTTCTGACCTAATCCAAACATCTGAAATCAAAGAAACTTGCCAAAACCAATCAGTATCTTTAAAAGTGTGCATATAACTCTACAAAATTAACACCATTTCCCAATTCAAAGCAGCTTACTAAGTCACAGGAATTGTCTGAAAAGCACAGATGCTGCTGTAATATGACCGCACATCTCCTTCTAATTTATATTAAAGGAGAAGATGTTTACATTTCTTCATCCACCAAAGTCTTTGTGATACAAGATCTCATTTCATCATGTTATCTGAATTATAGTATTATCTGTCCCCACCGGGGCCTCTTGTGTGGAATAACAATGTCAGCATGAACTCTGTACTGAATTTAGCTTTCTGGTCATGTTATCACAAATTGGTTTGAGTACACCGGCTGCAGAAATAGTGAATGACAAATCAAATAATCCACAAGGGAGAAAAAAGCTTTAATACCTTCTTGCCTGTCAACTGGTTATTATAAGATGATGACAAACAGCATTGCACCAGTAACTTTTCTAGGCATCTGAGCCTTGCTTTATAGCTGATTACCTTGGATCATATCAAAAAAGTCAGAGCACAGCTATAACAAAGAGTCACAGTAGCAACTACAGCCAAATTAGAAAAAGAGCACTATCATTATTATCTATGAAGGACCAAACTTGATGGGGAATCTAGGATATTAAAAAATACAAGTACAGGATATTACCATGAATATACAAAGCATGGGAACTATATTCATTTTGGTTGTATCAATTTACTCAAGTATTATATACTAAAAGTCATCTTAAAAGAGACAAAGTTGTAACCCAAAAGCAGGCAACGCCTTGCTTTTCTAGCCTCCTCATTGTCTCTCTTTCTTTTTTCATACATTAAGAAGCAAAAACAATCTGACTTTCAGAAATTTTGCATACATGTAGATTCTGTTAGAACACACATTGTCATTTAAAGCTGCACAATATTTCAAATTCATTTTTTCTTTGTAATTATCAGTAGGGCTCTATAACATTCATGGAATCTGGGCTCCCTCCAGTGGTTAAATAAACATCCACAAATTTGAATAGCTGTTAATTTAAAACTGTGTAGCCTAATCAACAGTGTGTCAGATATATACCTGGAAGGTTGCAAGTTCAAACCCCCTTAAGGGGTGCAATTTTTATTTAAAATTCTACACAGCTCTTTTTCTTAGACCTGCATAGCTAATGTCTTTAACCTCTTAATTGTACTTATCATACAAAAACTTCTTGTGTCTGAATGAAACATTTCAAACACTTACTTTAAGTTGCAAAACAAAACAGCTAATTATGTTTGACATGCAGCTAGAATAAGAAAGAAGCAGGGAATGTCTTTTTCTTTAAATCTATATAAAATATATTCCTCTTATTCCTACCCCACCTTGTGCTTCTTTGGCTACCTTAAAAAAAAAAAAAAAATCACACTCCAAGCAGTGGAATGTCAGGACATACCAAGTATGTTTTGCAGCACAAGCAGGTGTGCAATTGAGGGACATACTTGTTTTATCTGGCAGAAGGAAGGCAGGATTTTTCCTTTGTTTGTTTGTTTTGTTTTGACCAGTGAGACTATTTCTGTTACACTTACAGGGCAATGAGAACTCATCATGGTGACTAATTTATATGAACATTCCTGACTGCGTCTAATTACAGACATGCTATAGCCTAGTGGAAGACTGTTAACTTCGTTATGAATGGCTTCAAATGCTGTTAGGATTCTGCTTGCATTGTGAAAAAAATATCTATTTGCCTTCCTCTCAATCCTCCTGATTTGCTCACTGTGAAGGAAGCTTATTTAGCACGTTCACAGCAGTATGTCTATGGTCAATTTAAAAGAAAAAGTGTTCATGTTGATTTTTCCTTTTTTGTCTACTTCCCATCCCCACTTTCAACTAAAGCAGATTTGATAAGAGAAGCAGACTGAGAGAAGCCACCATGGGGGACTTTGCCCCCTTTCCCTCCCCTCCCCCCCATACCACAAAGTGGTTACATTCCAGTCCAGAGAAGTTCTTCTATGTTACAATTCAAGCACACATAGTCCCATTGAATTCAGTGGAGCTACTTATAGCTTAAAGATAATGTGTTTTGCTGAGCCTTAGTGCTCTGCTGTGGCACATCTGCAACAATATGAGGAAAGCAGAAGCTGAGATTGGGGTGCATGGCCAGTGGGGTCCATGATTATGGGGATTCATTTGCAAACCCCACACAAGAGGAACAGTCATTACTGTCAGTCATGTGCTGTAGCAGTGACTGTGGAGTGGTGGTTATATAGGTACTCTGACAAAGATTTAGTTCTCCGCAAACCTCACAGAGATCCTCATTTACTGAGTATTGCCACAAAGAAACAGGAGTTCCAGTGTATTCTTACTGGTCTACATGAGCCTTATGAACAGGAAACTGGTCAATGAATCACCATCAAAGCTGAAGAAAATAAAGCTACCACCTTCAACAAATAAACAGGAGTCTTGGATTGTAACATGAGAGACTCAATGGGTCTAGCATGTTGGTTGGTAGCAGGGCATGGCTGTCCTCCTTTAGGACATCTGCTAACCGATGTTCCAGCCCTGCAGTGGCCTGCTTCTTCTTGTGACTAGTCAACCCTCTGATTGGGTCACACAGCGTTCCATCCCTTCCCATGGAAACCAACAGTTCAATTTCACATTGGCCCTTCAGTCTGAGTCCTTATAAGTCCTTACCTGGTATAGGCAGTTTTGGTAGCCCTTACAGCTTGTCAGTGGCTTCCACTCCACCTTCCTCGGTGGTCTAGGTAGGGGAACCAATGCCGTCCTTCTCCACAGGGTTCCATTCCAGGGACCTTGACCAGGCAGTCACAGTGTGACTCCACAGACCCCTGGACTACATCCTACCTTGCCCAGTCTTGGGCCTTTGCCTCAGCCTCTTCCTTAAGAGTTATATGAACTCCACTCCCACTAAGCCTTTTCCACTACCTCTCTGCAGAGCTATTTAGCCCTTTCTGCTAGCCAGAACTCTCTGTCATGGGAGAGTTTTCTCAACTCCCCTTGCAGGGCAGTTCCTGACTCAAATGAAGTTTTCCCGCAGACCTTTCCACCAACATATACAGTCCTGGATGGACTGACTTTCTGACCCTTCTTCCCAGCTGCCTTGGGCTCTCTGTTGCAGGCCTGCCTTCCTTCGGGGAGGCTTTATCTGCCTACAGTCCACCTCAGCACCCTTACTTCAGCCAGGCTTCTCTCCCTGAGTGAGATCCAGAGATCTGCTCTCTTTCCTGGTCAGGCCTCAACTGAGCCAGATACAGTCCTTCTCACTCCTCCATCCAGGCCTGACAACTGCTGCAGGTGTGCTGGGTGAGGTGATTGGACCCACATTCTGTCCTCAACCCCTGCAGGCCTATTGGGGGTTGGTATACCCCATCACACAGAAATGCAATACATTATTTTATCTGATGTCATATATCATGTCTAGTATTTAAACTGACATTTATTCTGTTGATTTTAGACTTAAAATGATAGATAAAAGCATTAAAAATTCTAACGTAGTTTTCTAAACGAAGCAAAGCATTATCCCACCCAAAACATATGGCATTTCCAAAAACATGCCTTGTTTTAAAATGAAAAGGGTCAGCTGATATATTTATAGCAAGAAGACAGCAGAAAAGAATAAGTCATTTAAATAGGCAAGTTAAGCAAGACACAATTAGGGCTCATCTAGCCGTGATCCCAGGGCTCAAAAGTATGCACAGGAGTTCCTGGAGGCAATAACGTAGCTCTAATGGTGTCTTGCTTTATTAGGCTATTTAAAATGGTTAACCCCTTTTCTAACAAGGCAGCAAACAGGTAGATTAGACAGATAAGCAGACATATGTAAGCCTCAAAGCACAAACACTTATGGTCGTCATATGCATCTGTGTTTGTGCAATTGTCTTGTTTGAAAAATATGTATGTACAAGGTTATACAGGGAACTCAGAAAATCTGACTGTTATCATATATCAATTATGTTTGTATGTCAGATTCCCTGATGTGTTTGAGTACTTCGCTGTTTCAATACATGTCAAATGTTTTTGATCACATAAGAGTACCTCCAGTTCATTCATATATCAGACTGCCCATTGTCCATTAACTACTTCTCTGAGCTGCAACTCGGAAATATTTCCCAATCACTGTAGAACAAGAAGTTATTCTTCCTTAACACTCAGATATGGAAGATGACTCGCAGGGATGGCCTCATGCTCTTTCCAATGATCATGCTGACAGAAAAAAATAAAAACATGCACAGATGGGAGGACTCTCAGAGGCAGCCTGACCAACATTCCCGCTCTCCTGAAGTGATGTGTATGGCTTTGGAGTGCCATCAATCTGCTAACAACCATTTAAAGGAGTTTGATTTTGAGGCAATAAGCAGCTGTGTTAATCTACTAGTGTATACTGTATGAGTGTACACAGTAGCCTGCAGAAATCCTTTCTGTCCTCCTGCCTTTCACTAGACTACCGTCAATAGAGGTAGTCATGCTTCTCCAAGGACTCAACTCAGCTCCCATTAAAATCAGTGGGACTAAAACTCCCCAAGACTTTAAATGGGAGTAGGATTGAGCCCAAAGAAAGGAGCAAGGCATTATAGGTGTACATTAAAGCACCCTAGAAAATTCTCAAGCTTGTGATGGGGACTAAACTTGCCTCCAGCAGCCACAGCGGGAAACATAAAGATGACGTGAAGCCATCTTTGCCTCCCATGATTATGTAGCAGAGCCAAGAATCTCAGCCACGGTGAAGTATGACCCTACATTTCAGAATCTCAAAGTGGTCTTTATGTGGAATTTCAAACTGCATGCAGACTGTTTTGTTGGTGGTGTATGGTCTACTTCTAAAGGTTAAGAAGTTCAATTCAGATAAGCAGTGAGAATTTTAGATGCTTATCCAATCTTTTCAGATCTGTATGTCAGGGGTGGAAATCTTATGAGGACAGGCCCACTGTAACTTATGTCAGGAACTACTAAAACAAAGAAAACCCACTCAAGCTGTTTCGGGTCTTCTACTTCCATTCCCGGCTGGAAGTGAAGAAGTGCATGATGATGAAAGTTTTTAAAAAGTTTACCTAACTCATAAAACTAATTACTTTTCTTCCCACCTGCGCTTTCATACAAAATCCTGTACAACTAGTTTGTTGCATTATACAGGCATTTCACCTTCCTCTGAAGCATCCGGTATTGGCCATAAAGGCTCTGCTTTTCTGGATTTATAAAAATTAATAAAGTTCTGACCTGTGAATCCTTAAATTCTAAATTTCCTGCCTCAAGAAAAATATTGAAATAGGGCCCAACCACACAAACACTTATGCACATTCATAACTATTCATATCCACAGTCCTACTGAATGATAAGGCCAGTCCTGGAAAGCAACACATACTACTTAACTGAATTCAGGGAGACTACCCACAATCAAAGCTACTCGTGGCATATTTGAGTATCAAGACTAAAGTTTGGAATTCTAGGTGTACACATATTCTCAGAAGCCTTCACTGTCAATAAAAGGAAGCTTAATGTCTAATCAATGTCACAACACTGAAAAATACACGTTAAATTGATTAACAATTTATGCTCTTACAAAATAGCCATGTCATGTTTTAGGGAGGCAAATGACTGCACCACAACTAAAGGTGGGGCAGAGTTTGTCGTACCCAGGAAGGACAGCTCTGCTTTATGATGAAGATGGGAGGGTGGGGTGGAGGAAGGAGGTCAGAAACTGCTGTAAAAAGGGTGCTCGGTGGTCAGCTTTGCAGCAATGACTCATCCTCCACTCCCAGGAATGTCAAGTATCAGAGGGGTAGCCGTGTTAGTCTGAATCTGTAAAAAGCAACAGAGGGTCCTGTGGCACCTTTGAGACTAACAGAAGTATTGGGAGCATAAGCTTTCGTGGGTAAGAACCTCACTTCTTCAGATGCAACAAATACATCTGTTAGTCTCAAAGGTGCCACAGGACCCTCTGTTGCTTTTCCCAGGAATGTGTGATCCAAAGGGCATAAAGGTAAGAAACCTGGGTGGGGCAAGTCTCTCTGTTCCATGCAGAGAGGTGAATGTTCAGTGCAGGTACTCTATAGGGAAGGCAGCAGTGACCAGATAAATGGCCTTTTAAAGGACTTAAAATGAGGTACTGGATAAAGGAACAGAACAACGGATGGGGTTGGGGACTTCTCTGATCAGTATGGCATGGAGCCAACCCCCACATTCTCATAGCTCACCTTAACCCTCTTCCGAGGGTGGTGGATGGTAAGGTCCAAGCCATGGGTTGGCTGGGGGCCCTGGATAGAAACAAAGGGGGGCTGGTGGAAGCCACGGAGAATTGATTTGAATAAGCATGGATTTGCCTGCACTGTACGCTTTATCTGCCAGGTAGTCCCAGACATCTAATAATAAAGTTGTGGCCTGATTAAAATCCATAACAAATGTCTCCTGTCCTTTTTGTGGTGTACCCAGAGAATCATCTGCGTGCAGTGTGGACCACACAGGGTAACAATCACCTTCCCTTTTTGGAATCACCTGAGGAAGCTCTGTTATGGTATAAATTGCCATTCTCTGTGTCATGCAGCAGGAGTTCACCCTATAAAGATAACATTACTCTGATAGATGAGAATTTGGCAAAGACATTAAGTTTTCAGCTGTGTTGTGTAGGCCAGATTTTTAAAAAACAAAATGAACAAACTCTAATACTAACAGCATTACAACAGACTCTGTTCTGTGCTCAGCAGGCTGCTGCACCGTATTTTAGTTCTCCATATACAGTGGCAGTGGTGACCCACGTTAATGGAACAGTCACCATAAAACAACCTGAAGTACAGCTTTAGAACGACAAACCATGGGGGGAAATTGCTGGCAACTGAGGTAAATACAAATGCATGAGCTTAATGGAAATCAAATAGGATACACCAAGGGTGAATAACTAATGAACTACTGCTTTAGTGCAAATAGACTGTATCCCAAAACTTAACAATGAGTACTTTTAACACAAATGGCTTAGACTGACCTTAACTACATGTCATCAAAGCTACTGATACATGTCAGGCTTCTGTTTATCAGCATTATGTATCCTGTTTTGATTGCATAAACTATGCTTATGTGCTCAAGGTGGAAAGAAAATCAACTGTGTGGACATCTTCTTGTCATTGAACTGAAATTGAACATCATCAATGATTTGCTTATGTTGTGACTTTGCTAATGATATTCTTGTTTCCCTAAAAAAAAAAAAGTCATAGTACTTGAGGAATTATGGCTGGTGATACATAACTAGGAGTCACATAACTAGGAGTTCTACAAGGCAGGAAACATTATAATGATATGATTATTAAGATTTTGTTAGCATTTCCATGATGAATCTCTTTATTTTATCCAGGAATGGAAAGCTTTGTCATAAAACATGCCTGGAGCTAAAACTCACAGTATTCATTAATGGACCAGTAGCAATGTTTTTCCTTTAATCAGAGGGGTTTTTTTAATAAAAGTTTAGTATTTTGTTCAGTTTCAGATGCTTTGTTTGGTATTCTATATTAAAAACAGGGAATTTTAAAGTCAGCTTTGTCTTTTGAATAAACCATAATAGAGAAAGTTTGAAATTAAAATGTTTGAGATATTAATGTTACAGATGGAGTGATTATACAGGAACAATAATCACATTTACTATCTTTATTATGTAATATACATAAACAGTCCATTATTATGACAATATGTGAAGTCCAAGAGGTTCAATAGTACTTTGAGTATTATCATTTTAATGATTTATAATCAGTAAACAGTGTTTATGGTAAAGCTCTGCAAAACCATCACATCACAACTATTTTTGCACAAATTTTTTGGTCAGATTTGGCAAATTTTGCTGTCATTTTCTGAATTTATCATCATGAAATTTAATCAGCAGTTGAGCAGCAAAGGTACAGTAAACTATTGTGTCCCCCAAAGATAACACACACAGGGTTAAATTAATCCCTGGTGTAAATCTACTGAAGTTACTGGACTTACTCCAGGTATGAATATGGCTGACACTACTTAGAAGATGTTTGGTAGGTGCTAAGTGTCTGCATTCTTGGAGCAAGCAAAATTATGAGTTGTTGAACCCCCTTAATTCCCAAGGAAATTGTCAGAGTCGAGGGCACTCAGCACTTCACAGTGTCAGGCCATTCTGATTACACACAGGAGCATGATAACCGAAAGGAAAAACAAAGCCCTCTGGTAGTAGCTTGGAGTACAGAGTAACAGGAGAGTAATCATCAGCATTAGGCAGTTCAACACCCCAAATGTAAATAAAATTGGGGTAACAAGAGGGAATATACCTTGGTGGTCTTATTGTATTTGTAACCCTTCTGCCCATCTAAGTTGGCAGCAACAAGGGCCGGGTTCTGTATCTAGGGGTTCTGTTTCAATAACACAATGCAAAACCGGCTCGAGCCCCCACCCAGTGACCTGGGACAATTACATACCACCCCCTGGGCGCCTCTAAGAGGCAATACTTCCCCTCTCGCAAGCACGGAGTCTGAGTGTAACAGAAAATGTTTAATAACATGAGGTAAACAACATCAGCATTAAATTGGAAAAACACCAGAACTAGAGTTCTTAGACCAAACCATGAGCGAAGACCCACCCCAGCAAATTGGGCCGTGTCCTCTCCCATTGGTTCTTGAAACCAGCAACCCAAGAATCACCAAAGTCCCAAAAGTCCACCCATCCCAAAGTCTCTTGGGTCCAGCAACCCAAGAATCACAAAAGTCCCAAAAGTCCGACAACCCCCCAAAGTCTCTGTCCATGATCAGTGCAGCCCCAGAGTTCAAAAGGGGGGGGGTGAGCAGGGTGTTAAGGGGCACCTTACGTGATCCGAGGCCAACCAGCTGCTTCTCCGTGGGGTTCCACCGCAGCCTTCACCACGAACTGCTCCATTCCACCCGCAGTCCCACTCCTGCCGTCCCACGAACTGCTCTGGCAGCTGCTCCGCTCCGCTCACCGACCTGTGAGCCGCGCCGCTCACCGACCTGTGAGCCGCTCCGCTCCGCTCCAGCCGTCCTTTGGGCTGCTCCCACAAGGCTCTGCTCTGCTCGCTGCTCCTCCAGCCGCTCCGCTCACCCCCGCTAAGCTAAGTTAGCTTAGCAGTATAGCTTCAGGCTCCCCCACTAGTTAACCCAGCCTCAGTGATCTCAGCTCTTAGTGATTTCAGTTCTTAGTGATTTCAGCTAGTAGTAGAGGAGCCCCAGTGCAGGTGCACTATTGGCCCAAAGTGAACTCAGCTCAGCAGTCTGTAACTAGACTCCTAAGGGAATCAAAGTTAGCTCTGACATTCAACAGTGGAGAGAGGAGGAGGTGCAATTGGTGTTTCAGGCCCACAAAAGGGACCCACACCACCAGGTACCAATACCTGTCCCCATCCTCTCTCTATTCACTGGGTTTTGTAACCCATGCCCCTTGACAAGCAAATGCTACCTAGGTAATGGTGAATGACTCACTCAGTCCTTCTGTCATACAACAGTTCCACTGGCCTTGATTCACAGAATCAGGGTAACAAAACTTTATTCTTCCTGCCCCAATAACAGAGAAACTGGGGATCCCACACCAGCCAAAGTAACCACTTTGAGTTGCTGTGGTTTCATGCCAGGCGAGTGGGTGTGCCTATGCAAACAAGATCAGCCCCTGGAGTTCTTTTCCACACTCGCCATAATTCACCACCAGATGTCAGGGTAGAGCTCATCCTGACTCTGCTTACATATTTTTATCATTTTATTGCTATTTACCACATAAAGTCTCAGTCTACAAATTTACCATAGACAAAGTACTCACTAAATGAAACTTATTTCTCTATGGTGTGGTTCTGTTGACTAGATGACATGATTTTATAGAGACAAGTATCATTAGAAATATTTATGGAACTGAATTGAAATTAGGCTGTGAGGGCCTAAGTGACTCCATGAATTAAATCACTGCTCTTATCATCCTTAATTTGAAGTCGTTTAACATCAAAATTGCAGAGAACTAATCCTTCCTAATAGATGTCAGAGGTTAAAGAGGCACATTTTGATAGCCTACATTGTACCCAATGATGTAGTAACTACATCATGAACCTTCCCTCTTATTTAAATATAAATCCTAAAGTGTTTCAAAAAAATAACCAAACAAAAAACCCATAAACCTGCCACAAAGGACATTTGTATTCCAGATAGTGCTCCTATCAAGTCATGATAAAGCCTCCACTGTTTGGCTTTCTGCTCAGAGATTAGGACTCTTACTTTATGGGGATTAGTAATTCTGAGTTTTTTCTTTGATCATAATATTAATTCATTGTAGATTCATACCTCATAATGATCCATCTGTTAAGATTTTCTCTTCAGTAGTTGTTAAAATTAGGACAGGATTTGTTGGTGGGTTATTTTTATTCACAGACACATTATTGCAAGTCCTAAAGTAATCAGTTTGCATTATGTAGCCTTTCATGCAGTTTGCACAGATTTACAGCTTGGTTGCTTTATCTAGTCTCATGCTTGTGAGACAGCTGTTAGGCATTTAGCTAATATAATTCTAATCCACAAGAGGTTTCTGGTTTGTCCATTCAAAGTTAGATGCATGCACCACAGCTTACCATAAGAAATAACTTAAGATATATTTTTTAATTATTTGGGTTCCAGAATTTCCTTGCAGAGTTCATTAGAACTGTCTAACTAATCAGGATGTAATAGCTATTGGCTACAGTTTTGTTCTAATTTTAATTTTCTCTTGGGTGTGTTTAACATACCTTATATCTTTGAAACAGCAAGATAAAATATCTACTTCTGTTGAAAGGTCATGATGACTTCAAGGGTTAGTAAGCAAAGATTTTTTTTTTTAAATTTATTCAGTCTACATAAACCTTCAGTACATTTTCTGTGCAGCACTTGTCTCTTCAGTCACTTAAATGTTTACTCTTATCTCTTTCACAATCCTTTAAAGAAACAGAAAAAGTGAGATTAAACCTTTTCTCATTTGATTGTGTCCCCGCCAACAGATCATATCTGCAGAAGGCTATTCAGCTTCCTCATTAAAATTCACAGTCCCTAGATGACTAAACTTAATTGGCAAGAAGTCAAGGAACATAATTGTTTAAATTATGAACATTTCTAAAAACAGTGCATTATGATGAAAGTAATCTATTTATATTGTGCCATTTCATTACCATTAGTACTTTCAACAGAAAGAGATATTTTATCTTGCTGTTAAAGAGGTGGTAAAGAGAAAGCTTGACAAAAATGAAACAGTTTAATCCACTGAATACAAACTATCTTCATAGCAAATTTTTTCCACACAGAAAGTGTTACATTTGGATTTAACATTTTAATGCACTTTTTTCACAATGCAATTTATATTTATAAGTGGCATGATAGATTGAAAAACTAATATGCAAGCTTCCATTAGTCTCTCCTTTTGCCAAGAGGCCCTGATAAAGTTTGAGAAATATTATAATCAAGAGGAATTTTGCATCTCTGGTCCTCAACAAAAAGTGAGACATAGTGCCAGAAGATGAAGATTACAGAGCAGATTTTGCATCCATTGAAATTCATGGGAAAACTCCTATTGTCCTAGACAGTGCAGGATAGGTTTACCAGATGTCTTGATTTTATAGGGACAGTCCCTATTCTTGGGTCTTTTTCTTATATAGGCTCTTATTACCCTCCACCCCCGACTCGATTTTTCACACTTGCTGTCTGGTCACCCTACTGCAGGAAGCCAGACAAGACACCAGGAATGTGGTTTAATTAGGTCTCAACACTACTAGGTAAACATCTGGGAACTATCTGATAACTCATCCAGTGCAGGTCATCATTCCTTTGTAATCCTTACCACCTGGTGGAGGACTGACATCAGTCCCCAACCCCATTAAATCTGGTCCCACTAATAGTGTAACAGGCTGGCTTTCCCAGTGGGCTGGAGATCCTGGGACTAAGTCAACCTGATTAGAGAATGAGCCTGACCTGAGAGGAATCAGGCACATTCTCCATATTGCAGCCACCTACTGCTCTTTAATTGGAATGAAAACCAGGCTTAAGGAGTGATCAAGTCCGGCTGGATATAGGGTTGCCAACTGTCTAGTCACACAAAACCAGACATCCTTGACCCGCCCCTGCGCTGAGGCCCCGCCCTGCTCACTCCATCCACCCTCCCTTTGTCACTCCCTCTCCCCTATGCTCACTAACTTTCACCAGGGTAGGGCAGGGGATTGGAGCCGAGGGGTTTGGAGTGTGGGAGGGGGCTCTGGGCTGAGCCTGGAGCAGAGGGTTGGTGTGCAGGAAGGGATTCTGGGTGAAAGCTCTGGGAGGGGCCTCAGGGCAAGGAGTTGTGGGGTGGGAGGGGGTGAGAGGGCACAGCCTGCCTTAGCCCCACTATGCCACTGCCTGAGGTAAGTGGGGCTGGGGGGCTCCGCACGCTGTCCCCGCCGCATGCCACTCCTGGAAGCCACCAGTACGTCCCTGTGGCCCCTGCCTGCAGGCACCACCCCCACAGCTCCCATTGGCTGCAGTTCCTGGCCAATGGTAGCTGTGGAGTCAGCGTTCGGGGCATGGGCAGTGCCACAGGGATGTGCTGGCCACTTCCGGGAGCAGCACAGGACCAGGGCAGGCAGGGAGCCTGCCATAGCACCATTGCGCCACCTAACTTTTAGCAGCCTAACATCTTCCAGTTTGGCTTCAGTAGCATCCGGGAGATAGAGCCTGATTCCAGGAGACTCCTGGCAAAACTGGAAGGGCTGGCAATTCTAGCTGGGTAGCAAGACAGGCAGAAAGCTCACAGAGTCTGGAAAAAGCTCTCAGGCATCCATGCCTGGAGAGAGACCCTCACAAAAACAGGGAAGAGAACAGGAAAAACTCTTCAGGCAGGGAGAGCAGGGAAGAGACAGACACCCACGGGAGAACTTAAAGAGGCTGGCCAGAAAACTGCAGCACAGGGAAAAGAGTAGACCTAGCTCTTCAGTACAGGGCCCTGGGCTGGAACAGAAGTTGGGACTGGGTTTCCCTTATGCCCCCAAGGCAGGGGGTGTGCAAGCCCACCACAAGAGTTATTGAGCCCAGGAAGGGGCCTAGAGGCTGAGACGAAGGCAGGCTGAGGAAGATCCCCAGAAGGAGTAAGGATTTTTGTCTATATTGAAGACATTTTGGGGACTTTCAGTTTGGACAACTGTAACTGTTGTGTATTTGTTTACAATAGTAACCCCAGAAGGGGTGGACTTAAGAGGATGACCGGACCAGAGGGCTGAGTTACTGGAAAAGGAGTGCTGGAACGACTGTTGGCAGGCGCTAGCTCAACAAGAGCGTTGCTATGCCACACCTAACTTTAAGGGGGTGCATAGTGGTGAGTAAACTTGTTTGCAGACCCCATCCCTTCTTTGAGGATTAAATAGCTGGGAAAGAGGTTTGTCTCCTTGCTGTACCACACATTAGGAGACCAGACCCTATTTCTCAGCTTTTTAGGAGAGGCCTTTTCTTAATCTGCTTCCAATTCCAGTTTACCTGGCCTTCTATTGATCAATTGCCCGCACTGGGCACCTGCCAAGTTATGACAAAATGAATTTTACAACCTAACCTATCCACCAGGTCCTACTTTAATCCCAAGGGTAGAGAGGGAGGGAGCGTTTCTTCCCAGGGTAGAAGATGTCCCTAGTCAGGGGGGAGGGCTAATAAGCACCTCCCCTTTGGTGTGCAGGAGCCAATGCGTTATGCTGCATCTCTTCTGACCAACCAATCAGCCACAAACCCCCCTCCTCATGCCCCAGAGGAGAGGAAGGGTGTATGTGCAATTCTTTAAGGGGTCAAAGGGGTTTTCTTTTCCCTGCTGTCCTTGACAAAGCCTCCCCACCTCTAAGGCTCCATGTGAGAAGGGGAAAGGCATTGAATACAGTGACAGCAGAACTGGACCCAATATAGCCAGGAGACAAATGAGTAAAGAATACAAATTAAAATGTTTTCCTTATGCATCAGCCTCAGAGGGTTATATCTACACAGCCAAAACACAAAAACACCACGGAGCTGCAGCAATGAGTCTCACAGGCCAGGTCTACAGACTCTAGCTCAGGGGGCTTGAGCTATGGTGCTAAAAATAGCCATGTAGAAGTTTGGCCTCAGGCTCTGAAACTCATCCGCCTCTCAGGCTTCAGAACCTGAGCCTGAACATCTACACAGCTATTTTTAGCACCATAGTGCAAGACCAAGTCTTGGCCCCAGGCTCCGAGACTCGCTGTCACAGGTGTTTTTCCCCCCTCCTTCTCCTGCCATGTAGAGGCACTCAGTTTGACCTACATCATACTCACCTAAAATCAGAGGTAACTACTCTTCCCCATTCCCCCTGCTTATTTCTAATATTAATGGCAGCTATTTATGCATCTAAAGCCTTCACTTTTCTGGGAAGCTGGAATCATATCTTCCCAGACCATTGTCCCATGCATGTCTGTAATGTGTTTCCTGGCAAGACGTAGGGCCAGCTAAGCAACATATGTTCACTCTATTCTGCTAGTATTTGTTAAACCAGATGGTATTCAAAGAATGCAACTCAGTGGAGTTCTCTGTTCATCCATCTGTCCAGAAATCCTTTTATGGCTTGTATACTCTACACTTTTATCTCTAAACACTATAATTCAATTAAATACCAAGTAACTCTGTTAAAGTAGCATTGAGGGTCAGGGATAAACTCACAAAAGCAAGAAAACAGAAGAAAAAGCAAATTAGGGTTACCATGACATCCTTAATTCATTCCATTGTGAATAGGTATTTGCAGTACAGAGCTGGTATGTAACATTGTTTTGAGATAAGCTGAATAAGGTTGCAATAGTGTAACTATGGTGTGTTTAGCCACGCACAAAAATGTGCGCAAGGACATCATAACAACCTTAAAGTGATCAGCTTGTGTCTGACTGCTGGATTCTTGGTTTTATGTCCCAAATTCTTATTATTTTGAGTAAAATTTCAGTAAGTTGTAACAAGGTGAATGTCATCAACAATGCAACATCTTGAAAGTTCTTAATAAACTCACTGGACAGAAGTTCAGCTGCAAGTTTTAATATCTCTCACTTTTAATACTATATCCTTCAAAATAACTACCTAGAAAGTACACACTTATGATGACTACCATCATCTGTGAAGTTAGCTGGTTTTTGTTTGGGGTTTCATGAAAAGAATTTAATATAAATAGCTTCATTACTCAAAGTACGTTGTAGAATAAATACATTAATGCAAGGGGGAAAAAAAGCTCTTTTCATCCACATCATAAAGTGTATAGAAGACCAACTTTCAAATGAGTAGCTGAGATATTGAGTTCCCCATATTTGGAACTTATAGTAGAAACAAACATTTAACTGTAATGGTACTGGTTTAATGTTGTAATAAGTAAGTTATGCATTTTCAGAGTTATATATGGTACTTATAATATATTCCTTAATAGAAAAGTTATTGTACTCTAATTTCAGCATATATCCCTCAGTTGTAATTGAATGTTTATACTTCTTTCCTTAGAGCTGAATTAAAAACAGAACATTTGGAGTAATTCCTATTCATAATGGTTATTTACAAATATCCCTATTACATAAATTTTGTGTGCATGATAAACTGCATGCAGATAACAAAATAAGGTTGCAGATCTCTATTGAACATCTTATTAACTGCTTCCACTTTCCAGAGAGATGCTCCAATGCCTATTTGTTTGATTTAAAGTCCTATTTTGTATTTTGTCTTTGCATATCTTAGGTTGTCAAATAATTTGACTGAAAATGTTGTCTTGTTCACCCTTCTCTTTCAAAATTATTTGCACATGCACTTTAGTACAAATTAATCAGAAAATCTCATTGTCAAAAAATAAAATAAATTAAAATCCCCATTCAGTGTCTCAGACTAATTTGGGGGGAAGAGGACTTTCTTCTGAAGTTGGGTCCTTATTTTGAAGGACTCTGCTTCAAGACTCCAGCACCACAAACTATTAACCCTTAATTTTCAAATATTACATGGACTTTTAGCCATACAGCAGTCATGAAAGTCAATAAGAGTTGTATAACTAAAATCCCATGTACAATTTGAAATGGTTTCCATTGCTCTTTTCCCAAACAGCACAGCATTTTGGGTAAGAGGAGTTGGAGTTTGTTGTCCTTTTGGTACGTGAAGTTATTGCGTGTACTATGTGCTCTCTCCTAAGAGCATGCATGGACATGTATGGTCCTACTTTGAGCAGGGGGTTGGACTAGATGACCTCCTGAGGTCCCTTCCAACCCTGATATTCTATGATTCTGTGATATGAAACAGAGGATGGGGAGTCAGCTGTTTCTGAGCTTGAGTACTGGCAGCATCAGAAGAATAAGTCTGGATTGATTGTTTGGGCAGTTCTTCCAAATATTTCCTTGTGAATCCAAGTGATTGCTTCACACGATCTACTTTCTACGGCAGGGGTGAAAGACTGGCCTCACTGAAGTCTATGATAAAACATAGAAGAGTTAGAGTAAAATTATCAAAAGTACCTATATGATTTAGGAGACTAAGGGTACGTCTATACTTACCTCCGGGTCCGGCGGTAAGCAATCGATCTTCTGGGATTGATCCTGGAAGTGCTCGCCGTCGACGTCGGTACTCCTGCTCTGCGAGAGGAGTACGCGGAGTCGACGGGGGAGCCTGCCTGCCACGTGTGGACCCGCGATAAGTTCAAACTAAGATAGTTCGACTTCAGCTACGTTATTCACGTAGCTGAAGTTGCGTATCTTAGTTCGAAGTGGGGGATTAGTGTGGACCAGCCTTCAGAAGCAGATTTTCAAAGGTATTTAGGCACCTGCAGATGCAGATAGGTGCCTAGTAAGATTTTTTCAAAGGCACCTAAAAAGATAGGCACCTAACTCCCATTGGTTTCCATGGGAGTTAGGTGCCTAACTTTCATATGTGTCTACTGGGATTTTCAGAAGCATCTATTCACATCTTAGGGTGCCTAAATACTTTTAAAAATCTGGCCCAGAGTGCCTAAGACCCATTTTCAAAAGAGACTTAGTCTCTTGCAAACTTTACCCCTAATCTCTTAACTGCAACATGCAATTCCTGCTTCACAGCTGTGAAATTGTCCTAATTTGAGACTTTGTTCAATTCTCTGAATGTATTTTTTCTTCATTGCTAGTTTAATGCAACATTTTGCTTACAGCTAAACCATTCATGAAAAAGAATATTTTCATTTTTGTTAGCTTGTTGGTAGGCTACAGCTACACATTCCACTCATATCAAGGAGAGGACATGATTTTTTTTAAAAGGACCGATACTAATTAGGCTTACATAATATGAAAAGGAGAAAAGTATTTCTAAGCTTTTCAGACAGCATTTTTGTAGAGAACCATGTACATCTTAGTTATACATGCACAGTAAGTATACCACTGAAGATTTTTAGTGTCACTTTTAGTAGAAATAATGATATATGATGACACATCTGTCCTCATAGTTGAAGGAGAGAGAGAGAGAAACCTTGCTGGGGGGAAAAAAATGTCCATATGCAACACCTTTGATGCTATATTATGACTCAAATACTTTGGCCTTAACTGAATGAAGTATAATGTCTATCGATATCACACAATATATGGTAGCTTAGTAAAATCATATTATTGTCAAGCAAGTGTTGATAGCCAATAGAAATTAATTAGCAGTGTTGTTGTAGCTGTGTTGGTCCCAGGATATGAGAGAGACAAGTAGTTGAGGTAATATCTATTAGTGGACCAACTTCAGTGGGTGGGTAGTATGAGCTTTTGAGCTACCCAGTGTTTGACAGCTCATACCTTTCACCAGCAGAAGTTGGTCCAATAAAAAAAATTACCTCACCTACTTGTCTCTGTCAACAGAAAATGTGTTATGCAGCAAGATCTAATAAAGGCTAGTCAGTTGTCATTAGAAGCCATCTTATGGTGCCTACAAATGTGCAAGGGACTCCACAAGAAACAAGTACCTGTGCAAAGAGTTTACTATCAAAGGCCTCAATTCCACCAACGCTTAGGCATATGAGTAACTTTGCACACATGAATAGCCCCATTGTAATACATGCAGAGACGTGTTTGCAGGATGGGCCTGAATGATGAACATGGATGGGAGAGGGAAGTGAGGATGTAATACACATCAGACATAAATTAAAGGACAGGTTTAGACATGTGTGCGCTATGTGGCTCAGATATCTGTGTCTTTAATTTCAACACCCATTTTTGGAAGGATGGGCTGCAGAAATGAGATTTAGGAATGTCACTGGATAAATAGATTTTGGAAAACTATTCAAAGCATAAATAGGTGAATCTCAAAAAAAAAATGGATTTGAGCTGTAATTCAGTGAAGTACTCAAGTTCAAGGATTATTTAAAGCTTTCCCAAAATACACAAACCTCTTGGGGCTAAAAAAAATTGGCTAGGAAATGTCATACAAATAGCCCCTTACATACAGTTTGAAGCCTAAGGCTTACCTAATTGCAGAAGTGCACGCAAAAAATTAAAACTATTTCTGTGCTTGCCATTCTCCATACTCGGTTACCATAGGATTGGAGCTCTTCTCTTAGTGAAGCTAAGAAACTATGGAATTTAAAGAGCTTTTGATGGAAGAAAAAAAAATATGTTTCCTAGGAGGATTTTCCTAAGCTTCCACAGTTCTCTAATTGTAACTAGCCCTTGCTACTTTTAAGCGTTACAATTTATTACCTTTTTTCTTGAATTGAATAATAGGATAATCTGTACAAGCTGAAAGGCATGATCTTAACAAAAAGGCCAATATAAGCAGAGCAACTGAAACAGTGATACAAGACTCAGTGATTCAGTTCCAGAATGAGAAAATTACTCGTTTCAAACCGTGGTTTTCTTGCAGTATTTTTAACACAGGGATTTTCAATTTTAAGATATTTTATATGCCTTATCTACAATGCAGTGGGAGTTTCATTATTCAGATCAGCCTCAGTGTTATGACAGGTTGATAATCAGTTAAAGTACTATGAAAGAGAGGATATCCAGGCTATTCCTGCTTCTTAATAGCATATGATGAAACCATATCCTGAATGACTAAAATGTATACCTGGGTTCCACAATTTAATACGGTATCTGCACAGAATGCAGTCCACAGCCTTATTCTGTGGCTTATGAACTATAGACAGTCATTTAAACAATTGCACTCGACATGCTTTAGCATTCATTACATTTTAATTTGTCACATTTTTATTTACACGTTGCTAGTTCTTTCTTACCATTTTTAGTAGTAAATTATTTTTTTGGTAATAGTAAACCTAGGTACAAAGACTTTTTAATAATAAAAAATTACTCTCTAATACAGGAAACACCTATGTACGTGCTTAACTTTAAGCACATGGGTAACCCCTCAAAGTCAATGGAACTATTCATGTTCAAAAAGTGAGGTACTTGCTTAAGTGTTTGCAGGATCAGGTCTTAATTTTAATAGTTTGGGTTTTTGCCTGTTGCAGCTTTGTAAAATTCAAGTAAGTAATGGCATTTACAAATTAATTTGTTATAAAGTTGCAATAGCACAAATAAGTCTTATAAAGTCTCCCCTTAATATAAAATTAATGATTTTTTAAAAATGTGATTTAGATAATGATTTCAAACAGTGATTGAAATTGCCTTCATTTAAATCACTCCATTCTGTGTTAGGATTTGGCCCATTATGATCGTGAAGATCAGTGATAATTTAATTATGTTCTAGAATTTTGAAAGTTAATTGGTATCTGTAATATATATAAATTGTGTATACATTATATACTTGTGATCAGAGTTATCTACAAATATTTAGTTGTTAAAATCATGGGACTCATTGATTAAAAAAATCAGCCTCAGATTGATAACGTCACAAAGACTTCCTAATTATGTTAATGAGAATCAGGTGTAGTAGCTAGATTGCTCCGTTCAAACTGTAATTAAGCTATATTGACAATGCTGAGCTCCACCGAAGGTCAATTTGTCCAAAACATCAGCAAAACTTTTAAATTGAATTTTAAGTGTTTTGAAAAAAATTGAAAGCATTTTTATTTCTATAAATAGTTTTTCACTAAGTTCAGCTATGAACTGAAAATTGTTTTATAGGATAAATAGGGGGAAAGAGCATGCAACAGAAAATGCAATATTGGCCTCTTGCAACAAAGTTGAACTGAAGCTGTATACTTCGTTTTCAGATGATTCTTTGCTTGTATGAAAAAGGGAAGGGAGGAGGAGGAGGACTGTGTGATGAAGAGGAGTTAGTAATACAATGATGACATGCTTGTGTAACCCACACACCTTCTGGGTATGGTGTTCTGTCCCATCTAATGGCACCAAGACAATTTAAAGAGCGAGAGATTGAGTCTGCTTAACAGCCAGTTGGCTTTTAGCTCATGGGGTAGAGGCTCATACACTAAGCTCCAAAGCTCCCCGGTTCTATCCTGCCTGATGACGACTGGCGTTACACATGCACTAGTATATCTCATGAGTTTGTGTGGTGGGCTGCTTTATTTCATTGTTTCCAAGAATGTTGTAACATTCAGTCCTACTGTTATCATTAATACATCTCCATGATGTGAAGTGAGAGAGTTATCTCTTGAAACACATTTATTATTGCTCTTTGAGGAGGTTATACTATGGGACAGTTCCTTGTAAGTTTCCAATCACAAGAGGTGTGCTGTGGGAAAAGGGTCACCATACAAAAGTTTGAGAACCACTGAGTAGAATTTCTCCCGGAAGTCAGATTAAAGCAACCTTTTAGACAGATACCCAGTCTCAGGATTGTGATATAAAACCTAGGAGCTGAAGCAATAGACCAAGACCCCATTGTGTTAGGTGCTGTACAAACAGAACAAAAAGCTTACAGTCTAAGATTACAGCTATTGTAAAACTGACCTAGCTAAATCAGTCTTTCCACATTTCAGGCTTGAAATCTTCTGAACATTGTTCCCAATAATACAAACCTAGAAGAGCAATCTTTTTAGAAATATTTTCAGCTTCAACACAAAAATGGAAAGGGCAACATATAGCAACCCTTGCCAAAATCTAATCATGATTACAAAGAATCAAAAAAGCAGACAGATTTAAAATGATGGATTGCCATTTTCTGTTCAGCTCTGAATAGCACTGGAATCGAGAAGTCACAGCACATACAAGGAAAAGGGAAAGAAGAATTATAAAATTATTATAAAATTTCATTTTGAGGTGGATATTTGCCAAAATGCGCAGACTACCATTTTCTTACCCTCATGGAGAAAATTCCAGTGCTAAGTAATTACACTTTTATTATTACAAACAAAATGAACTCAATCAGTTCCAACATCTGCTAGATCTGTCAAGCAGAGCACCATACATACTCTATTCCCACATACATAAAAGCTAATAAAAATGACAATTTTGGATTAAAAAATCATCCAAAACCTACAAAATAACAAAATATGTTTATTCAAAATCATAATAGCAGTTAAGAAATGTAGTCCCAAACTATGATTTATAGCTGATTGACCCTATAGTTAAAATACATCTTAAAATAGGATAAACTGATAAGGACAGATCACAGCTTGCATTAGGCAGTTACAAGCTGATTTGAGAAGCCCTGGGCTTCAGTCAGTGAGTGATATGCTATGTGCAAGAAACAAGGACAAAAACCAGCTGAACCTAAAACTACCCTGTATTATGTCTAGAACGATGTCAGTCTTAGTTAATGACAGCTGCACCTGAATTCCTCCTCTATGATCCAGCAATGGACCCACTGTAGGCTCCCAAATCTTCAGCTGTCACACCACCTGGTGTGACAGAGTGCTAGGTAGGAAACCCTGAGTCAGCTCTCTGTTCACAGCAGCTCCAATCAGGCATAGCGGATTGGGGCTGACAAGGCAGACCTGTGCCTAAGTTATGGGTGGGACAGGACAAAAAGGCTAATGAAGCCATTAGCCAGAGCCCACAAATAGGCACAGGAAGGAAGTGAAAAGGGGGGAAATCAGGCAGTGCTAGGAAGAGAGAGATTGCTCTCTCCCTGCTTGTAAAGGTGCTAGGTTTGCTGTGAAGGTGGTGGGACTCAATTATAGATAAACTGCACAGGGTGTTGAACCAACACAAGAGTCTTTGTATGGTTTCAAGTATCAGAGGGGTAGCCGTGTTAGTCTGAATCTGTAAAAAGCAACAGAGGGTCCTGTGGCACCTTTGAGACTAACAGAAGTACTGGGAGCATAAGCTTTCGTGGGTAAGAACCTCACTTCTTCAGATGCAAGTCCATCTGAAGAAGTGAGGTTCTTACCCACGAAAGCTTATGCTCCCAGTACTTCTGTTAGTCTCAAAGGTGCCACAGGACCCTCTGTTGCTTTGTATAGTTTGTTGACAGAGACAAAAACAGAACCAAAGAGGCCCTGTTACGCTTGGGTAGAGACCTGGGTAGATCTCTCTTCTTCCTCACTGGAGCATTTCCAGACTGCACAGCCCCGGCTTACACTGTGATATCCCTCAGCAAGACAGACTGCCTAAATGGCCAGCATCTGCATTAATCTCTTCCGAGATTAATAACAGTATAATTGCCAACAGTTTTAAGTTACTACACAGTACTTTCTAAGCAAGCACATAAATTCTTAAGGTAAAAGCATTATAGAGAAAACATTAAAAACAATAAAGGAACCTACAAACATGCTAATAAGCTTATCAGAGATCACCCTCTAACTCCAACAAGGACTCTGGTTGGTGATTAGTCCTTCAAATCCCACACAAGGGTTTTGCCTGTGGTCACAAGTTCATAATAGTTTCTACTCAAAACTACCAGACTGGACCAAGTCAATGCCACCCCTCCCCCTGCCACTTGGACAGGTGGTTGTAGCTCTCTGGAGGCATTACAACCCGAGTAAATTTGCCTAACAACTGCCCATCGTTCTTAGTTCCTAGAGGGCTGTGATCAGTTTTCCCCAGGGAAATACATATATTATAATCCCTCAATAGTACATAAACATTTGTATTTTAAATTAAACAAATTCCTAAAATACTTAAACTGAATTTAGTAAGGCTTAACTTAATTCAATAGGTTTGTTGAGGATAGTGCCATACCTGTCACAATGTCAATATCACTTTTATACATACTGCATACTTCACTGATTATACCTAGTCTGCACCAAACACTCAGGTAACCAACATGTATTTAAAAAAAAAACCCACCCAGAGCCTAGTTTATGGACCTTTGAGCCTCTCAGCATTAAATAATATTGCAGCAAATATTTATATATGTGCATATAAAATGCTGAACCAGGTACTTGTGTTCTTACCTAATATGTTTATTTCTGTGATTCCATTTTATATGTTTATTCACAAGTGCATGTTCCCCCTGGAATGCACAAATAAACCATTAAAAACAAGAAGCCCGGCACAGATCATATAGAACTACAGCATCAATCATATAGAACTACATAAGGAACATTAATTGTTAGGCAGAAACAAACACTTCCTACAGTACCAGTTTAGCTATTTAATTGTTTTTTTGATCATGTTCATAAGTAAAAATGCTTCATGAGCGTGCCCTGTGAAAGGTGGTGGGACAAAATCCACTCTCTATCCAGGGACAAGTCTTGAGACTACCCCTCCACATTTGCTATTCTAGTTTGAGAGTTGGAATAGTAACAGTTTCTACTCCATGTTGCTCATACAGGCTCTACGTTGCTCACAGATATGGACTCAGTGGCTGCTCTCCAGTGCTCCCCTGAACATCAGCATATCTGGAGCTAACAGAGTTCTCCTTACCAGCAAACAGAAGATAGGAAGTAGTTCTATATAGCCCTTTCAATCTTGTTTTCCACCCTATTTCCTCAGGCAGGGCTATGAGATGATACTCATAAAATACAGAGTATTGCCTCAGTAGAAGAGTACTGAAAAACATTTCCACAAATTTTAACTTAAGAATCCTGTTCAACAACAACATATTCCTGTGCATTCATGATAAGGTTTAAATAAGCCAAAGTATTCATTCCATAGAGATCTAAAATGTTCACATTTTGGATGATTCAGGAAATAACAAATGCTTTTGTTATTAAATCAAATTGACAAAAAAGGGGGATTGATTAAATTACAGAAGCTGTATGGAGAATTAAGGCTATTCAAAGTAATTTGGACACAGACATCTTGAAATTACAATTGTCAGTTTAAAAGAAATTTTTGTTGCTAGGAGACTATAATCACAAGATAGCGTCTGTAATAAAGGTAAACGTATATGGGTGGTTCAAGAAATAGTAAATGATTGAATGTTAATACACCCAACAGATAATAAATATATTCAAGTAATCAAAGACTAGATGAAAAATGTATTTTATATGTTAGAAAAAGCCAATGCAAAGTGAAAGTCTTTAAGGTAAATCTAACCAAAATGTATTCTAAGAATCTGAATGGGCACAGATACTTCTTGATTAGAAGTGCACACAAGTTCATAAAAATAAATGAAGATAGATTAAACTGGTATTGTTATAGAGATTAGAGATTTATACAGCTGTTTCATCCTGTGGTGCTGCACCAAGCTTTGTCTTCTTAAGGACAGATGACCTAAGTGTAGGGCAGGTCAGATAACAATATTTCTGTTTTATGAAATATTTTGATGTTTGTTTTAATTCTACATTGGAACAGAAATGAGACCCCTCAATTTTTGTGTGTGAGAGAAAAAAAAAACATGAGAGAAGACCCAACCCCAGAATATCCAATAGTCTAGTGGTTAGGGCACTCCGTTGGGGTATGAGAGGGACAGATTCAGTCAGAGAAGGGTCTCGAACCTGTATCTATCACATCGTAGAAGAATGAGCTAGCTAGTACCAGTAGAGCTAGTTAGGAATTTTTCAATAGTTTTTCATGAAAAATGACATTTCATTGAAAATAAAACAGATCATGAAACAGACATTTCCTGACTCCCTCAAAAAAAAAAAAAAAAAAAAAAAAAAAAGAACTAAGGAAACAAAATTTAAATTGTCAAAACATTTCCTTTTGACATTCTCTAAACTAAAAATCTGGGGTTTTGGTTCAAAACAACTTTTTTTTTTTTTAATTTAAGCTACTTAGAATGGGAAGAGAATCTAAAATGACCCTAACATGGGGTGGGGAAGGGTTTTCAGTTTGTGATTATTTTTGAGATTATGACTTTTCATTCTGATTCAAAATGGGAAAAATTTTGGACTCAGATATTTTCCCTCACAGTTCTATTAACACCCATTCTATAGAGTTACTCTCTCTCTCGCTCTGAGGATTGTGGGAGTTAGGCTGGGAGTGGATGTGCTTTGCTGATCTCTTTGTGTTTCTGTAGGGGTAATGGGATTTTGGGCTTCGTGAGGGTTTTTTTAAGTTTTGTGATTGCTGTGAGTTTATCTTCAGGATTTCTTTCGTTTTAGCAGGCTTTTTGTCTGCATAGGCAGTCCACAGGACAGAGACCTCAGTTTGTTGTGGATTCTGAAGGTTTAACCCATGGCCATGGGTTGTGGATTTTGTCTCCAGTCTCTGTGTCTGCGGAGGAGTGTGTTCTAGCTATGGGGAAGGCGACTGGGTTTAAAAATGTGAGGTATGCCTCCCACATGAGCAAGGCTGTTGTGTTTGTTGCCATGCTTAGCCTTGTTGAGCAGGTGGTTGTGGAGGGGATTATTGTGTGGGATGTTTTTGTCCCTGTAGTCCTCCTCTCAACACCTGCTATTCAAGTCACTAGTACTAATGTTCCTCCCTTTTTAGGAAATGAGCAGCTGGCTAGCGCCTTGGTGAACTATGATAAGATGACTAGCCCTATTAGGGTGATTCCTTTGAGCTGTAAAGCCCCAGAGATTTGTCATATCTTTGTCCTTTCATAGACAAATTTGTAGATTATTAAAAAAATGCTTCCAAAGTTTTAAATCCTGAAGTATAGGATTGGGGAGTGTGACTATATTGTATTTGTTGCTACTGAGGGCATGGTCTGTGTTCGTTGTGGGATTCTGAGATATTTGGTTAATTAGTCCCCTAAGAGGAGGCAAACTGCCTCTGAGAATAGTGACCCTGTACCTCGGAATGTGGGAGTTTCTGAGAGTAAAGCACAAGGTGGGCTGGCTGTGGCAGAGACTGGGTCCTAAGAGTCTCCAGATATCTGTGGGGATATTTCTGAGAGGTTAGTGCCCCCCTTGCAACCTGGGGGAGATGACATTACTGGTTCTGTGGGTCCTGACTCAGTGGCCTCTCAGCCTGAGCCCAACTGCGAAATGGAAGCTGAACCAGTTGCTATGGAACTCAAAGCCGCAAAGCAAAAAATGGCATATAAGGAAGAGGGAGCTATAGTTTCTCCAGTTCCCCTTCACAGGGGGCTGTGAAATGGGCTAGTTTGGTCAGTGCAGTTAGGAAGAACACTGTTCTCCAGTCTCTCTGAGGTTTCCCCCCTTTGAGGTCGGTAGCAACTCAGTCGGAGGGTATGAGGGATGACAAACTCACAGATTCTTTGGGTCCTGAACTGGCTCAAGGGGATATATTCTGGACACTATTTGGTAGGTTTCTGGATGAGACAAAAGAGAAATGTGGAGCAGAAGTGGCAGATTGGTTTCTTAACTTTAATTTGTTTTTGTTGTCTGCTCAGTATACTATGAGACATATGTTTTTGTCTGAGTCTGACAAACAGAAGCGTTACAAATTGAAAAATACTCTGATGACTAAAGTGTGTGTCTCTTTGACCAATGGAAATGTTGGGGATTCATGGATCTAGGAGAATTTGGTGGTTTTATTTGAGGGGTTGCTCAGAAGCTGGGAATGGACGACAGGGGATGGATCATTTGATGATTACCTGTTCTGTACATTCCATTTGGGCCACCTGGCATTGGCCACTGATACTGGGCTAGATGGACCTTTGGTCTGACCCAGTATGGCCGTTCTTATGGGGATCGGGGGGGGGGGGGGGAAGAGGAGTTCTATGTCTGTCTTTTTCTTATTTTTTCTGATGAGTATTAGTCTGGTGTATAATTTTATTTGTGGCTCTCTGAATGTGAATGGGTGCAGGGACATTAAAAAACATATGGCTCTTTTTGAGTATCTGTCCCAGAAAAAGGTGGACATTTCATTTTTGCAAGGGATGCACACAGATGCAGGCAACCAAACTGATTGACTGCTGATTGGGAAAGGGAGGTTCTTCTGAGTCATGGCTACACGGGGTTGCCATTCTCTTTGCGTACAGGGTGAAGCCTGATTCAGTGGTTGTACAGGAAGTTGTTCCAGGATGTTTACTGATAGTTCAAGCTACTTTTTGATCAATATAATTATTTTTTTTAATTAATCTCTATGCTCCTACTGCAGGGAAAGTCAGGCTGAGTTTTTTCTGACCTGGGGTGCTCTTTTGACAAATTGTTTGACAAGTAATATTTTAATTTGGGGGGGGGGGTGATTTTACTTTTACTTTTAATGCGAGATTGGATAGGAATAATTAGAACTGCATCCACTGTCTGCTCAGCAACTTGCAGCTTTTTTTCAGGCTTCTAACCTGACTGATGTGCGGCAGTATATCTGGTTGAGTGTTAGTGTCAGCTCTTTGTGGACCATTTGGACAGTTTTAATGTTTTTAGGCACCATTTCTGTTTACTTTCCAGTAGTACTGTCCCTACTGGGATTTCAGATCAGGTCTTACTTGTGTTGTCTCTTCCTTCTAGTCAAGCCCATAATCTATATTGGCATTTTAACATTCACCCTTTTCCAGACTCTCTATTTTTGGGGCGCCTGAGTTGCCTCAAAGGACTTTTTTACCTCCTGGAGACAATGGTGAGTGGTGTGTAAGGTTAATATGACATGTTTCTGGCAGCAATACACACACCAGACAATCCTGTAGCCTTCGTTGGAGTATGGAGAAGTTAGAGTTGGAGTTTGTGGAACTTGAAAAAGGCTTTCATGGTGTAATGAAGTTGGGTTGCATAAGAGCTTGAAATATTTAAAAAAAAAACCCAGCTCTTGAAGGACCTGTTGGATAGCAAAGTTCAGGGTGCACTGGTTAGGGCCCAATTTTAGCTCCTTTCTTAAATGGATGCAACTACTCCGTTTTTCTTTGGCCTGGAAAAGAAAAATGAAGAGCAGAAGATGTGTCCATTTCAAGATGTTGTCAGACTGAGTACTTTCAGATCCTGTGTAGATTAGCAACTTTGCTGTGGATTTTTTCGTTTTTCTTTTTTTCTGCAACAGAGCCTATGCATCCATCATTCCTGTATATCCATCTAAGACTCGGTGGCTACTTTTTGGATCTTTCTAGGAACTCAACTTTGAATGCTAACAGAGTTGAACAGGACCTGAAATTCTCAGAATACACTTCTGTTCTAAATGACTTTGCTCCAAGAAAGGCATTAATGGTTTGCTTATTGAGTTTTGTGAGGCCCTTTGGATCCTTCTTGAGCCTGACTTGCTCCAAGTCTTTTAGGAGAGCATTAGAGAGAAGATATTGCCATTCAGTTATTTTCAAGTGGTTCCTATCCTGTTCCCCAAGAAAGGGGACCTTGGGGAGGTGAAGAGTTAGAGACCTGTGTCCCTGCTTTGCTCCAACTATAAACTTTTTTCAAAGGCCTTGGCAAACAGACTGAAAACTGAGATGGATTTGGTCATGCACCCTGATTAGACCTATTGCATCCCCAACAGGTCCATTTTTTTATACTTTTCCTATTGTTGGATGTAATTTCAAAAAAAATGCTTGCTTTGCATGTTGGGTTGGTTTCCCTTGATCAAGAGAAGGCTTTTGATTGTTTAGATCATGGATATTTGTTTCTCACCCTTTGTGCTTTTGATTTTGGGCCCAGGTTTGTCTCCTGCAGTTAGAGTGTATATATATACACATACATACATACATATACAGAGAGAGAGAGAGAGTCTACTTAAGGTGAATGGTATTTTGAGGTCCCCCTTTCCAGTCTGTAGGGGAATCTGATGTCTGGGTTATTGTATGTTCTGTGAGCCTCAGTTATGTTGCAAAAGAGCCTTTCTGACCTTCTCTTCCTGTTCAGGCTTGTACTCCAGTGAAAGTCACTGCACACGCTGACGACGTAACTGTGTTTATTACTCATGATTGTGATGTCCAGCTTTTGACTGAAAGTCAGCGCTCTTTTGAGCAGGCTTCTTCAGCTTACATAAATTGGAGGAAGAGGGACACACTCCTGCTGGGGGCATGGGTGATCTCCCACTCCTGCCAATGAGGCTACTGTGGAGCAGAACTGGCTTTAAAGCACTTCGGAATTATGCTGGGACTGGATGATATTTTGGGTCAGAATTGGGAGGGAGTTATGGAAAGGTTAGAGGAGAGGTCACAAAGGTGGAAGTGGTATTTTCCTCAATTCTTCTTCTGAGGGTGGGTGTTAGTCATTAATAATTTAATTGCCTCTATGTTGTGGCATAAATGTTTAACTGTTTTGCATCTTCCTCCACTCTATTTAGAAAAAGTTCAGAAGATTCTTTTGGACTTTTTCTGGGATGGTTATCATTGGCTGAAGCAGAATATTGATGTATCTGCCCATTGTGGAAGGGGGTCAAGATCTCACTGATCTTTTGAGCAGAGTTGCTACTTTTTGGTTACAGTCTCTGCAGAAGCTGGTGTTTGTGGATGAACCTGTTCCTTGGATGCAACTGGTCTTTGCTTTTCTTCAGCAGGTAGGGGGGGTGGGTTTTGATAGGGAACTTTTTTGGTGGACCCTGGGTGCCTCAATTTTGAGGTATTACCTTGTTTTTAATCAAAGCCTTTTTAATTCTTGGAGATTTTTTAAACAGAGGCCACAGGATAGGCAGCGGGAGTTCTCAAGGCTACATACTGAATCCTTGTTTATAACCCAGCCATGAGGATTCCAGTCTTATTTCTAGGAGTCTTGTCTCTTCCCTTATTGCAGCAGGTGAAACAAAACTGGTTCATTTAATTGATTTTGCTAATTTTCCCTGGGTCTTAGTGGATATCTTAGCTGTCAAGCTTGGTTTTCATTTCATTCCCTGGATTTCTCGATTTTAATCAGGAAGTGGAATCAGCCTTTCCTGGGAGCAGTATTGCCAGGCTAGACGGTTGCCTCCTTGTGGGAGCCATTCCTGATTATACTAATGTTTTTATTTTCTTGTCTGTTGTTCCTGCTGTGGATTGGGATGTTGACAAGCCGGGCAGCTTGCATGCCTTCAATTCAATGGGTCTTCTGAATTAACTTTTAATAGCTAAGGCCATAAGTCACTGTATATGCTTGTGGAAAAGATTAATCATTTTGAACTCTTGTTGATTATCCCAATATGATATGGAAAAGACATCTTCTGGGCACGGACTCCAGCCAACCAGCGTGTCAAGCTGCATGCAAGCCTCCAATTACGAAGAGGATGGGTGATCTCCAATGGAGAATTCTTCATGGAGGTATCATCACAAATGTTTTTGTGCATTGTTTGACTCCAGAGAGGTCCATGTTGTGTCACTGTCTTATGACACTGTTTTTCTTACTTGTTCCAGGTTACACCCATTATTTGTTTTACTACATGGTATTTCTCAGGTATTGTCCCTTGATTTTTCTCCAACTGTATTTATTTTTGCTATTAAGTATACGTTCACAAATAG
Organism: Malaclemys terrapin pileata; assembly: GCF_027887155.1. NCBI lineage: Eukaryota > Metazoa > Chordata > Testudines > Emydidae > Malaclemys > Malaclemys terrapin. The sequence continues at coordinate 218,892,134 of NC_071506.1, read as the reverse complement.
ATCTATGGTATGCCTTGCAAATTTTATTTTGGGTCAAGCAAGGATGGACATTTAATAAAAGTAAATGTAAATTATTTGATACTGGGGTTGCTAAAGTTCTTCAGTTTTTTAGATTTTTAGTGGTTTTACACCTTCATTTGTAGTTCAGATATTATACTCATAAGCTATTTGGATCAATTTATTCAGCAGTGGGCTATTAGAAATGCACTTTGTACTGTTTGGGATGGGCAATTATTTTTGAATTTGTAATATATTTTCTTGTTTTTACTTCTTGTGTTTATATACTGATTTTATTAAAAGTATTTTAAAAGTCAAAGACTCTCTGGCCCAAAGATTACACTGCTCTACAGCCAAAATGCTTCTGAAATAAATGTAGTCAAACTTTACTAATTCTGGGTCACTGAGAATGAAAATAATGCTTAAAATTGTTGATTGGCTCTAGTTTTCAAGATATGCTATTGGGTCAGTATATACGACCCTTGACTTGGGAATGACGGAGGATAAGTGAGTTATAAAGGGAAGGGATCTCAATTTAAACCAGAAATGACTAAAATACATCTTTGACTGGATCTATGGATAAATCTATGACTGGGTTTGGACAGTACTTGCTTTTTAGGCAAAACGATGAATGATGCAATCTGAAGCTGGTATTGCATCATACATGATATGAATTGCATCATGTTATTCCTAGAAGTCATGGATGATGCAATCATAACGAAGCTTACATCACTCTGCTGAACAAATTGCCCTATATCAACTCTAGAAATCATAGTGTCGTGCTCTCTTATTTGTTAGTGTTTGATTTTGCAAAGGGACACATTTCTGTTTAGCCAAAGTGAGCAGAGATGCCTTGTACTTGTGTGAACAGTGCAGATAACTTCTGCTATGTTTGTGGTGAAGTGACTTTTGCATCACAAAAGTGCAGTATAAACATTATGGTTAAGAAAGCCTATCACCTTTATTTTGGCTGCAAAATTGGAGATCAGGACAAGAGGTGGGCCCCACACATATGCTGCAACACTTGTGCAACAAATCTTCGCCAGTGGTTGAACAGGAAAAGGAAATCTATGCCTTTTGCAGTGCCAATGATTTGGAGAGAGCCAACAGATCATACCAGCAATTGTTACTTCTGCATGGTGCCTCCAGTTGGGAAATGTGTGTCAAAGAAGAAAAAGTGGACTGTGCATTATCCAAACATTCCATCAGCTATACGCCCAGTACCCCACGGAGAAGGACTGCCGGTTCTTGATGCACCAGAATCATTCTCACTTGAGTCAGACGAGGAAGAGGAAGAGGATGAAACTTCTGGTCCTGAACCATCAATGTCACAGGACCCACATTTTCTCCCATCCTCCTCCTCTGAACCACACCTCATAACACAAGGTGAACTGAATGACCTTGTCAGGGATTTGGAACTACCCAAGAGTAAGGCAGAGCTGTTGGGCTCCAGACTACAGCAGTGCAATCTCCTGGCAGGTGATGTTAGGGTTTCCATGTTTCGTGACCGTCAAAAGGATCTTGTCCCATTCTTCTTCATGGAAGGTGATCTTGTAGCCTGCAACAACATCAATGGTGTGAGGGCAGCCCTCAACATCGTTCATGATCCAGATGAGTGGAGACTGTTCATTGATTCATCGAAGATGAGTCTTAAAGTTGTTTTACTGCATAAGGGCAATGTTTTGCCATCAATTCCAGTTGGTCATGCAGTCCATATGAGGGAAACCTATGACAACATAAAACAACTTTTGAGGTGCATAAACTATGACCAACGTCAGTGGCAGCTTTGTGGCGATTTGAAGGTTGTTGCTCTCTTGCTTGGTCTGCAGACTGGATACACAAAGTACTGCTGTTTTCTCTGCGAATGGGATAGTCGTGCAAGAGATTCCCACTACATCAAGAAAGATTGGCCACTCCGACAGTCATTGGAGCCTGGGAGGAAAAGTGTTCAGCATCCACCACTTGTTGAATCAAGGAAGATTTTGTTACCGCCCTTACACATCAAGCTGGGTCTGATGAAGAACTTTGTCAAGGCCATTGACAAAACACAAGCAGCTTTCAAGTACCTCTGTGAAAAATTTCCAAGGTTAAGTGAAGCTAAGATAAAGGAAGGTGTCTTTGTTGGTCCTCAGATTCGTGAACTTCTTCGAGATGATGCATTTGACCATGCACCGCGTGGCAAGGAAAAGACGGCATGGAAAGCCTTCCGGTTTGTGGCAATAAATTTTCTCGGAAACAACAAGGCAGACAACTACAGATTGTTGGTGGAAAACTTCCTCAAGGCATACAAAAGCCTTGGTTGCAACATGTCACTAAAGATACATTTTTTGGACTTTCATCTAGATTTTTTTCCCACCGAACTGTGGAGCAGTGAGCGACGAGCACGGCGAGCAACTTCACCAGGACATTGCAACAATGGAGAAACGCTATCAGGGCAAATGGAGCCCATCAATGCTTGCAGACTATTGCTGGACAGTGACAAGAGATGCTCCATTTAATGAATACAAGAGACAAGCCAAGAAGCGCCGAGTAGACACTGAATAGGACTAAACTATGTACATAATAGTTTTTTGCCTTTTGTTTCATAATAAATTTTATTTATATAACCCTTTTGCTGATTTTTAAAGTGTTACATAAACAGGACAGGTGAAATATTATCATGTAAAGCAACCATAAACACATGAAAAGACCTAGGTTTACAATTTATGATTAAAACTCTACTATCTACACAATATACATAGACATAAAATGTAAAAACTTAAATATCTTAGAAACAGTAACCAATCAGTTGTTTTAATTGTCATATTTGAATTCAGCACATCAAAATACATAATAAATAGCACATTTTATCTCTGAAGCAGACGACTTCTCAAAAATTGTAGACCAGTGTTATTATTTACACAAAGTAGAACAGCTTCACCAGGAGAGACTGAGATACTGATTAATAACCTGATGGTTAGGACACTTTTCTGCCTAATTCAGAGTAGGGCGTTGAACCTGGTTCTCCCATATGCCAAGTGAATGCCCTAACCACGGGGCTATGGGGCTAGCATGCATCTGCGAAATCTTCCCAATGAAAGTTTCATCAACACATACATTTCCTCAATGTTTTGGTATTGAAAAATTAGCATTTTCCAATGAAAAATATTTTATTGTAACATTCACAGCCGGTTCTACTTTAGTGACTTCATATTTACGTATAAAGGATTAAAAACATTTATAAAAACAAAAAAGTATGGTGGTACTCCATTTACAAACCAGAAAACTTCAAAAATGGACTTAGCAAAGAGGGGCGTACCATTATGTTAAAGGAACACGCAGCATGCTAAGCTAGCCAAGGAGTCAACCACCAGGCAGGATAGCCCCTGGGAAGCTTTGCAAAGGCTTATCTTAGAGTGAATCACAAACAGTGAAAATACTTCAGTTCCAGTGTATTCTTACTGGTCGACATGAGCCTTATGAACAGGAAACTGGTCAATGAATCACCATCAAAGCGAAGAAAATAAAGCTACCACCTTCAACAAATAGCTTGTCACCAGCCTGGACCCCTTTGGCTGTTCACCAACAACCCCTCATTCTGTAGCAATAGAGACACATTACAGGTAAAAAATCTAGCTAACCCTTTCTATTAAGCCCCTGTGGGAAGTCTGTGCTGATATTAGACCATGATTAGAGCTGTAATACCACCTTGAGGTAAGATCACTTTGAACTGAAGTTCCTATCTTTCTTGAGCAACCAGCCTTCAGAACCTTGAAATCTGGCTGTAGTGTTTATTCACAAACTAGTTTGACTCGGCAAATACTTTTGTATACATTCTTTAGCCAGGTAATGAATGAGTTATTCTAGGTTAAACTGCTTCTTGTGAAGTAGGTACCCAAGTTATGAAAAAGAATGTAAATAACTAAAGTATATAATGCATGTTTTATAAGTTTCACTTCAGCTGTGTCTCTGCCATTCATCCTTCTGGATGCCTCACAGATCCCTTTACACCACCCTACTTACTGCATACACAGCCTGCATACTCGCTCTATTTCTCCTACTGTGGTGGAGAAAGAAAGGAAAAGAGTCAGCCACCTGACATGGGAGACATCTAGAAACTGTCCTGTCATTAGCACCCCAACAGTGTGAGAGGATAAAGTACAGTAACAGCACTTTTATGTTTCCTGCAGTCTGTAATAGCTCCAGAGGTGCAGGGAGACGCTCCCGTGAGAAGGGAGTTGGAGACTGAGGAGTAGAGAAAGGAAAGGGTTCAGAAGAGGGAGAGGAACAGCAGAACCTGCCTGGAAACAGCTGTTCCCTAGCTGGGTTTTAAAGAATAAAGGTATGGAACACTTCACCAATTCCAGCAACTTCTTTATGGAAATCTTGTCCTAGTCTATTGCCAGGACAAAAAAAAAACACTCAGTGCTCTTTCTATCCCCTAACACAGACCTAAAACCTGGATGACCAGGACACAGGAAGTCTGAAGATTCTGACAATCAGCAGAGTTGATCTGCAACAGCTTTCTCAAAAAGCTTTTCCCAAAACAGGAGATTCAATGCAGGCCAGGAGTTGGCCATATCATTAGTGTGCTGTATTGGGTTTATCGAGGAGGGGCTGCACAGTGACTTCCTTACCTCTTAAAACAGAGGTACAACCCCCAAATTACTAATTTAGAGGGACTCAGACTGTCCCCTTCAGAGTTCTCATTTCCCCAAAATAAATAAATCTCTACTCCCTGTGAAACTCCCACCTCCTCAGAGTAGTACTGTACAACTCCACCACCATCACAGAAGAACATCCCCAAACATGACAAGTTTCAGAGTAACAGCCGTGTTAGTCTGTATCCGCAAAAAGAAGAACAGGAGTACTTGTGGCACCTTAGAGACTAACAAATTTATTAGAGCATAAGCTTTCGTGGACTACAGCCCACTATGCATCCGAAGAAGTGGGCTGTAGTCCACGAAAGCTTATGCTCTAATAAATTTGTTAGTCTCTAAGGTGCCACAAGTACTCCTGTTCTTCTTTATCCCCAAACATGGATCTCTCACCTCTCTGGCATAGCGAGAACTAATCTCCTTGCTTGTAAAACATTGCTCCACAAAATGCAAACATCAAATCTCCTCCATAGAGCTCACACCTTCAAAGAAAAAAGAAAAGAAAGAGAACCACCTCTTTCATCTTCTCGCCACCACTAAACACTTCTTTCTTATTTCAGCAATCTTAATCCTCTTAATCCCAATCGAGCAAATTTTACTCTTAATAATATCCCCTCTCACTTTTCCATCCACTTTGTAGTAATCCACATCATAATCCATAACCAATAGATTAATATTTTAAGCACCACTCAGATCTTCACTATCCTTTTGTCTACATTTTAACAGGCAACAATTTCCTAATGGAGTTAAGAATGTCAAGAATGGACACTTTTGCCTGCAGACGAATAAAATGAAGTGTTTATGTTAAATAGATTCCCCAACTTTACTTGCTTAAAAAAAGAACAGACTGTTCTGTGGCCCAGGAGTGTTTAATGAGCTAGATAATGGGTTATTTTTAAAGGTTACCCCCCCCTTCTAGTGGTCTTGTTGTAGATGGGACTGAAACCCTGCTGAGTATGTTATGGCCAAATCCTTATTCAATGTTGACCCTATCCTTACATTGACATCAATGATATGTTGATGATGATTTTAGGATTTGGCCTATAGTGGGCAGCATTAAAGGAACACCAGCCTCTTCGGAATCATACTTGGTCTGAAAGTTTCTTACCTGCTATAATTACAAGTAACACTAACAGAAAGAGGTTAGAGAGAAAAAGAGCTTCTCTATTTTTTCAAGTTGCTTTCTTTGCTAATTTGACAGGACTTTGAATATAGTCTGTTTCACTTTCCCCCTTGCATAGTCAGCCTGTTGTCTCTGTTATATCTGTGTGCCTTAGGGGAGAGTTGCAGACTGCAGTCTCAGAGCACACTCCCTTGTGGCATGGCATGGAACTACAGACATTTCAGTTCCCTTCTGGTTCTCCCAATAACTTTTCTACAGCTCAGAATAGGGCAAGTAACATCCCCCTTTCCTTAGGGTCTAATTTATCAATTTTTTTTTAATATAGACTCTTTTGAGCCTTCAGGTCCAAACCTTCCTTTTGAGGGTCTCCAATTCACTTTGCTCCAGGGCTTCAGGTACCCAATACCCTCACTCCCACCAGTTCCTTCTGACCTGTGGAGTTCTGCCAGTCCCACTGAAGCTCCTGGCCTCCCTGGAGAGTCTTTCAAATAGGTGTCCTGCTCTGGCCCTGGACACTCACACTTTTTTTCCTTTGGGTTCAGGGAACTCACAACCCTCCTTCCTGGGGCTGTACTGTGATTCAAGCAGACTTCCCTAGCCCAGCAGTTCAGGTCCCCATTCCAGGGACCTACTCTCCTGATGCTATGCTCCAAGCACAGTGTTTGACTGTCACACACACCCTCCTCCCCAGTCACCTCACAGCTTGGTTTTATCCTGTCATTCAGGAGGTAGCCATTTTATTAACACCTGGCCCCCATTCCCAATTTGTCTGCTGATCCCTTGAACATTTGTTTTCTTAAAGTGACCGTGTAATGGAACTGGGGCTGGCCAAGCCCCACTGGCCTTTAATGGGAACAAAATCATCCTGGTACAAGAAGAAAAAATTAAAAAAAAAAAAAAGTAAAATATGAACCATGTCAAACTGACAGTGGGATACAAAGAAACTACTTTAAACTTCGTTTTTCAAATTAAGTATAGTTCAAATGTGTCCCCCTGGAACATAGTCATTTAAAGGGATAAAATGAAGCGGCAATATTTTATGGACTGCTATGTAAAATGAGAAGGTGTTTATCTGAAGAGGAACAGTCTATGCCCACACTGTCAAAATAATAGTTTCTAAGATGGTAGGAGCTTCTACTGCCAATTTTTTGGCCCACAAACACTCTAATGTGAGCACAAACTTCATTTGTACATAAGAATCAGATAATTTTGTTTGAAAATGTAGCCCTAAAGGCTTGTTCACATTTGAATAAACTCTTATCTTAGAGCACTATTTAGTATTCCTTACTCACTTGTTAATCCTCAAAATGCCCACTGAACTCAATGGGAGTTGAGTGACTAAAGGAATGCTGAACAGGGCCCTTAGAGACTGTTAAAAATACTCTGTACAAGAAATTATTACAGGTTATGTTTGCTGCAAGGCACTGTGTTTGTTTTTCTATTATTATGAGGAGAAATCAACAAGCAAAGCTTAAACCTTTCAAAGGAATGATGCAATGATGCCTTCAGTAAATGCATGTAGCAATAGAGGTACATCTATCATGATTATTGGTTTATCAATAGTATTCTTGATGTACTGTTTTGTACATGGACTTTTAAAATGCAAAGCATGCCAAAAAACATTTGAAAGGAATAGGGAAATCAACTACTTGCTGAATTCCTTTTAAACATAAATGTACACACAGGCTTGCATGGCTTTAAAAACTATAATCTTATTTCATTTTAGTAAGTCTTGCTTATTTCCCCCCTCCACATTTTAGTTTAGAGAGTAAATAATAATCCTGGTTCCACTGAAGTGGGAGGAGCTTGCCACTGACTGAAATAGGGCGAGGATTTCATTCCAGGTTCTTCCAGGTGAGTAGCCTGGTTTTTCAAATTGCTGAGTTACTGTAGCTGGCAGAAATAGACCACTGTAGAACAACTTTGGAAAGTGGCATGTTGTCTAGAAAGCCAATAAAGTGTCATATCTTTAAAAAGAAGTAATTCTATCCACTTGAGACTTAAAACAGCTTTTCTAAGAAATGAATGATATTATTTCTATTTTACTGGGGGGGGAGGGAAGAGAGAATCTGAGGTGAGCATGACACTTCTATTTGTTTCCTTTTCTATATAACTATGCATGAGTAATGGTCTCTTTTAGGCTCTGATCTACATTACAGTTTCCAGTGAGTCAACCTTCCATCCTATAAAATGATACAAATAGAATTCAGGGAAATCATCTATAAGCCACTGTAGTTGTTTAAGGATTTAATAACTGTGAGTGATTATTTGTAACTATGTGTATGCATGCAAATTCAAAGACAACATAAGCAAGAATATAATTTGTTTCTTGATTTATGATATTTTCTGGCAGTGCTTCAACATACAATGCATATATGGGCAAGTGGGACATCAGGTATGCAGAGTTGCTGACAGCAGTATGGTCTGTGGTAACATGATTTCTTGAATAAAGGACAGTGGTAAGTCAAATCTATCAAAAGTTATCTCTACTTTAATATTTCAAAATGTCAAAGACACCACCAAAAACACTCTGGGAAAAATAATAAAACTTTGCTCTAAAATTTCTGTTTATTGGTATATATTTTACTAAGAAATTGCTTTATAGATCTTGAACTTATGGTCTAAAATTCAGGTCACACTTGTTTTGCTCACTCTCTTAAAAGCATCATTCTCGCAAAAATGTTTCCTTGGAGTTCTCAGTATTTTTCTAGGTAATTATTTTTGTCTCTATTTCCTGGTAGAGTGGTTGAGTTATATTCTGGGCATATCTCTGGAATGCAAACACAGCAAACATGCATAGCACACCAAGAGGAAAAAATATCAAAGAAAAAGATTCAATTTGCTGCTGATGAGCAGTATGATTAATAAATTCAGTGATGTAGCAATCTTCTTTTAGTGACTATTACCATTTAGCATTAGAGTCACTCTTCTGAATGTATATATGTACTGGATGAGTGACCTGTATTAATTTATCAAATGTAGAGTTTAACATGTATCATTCACCTTCTGAAAGCATTATTCCATAAAACTAATTTACGTTTGCTGGTTATCAGTAACGTTCCTGGGGAATTTTATGTGTCCTGAAATTTTGGGAAAGTGATTATATTGGTGATAATACAGTACAAATACAAAAAGAATGCCATCATATGTACAGACAATATAATCTTACATTAACTATACTAACATATAAAACTCAGTGCTGAAGTACCTCTATTTCTGAGCCAAATTTAACCTTTGAAGTGATTATGATCCAAATAGCTATTGTACTGTACACAATAAGAATTTGTATACTACAGTTGTAGCTTTTACTAACAAATCTGCCCAATCTTCCTTCCCAGATTCAAGTAGACAGTCAGGAAAAGAAAAAGTAAACACATCTAACAGAAATTTAAGCATGGCAGGTTAATGCAACGTGGTGGTCACAGTAAGCCCCTGAAAGACTGGTCTATTTTGTTGCATATAAAAATACAAAGAATTATTAAACAGTGTTACATTCCATGACAGAGACAATGATTGTGTTGAAAATTCAATCAGGTTTCCTTGTCAGTCTAATAATGAGAATTTTAACATGCTCCTGCCAAAAATCAGTGAAGCATAGTATTGCATTCAACAAACAGACTAAAGCTAGAATCTAATTCTCTGGCTCAGAACAGAAAATATCTTAACTGTTACACTTTGGTTTATTTTTGTCTGCATCCTATACTGAATGAGTTAAGAAAAATAACATTAAAATGGATTAATGAGGAACTATATATTTTTCAAATTCCTGTGCTTTTCTTTTTATAGTCTAGCACATTAACTTACCCAACAGCATTGCACTCACTGCTAATGAAAAGAAAGCAGGCAGTACAAATCTTCTTAAGCCTCCCGTGGCAAAAAAACTATTACAGAAATGAATAGAAGAAAGTCTCTTGAGCCTTTCCTTTGCCTGCTTGTTTTACAAAAGGCAGTTAGGATCACACTGAGAAGTGTCAAAGCTGAATAAACCACTAGCAATTGGGTGTATACCCTTTGGGCAGTTAGTCCTTCATAGATGATGATTCGACTTTGTCCAAAAACCAATATGTGAGAAACAATGCAGAATCTACGAGAGACTGTAGCCAAGCTTAAAACTGTAGACAAAGAAACAGTTTGCTTCTAAAGGTTTGCAAGGGAGGGCTTGTCACAGAACATTAATTCAGGCAGCCTGAAATTACATCAAACCAGTGCATCTAAATACTGTTAATCTGCAGCTTTTCTCGATGCATTTTAAGAGCAGTTCAGCTGCAGTGTGGTGGAGCCTCTGGGCTTATAGTGTAGCTTAAGAACATGGGAGCTGTCTGCTCTCCCATTTCACATTAAAATGCATACTTAGCACTTAGAAAAGCATGTTGCAAAATATATTTTTCTCATGCTATGTTAGGAGCTGCAGCTGAGCATCGAACACTGGATTTTAAATAGTATGATTTAAAATTACTCTCTATGTACTGTACATGTACTTTTATCTAAAGGAAATGAGTTTTAAAATGATAAAATATGGAGAATTCTCTTTTGAAGATACCATTTACAGTATATTGGAGCCTACCAATGAAATAGCTAAAGAAGAACATTTATTGTAATGGGTATTGTTAGGAAATAAAATAGAATTTTTTCAAACTTGAATTTTCATTTAAACTTTTCTTATATAAATTTGAGTCTCTTTAAACTAGAATACCTGACTGGAAAAGCAAAATTTGGAATGAATAATTTTCCTTAGCATTTTACTCTACATACACACTGAGCATTTCTATTCTTAAGTGATTTGAAGTTTAATCCAACACAAACTTTAAAACAGATTTTAAATATTGGCTATGTTTCCTTTAATAAAAACAGGAATCCCTGTACAGCACATGGAAATCTGGGCTTTGAGTAGTGATAAATATGGTAAGTACTAACATCTATGAAAATGAAAGAAAATTCCACTTGATGGTAATGAGCTCCCCATCCCCCAGTCTTTCCTTTTGGCCATTCTCCAGCTTCTGAGAGCATCCATTAGAGATGATAAATTTCCAGCTTTCAAGTTTCAAATTGTTCTGAGGCTGCAGAATATAGAGACAGCATGCATAGATTTAGCATATTGGTTAATATGAGATGGGTCTGAGCCAAAAAGGATGGGCACAATGATGGTCCAAGTCATTTTTTTCATTTACCATGGAATATATTGAAAGATTACTCACGGTGACCCTAGAGACCGACTGGGCTATGGGCTAGTGTGTAAGGATAGCTTGGGCTCCTTCATGGCTCAATACTAATGCTTCCTTGCCCTGCTGAGCAGGGCTCTAAGCCATTCCTGTAACACTGGCACCCCTTTGTGTCAGTTTGAATGCAATTGTCTGTAGGGTTTTGCATTCACAATTTCCATTTCTCTACTTCTTTTATAACTCTTCCCTATACGTTACCTTAACTTGTAGTTTAGAAAGGTGCTATGCACTTTTACAAAAGTAGCATGTGCAGGACAGCAGGTCATGGAGAGAGAAACATTCATCTGCCTCCTCAATTGTCTTTGTTATATTGAGTGCACATTTACCGATGAAAGGCCTGATCCAAAAAATAGTGAAGTTAATGGGAGTCTTTCCATTGATTTCAGTGGATTTGGGGTTAGGTTCTAAAATTGACTGTTGATGCCTGGTTAACTGGTGGTGTACTGCACAGTGAAAATATCAAGTAAATTATCCTTGCCAGGTGGCCCTCACTGGCTGCTTCCAAATATTTATTTAATTTATTATTTATTTTGTTGGGTTTCTACCGCGACAAAAAGGGGTTATAAGCATCACTGACAAAAGTTAAATAGACAGAAATTACATTAAATCCCATCAGGTGACACAACTGAACCTCCTACTGAACATAAACCTCCCTATGCAGATAAAATTCCCATACTAGCTTTGGGGTTACTAGCTTTGCTGAAGAGTCTCTTTTCACTTGTTTGTTTCTGTCTTTTCTGGCCATGGATACAATTGCTATGATCACACGTAAAACACTTTTGAGATGCAGGACGTCATGAAGGTTTTATTCCAGCAGCAACATATGCCACAGTACTTGAAACATCTGGGATAATGCAATTGATTAGCACTCTGAGTTAGACTGGCTTTTTTCTACATAGTATTAGGCCACCATTATACCCTCATTTATTATTACACATGTATTCATTTTTAACTGAATTTCCCATTAGATCAATTTATTCAGACACATGTAGAGTTAAACAGCCAAGAATCACCAAATAGTTAGTCAAGGTGGGCCAGATACTTATTTGGTATAAATGGGTATTGCTCCATTGAATCTGTGAGGTTTCTGTTCCTGGAGCCATTTATCCTAAAACAGAGCCCTCTACACCAAGCAGGTCTCTTTAAAAGTAAGTTAACTTTACAGGCCCTCTGCTTTTTAAAAAACAAACAAAAATTCTCAGCACGTCCTTGTGGAAGAACAGCTTTGGAATACAATGTGCTATGGAGCCTTTAGTACAGTAGTACAAAAGAAGCTTTTGTGTATATAGAATAATCAGAATTTTAGTTTTTAATATTCATAGTACCGAAATAAAGGAAAATATGAAAAAATAAGAGATCAAAGCTGTTTCAACTCTAGGTTTCTATAAATATGCAGGTGAAGCATCTGAATATTAGGAAGTAATAGATTTAGATTTAATACAACAAAATTACGGTGGGGCAGTACTATACAAATAGAGCTTGACAAAATTTTCCATCTAAACTTGTTTCCAGTTCAAAATGGTGTCCTTCCCTCCCCCCCCAAAATAAACATTCTTTTCCTCCTAAATGTTCCATTTTTCAATGAAAAATCAACCCTCCCCCAAAATCAACCCTCCCCCAAAATTTAGGTTTTGACAATCTAAAAATGCATTATATATCTAAACCCAAGCTGTTTTTCAGTTTGTAGTCCAAGTTTTTTTCATTTTTTTTTAAATTTTCTTTCAAAACTGATGGCAGAATGTAGCTACCATTTTCCAATCAGTTCTAAACATAGATGATGACAGCAATTTTCTAAATGAAAAACAAACATTCCTAAGATATTTTATACAAGTAAATAATTGACAATGGTATCTGCAATTCTAAATCAACTACATCACACTCTTGCATGGTTGCAAGAGCAACAAGTGAAAGTTTGGTGGCCATATCTTTCTACCAGGCCTCTATATATCAGCATTAACCTGTCAAGCTACATGAGTTTTCCCCATTAACCCTGGAATCCACATGCCACACAAACTCTCTTTTTCATGAGATTCCTAATAATCATGGCCTGCCTTCCAATCAGTCTAGATAACTAGGTCCTTCTGTTTTATGGCAACATAAAATTATCCCAAGCTTGAGCAGCTGTATCGGCGCCAAAGGGCACAATTTCCTGGGTTCTATCAATACAACACCAGTGAATGAACACAGTTGTACCAAATGTGTCCTTAAACCACTTTTACATCCCTCCTCGGATGTCAACTGGTAGAGTTGCCCCAGCCCTAATGCCAGGGCAAATTGTTTCAGGATTAGTCCAACAAAGGAAATGGGAAACCAATAGTAAAGGGTTTCTTCTAAGCAGAAATCCATCCTACACAGAAATTATTTCCAAACCTGTAGATTGGTATTTTGTTAATTTAATTAATGGCAAAGCCAAAAACTGTACCACATTTTGAATAGTAATAGAGGTGGAAAAGGTAGCAATGCCCATAGTTGAGGTTACTTGCCACTTTCCATTATAAGCCCATGCTTTCTCTCTGACAATTTTGCCAAAGATTTAGACTGAAATTCTCCATGCTTGCTCTCTGCCTCAGGATGGCTTAAGTGTCAGCAACCATGCTCCAGTCATTTCTGAGCACAGGGATTTTTAAATTATTGAAGCATCACCATAAGATTTTATCCAGTTCCCTGCAATCTGATTGATTGAAGGTGTCTGATTTGCAGCATCAAGTTATTTTTAAAATAACCACATAGTATACCAGTCCCTGTACTCTGATTGCCTGAAAGTCATTATTAACCAATCAAAGTGCAGGAATTTGCATAACCATGCTGAAGTTATTTTTCAATAACTGCTTTGTGAATATGCAATTTTCTTTACTATGCAAATTTCACTAATATAGTCCCACTGCTCTGATTTCATCCTTTATTCAGAATTTTCAAGTTGTTTTCTAGCAAGAAAGCTGCCACCTGAAGTTCCCATTCCTCCAGTAGATGTAATATATATTTTAAAAAATCCAAAACTTACATGACAGAGCAAAAGTTCTAAAGCATATGAACTGAATGGAGTTTACTAAACAATTTTGTTGCTGATGTACAAGAGGAGATAGAATCCAGCTCATTCCATCTGAACTATGTTAGCTTCACAAGCCTAACAGGAGTAGAGTAGTAAAACCTTATTTTGTCACTAACATCAGTAGATACAACCCCAAATATTCACAGGGGCCAGAGCTGTTGAATAAGAAGTTTTCATTTTAAAGTAACTCTGCATTTTAAGAACCATTTCACTCAGCCTTCAGTCCTAGTCCTGCATCTACTACAATTAATGAAAGTTTTCCCAAGTGATCTTCCTGGGAACAGGACTGTGTCTTTTCTTGGATTCCTAGCACTCCTTACAAATCAACTATAAACTTGTCCATAGACTAATTGTCATGTTGTTTTGATGTACTATGTTTGTTTATTCTGGGAGAATTTATACTATGCCCAATACTTTTTCTTAGACAGATACACAAAATAAATTGTATCACAGGAATGCTTCGCAGCCAATTACATTCCATGTGTGCAAATAAATAATGAAACGCAAGGTTATAAATTGGAAGTAACACAATGGCCATATTGGATGAATTTTACAAAATTGCAACTTCCAGTACTATTCCAAGTCTAAAAGAATTTGCCAAGATATAAACTTCATCAAATATGTATGTAGTGGTTTCTTTCCTTATTACCTAAAACATGTGTTAAAAAGCTAGATATATGATTTGCGCTCCTGATGGGAGAATTGGTTGGGAACTCATGAATATGAATTGTAGCTCCGATGTCCAGAGCCAGAGAGCAAGTGCTTCAAGCAGCTACAAGAATGTCTCTGGATCATTGTGATTTTGGCCTGTGTAAGGAGTACAGGATTTAGCCCAAATATCAAATGGGAAAATTAATATTTACAGTAGAAAATTTTGGAAAGTCAGCATTTTCCAATCACTGTCACAACTTCTATGGGTCCTATATCCTATCCTAAGAACTGCATATGGAAAAAACTGTGATAATCTCACATACCACTTGGTAACTACTGGGAAAGGTATGCGAAGCATTGTACTTAGACCATTGGGATTGTGTGAGGGATTATTTACAGAGTTTTGCAAATATAAGGGTTATATGTGGGGTGGTATTTTAAAAACAGGAACAACGAATATATACCATGGCTTTCCAGTTGCATGAAATATTTTGCTTTAGAACAACCATGAACAACTGCAGTCAATTATGCTCTGGAGTTGTGAAGTCTGACAGAACGTGTCAAGACTTGTTAGCTTATTGTCAGAAGGCATGGACACTCCTCATCCTGAATGATAAAAATATGCCCACTTAGGCTCACACTGAAGGGTAAACCACAATTTCCATAGGAAACCAAAACTCTTCCAAGTTTAGGAACCAAAGGTGCTGGAATTGGAAGTAATATTCAGAACCAGGCCACTGTATAGGCTCTTATTCTAAATGTGTATTGTTGTCAGGGAGTGGAAAATTTGAGATGATCAAAGCAGTTCATGTGAGAGATCAAGGGGTAGTATGCATTTAACTCCAAAACAGTTATTCCAACATTAGGTTGTGATCCTCTCAGATTTCGCAAGCTAAAGAGAGATGAATTCACTTAATAGTTTCAGCTAAAAAAATATATGGGGGGAGGGGATGTGATGCTAGTGGTGAAGGATAGGGAGATATTTATGACCTTTATCCCAGTGGTTAGAGTGCTCACGGGTCCAATTACTGTTCATTGTCATTCACAATAGCAAGTCATAGTCATTCACAATAACAAAGAATAGTCATTGGACCCAGAAAAGAGTAAGAGCTTGGTGGTTAGGCTACTGATGTAGGATGGGGAAGCCACAAGTTCCAATCCCTGCTCCAATGACTAATTATTTAAACAAAGTGGAACAGCTTGAACAAGAGAAATTGAGAGAGACCAGGCAGCAGGGAGTTCAACCTGGGTCTCCCACATCCCAGGTAAGTGCTCCAAGCACTGGGCTAGAGGCTATAAAGGGAGGCCACTATCTCTGCTAGGAAAATAGGAAAAATCCATTTCAGATTGATTTGGTTGAATTTAAATGGAATTTTTTCAATTTGCCAATTTTTTCATAATATTTGGATAGAAAATTTATATATATAAAATATATTGGAATTTCCAGCAAACCAAAAAAATCAGTTACCTCACCCAGCTCTAGTCATGACTAGAGCTGGCCAGAAAACAGTAATTACATTGCATGGAGGATTCAGATATTTCATATTTGGTTTTGCTCAAATTAGAACGAAAAACCAAAATTTTGAAATTCTCTGTAAAACAGATTTATTGTTCTCCTCCCAGTTCTACTGGGAGCACCGGCTCCAGGATAGTCTACCTGGAGCAGAGGACCCTGGAGTCCTGGGACCTGAGCTATGAGGAGCTGCAAGCCAGGTGGGCTGCCCAAGAGCCAAATGGGCAAGCTGGCAGGAAACCAGACAGGTTTCCAAGGAAAAGTTAGGAGTGGGGCAGCCTGCCAGGTGGGCAGAGGGGGACGCGAACAGTCCAGGCAGCCTCAGAGCCAGGTAATCCAGCAGATGGAATTCCCTGTTCCCTGGCAGTCTCGGGAGCGTATTTCATTTTGGAAACATCAAAATGTAATTCTCCCCCCTCTGCCGCCCCACCAAAAACTCATCTTGCAAACTCATTTTTCATGGGACAGAAATTCTGTTTCGTGGCCAGCTTTAAATTGTAACTCATTAGAATCTCATAAGTATACCACAAAAAAAGTGTTTGTAATTAAGAGTCAAAATGCAAAAAAGTTACATCTACAATGACTCACTTATTCTGTCTACAGGAAATCCATTTAGCAGCTTCTCTGTTAGTCCAGCTGTAGTTATTTTTCAAGTCTAAAGATTCTCTGTAATATATTAGTTGCCAAAAAAGTAACTATTTACCATGTTCCCTATTTATACTGAAAATGTCCTTTTACAGAGTTCCCGGACCCAGCATTGTACACTTTAGCACAGCCAGACATTCAATATTTGTTTGCACAATGAATGTAATGTGTAAAAATACCTTCTGCCTCAAATTAAAATAATTTGGGAGAAGATAAAAGAACTTGCTTTTTTCTGTTTATGCATGTACCAGAAACACAATGGTCAAAAAATATTCACAACAGGAAATCTTGTATGCAGTTGTTTAGATCAGAAAATCTACAAGAGAGAGAAGATGAAAATAGCAGTTCTATCCTTACTGTGACTAATACAGCTAAGCTTCAATAATCTCTTTGTTATAATTAGTAGAGTTGGTCAAAAAAAATCTGACAATTTTTTTCATCAAAATTGACACATACCATAGTATCCAAACATGTGAGTCAGACAAAATTTCATTTAGGAAAAAAATTAAAAAATAAGCATTTTGATAAGGCCAAAACATGCCGCTTAAGCCTTTTGGAATGAAATGCTCTTTGTTTCAAAATGACTATTTCAAAATCTTATATTATAAATTACAAAAAAAGTAAAATAAAAAAAAAACATTAAAATCAAAAGAAGTGTTTTGATTGACTAGAAATGAACTTTTATAAAATATTTAATTTCAGGGGAGATTTCAAAATTTTGCCTTTTTGTTCTAATTTTTTTCAAAATTTCAGAATTTCCTGTGGAACACAAATTCCAGGTCCTTTAAAACTTTCCAGGAATTTAGTCATTTTCTTGTCATAGAGTTTTATAGAATGTATTGCTATTTTTAAATAAATAAATAAATAAGCACTTTGCACAAGAAACAACAGAATGGGTTGGAAAGGGAGAAGTCCATCATTGAGAAGGACATGAAATAATGGAGAAATAGTATTAAATGTATTCTATTTGGGGAATATTTGTTGGGCAAGTTGTGAAATATATCACAACTTGAGATGGTGATTAGCCATGGATCAGAACCCTTACAAATGGGTATTGCATATTCATAAAATAAATATAGTCATAAGTATATGCGGAGGTCAGGTGGGAACCCAAGAGCAGTATAACTCAGGTAGAGCACTGCCTGCAGGAGACACAATGTCATTACAACTCAGGAAGCCCATTCCGAATGTATTTTGAAGGCCCAAAAGTACCACCAAATACAAACCCAATACCCTATTACTGAATTCTACATGTGCCAAGAAGCTGGGGCTTGACCTTTTCCCCAAGCGTAAGGTGTGGGCTTTCTGAAAAATAATGGCTCTTGCTGTTCCCTAGAGGCAGATGCCACCAATTCCCCCCTCAAAAAAGCCTGTACCATATCTTTGCCAAGCTGCAAAACCTTCAAAGAGCTCCAAGGCTACTGATTAAGTGTCTGCTAGTGCACACTGGGCCAATTTCAGTAGCAGCAGCAACATCATTATCTGGCAGATAACACTGCATATGTGGATGAGAAGAAACACAACATATTGGAGAAGTTGCATGCTGTCATGGAAGCAAGACATACCAATGCTCTCACTCAGGTTCATGGCCTCACAGAAGGTGCAACGTAGGAAGCAGACTGTATGTGATAGTCATACTCGTTCATGCAGTGCCTGAATCTGCATGTGACGATATTCTTTAACGGTAAAAGTGAGTGGCGTCCTCTCCAAAGCCTAAAAGATCTATGCCAACTTCAGCAGTCTTACATTGTGTTATCTGAGAGCTGCAGTCAACGCACAATCTTCTCTGCAACCAGATAAAGCAGGAGGTGATAACTTAGTAGAATTCCACATTCTGTGTATTGTGCCCATACGTAACTGTAGTGACTGTCAGAAAAGACACGTGCAATTCTGCAAGTTTGATAGCTATTGTTAAGTGCCAGGGACTTTTTTTAATTGAGTTAAATATATGTATTATTGTTTTATTACTATAACAATTAGCCAAAGGTAAAAGTCCTCAACTGTAAATTCAACCACCACTAAACGAAGCAAAACAGAGAGATTACATCCATTGGTTCAAGTTGGAATTTTTCTTTTCCTTCCACATTTATGAATTAGGCTTTTGAGGATGAGCTGTTATTTCCTTTGGTACTCTTACTTAGTTTTTTATTTCTTTTTGGCTTGATCAAATGATATTGCTGGTGTTACAATCATTTCAGTGTTCAGAATTATGTGTCAGGCCTCAAAAAAAATCATGCACTAGACTTCAAAATCATGAGTTTAAAAAAAAATGATGATTTTGGGGTCTTTAATTTGTCTTTTGATTTTTGAGCCTTTAGGGTAAAATCAAAAAAGTCAATAGAACTTGGATGATCTTTTTATGTGGTCACTCAAGCCAGGTGTGACTGTATTTGTTGCAAATACCATACTATATAAACTAATTTTTCAACAACAATTTTGACTATAAAAGTTAGTGGATTTCACTGCTTACGAAGGACAAAGATTTATATGGTTGGTTAGAGTAAAGCAGAAGGCATATGGTTTGTGTGGTCATAGGCTGAGTAAGACCCGAGTTAGAACATTTTGTCTTCCTCTTAAATATCCTTATAAAATTCCCAGAAAAAATGATATCTATGTGAGTGCTGCAGAGACCCAGGTGTGAGCAGTTAAAAATCCTCACAAGACGTGAACTGTTTGGGAAGAAAATGCTTATTTGTCTCTTTGTTGTTATGGGAACTACATCACACCAAAAATACCGTTAAACCCTTTTGGGGCAGTATCTTGCTACTATGTGAGGTAGCCACATAAAGGGAGGGGAGGGCAAAGCAGTGCCAGCTATGAGGCCAGCATATGAATCATACTAAACTAACAGAGAAGGCTAGATAGTTTGGCTGACTATTAGGTGCATTTTCTACTTCTCTTAAAAAGCATTTTCAGACCCTGGCTTGAATATGCTGCCGATGACACAACATATGTGTTAGCTGAATTATAGAACCACAGGGTTAGAAGGGACTTCAAGTGTCATCTGACTGGATTGGTAGAGACCATATCTCCCCTGGGATTTGAAATGTCAACCAGCATGGTAGGTAGTATCCATACTTCTGCTTCCAAGCATTAGTAAGCGCAACATTGCTGCTCAGTCACATGAGGGGAGAGGCTCCAGTACACGGAAGAATAAACAGAAGTTAATGGAATGAAAGTAAAGGAAAAATTAGTCCAAATGGAAAACAGTTCCTGATGGGAGATTTACCTTAAGCTGTGGACTAATGGTTGAAGCCCTAATCTCTTTGTGCCTTTTAAAATAGACTGGAAAAAAATGCAAGATGTATCGTAAGAAACTATCCAATCCTGGCACTGGGAATTGACTGGATTATAAAGTAGGCTATTAACATCTCTAATTTATATGACTGATCCTAAGAGTCCTATAAGAAACCCCATATAACTTACTAAGTTAAAGTGAGAGTATCTACCTCCTTTCATTTCTGCCTTCAGCCACGTTTAACAGATCTTGAATGTCTATACTTGGGTTTGTAACATCAGTGAAGTGAATTAAAGCAATTCTGAAGCAATATTTGGCCACTGCACACACAAGAAACTGGGAATTCTGTCAATAGTACTGTCAACACTCCAACATGTACACACCAAATGGAAAAATTAAACTGTCTTGTGTTTTCATACTTCTTCTTTAGATATATTTATAATGCTTGTAATTTTGTCTTTCATCCTTCAACTGAACTTCAGTAATTTAAAGTAAAAATATATATTTTAAAGCTATTTCCCCATCAAGGAAATTTGAGAGGTAACAACAACATAAAACAGTGTTGGGGATTCTCCCTCCTCCCCCGCAGAAAAACAGTTTGTTTGCCACTGGGGTAGAAAGAAACATAATGCAAGGTAAAGGTCTAACTTATGATACAATGCTTTTCTTCTTTCATCCATGCCAGAATGCCTCCGCTACTCCCTGTACAATAAAATTAGTGCTTCTCCCTTTTCTGGCTTAGCTCATGCCATTTCTTGTGATGAAATCTGTCAAATTATTAAGCAAGACTATATTTTTACTTTTGCTGCCACTGATTGCTATATATGTGTTCTGGTGATTTAATGCAACACATTATATATGACCTTTACGGCAGTTCAGTAAAATTTTTTTCCAGTTTTTTTATCTTTTCATTTTCAGCTTTAATTCAAAATGAATCCCAGAGGGTAAGTATTGAAGAATCAATGCCATGCACTATAATCCACTTCTCCACTCTGTGCTGTAATTTTTGTGTGTGCATGCACCATGTAAAAATTACCCTCCTGGAACATTCTGGAGGATATTTTTCATTTGAAACATAGTCATTATTCCCCACCACCACAAGGATTCATATTGGCTCTCTTACGTAAAAATCACTCAATTCACAAGCTGTTGTTCCATTACTGAGATGATCTACAGCACTTGCAAGTTTATTAGATGAGAGAGAAGAACAACAGACTCTTCTGTGCCCTTCTGTTGTTGGATAGCAGCAGAAGGGCCATAGGGCTCAGGCTGGCACAGTGCTGAATGCTCTTGGCCTGATACAGCAATATACTTGAGCATGTGCTTAGCTTTAAGCATGTGAGTGGTCCCATTGACTTCAGAAAGCTCATCCCCTTGCCAGAAGAGCCCATAATGTGGTACGGGGAAAGGACACAAAAGGGGTGGCTGTGCAGTAACTCTTTCTCCATGTAGCTGACTGCTGCCCTCTCTGCCAATGACTTTATTGCTGTGCTACCCAATCAGTACTGGGTCCCTGTTGTACATAGGAATCCATCATCTCTGCCCTAAAGAGCTTACAGTTAAATTTGAAATAAGACAGCAACAAGTGAGAAAAACAAACCAGTGTAGGGTTACCATATTCTCTGCCTCCAAATGGAGGACACTCCACGGCCCCCGGCCCCGCCCCCAGCCCCGCCCATACCCCCGCCCCAACCCCGCCCCCTCCCCAAAGTCTCCGCCCCCTCCCCTGCTTCCCGCGAACATTTGATTCGCGGGAAGCCTGAAGCAGGTAAGGGGGGTGTGGGGGGGAGGAGGCGCGGCCCCGGCCGACCACCCCCGGCCCGCCCAGCACTGCCGGCCCCCGCTGGCCCGGCTGACCGGCTCCCCGCCGGCCCGGCTGACCGGCTCCCCGCGGGCCCGGCTCCCCGCGGGCCCGGCTGACCGGCTCCCCGCCGGCCCGGCTCCCCGCCGGCCCGGCTGACCGGCTCCCCGCCGGCCCGGCTCCCCGCCGGCCCAGCTCCCCGCCGGCCCGGCTGACCGGCTCCCCGCCGGCCCGGCTCCCCGCGGGCCCGGCTGACCGGCTCCCCGCCGGCCCGGCTCCCCGCGGGCCCAGCTGACCGGCTCCCCGCCGGCCCGGCTGACCGGCTCCCAGCCCGGACCCCGGCCCGGCCCCGCGCCCCCGGCTCCCCGTCCGGCCCCGCGCCCGGCACTGCGCCCCTAGTTCCCGGCCCGGCACCATGCCCCCGGCCCCGCACCGCCGGCCCCGGCCGAGCACCACCCAGCCCTCCCGATTTTCCCGGACATGCCCGGCTTTTGGGGATTTCCCCCCGGATGGGGATTTGAGCCCCCAAAAGCCGGACATGTCCGGGAAAATCCGGACGTATGGTAACCCTAAACCAGTGAGAGTGGGGGTAGAGGAGGATGAGGGTAATAAAATAATATATTCACATAGCATATACCTAATGTGATGACTTGGAATCATTTGAAAGCTTTGTTGTTCTATTTTTTTGTTTGTTTGTTTTTGTTACTTTACAAAACTATGCATCCTATCCCTGGCAGCTGCTCAGCCTAACTATCTTTACCTGGCTGATTTCTTGTATGTTCTAAAACAGAAGAGGGTCTTGAGGAAAGATATGAAGAATAATAGGGTAGGATAGCCTTATGGAGTACTTCATTGGTGATGGTTCCTGCTGAAGAAGCAATGTACAAGAACATGCAGGGAGAAGCAGACAAATGGCATCATTGAAAAGCGGAATGGGAGGGAAGCGACCCAGTACGAAACAAGACCAGACAAGCAGGGAACACACAGAGTTATGAGGAGCCTTAAGACTGAGGAAAATAACCTTGAATTTGATATGAAAGAAACCAGGGAGCCCATTAAAGGGGAGACAGTCAGTAACTGTGATTTGTGTGGATTAGGGGTGGGGTGGGGAATTCAGCAAGATCAGAGAGGTTGCAATAACTAAGCCATAAGATGGTGAGGGTCTGCAGATGAATTTCAACTGATTTTTGCAACTTTTCCTTTTCCCCGGGTTTTTATATGGAAGAGGAACTTGGAATCTATTAAATAATGCAAGCTATCCCCCAGTCACTGTAGGATTTTTCCCTATTAATACTTCCAGTGCTTTATCCACTCTAGTGTATTAGGTTACTTTCTCTTACAAAATTCACCCTTCTTTTAAACTTACTTTCAATGCATTCACTTTTCATCCTTACAACGATTTGTCCCCAAAAGATAAGGAACCAGGTTGCAGATTAGTGACCCTCACCAGGGAATTCTAAACTGCGTAAAGAAATGAGAGATATGCTGCCTCAATTTCACTCCTAAAGTAGCATGTTATATGTAAGAGCAGCAAATCATCCGGCAAATTGTTCCAGTTTAGCAGACTGATGCTGTGAATCTGCTGTACTAAATACCCAATTCAGGGTGATGTGAGCTCAGATGAATGTGTCCACATCCCACAGTACCCCAAGAACTGCAATACTATGGCAAAATAGCTAATTTACCATGGCCTCTGACTATCATTTTTCATTTAAACTGTAAAATTCTATATAAAACTATCTTAAATAATTATGAAAATTTAAGTGAATCCTGTGCTAAAAATAATTATGGAAAGATACTTCCTTCTTCAGTGCTTTAGGCACATGTTTGTGTCTGTCATAGAGATGGTCCTCAGTAAGTAAACGAAATAAAATATTGCAGGATGTACTGGGACAACCTGTAAGTAACACTGTTGCAAAAAAAAAAAAAAAAAATCAAAGTACATTGAAAGCCATGGCTATTACAAACTGCACTACCTACTTTACCAAACACGAGCCAGTCACGTACACCCTGGTAGCAATGTACTTTATCGGATGGGAAGCTTGAAGCTTCTCTAATTTACAATTATTTAAGAAGATAGATGATGATATAGTGAAAAGGGTTCAGTGCAGTTGCCTCCTGCACAAAGCCTGAACAGCCTTTCTGCAAGGAATTTAAAAGGATTTCTGCTGGTCTCTTTCTCCCCTCTTGAGATTTTCAAAACACCATTTTCAAAAGTCGGTAGTGTTGAGTGTTTTTCACAATGTTTTTTACAAAGCTGCCCTCACTTGTACCTGTGAGTGTAACTGTTAGCCTATTATTTTTAAATGGGTTGGAGCAGTTTTCGGGGAAGGTGTTAAAATGGATTCTTAACTGGTAGTAACTGTCCTTTAGACACGTCATTGGGACATATCATGCACCCTTTTCCCATCAGAATGCCATTTTGTCACAGTTCCTCCTTTCCTGCACATACTGGTCAGAGGAGATGTACAAGATTAGTCAAGAGGAAGAGTTTTTTTTCAGCTGTAAGAATAATGAGAGAGAAGTTCATGATTAGAGCTGATTGGAAAATGGAATTTCTGTTCCACAATTTTCAATTGGAATGAAAAGTTGAAATTTTGAAATGAAAATTCTGAAAAAGAAATTGATTTTAATCTACTGCAATGTTTCATTTATAAAGTGTAAAATTGTTTCATTCTCAAAACTTGCAATATAAAATATAAAATACAATATTGTAATACATTAAAATTCAACATTATCAAAACAAGAGTTAAAAATTCATTTCAACTTTTTCCTGAGGAAAACTGTCAAAAATCAACACATTCCTATGAAACATTTTGATTTCAACAAAACTATTTTCCGACAGAAAACTGCTCTATTGAAAATTATTCAACTAGCTCTTTTTATGACAAAGTCCACATTGAAAATAAAATATTCTTCCTCCAGCAGAAGGCTGGAAGCTAGCTAAGGGCTTGACTGTGAGAATCATATTGCTTACTTGTCTTTTCAGTTTGTTTTCACTACTTTCAGACAAGGAAGGATGCTGTGATGACAAAGGAGATGCAGAAGTTGCCTTCAGTGAGGTAGCACAAGAGGCAGGAGACCAAAGTCTCAAATCCAGGAAGGAAATATCAACAGTGTCAAAGATGGCAAATAGAGCCAGTAGAAAAAAACATCAGAGAAGTTTAGCTTTGCTAGGAGACTTGGTATTGTATCATTACATTTAAGTGTCCACATCAGAGCCTGCAGTTCATTTGGAAAAAATTTCCCTCTTTCCTTCGAAGCGATAGATACTATATTGCCTGTCTGAATAAAGGGTTCTTAGATGTTCAGATCAGGTGTTCTATATTTGATTTTTTCGGGGGGTGGATGAAGAGTACTGTACATGTTTATTTTTATCATAATAGAAAGGGACTTTCTTTGCCTTCAACTACTCTTTGCACTACATTTTGTAACTTGAAATGTCATGAAATTTCCGTGTTAGAAGACATCTGTTTGTAAATTAGAAAGTTTCAGAGAAACATTAGATATCAGTCCTAAAATTTTAAATGGGTAACA
This sequence comes from Malaclemys terrapin pileata, assembly GCF_027887155.1. Classification (NCBI taxonomy): domain Eukaryota; kingdom Metazoa; phylum Chordata; order Testudines; family Emydidae; genus Malaclemys; species Malaclemys terrapin. Next base: position 218,866,724 of record NC_071506.1, on the reverse strand, counting down.
TAACAACAAGAATGATACCACTTCCTCTTAGGGGACAGATTTAATTATCTAGAAAGTCAGAAGTAAATGTATTCAGTAGCATAGGCATTCAAAAGCATTGGAAAGGAATCATTTTAACTTTTGAATGCCTAAGCTATTGAATACATTTACTTCTGACTTTCTAGATAATTAAATCTGTACCCTAAGAGGAAGTGGTGTCATCCTGGTTATGATAAATATTTGTTTTCATCCCTAATGAAATGAAAAGCACAATGCTGCCTTAACTATGGTGCTGACAATACAGTCTCCATACTATGTATTGCCATAGCTAGTATCTTGTCCAATCTCATAAGCAAAGCAAGGGTTGACCCAAAATGGAATCTCTCAAATTCTTGAACCTTTGGTGCATTTTTTCATTTCCGACACTAACTTCTTGCAGTTCTGGTTGAAGACCTCCTTCACCCCGACCTACTTAATATTTTTATTTGAGTTTTTTCCACCTTTAATATTTTTTTTAAAAAAGAAACATGAAAAATATGTTACTGTGATATTAAGTTTGAGATCACTATCAACAAGGCTTTTTTATTTACTTCTTTGGCATCAATAGGTTAACATCTTTTAAAAGCTACAAATTGATTACAGCTATATCTTTCTATGATCTGTAACCCTCTTCCACAATTAAAAACCTGTCATGCTTTTATGGATGATTTCAGCTCCATTTTTTTTTTCTTATTGCCCTGTTTTCCTAGTGTATATAATTTTTCCATTTCTTAACCAAAGCATGGACAAATTATCATCTGATTAGACCACAACCTCTTGAATGAACAGATTCAAAAAACAGTGTGGAACCTTCTTCCTACTTCCACAAAAAGGCAAGCTAGTTTAAAGGCATCTGAAGTCTTTTCAAGTATAGTTTTGATCCTACTGAAATGACAAATTAGGAACTCTTCTTTTACACAGTGTTTTTTTAAAAAAAACAAATAATGCATTCACATCACAATTCCCTACTGGATTTCTCCCCTTCTCTTCTGTTTATCAAACATACATCTTTTGTGGTGTCTAGGATATATTAAACTTTTTACTGAGAACCAAATGATGCTAATTGTGTGATAATTGAATAAGAAAATGTCTCTTAGTTTATGTGAATTATAACTGTAATCTTATTACAATACAGTATAGAAATGTAAATGGAAGAAAATAAAAAGTCTCTAGATTACAGTGAAAAAATATTACTCAGGAATGTCAACTAGAACTTCTTCAGTAAGCAAAATGGCCCAGATGTTCAGACAAAATATTAAGAATCCTTCACAAACACTGAGCTACAATTTTGCTCGGGTGTGGCACCTGGATGCAGCTTTGGTGGTTCAGACATCTTAGTAATCACAAGTGTGCTACTATGAGACTACTATAAATGTAAACAAGGCAGCTCCATTCTGATCCAGGCAAACAACTGCTGAGATTATCTTCCTTCCCTGTCACTCTAACCATAACACTCCCACACCCACCCTTTGAGTCCTCCACTAGTTCCCTCTCTTCTACCATATCAAATTCCATCTTAAATCTCCTCAGAACACAGCTTCTCCCTACTTATCTACTCATCCGCCTATCAGACCACTGTCCTACTTCTCTCCACACGTCCACTGGTGGCAGCCTCAAAAGCCAGCTCATTGGGTCCTTTCACAAATGTCTTCATATCTTCCTCCGTACTACCTTTATGCATGGAGTACACTTTAAAATAAAAACTTAACAGTGACCTCAGAAGTGTTACAGCAAAATAACTTCCCAAATACAATGACTGTATGACATATGTGCTGCTCTGTTGATATAATTAATATAAAAGCATATTAATATTAATATAAAACCTTTTAAGGTTACGCATTAAAGAGCAAGTCAGATGAAGTTGGGATTTCTTTGGATATCTGATGGAGATGGAAGTAAAAGCATTCTGGAGTACTGGATTATGCTTAAGGCTGCGATTCTTTCATGGAGGTCGCAGAAGTCATGGATTCCGTGACTTTCCATGACCTCCGTGACTACCACAGCGGCTGGTGTAGCTGACTTCAGGGTTGCCCAAGCAGTTGGCTGGGGCCAGCTGCTTGGGCACTCACAGCCAGCTGCACCGACTGCTGCTGGAGCCACCCGGGGCCAGCTGCTCCGGTGGTCCCCGGAGCCAACCGCACCAGCTGCTGCTTGGGAGGCTCCGGGCAGCTGGCACAGGGACCGCCCAAGCAGTGGCTGGTGTGGCTGGCTCCAGGGAGTGCCCGAGCAGCTGTCCTGGGGGTTCCCTGGGAACCGCCCAAGCAGCAGTGGTCACATAGCAGCTGGAGAGCTGCTGGAGAGTGGTCCCTGGGAGCAGTGGCTGGGGTGAAGTCAACCCCCAGCACTGGAGCAGGGGCCCCCTGAAGCAGCGGGGCTCCAGAACTAGAGATTTAGTCACAGGTATTTTGGTAAAAGTCATGGACAGGTCACAGGCCATGAATTTTTATTTATTGCCCGTGACTGGTCCATGACTTTTACCAAAAATACCCATGACTAAATCTTAGCCTTAATTATGCTATCAGCAATGTTGTAGGCAATATGAAGGTGGATAAGTCTTTCCCCAAAACTTTGTATCTCCATACTGTTAAGGTTTGGGGTGGATTGCGTGTGCCCTGAATCACCCATACCTGCCACTAAATATAGTTTTTGTTTCCTAATTAAATAATAATAGCACAGCTTTCACTGCATCCTACCAGACAAGAAAAGGGTTGAGAAATCTGAAAAACTTGATTCTAGAGGAAAAACATCTAGAAAGTACCTTAAAACCTACCCACTGTTGGATATGTCAATCAACAAATACAGAAGCTATTAAAATGTGGTGTGATATAAACTGAAAAAGATGGCCATAACATTCACAGCCAGTTAGAAACAAATTGTTTACTATATAAATGTAGCAGAAGATGAAACATTGCATGTTATAGTACATTATCTGGTCACCAGTTATTGTTTGAAAAATAAATGTTATGAATACAAGAGTTTATATAACTACAATGCAGTAGATAGACACATACAGTATATATTACAGCATTTCATATACATGTCTCAAGATGACAGCTGCAGCGTAAATGCCTAGACCCCACAAATGTTGTGGTGATATACGAGAGCCAAGTGATTCTGAATAATGTAAGTGATCCTGAATCTTTGACTGCTTCACTGCCCTTCACCACTGCTCTCTCACTAGAAGTAGTTCTAACATTTCAAATTTCTGAATAGCTTAAAGCAGCCTCCAAATTTGTCAGCTGACCCCAAACTTGCATTGGTCTGAGGTGCAGGACTCGGGGTATTATTTAGATCTGGCCCAGTACTAGCTTTCAGATCCAATATTTTGCAACAGCTCAGGGCTAGCTGGTAGTTTCTAAACTTTATTATAATTTTCTGCTCCCTCCAAGATCTGTACAGTAGGGCTCAAGGGAAGCAGGGGTTACAGCGGTTCTCAAACTGTGGGTCGGGATCCCAGAATGGGTCATGACTCCATTTTACTGGGGTCGCCAGGGCTGGCTCAGACTTGTTGGGTCCTGGGGCTGGGGCAAAAGCCAAAGCCTGAGTCCCACAGTCCGGCACCTAAGCAAAGCCCAAAGGCTTCAGCCCTGGGTCATTTCATATAGAATGGGTGGCATGTACAGAGTATGACGATATGTGGTATAAAGGTTTTCATAAGCATTCATTTGGGGCGATCATATAGCTCACTCATGGCTTTACTTTTCATGACTGACGTCTTGCCAGAAAGCCAGCACACCACACCATTACATATTCCCTTCCTCCTTGTCATGTTAAATGTAGATAATTTGAACATGCATTTTAATTCAAATAAGCATGTTTCATTTAATACATTTTCACTAAAATATGTGATACATAATTTCATTTTGTTTGTAGAATGTTCTGCCCTTTCGGAATAGTTTTTATAACAGACAGAACACGTGGATGTAGAAATATTAATTGTCACATTCTGTGCATTTAAAAGTGAATGATTTACAGACATGTATACAGCATATATTGTGGACCATTATAGCTTATATTTACATTTTAAGAAATCTAAATACATTGACTAGAATGGCTATACTTAAAGCATACATAACAGAAGAACAGAAAAATCCAAAGCAAAACAACAAAACCCTATACAGATTGTATTTTGCATAGGGTGAACATACTTCCCTATGCTGAATACAGGACACCTGGTAAAATTACTCATATTCAAGAAATTCAACTGCAATCAATCAGAATGATGCAGTACAAATGGTCAAATTAACATCAAGTTGACTGAGCCCCTATTAAAAAGAAATACCGTGTAGTTGGATTACTTTTATTTTCCTCATCTTTAAGGCTTTAGGGTTCACAGGTGGAGAGGTGACACACACGCACTCCTGTACTCCTCTCTCACACGCCCCGGACAGAGAGTCTTGGGCTTGCCTAGGGTACCAGCCCAGCCAGAAGCAGTGGGGAAAGGAAGGAGCCTGCCAGCCAGGCTGTTGGTGAGCTGAGCACTCTGACCAGGGGCTGGTTCTCCGCACCATGTTGGGAGCGGGACATGCCCTGCCGGGTTGGGGGGGGGGGGGGAAGAGGGATATGGAGGAACAGCAGGGCTGTGTGTGTGTGTGTGTGTGTGTGTGAAGGGGCAAAACAGGGAGAGGACAGTGAAGGAGGCGCACATAAATGGCTGATGGTGGGAAGTAGAGGCGACAAGTAACTGGCCGGTGCCTAGCGCCACTCATCAGCTGCCACAGCTCGCAGCATGCAGTCAGCGCTGGCCAGAAATAGGACAGGGGGTGAGGCCCTGCTGGCCAAGAGCTGGCACACAGCAGGGGCTATGCTGATGGACAAGCAAGGTGAGCGGCTGGCCCTGCATGCTGCAGCTTTGCCCTGCCACCAGCCTTGCATAACCATCCCCATGATCAGCCACTGGACCCTCCCACTCACCGCTGGTGGGCGAGTAGCTGGTAAGCAGGGATCCAATCAACAGCAGGACCCGCCAGTGCTGATGGATGGGGGAGAGAAAAAATATGGGACAATTTTCCCATTTTTAAGAAAAAGTTGGGACACCTGTAGGAGGGTTTAAATACGGGGCTGTCCCTTTAAAAACAGGACATCTGGTCATCCTAATTTTGCATCTGTGCATATCTAAACTGAGCACACAAATATTTTGTGCATTCCTTCCTTTGAAAATCTGGCCTATAAGATGTTAGTAGCAACACAGACAAGTAAATTTCTTCTAAAATATACTGTAATATTTTTAAACCTTAAAATATCTTTGTTCTTCTCAAAGAAAAAATGCAACTTTACATATGTTAAACAATTGAAAACAACTAAGATTTATTTTAAAAGTGAGATATTTAGTATTCACTGTGTTAATTATGGCCTTGATTCAGGAAGATGTTTAAGTATGAATTATGACCCAAGGATGTTTCTTTTATGCCAACCACAAGGAGAGGAACATAGAGGGATCCCTATTCAGGACTGCACTTAAACTGAGGTTTAAAGTTAAGGACAGACTTAAGTCCAATGAAAATAATGGGAGTTAAGGTCACAAACAAATTTGTGCTTAGCTTAAAGTGCAATCCTGAACAGGGATAAACTGAAGCACAAGTTTAAGGACTCTCCTGTATCAATGAAGACCAGATTTCATAGATTCTACAGTACAGACTCCAACAAAGAGACCAATAAAGCAGCTACAAAAATATAGTTTTTCTTAGAAATATGGAGATGGGTAAAAATAATTTCTTGCTACCTTCACATAAGGGACTTTATTATTTGCTACTCTGATATGTAATCAGAGTGTAGTGTAGTGTACTAAATCCACAACCTACATAAATAAAGCATCAGTTATTACACATGGCACCGGTGGGAACACAACTCAGAACTAGAGCAGGTAAAAAAAAGTTAATTTTTTTAAAGTAACATCATTTTGCAAAAATTTCAAAAAAGTTTTCTGCTATATAGGATAGATTTAAACACATAACAGGTGTACTCTCAACTTTCACGTCAAAAAAAAAGAAGCAGGATTACAGAACAAGAGCTCAAGACGACTTTCTATCAGCTCTAGTACTATACTGTTTTATATCATCTCTGTGCCATCCACTGAATGTTAAGAATTAGACATTTGAGCTTGTGTGACAGTTGATCCAACAGAGCAGTGATACAGAAACACTAGCCGTAACATCATAGCAAGTCTACTCTTCTCCACTGCAGAGAAGATCCTTTCAGGTTAAGATTTAAATATTGATAATCAATGTTTGTTGCTATATTTACACAGGCACACGGCACGCTGCATTTACAGCAGGATATATTTGCAGACAAAGCCCTGTCGAGGTGAAGAGGCAATATTTATTGAGAAGAGAGAATTTAGATTGGGATTTTTGAAGACATCAAAGTGATTTGAGAGCATAAATCCCATTGACCCAGCAGGCTGATTTTCAGTGTGATTTGTGATCTTTAAGTGACTTAGCAGCTCTGGACTTCCCACCCAAGAATGCAGAGATGGTATATCCTACTGGCTTTGAGATAGACATAACACTTGATGCAAGCCTGTATGTCCCAGATGCAAAGGGCTGATTACAATTTGGATTCACCATTTGCAGATTTGCTTGCTTATTAGAGAGATCTGGAGTTGTGTATGTTAGATACTGTCAGAATCCTTAAAGATCTGTTCCAGTTGAGACTGACCAAACTCAAGGTATGGCTACACTTTGAGCTCAAGGGGTAAATTCCAGCTCAAGGAGACATACTCAGGCTCATTCTGGTTGAGCTAGAGTGCGAAAAATAGTGTATCCATGGCAGCACGAGTGAAAGGAGGAACTAGTGGTACTGAGTACATGCCTAGTGTCTCAGATGGTTACGCACTGGAGACAGCTAGCCCCTCCTGCTGTCATAGCTACAGACATCCCCTCATTTGTGCTTATTATAAATGGGGCTGGTAGTGCTTCCTATCATTGTTTGCTCAACACTTCCAACTATAAAACCCTGTCTTCAGTGGCTTATAATTCTGTGAAACTTCAAACTTTTGGGCTGAAATTTTCCATGCCGGATGACTGCCTTAGGCTGAAATGTATTGGAAGATTACAGCTGAAATGGTTTAGCCATTTATGAGAACAAGGCTAGGGAAAAATACATTGTTTTCCCCACATTGAATTCTGGTGACCACTTCCTTGGAAATTTCTACTGACCTATGCTTTGTTTCAGGGACTTGAAATTTGGCTAGGCTTTGGATGTGCCTTTTGATGCCCCCCCAGGAAAATCCACCCATATTTGACCAAGTTACAAGCCTTTGAAAAAATTGAACTTTGTACATGCTCAGTAAAGACTTTAATTTTAGCAGCAGATTGCGGCTTGGAGAGTGAGCCCAGAAGGGGCATCTAAGACTGGTTGATCAAGGATAATGGGGATTGGAAGGAAAAGCCTGAACACTGGCACTGGGACAAGGAGACAGAGGGGAGGAGCAGACAGGACTGTAAAACAGGGACAAGTTGGAGGGGATGGGGCAGAAGGGGTCGAGCCTGGAGTGAACTGGCAGAAGAGCCTGTACCACAGGAGTACACTGCCCTCCAGAGCCTGGAATGGAAACCATGATTCCTGAGACTCACCATGGCTCTGCTGTCAGCAAATATCTGTGAAACCATGGGCAAAATGTCTCTCATCCTCCTCTTATACTGGTCCACGCAGAGGATGGCAACCAACTATTGTCAAAAGCAACAGAGAGTCCTGTGGCACCTTTAAGACTAACAGATGTATTGGAGCATAAGCTTTCATGGGTGAATGCTTATGCTCCAATACATCTGTTAGTCTTAAAGGTGCCACAGGACTCTCTGTTGCTTTTTACAGATCCAGACTAACACGGCTACCCTCTGATACTCAACTATTGTCAGTTACTCTCTTACCTTAAGAGGCAGGGGTCCTGTGGACAAAATTGTATGTGATCACACAATTAAAAACCATATCATAATGCATACACACACACACACACACACACACAAACAATAAGAACCTGTATGCCAGATTCTCAGTAGGTGTAAGATGACATAGTTCCATTGACGTCAACTGAAGTAGGCAGATTTCCACTAGCCGAGGATCTGGTCTTTTGTCTCCAAAGGTGAAGGCCTACATTAAGCCACTGCATTTTCTCATCTCAATGGGAGTCACACCCACACATAAGAATACAGAATTGGGACAAAAATGTTTTGCTTGGCTAGAATACAACCCAGAGAGACTGACTTCTGGAAAAGAATAAATGAGTAACTTGTCTCTGCCCGTACAACAGTTATTTCTAGTTAATCAGACTTTTTTAAAATCAATGAAACAGCTCTGTAAAAGGTAAAAAAATCTTGGAAACAACATGTGGAATTTTCTGTTCTCAATTTATAATCAAAAGACTTCACTCCTGCAACCGCCTCAGACATGATACACTGCTTTCCACAAGTTTTAGCAATGAATCACATCTAAATTGATCCCAGAAGCATAATGAATTATTTTTCAAGACTTGATTTACTTTCACATGTAACTGCAGTAATTTACGATGGATTCCATTTTGTCTTTCCATGCTTATAAAACAAGCACACGTAAGCAGAAAATATCCCACAAGATGGAGCTTTTCAGTGTGAAAACAATTTGGAAAAGACAGTTATTTTATAGATGGCTAAAAATTTGAAGCATGAGATGCTTCTGAAACAAATCCTTGGGCACAAAACAGGGATGGCTCATGTATTTCATGTGCCATCCAACTTTTTATCTTTTTTTCTAACATCAGCTACACCAATGTTACCAGATAACAATCTGGCTCTCAAATTCTGGCAAACAAGCACCTCAAAACTTGCATGGAAAAGGTATGGCTCACTTCTGCCATTTTCACAGCAGGACCATATCCACCTCACCTTGCTTCTATTGCCCCGTGATGATATCCAACTGATTTATCCTGAGGTAGGGAGAGGCACTACTGATGTTATGAGGTGCTCTGCTTCGGTCCCATTTTGCTGCAGTTGATAACGTGGCATAAAGGAAAAGAAATTGGAAGTGATAATGCATAGATTTATATTGGGGTGGTAGGAAAAATCAGCTACTAAAAACAGAAGGGCAAAAGACAGAATGATGGTTTATATATATTATACATTATATTGGACCAAATGAATCCCTAGTATAATTTCAGTCAATTAACTGGGGTTAGACCAGGGATTAATTTTACCCACAGTATATTCTAGTTTAAAGTAGGGGGCTTACAATGGGTGGGAATTTTCAGATAGGAAATGCTTAAGAGCAAATGATTTTCACCTTAATAAATCTTGAGATCCATGGATGCAATGTACTATATAAGATGTAGATATTTATTATTATTAAATCATAAATGAAGATGGTGAACAGTGTTACGGGTAGTTGAAATCTACAGTTAACAGAACTAAAATATGAAAGGGAGATACATTATGTTTTATCTTAAACACTGTACATGTGCTTATTGGATTTCAAAGGAAAGATAAAGGTGGGAACTGGCAATGGCACGGGGGTGGGGGGAGGACACAACAGCAGGATTACTGTACCTTTATGACCTGCCACTTTAAAATCTGCCTGCTTTCATGTTGACAGGGCACTGAATCTTTTGAAAAAGCATTAATGTCAGAACATCATATTTTAAAGGAAGAGCAAGTTACCGTATTGAAGCTCTACCTAGATTTAAAAGAAGAGATTTCTTGTCAGACTCTCTCAGCTCTGTAGTACCCAGGTAATTTAAATTTTTCATTCACAAAACCATTCACAAGAGAAAAACCTGGTTTTATACAGATGAGATTTCTCAACCCTGATAAGACATTTGTTGTTTGTTTTTGTCTAGGCTTCCAGTAGTTTTGTCATTTCAATTTGCCTAATTAAAACTTTGTAGTGTAGATTTTAATTTGTCCTTCTTTTATCTGGCTGCCAGTTTGTAATATTTAAGAAAACAAACATTAGCCTTTCTCTGCTTCTGCTTCTACATGAGACACTAATGTTGAGTCACTATCACACTAAGGGCAAGAATATTAATGTAAAACACAGACATTAGTTTCAAGCTTTAAAGAGGAGGAAATCTGGTTCTTCTTATACCTGCATTTTATCAGTTTACTCACTGAATGAATACAAAAATATTGCAAACATCTAAACAGATGGCAAATTCGCATATTACATTATCCATCCCCTTTCCTTGAAGAATTTCCCCTAATACACTCTTGCACATTTGCAACGGAATTGGCCTAGTTTTCGATACGACACCTACTGCACCCCTGCATAACTGCATTCTCACTCGGAGTGATATTCCTAATCACAATATGCACACATGTAAAGCACTTGCTGAAGAAAACCTCAGAAAAGGCATTTTGTGGGCTGGCTTGGAAATGTAATGGCAGTGGAATACATTGATTCTTAGGGGGCACACACAAGTATTGAGATCAGCTGTTCAGTACTCAGGCTGGTGGAGGCGGTACATACTCAGGTCAAAAGGTTATACTGTGAGCTCCACAGCTAAAATCTAGTTTGATCATCTTGGCTTTTGATGGAGCAATTAAATGGAGAAAACTAAAGTGATCCCAAAGGTCCACCTCTTAAAAGGCTTTTTGAAAGGAAAATAAAGGGACAGGGAGAGAAGAAAGAAAGAGTTAGGCAGAAAACGATGAAAACGTCACCTGAGAAAAAAGCATATCTATACAGCTACTATATGGATACATTATTTACATTCTACTATCTTATTTACAGAGTAGGCCTCAATCTGGTTCCCTATGCAAGCATTCCTATGTCTTGAAAAAAAAAAAATCAGTGATTGGCTTTGTAAATTTGATAAGGGCCTTCCAGTCCAGCTTCTGAAGAGGAGACCTGGGACATCCAGCGTCCCTTCCAGCTCCCAGAGAGGCAGAGAGCCCATGTACTCAGTCTGTTCACCTTTCCCCCACCAGCTCAGCTTCAGCAACCCTGGTGAAAAGCTTGCAGGCAGAGAGTGAAATTGACAAGCATCTTTCAGCTCAGCTGCCTAAGAGGCAGATAGCCAGGGCACTTCAGCTTCCCTGCCTCCCTACAGCCTGAGCCTGGAGAGGCTGAGCACCCTCACTCTGCCACTCTCCAGTGCTCAGAGGTGGAGGAGGTGGTTGGGAGGCAGAAAGGGCCAGCACTCAGCTCTGCCACCTGGCAGAAAATGAAATTGTCAAGAGCCATCCAGTTCAAACACTTTATGCATAGCAATCTAACCCCCAATTGCCCACTTCATGTCACGTGATCACTTCCAACATGCATTATCCCTTCTGCTTAACAACCTGTCCCAATTTGTATTTAGCTCAGACGTCCCGCTTCCTTCCCTAGATCTGAAGAAAAACCTGATGTAAGCTCGAAAGCTTGTACCTTTCACCAACAGAAGTTGACCCAATAAAAGATATTTCCTCACCTACCTTGTCAAGAGCCACCCAGAATATTTTGGCCAAATTGGATTTGTGAAAAAGGTAATTTTAATCAGCAAATTGTTCAGATGAAAAAAATTTGGCCAGCTCTAGCTTTATCAAGTAGCACATCTGGGAACTATCCAATAATAACTCATCTGAAGGAGGGCTGTCTTTAGCCCACTATCCCATTAGTCTGGTCCCAACACCACTCCTGGGACCCCATTGCTCTTCCTCTTCTGTAGGTTAAGGGAGTGGAGAAAAGAGGGTTGTGTTCTCGCTATACTTGCCATTAGGAGATCCAACTACCATTCCCCACCTTCTTTAGGAGATGCCATCTCCTAATCCTGATTTGAAGTCCTAATTTGCAAGACAACTAGACTACCTACTGATCAGTTTCCTACTCTGGGCACCTGCCAGCTATGATCAAACTAACTTTAAACCTAATCTACCCACCAAGTCTCTGGACTGCTGGGAGGAAGGTTAAAAAAACCAATTTGCCCAGGCCAACCCAGAAATGAGGGGAAATTCCTTCCCAGCCCCCCAGAGTCATGTAGCATGATGCCCACAGCAAAGACCTGTCCCCAGTGGCAGAGAAAGGACCTTATAAGCCTTATAAGTGTTTGTCTGTTATAATCCTTTGGGAGCCATTATCTGCCAGAACAGGCTAGGGCAACCCTGAGTCATGTTCTAAAATGTGTGTGCATTGGGGATGCGGGGCCAGTGTGGCTCTCAAGGTTCCTTCACCTCAGTTTCTCAACGGAGGTCAACTTAGCTAGACCCAAAGATCAGACCCTATTAGTAGGATTTTTGCAGGGAGGACCTTCAAAGATCTCAAGTTCAAAAATGTTTTAGAGCAGAAGCTTTGTTTCATTACATTACACCTAAATTTTTGAGCCCCCATGGCTGGACAGGTTGGATGGATCTCTCAGCTTCTTTGGTTCTCCCTCTCAGTCTGACTGCAGAAAACTGCGGTGTCCCAAAGGGTTAAATCAATCACAAGACAAAAACAGGAGAGAAAAATTAAGAGGCATAGGTTCAGATGGACGGAGTGGTTCAGTAAGCTGAAAAAGGAGGCAGGAAAAGAAAATAGACCAGGAGGGAGGAGGTACTACACAAAGGGGGACGTAGTAGGCCAAAAGGGAAGCTCAGGTGGAAATGAGCAATGGATGTTTTTTTGTGACCAGTGCAGAGAGAGATTACTTCCTCAAGCACCTAGAAGAGTAAGAGAAGGCCAAAGTTGTAAATACTATAGCTGTCATTGAACGGTCATCATTTGGTAAGTGGCACAGGTTATTATTTCTTATTCTAAATATATGGGGCAAACTGTAATATCTATTTGTACATGTTAATTATTTAATATTGACCACCTTGTGTGATGCCTCTACTGAAATAAATCACTATTGCACTTCAGCATAGGCCATGAACTTTAAAATGATCACAAGTATTTCCTGAACAAATACGCAATTACTTAGTTTTCTGGAAACACAGCTTTTAACTTCTTAAAAAGCAACAAAGCCATGCAAACGTGTGTCTTTCAGGTTCTTTGAAGAATGCAGAACACATACCCTTCCCCAGTAGCTGCATTGACTACTGGCTTGGAAAGGAGTGAAAATTACCTTAGTAATTAGTTTTTCCACACTTTGTGTATAATTTTACAAAAAATAAAGTTCTGTTTAAGAGATAATGAATATTGGCAATCAAAATGTGTGTGACTTCAATTTTTAATCAATTTTCTATAAAGCCACTGATAAATTGCATGTCAAAGATGACACAAGTCCTTGCTAACAAAAGCAGATCATAGAGCACACTTCCAGGGGACTGCATTCAATACTGAAAAATTGAGAAGCACAGAAATAAAATCAATGTGGTATAGCAGCCATATTTCCACAGAGCTGACAAAACGAACATTCATGTATTCATATTGCTGGTTTGATTCATCTTTTCAAATATGCAACCATTTCAGGCACTCGCTAAAACCAACCAACCGCTATCACAATTGCAAAAAGGCTCTGAACATGTCATAAGAGACAAGTATTTTGGAATAGTTCATTTCCTGACAGATCTAAAATTCTATCAGTGTGTTTTCAATATCTGCATTTAAAGTAAGGTGGTTACTTAATCTTACACAAAATTTACAATGGAATAGTATTTTAGACACACACATACAGATGTCTATGTATAGAAGTTGCATATGTATTGATAGAACTTTTTAACAGAATAATATATGTGTGGTCCAATTACCACACTCCAACACAATAGTTTCTAATGTAAAATAAAAGTATTATGTGTATTGTAAAATGGACTGGTGTGATCCCCATGGTACTGTATTACAAACAGTCAAATCAAAGTGTTTTAGGTCCATTTAATCCTTCTACAATCTGCTCGCTATTTTCTACAGCTGAAAGCCACTCAAGTCCAATAATTGACAATGCTATAAAAACCCAACTGATTTATTCCCCAGCTGGGAAAGTCAATAAAACAACCTATGACTTGACATCTAGCACATCATTCAGCCAACAAATCAAAATCCTGACAACTATTCAATTCAATCCTGAATGTCTTTACTGCTACAGATACCTGCTATAAGACATTGCTACCTATGGGTTTATTATTGCCCTTAAGAAAAAAAACAGCAACAAAATATAAAATAAATAACGCAGTTTTCTGAGCAATGTTTATAGACTCTTGCTCAGATCCTGAGCCAGAGGGAAACAAGTATTTTTTCATTTTTAATTCTCTCTCTGCCTAAGCATTTGGCTACTGTAAGTTAGTGGCTAAAGCGCTTTTCTTTCTGGAATCTCATGTCAAGCTCAAACTTAGGTCTACACGAAATGAGTTTGTCTCCAAGTTAGCGCTCAACAAACACTGGCTCACGTCACGCAGAATTTGGGTAACTTGCACATTTTTAATGCATACGTGTTCAGCACTTAGCATGACAAAATTTGTTCTTACCCCTTAAAAGATACTAACCTGTACAGGACAGGACTGTGGCTGCTACTAGAGCCAGATGTACAAGTTTGATTTGTGAGTTCGTTCCCTTTACCCACACACCCGATAATAGCTCATTTTCCACTGTTGTATCTCCATTTTTCATAGGCATAAATATCTATTGAATTTATACTATCAATTGGCAACAAAAATAGCCTTTATGAAGAGGAACAGTTTTATGGAGTAATAAGTGTTTATCAATGTGCCTGTACACAAGAGAGAGACAGAGACAAAGTAGTATGAGAGTATAATGTGTGTGTATGTGGAAAACAAATGTAGATAATGTTTAAGACAAAGTGATGCAGTACAACTGGGCTGGCTGGGGCATATGGGTTATTTCACTTTCAGTATGTGTAAGATGAAATGCATTACAACACTGCCACATGGAAAATAGCTCAGACTCCTGGTTAGGTCCTGAGCTCCTGGTCAGGGGTATACGTAGTTCTTGAGAGGAAGGAATGTGTCACATTGTCCCCTAGTGACCCTCTGGCTAACATAAGGATTATCTTCCATAGTTTCTGGGAAGCTATGTTCAGCCTTCCTCCATAACCAGCCAGGTCACCAAGATATGAGATTTTTGAGAGCAGAGAAAGTTAAAGTATAAAAAAAAAAAGAATTGGGAAGATCCTTGGAACCCTCTGACTCCTGGGAGTTGAGAAGCAATATAAAAAATAAACAATTCCAGTAGCATGTTTTTTAAAATTGCAGTAAATGATGAATTTACAAGCACTATTTGAACGCTGACATTGAAATTTAAGTGTAATTGTAACCCTGTTATATTAGTCTGCTTGCTCTCATGGAACCAAGATAAACTGGATTCAAGAACAGTCAGTCAAGCAGAGAAGACTGAGCGGGCAAGCAAATTATGCCAGCTGCTGCTGAGAACTTCGGTTCAGTTCACCATATTAATCTGGGTGAGGAATGGTAACTGTGATCTAAATGAATTTTCATATCTCAAAACCTCAGGTGAGGACAGAGGCGCTTTCCAAAACTGTTCTCCCCATGAAGAAAAATAGTGATGGAGGAGGTGAGTGACTAAACATTACTGAACTAGCACTTATTACTCATATAATTGTCAACCTTGGCAGATACAATGGAGAATAATCTGTGGCTGTGTCAATGAATCACCATCACCAAGAGAAGAAGTTACGGAGGGCAGGGAGGGAGAAGTCTGATCAAAACAGAAGGGCCAGTTAGATATCAATAGGAGAATATTGAGAAGAAAATATTAATAGCAATCCAATGTTCCAGTTAAATAAGGCAAGAGAATTTTTTACTGTAGATTAAAAAGAAAAGTCTTTTTCTGGCAGAGCTCACTTCTTTTTACAAAAGAATTCTTTGCCCTCCACAACCTCAGTTTCCTCTCTGTTATATGTTCTCTTCCTGGGAGCCCTTCAAGCACCAACCCAAAGGCATCCACAAAAGTCTGTTTGCTGGATCCGGGCTTAAATTTGTTTAATACAGTCCATTAAGAACAGTACTTTTTGGGAGATCTGGTCAAATAGTTAAACCAAGGTGTTGAGTTTGGGTTATTATGGTTATAGGAGTCATGTAACTCTTTAGTTATAAGTATTTCGAAAATCACTCAGTATTACTGAGTGAAAGTGTTGATGAATCCCAAGAGTTAAATAATTTTAAGCACAAATACATGATACCAGACATTGTTTATTCATTACTCTCCTGTTCAAAATCCGTCAGTCACCCAAAGAAGGAAATTAAACAATATCTTCTGGCCTAGGTGACAGCAGTACACCATGAAAGCAAACAGTTCTCAGACACATCCTTGTTCTGACATTCACAGAGTATTTGGTGAATTCCTGTAAATAATAAATACAATTTTTTTAAAAAATCATGAACGGTTTGTGCAAGATTCACTACAGCTAAAGGCATTATAAATATGGACTTAAATGGAACTGCTCACTGTGTAAAGGTGGAAGTCTGCAGGGTTGGGCCATTATGTATAATGAATAGTATTTTGATTAGCTTTTCTCTTCAATAGCAAACAATAATAATTTTGTGACCTACAGAAACTGACAGCTATCAAAGCCAAATTAATGAAAGCCTGCATACAGTTGGTAAACAACTGATTTAATTTAACCTGGGTCAGGAATCTGAGACAAGGATTTGGCCTTTAGCAAAAAAAAAAAAATCATCCTTGCTTTTACCACAAACAATTATCTCAAGTTCAATAGCTTTATTATCCAATTACTATATAGTGAGGTTTTCTACACCTTTCAAAGTAAGAAGCAGATGTTCCAGCAGCAGAAATTGTTTATACTGGTAATGAAACACAATTCATGACACGTTGTACCCCAGGGCATAAAGTCGTTTGGTTAAGCAACTGTTTTCATAGCAGCTGTACAACAGGCTGAATATAAGAGTCTATGTTGAGTTACATAAAAGGGTTCTAATTCACCATTGTTTGAGGGGAAATATTAACATAGTAGTAAATTAAATTAGAAGGGACTATATGTATTATAAGCCACTGAAAACCAAAGCAAAAACAAAATAAAAAAAACACAAAAGTTGCTAAAACCAGTCTTAGAATACCAAATTTGATGTGTCAAAAAAGTATCCTAGTGAAACCTAATAAAAATTATAGTCTATTGGATGGGACATATATTATGGAATCAACTGCTCTATTAATTCCAGCTAATTTATAGCTGGGTCATTTTAAGAGAACAGAGGGCCAAAGAAACCTTGAACCAAATTCTTTGCATGTCCTCACTGCTCCGTTAGTCCAAAGTAGCCTCTTAAAATTAATATTTATTATTACACTACAGTGAACAAAGGTTTATAAGTTCATAATCCTTTGCATAACCTGAAGCTAAACATTCTTATATTGGTGATCTCAAATTCATGCAGATCATAAATGGACAGCCCGTGGGATATTCACTTTCCTTGGTCCTGTGGTGTGGTTATTACTGAGAAATTTTAAATGAATTGACGATTAAAATAAAGACTGCTTGTTCCAAATATTATGCATACCACATACTCATGTATTCCTTTCAGGCTGCATTAGCCACTGAGAGTGAAGATTAAACAGACATCAAGTGCTACTGACCTCTCATAGGCACTAAAGCTGTTTCTCTTTTCTCTTATATATATATTTTTTAAAATTTATAAATAAAATGGTTTGGAGGGGGGGGGGGGACAAAAAACCCAGATACCATAGAGATATTAACTGCAGAGTGTAGATCAAACCAAGCACATGGAAAACAAAGTAGTCATCACTACAAGGAAATCTAAAACAAGTTCTACAGAAAACATGAGCTGCATTGCTAAAAACAAATTGCACCTCTAGTGTTTCATCAAGATCAATGATGCCCATAATCAAAAGTGTTTCATCCCTGTTTAGCATCCTTACAACCTGAACATTCATCAAACCACTAAATGGATTATGAAAGCAAAGATCATACTCAGATACTGCACCTAATGTGACTCTAAAGACGCATTTTTGCATAGTGAAATTACTCTTTTAATGTTTCTGCTTTCTAATTTATTCTGGTAAGGAGCTCTAAAAATAATGGCAGAGGTGTTAGAATATAAAAAGACTGTTGGCAAGGAAGAGTGCACAAGTTTGTTTTATATTTATCATATTTTCTGTTGCACTTAGATCATCATTTTAAAAATTATCTCATTACTTTCTTTTATGTCTGTGGACATTAAGGCCATCCCACATGTGCTGTAAAATAAAATGAGCAGCATTCTTTAACTTCTCTAAATAATCTTTAATAACTGTTTAGAACTCAAGTTGACAGTAAGCTAGTAATAAAATGCCTAATGCCACTTTATAGGTCACATAATATGACAGTTTATTTTAGCTCAGCTGAGCAATAGCATGGGACAGTTAATGCTGTTCACTACTTTCCGTTCATGGCTTCAGAATTGGTAACTGCTTCAAAGCTCCTTTTCATATCAACCTTAGAGACCTCACAGTACATAATTGTCTGTTCATTTTTCCCATTCTAATATATCAGCATGCTTAAACAGGCCTTAGAGGTGCACACTGGTTTTCAATTAAAAATCATGTGTCACAATACATATGTGGAATAATATTTAACATGCTGCCAGCAAAGCACTGCATGTCAGTGCTACATAGAAGGAAGTGAACAAAGTAGGGGCTTAAAACTATCCAATTAACCTCTCTGAATTGTGTATTATCCATAACTGGAGGGTGTTATAACAATAGGATGAAATGATAAAATTAGTATCCATGCCAGAAGTGGTATCTGCACAACTGAAAACAGTGCTGGTATGCACCCACCTGTAAGAAGATGTCCATATGATGGGCCGTGGTATCAAAGATACATAAAGTATCTTGCAAAACAGTTTAGGAGAGTATAAAGGCCTTCCCAAAAAATATTACACAGACTGCCTGAGCCTACCAGACCACCTTAGAGAGAGAGAGAGAGAGAGAGGCTGTGAGGAGCTATTAAGGGATAAAGGGGTGAAGGTGGCTAGGGTCACAATGGACTTTTAGGAGAAGATGGGGAAAGAGGGGGACTTTGAAACTGTGTGTAATAAGGGCCATTTTAAAGGTTTGGCCTAGGGATGGCTAACTCAGCTTTAAGTCCCTGGGTCCTGCCTGAAAGCAAGAGGTGATGAAACTTGTTGAAAATTAAAGACAAAGTCCAAAAATTAATGGCTCTCAGCCAATACCCATTAAGTCTCTCTTCTCCAGTCAGCGAGGGGAGAAAGTCTACTGCCTTCATGTGTCACTCTCCAACCCCAACCATTCGTAGCAACAAGAGGACTGAAATTAGACAAAATGCAAAATTGAAGCACAAGTTCAAGTTCTCATCATAAAAAGCGAAAGATGAGTATTGCCCAAAGGAGTCCAGCAATGGGGTCCCTTTCAAAGTCAGCATCACAAACCTTAGTGCTGGGGTCAGCTCTCATGGTGCTGCACCTCAATATCAAGAAAATCTCAGCAGCCAAAAAGTATATCCTCCTCCAATTGGTTGCAGAACATGAAACACACATCATCTTGCTTCAGGAAACACGTATTACTGACACAACTATCAGCTCATTGTGGAAAAGGGCCTCAATTAGTTACCTAAAGGGCAGTTTACAACACCTATGCTCCCTTGATACAGTGGCTATCTTCTGTTTATGGAACCTGGATATTGAGCTCTGATGTCTGCTTACAAGAGAAGATAAATGGTCTGACTATCTAGTTATTTATATCAGGTATCATTTTCAAAAGTGCCTAAGGGACCTAGGAGCCTAAATCCCAATAGGAAATTAAGTTAGTGCCATAATAATCTAATAGTGAATAACAGTTAAGTTATCTGAGAAAATGTGACAGCCATCTATATACCCTTAAAGAGTTTTGAAAAATGAGAAGGCCCTTTAGAGTTAGTGGAAGAGACTAACCTATAGATAGAATATGATTCAATTTAAAAGAATATAGATCATAAATTAGCATTCATTTCTTCAGGAAGCAGGTATCTTTAGCCTCACTTTCATATAGAAAATTAGGTTTTCTGTTTTTAATTTAAACCGTGAAATGTGACAAATCACTACTTAAGAACTGGACAGATATTCAAAATAGATACGGAAAAGAACCAATGGTTACTACTTTTATCTCTAAAAAAAGTCACAACTTTCTTAAGATTACGACCCAAAATATACAGTGAGTGGATCCCTGGCAAAAGGAACACTATCCCCTGAGCACCTGGTCCCTTGTTCCAGGGATCCACAACAAGAATTAGCTCCATTCCTCTGTGATTCCTCTCCTCAGGCACCGCCTGTCCTAATAACTCCTCCCCTTCCTTCTCTCTGAAAGACCTTTACAGCCCCAGGTGTAGCCCCGTCCCCTAATTGGATCAATTGGGCCCACACAGTGGCACTGGACCTAGTCTAGGCACAGGGATCAGCTACCCTGTGACAATCTCATATTGGTAGCTGAAGCGTGATAGTTTCTTTTTGGTTTAAATATTTTGGACCTTATGCATTCCTGGTGTAACTCCACTGATATCAGTGGAGTTACACCATGAAAAAATTTAGCTCTTTGTCTCTCAAGACCTCACATAATCAGGAGACATCAAGGTAAAGAAATACCAGGTCTTATCAGTGACAGGATAGAACACCACAGATGAATAGCCACACCTGTACTTTGATTTCTTACCACCACCAGTTTGAATTTAGGATAAAATCTCAGTTGAATTATATTGCTTATTCCTCAAACTAAAACTAATTATTTTTTCCCCAGTTGCAACATTCTCACTAATTTTGTACCTCTTCTATCTACACAGAAAGGGCCAAATTTATCCCTGCTGTAACAACATCGCTCCAGTTGCTTCAGGAATTAATACCTGTCTTCAAACGGATGTGTGCAACTCCTATTGAAGTTCTGCTCACATGTTTGAAAGGAAGGCTGGTCCAGTAGTTAGGGTGCTCACCTGGTATTTAGGGGAACAGCTCTACTCAGAGTAACATTGGGAAAGTCATTTAGAGTCAGATTTTTAAAGTTATTTAGGCACCGAAAGACACAGACAGGCATCAGGTGGGATTTTGAAAAGCATCTACATGTCTAACTCCCATTGATTTGAAGATCGATTTGAGGATAGATGTGCCTCAAAGCCCCAGGGATCCCCCAGAAAGTATCAAAGGAGAATCAAAGTTTCATCAAGGATGAAAAAGTGTTAGGAGTGCAGGTTGTTTTAGCTACACAACAACATGTGTTGGGAACATTTTTCTCTCAGTGGAACTAGCATTCTAAAATTTAAATTTCCTATTTCTATAATGCTAGTTTATAAATGTGTTAAGACTCTTCATTATTTTGATCAAACCGCTGTCATAGCAGCTTCCATACATGTCTTGTGGTCAACCCACACACTAATTTTATCCTAACTTATAAAAAATCTCTTTGCAATGGCAGTTGACATATCTCACCACAAAAATCATTGACAGCAATGGACACAGCAGAAAATGCCAGTGTGAAAACATTACAATTCTATTCGCAAAAGTACAAACAGCTGTCCGCACACAGGTGCACCTCTCTTGTGTCTTACAAAATAAAAATAAAAGCATTGTGAATAAATAAAAATAAGCAAACTATCTGAAAGTAGTAGTGGGTGCGAAGAAAATACTGTGGAATCTTCCCAACTCAAACTAGTGACTAGAATACCCATTGCAGATTGCTGAATTTTGCAAATAAGCAAGCTAATATGGTAGAAAACCAAATCAAGGATATTGTACTGAAAGTGCATTTTGATCATTTTTGACAACTGTAGTTTGGTTTAATTATATTTCAAACACTAATTTGCAAGCAAACAACAGTAAATTTTGTAAAAGTTGTAGATTCTGAGGTTTTAAGGCCAGAATGTGGCCATTTAGTGTGACCTCTTGCATACAGACCACAGAATTTCTCTGATGTCTTAGCAATTATGAGACCTCACTGCAGCACTCTCTTATTATATCTTATTTTATTTTCCAGAGAAATGGGGCAAGACTGCTGAGTTTTGTGAAAATTGTCATGTTTGTAAAATTGCAAAGTGAGAATTAATGAGGTTTTTACTGTAGTTAAAAATATATGTGTATATAATTGAATGAGGCAAAGAGGGGCTAGCACAACAGATGTGCTTGTAGTATATTTTCTACAGTGCTGAGTAAGATGTAAAGTTATATTTGGAAGGTGACATAAAATACAGAAAATACTAAGATGACAATATATTCATCATTTTTATATCCTTTATAGTAAAAAGGATTAGATGAACAGTTAGTAGACCAAATCCTAAAGGGCCAGATTTTCAAATGTAGTTAAGCAGCTGAACAGGCAGATTAAAAACAAAAACAAAAAACCCCAACAAACTTTTGTTGTTGTTTTTTTGAAATCCCACTAGACAGCTAAGTGCCAAACCTGGTTAGTAGAGCTGGAAAACAATTTATTGGCAAATATTAAATTCACACCAAAAAGTGCAGTTTCAGGGCAATCAAAACTATTTGCAAAGTTAGGTCAAATTTGGCAAATAATTTTGGCCGAATAAAATATGATGATTTTTTGATAGTTTCCATTTATTTTCCTTTCAACATTTTCAAAAAGAGATGTTTTGAAATGTCATTTTAAATTGATATTTTGTTTCAGCAATGTTGATTCAAATCAACCTGCACAATTTTTTCTGTTTTCTTCTTTTTGGCAAGAAAGCCAGGAAAAAAAAGTTTTCAATTTGAATCAAACCATTTCATCTTTTTTATGTTTTGATTTGGCTACCTAATGGAGGAATCAATTATTTGCTCAGCTCTACTGCTTAGGTGCTTCTGAAAATCCCACCAGGCACCTCTATCTGTATCTAAATAATCTTTGTGAACAGGTCCTTATTTAGTCCATAGTCAAGTACATCATCATTTGAAGTCAATGAGAGCTTTGCCAGAGTAAAAACTGAATAGTGATTTCAGTATTTGCCTCAAGAACAGAATCTGCAGTTAAACAAATGAAAATAGTTACAGAGGCTTACTCTCTGGTCAAGCATGGGATACCATACTGAAGAAATGGACAGATGTATTACAGACATCTTTGAAGCATCCAACAGAGACCACTATGAGTGTCAGCATATTAGAATGCAATTGGTCTACTTCAGTACTTCAATTTTAATATTCATAATTACTGAGATATGGTCCTTCTTTTCCATGTTCCTCCCCTGAACTCACCAGAGAGCCATGGAAATAACTGAATCCAGAGACGGAAGAAAGTGCAGAGATTTTTCTATATAGTACATTTCCTAGTACTTTGCTCAGTCTACTTTACAAAGTCTCAAGTAATGGCCTTTGCCCCCTCCCTTAGGAGAATATTCTGCACTCTGACAGATCTTAATATCATGCAGAGTAGCACCTTAATTTTCAAACAGTCCCACTGGAATCAATGGGACTATTCACATGGTAGTGTGCTACTCCAAATGAGAAAGGGTAGCAGTTTGTCTGGCATTGCTTGTTCTTTAGAAATCCATGATTCTTATTGCACAGGGTTCTGTTCTTCTCTAGATGGTCAGAAACATTTTTAAATAATATTTGTTCCATTATTTTACAAGGAAAGCCATTTAGATTTATAGGATTCCAGTTGCCAAAGTCACACTTTTGACCACATGCCTCAGATGGACCACACTGAGAATGCCACACTCAGAGCAGACTGCAAGGGACAGGGTAGATGATCCTCAAAACTGGTGGTTTATTCAATAATAAGATTCACCAAGCCAGAAATAAAAGAGCTTCTGCAGTACCACACTGGTTAACCAGTCCCCTTTATGCATTCCCCTTTATGCATTCCAGTCCTTGGCTCCCATCCAGACAAACTGGTCTAATATACTGAGGGTTACTGAAAACCCATTTCACCATATGTGAGGTTCTTATTAATCCCAAAGAATCAAACGATTACCCCCTGGTCAATATGTATCTCAGATCTTACCCAAGCACTGCACTGTCAGACAATCCTTAGTAAACAAATTAAAGATATATTAATAAAAGAAAATAAGAGAGTTATGAATGGTTAATAGATCATATACATACAAATGATGACAAAGTCCTTATATCAGGTTTGCAGCAGTGATGGAATAGGCTACTGGCTACAAAAGTCTCTCTGGTAACTTCCAAAAGATTGGAAGGTCCTCAGTTCAAAATACTCCTTTTAGTTGTAAATCCACAGTCTAGAGAATTAGAGCAGGAAAGAGACAAAATAGAGGTGTGTCAGGTGTCTTTTATATCCTCTGATCTGCATGGAAATTTACTGTCCTAAACAAAGCCCACAGCCCAGATACATGGAAAGTTAGTGGCCCAAGATGGAGTCCAGGATCACTTGCCCTTATCGCATGTCCTTACATGCTTTGCTGACTAACAGGGCAGCCATTGCACATACTCTTTCTGAGGCATCCACAGGAAAGGTTTACCTGGCCGGATGAATTTCTTCAATGACCCATTGTGAGCTGAGTGTCCTTAATGGAACATCAGCAAAAAGTTGTTTAGCCCTGATGTAAATCTATCTGGAGAATGTCACCCAGGAGCACAACACATCTTTAAGATACAAGTACATAGCCAAAATTCATAATTTCAGATACAAGGATGATACATGCATATACACATATAATCGTAACTTTCCCATTGATACCTTACATGCAAGATACTTTGTGCAATGCAGGCTTTGTCGCAATTGTATAACAGTGGTGGCAACAATGATATAAATGGTCATTTTTCTTATACACAGCATCACAATTCTTCTTCTATTGGAGAGCATTATAAGTGTTTCTCCCCCGCAATTCCCGCCTAATTTACTGTGACTTCAGAAATAATGGTCAGAGCATAGCTAATTCCCTTAACACTGTAGAATGCATATCATTCAAACACATCAATTAGCCCTGTATATGCTCCATCCCTTCAAGTATGCCCTTACCTACTTTTTTAGCAATACAAAGTCATTATTTCCAAATTGTCCAAAATTTCTTTTCCTTATTTTTCTTTTTAAAGCACAGCCTTTAAAAGGAGTTCGGTATTTCAAGTGATTTGAGCCTCAGTTTCATCCCTCTACTTAGTGGGCCTATTCTGCTTCTAATACTACTCTGTTTGCAAAGCCCTTTAACAAAGAGAGGGTCACCTTTTGAATCCCATCCCCTAAGTACCAGATGATTCCTGCCATACCTGTAGTGCATGAGGGACCAATTACAAATGTATTTCTCCTACAAGGAGCTAACAGTGTTGGAGAGCTTTAGAGTGTAGGGCCCATTTATTTTTTTGCCTGATATGAGCTAGTGAAATGCGAGTAACAAATGAATTTGAGATTAAACTGAAGTGACAGCCAGGTCCCCACTATGATATCTGAGACCCTCATAATAGCTAGTGATGTAGACTCCCTGTAATACAGACCAGGAAACCATCTGTAGCTTTTTATTGGTCTGAAGGAAGATCATGAGCTTCAAGTCCAGCATGACTAATTACGGTAATGAGCAGGGTCCCAGAAATTATCCTCACCTCTTCTGAACCTGTATCCTAGAGCATTGTTCATCAGTCTTGAATCAAACCACTATCAGGGAGGCTGATTCTAGCCTTTTGTTTCCATAAAGTACACATAGCACCTCAAGAAACAGCAGGCCCCTAAGGAAAACTATCACTTCCAGAAGTGTCAGTGGTAAGTAAAGGAAAAGCCCAGGTTGATAATGATTGTACAAGTACTTATTTTCACAACTCTGTTCCGTAGGCTCCATTAAATGCCAGAAAACATTTGTGTTTTATCCAGTTATTTGTATTTTATTTTTGTTTTTAGGGAAATAGGCAATTTAATACTATGAGAGATGTACTCTCCTAAGCCATGTCACCTACGTGATACCAATTTAGAGACTCAACTGTTTGGAGGGTAAGCTGAAAAAAAAAAGGGTTCTGAAGCTGTCAGAGATATAGAATGCTGTCCGTACCATGCTGCTTTTCCGTTTGATGCTGATTTGAGGCTCAAGAGAACATTTGGAGGCAGAGTTAAACAGTGTGTTGAACTAAGCAGTAACGGAAAAGTGGCACAGTTGGGATTTACCTCCTGAACAGTTTCAGAATGTTTTTGCTTTTTTCAACAACTCCGCCTTGCAACACTTCAGCCTTGGAAAGGCATTGAACTTGAAAGCTGCTCACTGGTAGAATCCTGTTCATTTCAGTCCAGGGCAGACTGACCCTGGTAGGTACAGTGGGACAATATACTTTTATAGGATTTGAAGTCCACTGAGTAAATCAAGAAACATTTAGACTCCTGTTAAATTTAAATCTTTCTCTCAGTTGTTGGCTGCACTAAGATCTCCATAAAAAAATAAATGTTCATATCATTTCATTTCAGTTCAGGCTAAAAAAGGCCTATATGAGCTGCAAGCTACTAAAATTTCAGAACATTTAGAAAACCTGATTGAAGTCTGGCTTTGGTCCGATAAACATGTTCTATCTGAGACTAGGACTGAAGATGAATCATAACGACTGGTGTCTATTTATAAGTATGTTAAAAACAAAGTTACTCAGTGTTAAGCTGGAAGGGGGGTTTGCAAGCCATCATGTTAAAATTCTACCACCAAATCAAAGGGAGGATTTGGATGATTTATCTGCACTCTCTGTCACAAGTGACAATTCTCCCCAGGCAAAAACACTAATAAAGAGCAATCCTTCAATACTTTTAAAAAAACTTTTTTTTTTGTATTGCAGTCCAGAATAGAAATCCCAGTCAGGATTTAGGGTCCCATTGTGTGAGGCATACACACACACATCACAAAAAACATGGTACTTATCTCCAAGAGCTTAGGTAGGGCTAGATCCACAAAGAGAATCAGGTATTACAATGCCTAGCTCCTAGGTGCCCTGCCACCCAGAGGAACCCTCAGCCCTGAGTTAGACAACCAGGTTCCTCATACAATGCAGGGGAGAGTTAGGAGCCTGAGACAGGGATCTTCAGGAGCCAGCAAGCTCAGCAAAAGCCACCTAAGCTAAGCAGGAGTGAAATGCAGAGGGAAGGTATGGTGCGCTTAGGGCCCAAATTCACAAAGGGCCTTAAACATCTAACGCCCACTGTTCTGTACTTGGGAGCTGGAGGGAGGAACCGGTCTGTTTGCTCAGGATTCTCAGATGCAAACCCTCTCCTGGAAATAGGTGCCTAAATCAGGTCATCCCTTTCCAATGAAAAAACAGAAACACACCCACCCCATTGTAGTTAACCACCAGGACGTGAAACATCCAGATGCAAATTCCTGTTCTGCCTGATTCAGGGACCTTGAACCCAGGTCTCCCAAACCCCAGGAGAGTGCCCTAAACACCAGACTATTGGTTATTCCAGGGCCGGGCTCTCTCAATCTCTCCTGCTGGAGGTGTTCCACCTTGTATGAAGAATTAAATATTCACTGGGCCAGAGGGAAAAAGGGACTTTACAGCCCAGTGATGAGGTCACTCACCTGGACCTTGGGAGGGTCAGGCTTGTCATCTTTCCCCAATCCAGACCCAACCTGCTTGCCCCAGCTGTCTTTTCTAAAAGGCTCAATCTGGTTGGCATGCTCAGAGCATGCCTAAACTCTAAGCAGCTTATTAGCATCAGAACTCAGGCAGCTTGTTGCATTCATACTGGTGGAAACGTTGACACCTGTAGGTGTTTGGGAGCCTTCAGGGTTATGTGGCAACTGAGTGTTGATTGTGGGACTGTCAGTGGTGCTTATGTATTGGACTTAGGCAGCTATGTACCTTGGTACATCTAGCCCTTAGAATTTACATGATGGACCTGACAGATAGATGAGGATATAAACATGCAGCAGAAAGAAGGGAAGAAGTAAGTTGCAGGTTAAAGATATAGGATTACGTGTACCCTCAGTTTAGGGAGACGTGCATATAAATGGGTCAAACTTTTGTTTATCATCTAATTAAAAAGTGTAACACATCATTCTGTGTGGTCATGGTGGCCAAAGAAGCATTAAGAGTGATTTGAATGAGTCAAGGGGGGAGTTCTGACTTCGGAAGCACATTCCAAGCTTAAAGCATGGCATGGAAAGGAGGCAGGTATCTGTTTGTGAAAGGAGGGGACAAAAGGAGTATCAAAGCTGGCAGCGTTAGCAATAAGTATAACGCGTGTAATTAACTTCTTTGTTGAGCTTCATGGCAAATCTAATAGGCACATGTGGTTATCTGGGGGCAAATCATGGTCCCTCTGATGTCATGAGCAAATTCTCACTGACTTCAGTGATACTTGGAATTGGCCACTAGCATTAGGGGTGGTGAGAGGAGTCAGTGTATATTACTGGCTGATTTGACTGTAATGGCTTATCTATTGCAAGGATTGATACTACGTCTGGGGACATTTTAATTTTATTTCTTTATTTTATGTTTTATTTTTTGCCATAGCTGTTTACCTTGTAAGCACCATTTGGACACTTTTTAAAACTTGAATTATTCACATGTCTATTTCTAATGGCTCCTGTGAGCCATTCTACTTTATCACATAAATTTGTGCATTATTGACACAATGGACTATAAAGTCTCTGAAGTCATTATGATGTACAGTGTCAACAACTACTGCGGGATTCTTTACTCCATATATTATTGACAGACTCATCAAATGTGGCCACTGCACATGCTCTTGAGAATGCATGTCAGAAATACTGATGCCATTTTTAGTGCACTGAGGGCAATTTTCTTGACAAAGGAACTCTATTTTGTTTTCCCCTCCTCCCCAAATACCCAAAGGCATTAGCATTATCTATTATGACCATCCATACCTATAATGGCACTAGTTTTTTTCCCAATAGGCATTTTGGTACCACAGGTACAGTATTAACCAATACACAACAGTTATTCATGTTCACAGGATGAGGTATTCTATTTCACTGAAACAGAAAATGAAAAAAAAAAAAAAACCTCCAAATGCAACACTAAAACTTGAGAAGTCACCACAAAACAGACCCCCAAGGACATAGCTCATCTAGTACCAGAGTACACAGAGCTGAGAGACAATGTGTAGTCTGTGTTTCTGTTTTAGCGATGAATTCACGCCTGCAGGTACATGACATTAACAACCTTTATCCCAGAGGGACACCCTTGCTACTGCTTGCCTTCCACCAGATTTTCCATCAGGAGAGAACAACTTTAAAATGTGCTTCATGCTTGACTGAAAACTTGCTGACACAGGCACTTGTAGGGAAGCAACAAATCAACATATGATCCAACAGAGATTTGGCCAGAGCTGCAGAACCCCACCAGACCACTCTGGCTTTTGCTGCTACTGCCTACAAAAAAAAGGGTAACAAAGGTGAGAACGCGTGCCCCCACTATGGCCTACCCCTTAGAGATTCCTGAGGCATGGAAAAAGGGAGACGACACTACAAGCCTCCACCTGAACACAGGCCTGCCATTCACATTAGAGGCCTTTTCCCTCAAGTTCCTGCCACTTACATAGTGAGTGTATGAACCATTATAAGAGCAAATATATTGGGGCATGAGAGTGCAGGATGGAAGGGAGCCAAGACTTGTTGTGAAGGAAAAAAAGCCAGGGTACTATTAGAAAACCAGAGAGGGAGAGGGAAAGGGGGTCTCAGAGGAGCCTTTAAGAGCTCAGAAAAGCTTTCAATGAGCTCCTGAACTCAGGTGATTATGCAAATTGCATCTTTACTGTTTCACCCGAGCGTTGAGGGATTTTTTGTTTTGGTTTTCTGATTCGTTCCCAGTTCCTAGCACTGTTCAGATGATACAGCACCCTTTATTATTTAGTCAAATCTATTTTTGTTTGATTTATCCAACTATAGAAATAAAAAGGTGCTTCGAACTTACAACCTGAGGCAATATTTTTAAAAAATCATTTATAAAGTGTGGTCTCCTAATAATTTTTTGTCATAATTTTGTGGCTCAAAAGCTCTGAGTCTCCAGTTTTCTCTTTACAGGGATGTCTTGCTCTCCAAATTACACTCTACTCAACTAGGTTTAATTCAGATTTTTCAACTTATATTTTTTACATTTTTATATTTTTTTGTTTTAACCAGCTCATAACTGATTCTCCTTTTCAATCAACTAAGAGAATGGAATAGAAGATTAATCTGAGGGTTAGTATTGCTTTCTGCTTTCCCTTGTTCCTGTACATCCAGCTGCTTTAGCAACCTTTGCACATTCTGCTTTACAAATGGACAATAATTAAAAGGATAATTATTTCAATTGAATACAGGAAAAGTCAGTCTCCCATGGAGCACACGTATGAAATAAAGTAACAGAGGCAGGAGGAAAGGAGACTTGTTTGTAAAAACTAAGTACTAAACATACTAAGATTACTACTCCCAAGAACTTTCAGCTACGAAAATATTAAAAGTGCTCTCTTTTCTCAAAGCAACTGGCTATTGCTAGCAACACTCAGCTGGAGTGATTCAAAATACACAGTGGACGGACTGTGAAGTTTACTCTTAATTTACAAATAAAGCAATGTGCAAGACACCTGTTCCCTAAAATGTGAGTAGTCCTAGGAGACAGCCCACAGCTCTGCCAAAGTCATAAACAGCCACTAAAAGCTGCTTGTTAAAAAAGTAGTAAAAGGACCCTTCCAAATCAATCTTTAAAGACCCTCTCCTCCTGCAGATACTTATGTACAGATGTAGGAGCACCTCTATAGAGGGTTATCTCATAGTCACACAAATGCTAAATGTATTAATCATTGTGAATTACATTGCAGTGATATGGAAATCAAATGAATTCTCAGCAATGCCTCTCCTATATTCACACTTACAGGATGCTCATCCACTGCTCTGGTGAGCTGTGCCAACATTAAAAAAAAAAAAGGCAGCTCAAAAGGCGTAAAAAGACAATGAAAAATCCTCATTTTTCCTCACAAGAAATCACTCTGCTAGAGCCATTCCTAGACCAATCTCCTTCACATCAGGATGAGACACAACAAAGATGATCCTTAGAAAGGAAGAATGGTTCAGTGGTTTGGATGCTAGCCTAGCAGTTGGAAGAGTCAGGTTCTATCTGTCCTGCCACAGACTTCTTGTGTGACTGCAAGCAAGTCATTAATGTCTTTGTGCCTCAGTTCCCCAGCTGTAAAATGGGGATAATAGCACTTCCCAACATCAAAGGGATGTTGTGAGGACAAACATTAAAAATCTCACTTATTACAGTAATGGGGGACGTATAAGTTCCTTATGATGGATAGGTAGTATATTCCCTTCAGTCCTCTGCTGGCCAAGGGGCTAAAGTTACTCAGCACTCACGGGGCCCAAAAATACAGAAATAATTTCCCGTAGAAACATCCCATTGCTAAATGGCATCACGAAAAGGTTCACAGCACTAGCTATAAATGAAATGAGTGTTAGCCTCAATTTAATCCTGAATGAAAATGACTGAGATTTTCAAAGCAATGCAATGATGTAGTTAGACATCTTCCACTAATGAATATAATGTAGCTATATCCCCTGCACTACTTTGAAAATCTCAACCAATGCATCCACACCCATGCACAATTTAATAGAGATGATATTCATTAATGAGCATTAGCAGAGCTCAGTAGGATAACATATGGTCACTTGCCTATGCTACTCCCTCTCCCAAGGCCTGAACCAAAGCCCAGTAAGTAATTGGGGAGACTTCCATTGACTAAAATGGGCTTTGGATTAGACTTTATCTGTCTCTTATTTGATGTGCACTAAAATATCTTCCCCTATTTCTAAAGGGTGAGGAGACTTATGGAGTTCTATTGCTAGATTTCTGGAATCCAGTTTATCTGTTCTTGTTATTGCTTTCTTTGCAGAAAGAATTACATAAAATTATAATGTTTGGACTACTCTAACACATATTTAACATATCTGCTACCTAGAGATGCTTAATGCTTCATTTATCAGAACTGCAAATTTCTCTTGGAATGCACTGAAACAAGTAGATAAACACCTGCTGCAATGGTATAAAAGCTATGGCTCCACATATTGGCATTTCTTTGCTTTCCAAAGTTTGTGTGTGATGTTTAGGGTGATCTTTCTTGTAAGTATGTGCAAAATAAAAATTGCCCCAATAGTTAATAAAATATTTGCTATATGCCCCAGGCTATCTGAGGCAGAGCTGTGCTGGAAGGAGGTGTAGAAAAAAGAATGTTCATTGGAACACTCCATATCACTTATCCTCAATGGGGATCTTTCTCTGCCAAATTCCAACTTTACCCCCAACTGCTCCCACAATGGAGACATTAAAGTCTCAGTAAGTATTTTATCCCCACTTTCTTCGTACTCCCAAACAGATTAATTTTTTGCTCAAACTTTTCCCCCAAATTCTTCTTTAAGCAGAAACCAAGCAAGAGAAATACCAATCTGAAGTTAAGAAGAAAACAGGGTATTAGAAAGAAAACTTATTTCATACATATCATAATGTGTTTGTAATGTAGCCTATAGGATTAACCTGCTTGCTTGCATATATATATTTTTCTTATAGTTTAAGTATTTAATGTATTATAATAGGTTTATAAATTTATACTAAAAATAAGTTTGGCTGTAATGCAAGAGGCCATATCCTGTACGTTAAGCAAAGGCAAAGTTAGCATATCTATATTAAGACCTTTTACTCAGAAAGCAAAGTTGACCTATATCTTGTTACCTAAATAGATAAGTACCCACGCCTATGTCTATGACCTTTTATCTAGACCAATGGAGAATGGCATATGGGGTTTTTCAATGTTGTACCCACAGACTTAACAGGTACACCACAAGAAAACGTATGTGCGTATATAGGTGTCATCAATACGCTCAAACATACTAGCCTATGGAGTAACATTTTGTAGGTGAGGAATGAAATTTGGGCATAGGAGGAAGGATTTCCGGCACTTGTGCCCTATAAAAGAGGTGACCCACCTTGCTAGAGCACTCTGCTCTATTATTCTCACTTACTTCCTCCACTCTCTCTATCTATTCTATCTATCTATGATGAGTGCTACTATTAGTAGGCTGTATTTGTTTTTCTTAAACTTTAAATTTCAAGAGAACTAGGCTAAGCTTGGTTTCCCTAAGTTTTTATTCTTAGTTTATTAGGTTTTGATTTTAAGTTTAAGTTAGTCAAGTAAACCCTAAGTAGCATTAGCTTTTTCTAAGCACTGCATCCCTCACTCAAGAATTGAGAAACCTGAACTGCAAGGCTGGTCCTGTGTCTCTTACCACCTGGTTATCAAGGAAGGGTGTGAGTATATTAACAAACCTTTGTTGCATATAATACTATATTATCATATGTCTCTTTTAAATAGCAGGAATGCAATCGTAAGTCTGAGTATTTTACCATTTACTTACTATTATTGATTTTAATAAGAAGTCTTTAAGGCTATACCTGTCTGAAGTATGAGCTTCCTGTCATACCCCCGAGGGCCATTTGTAAATTCTGTGGAGCCTGATTTGGGACAAGAACTTTTATCTTCTGATCAAACAGATTGGCGAGCCTAAAACCCATACTATTAATATTACTAATTAAATTAGCATTAATATTAATTAAATAAAAATTAAAATTGATAACTTAAATTAATATTATTATAACACCCTAAATCAGGCTACAGTTAATCAGTGCCCCACTATAATAAATTCATATATTACACCAGGCTGATGCACTTACATACTTTGCACTGTAAAAAAACAAAACAAAACAAGATGTACCAGGCAACCTGATTGGATTCCAGCTATGTGATTATAATCTATCAAACCGGAAATTAACTGATAATCACTACACTGGTATTCAATTGGGACTGACAATGATCTGAAATAATCTATTTGGGGAACAGTATATTTAGAATATGTTTCATGTTTTTTCTGTTCATTTAATCATTCATTATATTTGCATATAAAACAGCAAAGGGACCTTGTGGGATTAGAAAGCCTGTACAAATATTCAACAAACTGTTGGCTGCTTCCACCCAAGCTGTGCTAATGCCAACAAACCCTTTCAAGTTGTTGCAGCTCAGGGAAAAGCAGCAAATCTTTACAGAAAAGCCAGTATTTCAATACGGGGGAGAGGTCACCCACCCACCGCCCTTGGTTGGAGCCAAGTTATAAAACTAATTTCTGATTTTAAAACATTTGTACTTCTCTATCCCCCTAAATAGCAAGTTTTTATGTGCCCTTCCACCACTGAAGCCACAACTCATTCAATATAGATAAAGCTGAAATTATAAGTATGTTGAGAAGTGCTTTAGGATCATAAGTCTCTAAAGTCAATGGTCACTAACATTTTTTGAAAATTAACTGCATTTTGAAGATTTAATTAAAACCTTTCCTTGCATATTGTGTTTTCACCTAAGTATTTATAATAGCCAATTAGAAATGAAAAAAGACTCGTTAGCCATTTAGTCCAGCTTCTTGCTGTTTCAGGATTGATGTCACAATATATTTTCTTGTGTTTTGTCCAATCTTGTTTCAAGTAACATTGCTTCCATCACTTTCCTTCGGGATTATTACACAGTCTAACAGTTTTAAATGCACTTGTGCTAAGGGAAGATTTTGAGTCTTAATAAGAGGTTTTCCACATATTTACCCTATATTACCCATTTGGCTCCATTATTCTTAGATTATCTTCTGGTGTCACTCTAAGCAAATCCATATTATCTGCACACTTCACTCATTACCAGTAAAAAGTATAAACCTTTGGGGTTCTGATGAACTCCTCACTAACCCTGGATGCTCAAATAGCAACAGTGGCAGAAATGCAGTCTTCCTCCTTTAAATTTCTACAAGATTATCCCATTTGCTATTGATTAAGGATGTAGTCACAGTTATCCAAACATTTGTCACCAACTGTTTACACAAAATGAGCAGCATGCCTCTTCATGAAGGCAAACCACTGAGAGTACAGCACACCAATTCTCTACACACCTCATTAATCTCAAATTTACTTTCAGTGCCAATTCTAGGTCTTGTTCTTAATCTGCAAAGCCATCAATGGACTGGGAACCATTGTCAAAGACATCCATGACACCCAAAGACAGCTGTGCTTTTCTGGAACAATGCAGCTAACCAGACCTAGGACAAAGTTTTTAACAGCATGAGATAAAATATTTGACCTTGAAACAAGGAAATATAAGACTTAGCCAAAACCTTCTGGTTTTTAAATATGCCAGAAGACTCATCAAACAGACAACATTTTTCTACCATAAAAGAAGGTAGCACTGATATTGAAGAAGATACACTAACATCAGAGAAAGAGGACACACACACACACACTCTTCATAAAATCTGGGATAGGCGAAGAGGAAAATCCACCATGGACCGTCTACATTAGGGTTTTGTACTGCTCTCTGATTATATATTCCACACTTAGGTACAACAGTGACAAGCTCTGTAGAAAATCATAAGACAAAATTTCACACCTCTTCCTCCATACTAACCCCAAGGAATCAGACTTTTTGTATATGGAATTGTGCTGGGGAGGGGAAGAGATACAAATGATCCATCCTCACAATCAAGGAGGCAGGAAGAATGCTGCAGAGTTACAACGTAATCCATCCATGGCCACTAGTCCTGCTCAATAGTACAATAGCTACAGATCTTACATAGACTTGCATCTAGTGGCTCTTTCCTCAGTTAACCCCAATTCAAATTATGTGGCTGCATTTACACTGACCCCTTCTGCAACTTGTTTGTCAGCCTCTGCCCAGAAAACAAGGATTTAATGACTTGAAGACAATATTACCTTCTAACATACTGGAGAAATGATCCTTCTAAAAAATGGTTGAGGCACAGAGTTAGGAAGTAAAAGAGAGATTGAAATACTGCTGTCAGAGTTGTACATGTTCATTAAATAAATAAGCCTGCGGTCTTCGGAGTTGTCCGTCTGGTATCTTTCACCAGCATTAAATTCACTTTTTTAAATGGTGGTAGTGAATGTAATATGATCATTCACTACAGCCATTACCCAGATTTCTGTCTCCCTTTTGTCTCACACACTAAATATCCAACCATTTCAACCCAGATAAGAGTGACCATATGGACATGTGCATAATAACGTCTAAAGCACAGAATCTTTTCTATTGTCAAAGAACTGATCCCATAAGTCTAGCAAAAGTTCTGATAACTGCACTATGTAACTGCACTATGATTTGCCTAAACCACTTCAAATGAATGAACTTAATTTTTAAAATGTTTAGTACCAAGAAAAAATATAACATAGGACATTAGCAATATTAGTCTCTACAAAATTCTGCAATTTCAAAAAATTGTTTTTTATTTTTAATATATATATTTATTATTTGACATGGTCTGTCTGTTATTTCTGAAGCACCATAAGCATGGCTGGTGTTTAAGAGAAAATTCAAAATAATAGTGTCTGCCCAGACATAGGACAGAGAGAAATGGTGGGGAGGTTAGAGGAGGATGAGGTTTGCAACTGCAAAAAAATCACAAGATGGAGTTCTTTTTTAACATTGTTGTTCTTTAATATCTTAACACATATGTATGGCTTGTGGGTCCAAGTTCATCAACAGGACAGGAGTGACAAAGTAAAGGCCAGTGCTCAAAGCCAACAAGCAGCAAGGCAACAATGGATGTAAATAGGGTATGCTCAACCCTCCCCTCCTGTCCAAGGAGACTGTGTCCCAAGAGCAATCCACTATGGCTGCTTCCTCCACAGGCCCTACTCAGTGGAAATCAAAGACCCCAGTTTTCCTAGAATACCAGCATCACCTATTTGGTCACACCCAACACAGCAGCTAGGGGAAGTACTGCCTGTTCAGCCCACTCTGGATCATTGGGCAGTTATCTGGAGACCCCGTGTGCCAGCAATAGTTCCCTTCCCTTCCATCTGCTTCCCAATGCAACACACTTTTTTCCTTCACATGCTGAAAACTAGGTATTGCAAGCACATAATGGACTTGATTCAATCCCCACTGTAGTCAATGGAAACATTCCTGTTGACTTCAGTGGGAGCTGAATTAAGTCCCTTATGCTTTCTATATGACATTCTTTAAAATATGCAGTATTGTTGTAACCATGTCAGTGCCAAGATATTAGAGAAAAAGTGGGTGAGGTAATATCTTTTATTGGGCCAACTTCTGTTGGGTCCTACATATGCCTGTCACAACGTGTGGTGTATCTCATCCAGTGCACTAAATGCCTCAATAACAACTATGTGGGTGAAACCAGACAATCACTATGCTCTTGAGTGAACTCACCCAGGAAAATGATAAAATACAAAAATACCACTGGCTGAACCCTTTTCACAAAGCTATCACTCTATATGTGACCTAACAGTCCTCATTTTCAAAGGAAACCTGCATAACACTTTCAAAGGATGAGCCTGGGAGCTTAAATTCATAACTCTGCTAGACACTCAAAATTATGGACTGAATCTACACACTAGATTTATGGTTTATTACAACAATCTATAACCCACTAACAACCCGCCCAGCTGCCAATCCCTCCCTTCACCTTGAATGGTCCCTTGAAATATGTGTTAACTACTTCTGCTAAACAATCTGTTCCATCTTACAGTTAGCTGTGACACACAGGGTATGTTTCCCAGACCTGTGCAGGTTCAAAAGTTTATTTCTCTCACCATCAGAAGTTGGTCCAATAAAAGATACTACCTCACTCATCTTGTCTGTCTCATTCTTCAAAATATAAAATCTGGATCATATCCATATTAACACCGAAACAGCTCTGTTGATATAATACATCATAATCGCTGCAAAGTCACTGCATCAAAGATCCACTTAATATTTCTGTGCTGCAAATTGATACAGTGAAATATAATAGCTCTTCAGAAGCTAATCCAATGAACTGTATCAATGATTCATACTCAAGTGTCTTTTGATTCCTCCACATGCAACAGAACACCTTGAGATGTATGCTGGGAGTTAAAGGTAGAGTAGTAACTGTACCTCATTCTCTTGAGATTATGATTATATCTGGAACTTTAAATCTCATTTTATTTTTTAAATTTAATATTTGTGTTTCTTTGGAAGTCCTGTAATGTAAAAAGGCAAACAGATCATAACTAAGACCCTACCTAATTTGCAATATTGTGGTAATTGCGGATCCCATATTAGGCTTCCATCACAATTTTGACAGCAGGGACCCTCACTCTCAGCTCCAGACGTCCGACAGCGGAAAATCACAAAAAAAGGAATAATGGACCTTATTACCACAAATAATAAGGTCTATTATTACTTTTCTGTGATTTTCTGTTGCTTGTCCGTAACTCAGCTGCAATTTTTGGACAATCATCCTGTAATTCAAGTAGGCCTTAATCATAATTTAATTTTAATCAGAGTACAGTCCATTCTGTGCATTGAATGAGGCAGGGGCCCTGTGGAAAAAATAGCACCGTGATCATGTAGTTAGAGATTATATCATAACGCAAATGTACGGGGGGTGGGAGGGCGCACAACCAAGACTGACGGTTGCCAGACACTTCTAAAGTTTTCAATGTATGACCTTGTAACCTGTGCGTTTAATTAATTTTTTAGGCATGTATGATTAACATTTAAAATAAGCCAAATTCAGAAAAAAACGGACTCAGTTTTAAATCCTGCCACATTTTCCATTATGGTGCCGATATGTGGGCCAGTAAAGACAGCTGCTACATTGAGGTCACCGTGCCCTACGTTTTGGTCCAGCTGCCTATTTTTGGACAATAGCCCTTGAGATGTGGCAGCACAAAGCCACTGCAACTGCTGCATAGCCCAAGTTGCTGTCCCCATTTATGCTTCTCTAAATCAGCATGAATCAACAGTTAATTTGTCTAAATGCATCTTCTTGCTGATTTATTATGTAATCAAATATCTATATTTCAAAGTAGGAGAACGGTTAATCTCTTTCTGCCTTTTTCCTGATTTTATGTAGCTTTTTAATACTAATGCTCTCAACTACTCAGAAAAGTAAGCAATGGTTGTTAAGTCACTTGGCTTTCAACCCTGTTTCATTGCTCTATTGCTACTCCTGAGCAGTTATACGAACTTGAATAAAATCAAAAATAATTTTAGACTATGGTTCCCTGTATTTTTACATCATCAATAAGCTTGGAGTAGTGTTCATTGACAGGCACACCTTCAGCTATTAATGCAGTTCTAGAATTAAATGTAAAATAAGTTTTTAAAGAATGTATGAGGTCAGACTTAACTATAATACCAGAAATAACAATCGGGTTAAGTGCAGAGCTTGTTATGGCCTGGTATATTTTATAAATCAATAAAATCAGGAATAACAAAGACTCTAAGCTAACTATCTTACTTATGGCTATTAAACAAAAAATAGCATACAAATCTCTTTCTTCCTAGAAATATTCTGTCTAATATAGTCTGCAAAAAAGAGTCATAAAAGTTTAAAATACTAGACTGGTGCACTGAACATACTGTTCTGTTCTGAAAACTGACAAAACATTCATAAAGAATGTAATTTATGTCACCTACCATAAACTGTTTTAGTGCTCTACAGATGGATATCATAAATAATCAGGTGGCAAAACCACAATGCCTATGATAAACATGTAAAATCACAGGGCAATTTAAAAACAGATGGAACTATACCTTTTCTAAAATAAGATAATCCAGGACACAGATGCATGTCTCCATAATTATTTTGTAAATGATAACCCCGGAGTAGAGGACCATCAATATTTTATTTCAACTTCATATTACAGCTCTCAAATTCGGTGGCTTTTCATAAAGCAATAAGAGTAGCAAACAAGGAATTTTCTTTTTGTTGACTAGAAAAACCTTCCCATCCAAGACTTCATTCTATTATCACAGTAATAAAGGTGTTGTCTATCTCCATGTGCTTATTTATACTGGCAGTGAGGTGTTTGGCTATGTCAGCCTTTTCTAGTTACATTCCATGAGGAATGTAATGACCATGCAACACATTCAAACAAATCAGATGAGCCAAGAATAAAAGAAATAGATATATCAATGGTTATAGCCTTGAACCTTTATCATAGGACATTTTGCTATGATTCTCCCTTAAAATTCTAGTTAATTGAAACAAGGTTTTGCTCTCTTCCAAGACTGTTTTCACCATGGACTTTTGGTCTCTGTTTCTGTTTCTTAACAATTCACTGCATGTGAATATGTCTAAGCCAATTTAACTGCCCCCTCTTAACAAGAATAGAACTCTAACTCTCTATATTATTAGATGATGTCACGTATTCAGAACCGATCTCAGTTTCACTTGAATTGTTATTGTTTAACCTTTGCCAGAATTGCCAACCGGTTATTACTAACTCCCAGGATACTGTGTGCCTGTCGGCTGCACATATGCAGAGCTTATGATGACTTTTCTGAAAAAGGTGCCCATCAAAGATTGTTGACAGCTATATGAGTTTTCAATAAAACTAACCAAGCAGTTCCCTTGGTTCTGGAGTTTTAAAAAAATTGGAGGTTGCAAGAGCTGTTAGGTACTTCAGTGCTAAATATGTACCCCAAGCCCAACACTTTGTCCACTGCAGATGCATGTTACAGAAGAAAGTATTGCAGCATATGTTTCAGAGTAACAGCCGTGTTAGTCTGTATCCGCAAAAAGAAGAACAGGAGTACTTGTGGCACCTTAGAGACTAACAAATTTATTAGAGCATAAGCTTTGCATCCGAAGAAGTGGGCTGTAGTCCACGAAAGCTTATGCTCTAATAAATTTGTTAGTCTCTAAGGTGCCACAAGTACTCCTGTTCTTCTTTTTGCAGCATATGTGTGGCACACAGGGCTGGCTCTAGGTTTTTTGCTGCCCCAAGCAAAAAAATTTTTGGCTGCCCCCCCGCGCTTTTTTTTGGCTTTTACACATGTTTGCACTTTGTAGTTTTGTTTTGACAGTTTAAATTTAAAAAAAATGAAAACAGAGAATTTGTAGTTAGTGAAAGAAAACAATTTCCCACTAGTGTAATTTTAACATTTAATTTTAACAAAAACAAAATTACAAACAATTTGACAGGTTTCAGAGTAGCAGCCGTGTTAGTCTGTATCCGCAAAAAGAACAGGAGTATTTGTGGCACCTTAGAGACTAGCAAATTTATTAGAGCATAAGCTTTCGTGGACTACAGCCCACTTCTTCAGATGCATACAGAGTGGAATAAATATTGAGGAGATATATACACACACACATACAGAGAGCACACTGTAATGAAAAATGTTAGTGTCTTCCAGTTTCTCATAAATTAAAAGAATGTATATGAACTGAATTTTTCTGGTTTTTATACTTGTGTAATCTTTTAATAAGTCAGTGAAATCTAATTTTTTGCAATAGTACTTTCAATTGAAATTAATGCCAGTCCTGACATACGATTTTGAGACATGGTGGACCTCAAATATTTTTTAGTAATTTCTATTTTGAGAATCTGCGCTCACCAGAAGCCACTGATACTGGTAATGTTAAAAGAATGCGTAATGCTATAGCAGTGTTTGGAGTGAAAAAATCATTTCTTGCTAGAAATTCTAATACTTTTAGAGGAGAAGTTTTAGGACTTATTAGCTCAGATAAAGCTATTAATTCATCATACAATTCTACTGCATCAATGTCAGCAGTGTTATCAGTACTGAGCGCTAAATGTAGGTCTTGGCACTGCTTCATGAGGTCTTCTTTGGAAAACTGATTTTTAATATTTCCAATATCATATAAAAATTCGAAAGTTTCGCAATGACCATGCAACTGACAAAATCTTTCTTCAACAGAAGTTATAGCTACATCCAAAATACAATAGAAACATTCAACTTTAAACCTTTCGTTTGGATTGAGAATAGGATCATCATGAGCCTCATAACAAAACTGTCTTGTTTTTTTCCCGAGGACGAATGAATTTTTGAGGTGCAAACGTTGGTTCAAAATCAAGATCCTCTGCTATTGTTGTTGCTTCTTTGACAGTTTCTTCAAATCCTTCATCTGAATGGTATTTTTTTAAATATTCCAGCGTTTTATTCAAAATCATCTTTGCCTCGGATATGTCTATGGTTATGTTCTGCATAACTTTGCTGGTTAAATTAATTTGATTTAGAATATTGTGCCAAATAAGTGTGTAACCTGAAAATTGAAACTGCATCATTTTCTGAGCCAATGTTTCAGCTTCATGTCGAAATGAAGGATCATATGACAAGTCCTGGCTTATTTCGAATAGTGCATCATAAATCTCTCCTGATGAATATCGGAATGGTCTAATAGCTTCTATCCTGCTTTCCCATCTAATTTGACTCACAGGTTTAAGTGTGAGTTTTTGTTCAAGATGCTTCTTCAAGACTGCCCAACGGTGTGTGGAAGCACTAAAAAAGTTGTAAATTGCTT
Source organism: Malaclemys terrapin pileata (assembly GCF_027887155.1). Taxonomy (NCBI): domain Eukaryota; kingdom Metazoa; phylum Chordata; order Testudines; family Emydidae; genus Malaclemys; species Malaclemys terrapin. The sequence continues at coordinate 218,824,657 of NC_071506.1, read as the reverse complement.
GCACTGTGGTAAAATATGAAATGGCATCTTTAGATGATTTGGCGGCATCACTGACAACCAGATTGAGCGAATGCGCATGGGAAGGAATGAAAAAAGCTAGATTGTTTAAATTCAGTATTTTCTGCTGTACACCTGCATGTCGTCCTCGCACGTTTGAGCAGTTATCGTACCCTGGGCCGCGCATATTTTCTAAAGGTATTCCATAGTGTTCCAATCTCTGTAGAATTACATCTGTGAGGGCTTTCCCAGTAGTTTCATTCACTGGTATAAATTCTAGAAAGTCTTCACAAATTTTCACTTCTGCATTTTCATCCATTTTCAGAAATCGTAAAACTATTGACATTTGCTCGGTTTTGCTCAGATCTTGAGTACAATCAACTATAATTGAGTAATATTTGGCATGTTTCAAATTCGATAAAATTTCATTATGCACTCCATTAGAAATTAATTCTATTATCTCATTTTGTGTATTTTTACCCAAATAATGGGTGTGAATCTCTCCATCTTTCACTCTTCGTGCATGCTCAGCCATAACATTATCAAATTTTGCAATAACTCAACCAATTTTAAGAAATTTCCATTGTTATTCTCATATAAAATATCCAAGGATCCACGAAATGCGAGGCACTGTTCGGCTAGGAAATTAATGATTGCCAATAAACGTTCCAACACTGCTTGCCAACGTAGAATTTCTGAATTTAGTTGACGTTGCTGTACCGCATCGATTGTTGTACCGATACGTAATCTGTTTGACAGTTCAATCCAATTTGTCAATGAGCATAAATGATTTTTTGATGTTTCATGTTCTTTCAAATGCTGATGCAAATTTTGCCAGTCATTAAAACCTGCAGTTGCCAAAAAAGTGTCCGAGTTACAGAACAGTTTGCAGCAAAACCAAAAAACTACATCTTTGGTCTGTGAATACACTAACCACGATCTATTAATTTGTTCCCCATTTTTCATTTTTTTCTTCATACTCGATGGCATAAATCGACAATTTGATTCATTAAATGGATATTCAAATGTAGGATCTAGTTTTGAAGGACTTTTTTTCACAATAATAATTCGCATTTTATCAGTAATTATTGTCGGCCATGTACTTGGATCCGATCCTATGTCAGTCTCTCCACCTTCCAATAATTGTTCTTCAGTTTTAGATTTGGATAACAGTTCTTCATTTCTGGACTCTTCAGCTGAAGTAGTAAATCTTTGAATGGATTGTGATTGTTCGTCTTTATCAGTTAGTGAAGATAATCTTTGGTCAGATTGTTGTTCATCTTTATCAGCTGATAAAGGTAATCTTTGGTTTGATCGGTCTTCATCAGTTGATGAATAATCACCTTCAGTGCATTGCTTAGAGCTTTCTCCTTGATTGTCAACTTTTTAAAAATACTTTTTTGAAGTATGAGATAGTTTTTCTAATTCTTTTTGCCGTTTCTCTCTTTGTTGCCAGTAAGCAGCACCAGAAAGTTGTTTTCATTTTTGTCCCGGCATTTTAGCCCTATTACCACTGGCACCGACGCGAAACGGAAATTAGCATGATTGGCGCCGATAGGGCAGCACAGTACACACATGTAATCGTGATTTGAGTGACCGTGTCACAACGTGACATGATATTTTTCACTACTGTACTTGCACTACTGTACTTGCCATAGGTAAGGTACTAGTCAATGGGGCGAGAGAGCTCCCCACGAGCTCGGATACACACTGGACCCAGCCCTGCTGGCAGTTTCCCAGCGCTGAGGCCGCCCAGCTGGGAGCCCGAGGGGCATGCAATGGAGAGAGTTCTGTGGCTGGAGGAGCCAAGGAAGAGATGCTGGGCTTGCTGGACAGATGCTGCCCCTCTCTGCCAGGTCACTTGCCCCCTGCAGGAGGGGAGCCAGAAGGAGACTCCAAGCACTGGAGTGCTGTGAGGTGCTGGGGAGGGAAGCAGCAGCCTCTGGGGCTCCAGCAGGCAGAAGCTCCCCAGGGGTCCTGGGGACCCTCCCACCTGGCCCGACTCTTACCTTGCTGCGGATCTGGCCTGAGGTGGAGTCATCTTTGGTCACCGCGGCTCCCAGGGCCAGGGGTTGGGGCTGCTGCTGGATCTCAGCCCTGCTCATCCTTGGGCTTCGTCCTGGCCCTGGCACGAGCTGGGCTCAGCCCAGGTTGCCGCTCTGCTCCCCTCTCCCCTCCCCTGGCAGGAGGCGGAGCAGAGGGGAGGAGGCAGAGGCGGGGACAAGCCGAGGAGGAGCGAACCGCCCGGGCGCCATGTTCCCCTGTCCTCTGAAGCCAGGGCAGGGCCGCGCTACCGGCTCCTGCCTGGGGGGGGCGCTGCCCGCGGGAGAGCGGTGCTAACAAGCTGAGGAGCAGCCCGTCCTCTGAAGCCGGGGCAGGGCCATGCTACCAGCTCCCACCGCTCTCCCGCTGTCAGCGCCCACCCCGCAGCCGGCCCTGCCCCGGCTGCAGAGGTCGGGACGCTCCTCGGCTTGTTCGTGCCGCTCTCCCGCGGGCAATGGACACTCCCCCCGCCCCCGAGGCAGGTGCCGGTAGCACGGCCCTGCCCCGGCTTCAGAGGACGGGCCGCTCCTCGGCTTGCAGCGGTGGGAACAAGCCGAGGAGAAGCTGTCCGTCCTCTGCAGCCGAGGCAGGGCTGCGCTACCGGTGCCCGCCTGAGGGGGGGTGGCCACTGCCCGCGGGAGAGTGGCGGGGACACACTTCCCACTTAGCTGGCTCCGTGCCCCGCCACACCCCAGGATCCAGCCCAGGTGAGGCCCCAGCATTTTGCCACACTATTCATTTTGCCGCCCTAGGCACCAGCTTGTTATCCTTGTAAGCCATAAAAATCTATTATCTTATATATTCACTATAAGGGGCACAAATCTAGAAGTTGCAAATTGTGGGACTGCAGTTATACTATCTTTTCTTTCAAAGATTTCCTTTATGCACCCAAAACTCAATTAGAATAAGATATCAAATTAAAAACCACAGTTTAAATGTCCCATCAGTCTGATTTGCAGAAGCTGTCAGTGAAATTCATCAGCAATCCAGAGTACAGTCAGCTATAATTTAAAATTGTTTAGCTGGTGCCCAGAGCCGCCCCTGGTGGCACATTTCACGAGGAGGGTGGTGAAGCTCTGGAATGGGTTACCTAGGGAGGTGGTGGAATCTCCATATTAGAGGTTTTTAAGGCCCAGCTTGACAAAGCCCTGGCAGGGAGGATTTAGTTGGGGTTGGTCCTGTTTTGAGCAGGGGGTTGGACTAGATGATCTCCTGTGGTCTCTTCCAACCCCTACTCTTCTATGAATCTATGAAAAGACTGAAATGAAACAAGGTATCATAACAAAGAAATAGAGCTGAATTTGAGTAACAGGATATTGGAGCAAAAGGTTTTGATGGTATCAGACAAATCATGAATAGATCAAACAGGAGGTGGCAGATATGTTGGCACTACAGTTGTGTGAATAAACAATTTTTTTGGTTCAGTGGCCAAACTGAAAGTCAAAAAAATTGTTTCTGGTCAAACAAAACAAGTTGTTTGACCAAATTTTTGAGTGTTTTTTTCTTTAAAAAAATTAAAGTGAAATCTGAAATGAAAAGTCATTTTGAATCAAAAAGTAAACCATTATGTAATTGGGGGCAGAGCCTAAATCAAGAGAGATTGGGTCAGATTCCCTAGTGAGTTTATGGCCTCTTTATGCCACTGGCTGCAGGTACTTGACAGAGAACACCTCTACCACAATGGAACTTGGCTGGGCATTGGTGTACTAGATCGGTCTTCGACTGTGCCTCAGCATATCCCCTTCCCTTGTCTACTGTAGGGAGCAAGTCAAGGCAGAAGAGTGTGAGGAATGTGTGCGACAGAACTCTACTATGTTACAGTTATCGTTCATTGGTATAGGGCCCATTAAAGACCATATATCATTGGTGTAATTTTGAGCTGGCAACAGTTCTAACCTGTCATGCTTGGAAATAACACTGAGTAACAGGGAGCTGGAACTTTAATTGCTGGGCCCACCCCACTCCAACTCTCTCATGACAAGAGCTGCACTATGGTATAAGAGGAAGAAATCTTATCATTGGCTCAAAGCTTGGCTGTCTGCAGAGCTTGTCCACCATAAACAGACAAACAAAGCAAATCATTTCCCCACATTACAAGATTCCCCAATGTTTCCCTATACACAAGACAAAATGTAAGCTATAAGAGAGGTATTTGAGCTTAAGATCAAGTGTATTCTCGACTCTGTGAGCTGAGGGTTGAAAACATTTTCTACTTTTAAAAATGGTGACAGCTGTCGCTTTATTGTTTCTGGTAAAAAATGGTAGGAAACCTTAGCTTTTCCATTGTGCAGAGCTTTTTTGTTCAGGTGTCAACATATAAGAATAAAAGCTTCTAAAAATAAAATCAAACAAATGTAGTGCTGGATGGGAATGCAGGAGGTTATGTAGTCCATCTTACCTGCTCAGGCAGGACCAAGAGTACCTAGTCCATTCCTGACATGTGTTCTTCACCTCCAGTGATGGGAATTCCACAACATCCCTTGGTAACGCATTCCAGTACTCAACCATACTTATAGTTAGAAATGTTTTTCAAATATCTAACCTAAATCTCCCTTGCTGCAGATTAAGCCCATTACATCTTGTCCTACCTTCAGTGGAAATGGAAAACAATTGATCACTGTCCTCTTTATAACAGCCCTTAACATATTTGAAGACTGATCAGGTTCCTCCCTCAGTCTTCTTTTCCCAAGACTAAAGATGCTCTGGATTTTTTTACCCTTTCCTTATAGGTCAGGTTTTCTAAACCTTTTATCATTTTTGTTGCTCTCCTTTGCAGCTCTGTCAATTTATCCAAATCTGTCTTAAAGTGTGGTACCCAAAACTGGACACAATACTCCAACTGAAATCTCACCAGTGCTGAGTTGTGTGTAACAATTACCACCCATGTCTTACATACAGCACTCCTTTAATACACCACAGATTGCAGTTGCAAAAAAGGGCACTATCATTGTTGGCTCATGTTCAATTTCTGATCTACTATAACCCCTAGATCCTTTTGTGCAGTCCTACTGCCCAGCCGTTTATTCCCCATTTTGTAGTAGTACATTTGATTTTTCCTTTCTAAGTGCAGAATTTTGCACTTGTCTTTACTGAATTTTATCTTGTTGATTTTAGACAAATTCTCCAATTTATCAAGGTCATTTTTAATTCTAATACTGTCTTCCAAAGTGCTTACAACCCTTCCCATCTTGGTGTTGTCTGCAAATTTTATAAGCTTATGCTCCACTTCATTAATGAAAATGTTGATTCATACTCGACCCAGGGCAGACACTGGTGGTACCCCACTAGATACATCATATCCCAGTTTAACAGTGGAACATTGATAACTGCTCTGAGTACAGTTCTTCAACCAGTTGTTCACCCATCTTTATAGTAAATTCATCTGTACCACATTTCCTTAGGTTACTTATGAGAATGTCATATGTGACCATGTAAAAAGCCTTACTAAAATCACAATATATCATGTCCACTGCTCTCTCCCCCTCCCCCAATCCATTAGGCCTTGTCTAAGAAGGACATTACATTGGTCTGGTATAATTTCTTCTTGACAAATCCATGCTGGCTATTACTTAAAACCATATTATCCTCTAGTTGCTTACAGACTGACTGATGATTTCATTATCTTTCTAGGTATCAAAGTTAGGCTGACTGGTCTCTAATTCCCTAGGTCCTATTTGTTCCCCTTTTTAAAGGTACTATGTTTGCCTTTCCCCAGTCCTATGGGACCTCACCCATCCTCCATAAGTTCTCATAGATATTTGATAAGCGTTCCAAGCTTACTTCAGCCAGTTCCTTAATAATCCTAGGATAAATTTTGTCAGCCCCTGCTGACTTGATTACATCTAACTTATCTAAATATTCCTTAAGCTGCTTTTTTGAACTCCATTGTCCTTACTCTTCTGCTCTCATTCCTTCCTTTCCTTAGAACCATGAAATCTGTCATTCCATGATCATTTACATCCTAAAGAATATGAGTGAATTTGGGTATGGTAAAGAATGAAGGGCTTTTAATTATTATTAAAAAATAAGTTCCAAAATTGTCAAATTTCGGTGCATAAGTTTAGGCTCTTAAATAAAAATAGCCTAATTTCTAGATGTATAAAAGCCCCATAAATCCCTTGAAATGTCAAGGGAGCTGAAGGAGCTTGGCACCTTTAAAATCATGCTTATTTTTCCTAAATATGGGTTTAGGTGCCTAAATTTGTATAACTAAGGTGAAACCCTACTTAATGGAGACAAGATTTCATCTCAACTTGCCTACACTTTGACCCAAGTCTAAGTTATTTGATTGGGGGTGAATGGTGATGTTAAATTATTTTCACATAACTGAACTGAGTGGAGTGTTATACTGAATCCAGAAAAATATTTTTATTACTAATTTGTACCTATCAGCCTGAAGATCAGTTGAAAGGGTGCAATTTACAGTAAACTAGGTCAGGTGGGAATAATATAAAGCATTAAATAAAATAATTAAATATTTGTATTGGGTGTCAATTGGACTGGAATTGTTACTTTAAGGTACCTAGTGTCTGACTGGTTGCATTTGGGGTGTCCTATTTTAATTAAAACAGAATGAGCATTTTCAAACAGAGACACTAATAATAATAGGTTTCCAAAACAGCCATCACAGTCGCTTACTTGGCACTGTCAATAGTTAGCTATACTAAATCTAAGGACTGAAGCAACTGATCTGCTGTGCAAGAATCTTGATGGAAGGCAAAGACATGACCTGCTGCACAATGACCTTTATGAAAACCTAACTGCTTCTCCAGAATGGTGTGAAGTGCTACTAGTCAAGCTCTTGGTTTCAACACCATGCCATAGATTCCTATTAAGGATACTCACTCCAATTGCTTTTAGCTAGAATAGCGTGGTTATGACATTGATTCCTTGACGTTTAAAAAAATAATGAAGACACCTTTCATCTTTCATTTCTGTCTGGCAAATATGACAAAGCCATCTGGCTCCTCACATTAGCTATTATGAGCAGGCTGTATTTTTTTCTTCTGGATGACAACCAGGCAAAAATGATCCATCAAGAGCATTACAAACATATTAAGCAATTCATCCATACTTCCCTCCATCAAATTCTTCTAATTGCTGGCATCTTGAGATCCATATCCTTGTAAGCCATAAAAATCTATTATCTTATATATTCACTATAAGGGGCACAGATCTAGAAGTTGCAAATTGTGGGACTGCAGTTATACTATCTTTTCTTTCAAAGATTTCCTTTATGCACCCAAAACTCAATTAGAATAAGATATCAAATTAAAAACCACAGTTTAAATGTCCCATCAGTCTGATTTGCAGAAGCTGTCAGTGAAATTCATCAGCAATCCAGAGTACAGTCAGCTATAATTTAAAATTCCTGCAGTTACACTAATGAAATGCCTTTTGGGCACTCCTTCAATAAAGATATATGGCAGGCCACATAAAAATGTGATCCTTACAGATACTCGTAGTCACTGTTCCTCTATATTCCCTAAGTAACAATTAAGATTAGGAAAAGGGAAAACCAACTGAAAGGTTATTTCAAATACTCTCACTAACTGATACCAAATACTAAGTAAGGTGAAACAAAGATCAGAATTAACAATTTAGAGCAAGCTGGTGCCCCGTTTATAAGTTAATTAAGCATTGTGAAAAAGTAATTAACACCACAAAGAAACTCAACCCTCCTCTCATTTGTTGATGTTAGGTAGCTTGGGCACAGATACATTTAGAAATTTAGCTCCTAAAAACCTAAAGAGGAGTTAGTCACAAGGCCTTATCATGTTGAGCACTGTACATACATAAAGAGACAGCTCCAGCTCTGAAGAGTTTATAAGATAAACAGACATGAGAGACAAGGGGTGCGAAAAGAAACAGAGGCTCAGAGAGGTAAGGTGTTTTCAGGGCCAGCTCCAGGCACCACCTTCTAAAGCAGTTGCTTGGGGCGGCCACTCTGGAGAGGGGCGGCAGGTCCAGGTATTCGGCGGCAATTCGGTGGACGGTCCCTCACTCCGCCTGGGAGTGAAGGACCTCCCGCCGAATTGCCGCCGCAGATCGCCATCGCGGCTTTTGTTTGTTTGTTTGTTTTTGTTTTTGTTTTGGCCGCTTAGGGCGGCCAAAACCCTGGAGCTGGCCCTGGGTGTCTTGCCCAAGATCCCACAGCAGGCCAGTGGCAGACATGGGAAGAGGAGCCAGACCAGGCCAGTGCCTACTTGTTGGCTCATACTGCCTCTCTGAACTGCATGTAACATTGCTGTACACTGTTAACACAGCTACTCCGTTTCTTCTCTAAGCGGAGCGCATTATATAGCAGGTGAAGTGATTCTTGTGTTTTCATACAATTTTATTAAATTTGTGAAGTGTTTTGTGAACTTTGGGTCTGAAAGGCACTGCATAAGAAAGGTATTATTTTATACCTTTAAAAGTGCCAATGGGAAAAAATAATGGAAAATCTGTACTTTTAAATAATTTCAAATCAATATCAATTTAATATTAGAAAATAATAAAATGATTACAAATGCAGTTCCACAATCTTTGTAAAAACATATTAATAAAGCTTGTCAAAAGCAATAGAGTTAAAACTTCAGAACTTCAGCATCCCCACTCCTTTCTTCGGATGAAATGCGAATTCTCTATTAGACAGTAATAGCTCAAATCCATCTTGAAACTGCTCAATCTATTTAGAAGCTCTTCCATGATAAATTGATAACTCAAGAGTTTTCAGCACCTGGGTTAGTTCTCAATGCTATAAATAAGAATCCTGAGGTAGGTACCCTTCAGCTCTCCAAAAATTGGAAGTTTTTAAGCTTCAGTATTTTAATATATACACTGGAGAGTTGATACAGAAAATCAAAGAAAAAACAGTGCTGCCTTCAGTTGCTTATCAGTAGAATGTCTTTCAAACTCCAAGCTGTAGTAATGGCTTACATCTAGTAGTGCTATGGCAACCAGGGTAGCAATGGAAGTTTAGTGTTATTAGCTTATTTCGTCCATGTAGGAAAACCATTTCCTGCTCTGGCAGTAGAATTTAAAAATTTAGCATGCCAGATTCTCAGCTGATGTAAACTGTGTAATACCATTAATTTAAAAGCAGCTATATTTATTTGCAGCAGTGGAGGATTTCACCTATTAGTGAATTAGATAAAAAATAACTTGATGCATCCTTTCCACTGCCAACAATCTGATAAATGTGAATTTCCTCCCGATAAAAAAATCCATAAAAATGGAAAGTAAGTTTTGAGTTCTGGCCACAGTTTTCCAATTTAGGTGCTGTCAGTGGGGAGTGTGGATGTGCTCAGCACTTCTGAAAAGTCGGGCCACTTTTATTCAAATATGGAGTTCAGTACCCAACATAAACCACCAGTTTTTTCAATTTTTTTGTATACTAGAATTAAATGCCGGTGAAGTCTTTCCCTATTTAGAGTTGTTCACCTTTGCTAAGAAACAACAAATAGCTTGGGGTTTGGAATGAAATAGTACAGTGTAATATCACAATGGTAAGTGCTTTAAAAAGAATCATATAAATAAGAAAACTAAAGTTTTCTCTCATCTGGCTGAATTCTTTACTGTAGATTCTCATGTACAGTTGCTCAACATCTGAGTCAAGTGCTGCAGCGCCCTCTCATGGATACCATACAATTAAAAGGAGAAATAAATACACCTGACAACTTGAGTAAGAGGACACGCTGTCAGAACTCGTCCACTCACAATATTATACTCCAGCATCTAATGGATTAACTAGGAATCTATTGCACCTAGATTAATTCTAACAAGTGACTACTAACTACAAGTATTGTTGCAACAAATGTTCCAGATTGTGTCTATATTTACTACTGATCCCACAGATTTTCAGACAGTGTTTGAAAACTACCTTAGTGAAGGGTGTCAGTTGCTTCTCTTCATTGGGAGATCTCCAGATCACTACAAAATATTTCAATAAACCTTTCATGGCCACAAACTTCTCAAATCAATCCATCCTCAGCCATGCATACCATAAAATCAATCAATGTCTACTCCATGCTTTACTCTTTCCTGCATTTCTTATCCAATGGCAGCACAGCACTCCCAGATACACTTCCAGATGCTAGCCACTCAAGTGTCTTGTCCAGCAGCAAAACTAGAATCTGGTTGGAATCCATTTGGGAAAGTATAAAAAAATTGCAACTGGTTTCTTAAAGTATCATAGTAGATACAACCCATAAGAGGGAAATCAGGACACCTACAAAACAAAAGCTGTATTATAGACTGTTACAAGCTACACTTGTGAAAGCAGCTAGAAAGGGATACATTTTTCCAACTATCTGGCAAATTTAGAGAAAGTAGCAGAAAAATGTCAGTTTGGGCCTATTTTAGATGAAGCAGTTTATGACAGGTATATGGCATGCAAAACACTGCACTACCATAAACAGATGACAATAGCTTTGGCTGACTTTTTAAAGAGACAAAACAGTGCGGACAACCGTTTAGAAGTAAGTGATTTTAAAACTATATTCAGTTGAAAAAAATAAGTTTAAGAAACGAGGGAGCTATTGTTCGGAATGTGACCTTATAACCAACACAGTGCTCTCAAAACCTCTGCCAAGAAGGTTTATCTGGATAATGGATCAACTATTACAGATTTTGATCAGAGTAATATGCCATCTGGGTAATATAGTCTTTACAGGTGCAAATGATGCAGCATTTTTCAGAAATGCACATTATGTGCTGAAATGGTTGAATAAAAGATTGGGACTGCAGGTGAAAAAAGAGGAGCTCTTTTCTTTACAGGCACAAGTGATTTATTTGTCTCATATGGTCAATGCAGAAGACTTAAAGCCTTGCCCAACTAAAGTGGCAGAACTGAGAATCTTTAAAAGTCCTGTTTAATTATTATGGAAAGTTTCGAACTGAACTTGAGTACAGAGATAGACCCAATTATTCCACTGTTTTTAAAAAGACACCATTTGGGCTTGGACTGACAATTTTATGGCATTTGAGTAGACTAAAGAAATGACTGAAAGACTAAAGAAATCTGCAAAGTACATTTTGATCCCAGTTTGGAACGAATGTTAGCATGTAACATCTGTAGCTATAGGTGCTGTAATTCAGTCAGAAAACTTATTTTCCATTTTGACAGATTCTGCAGTTGAAGTAGTACATATAATGAAGGATGCTTGTGGAACTAGTAAGAATTGTCACAATGGAGGATAAAAACAGTTTAAGCTAGCCCACTGTACCACTTAAAATGACAGGTGGAATTGAAAGGTCAATTGTCTCCACTTCCAGAATGAGCTAAAGCAGAAAAAAAAAAAAAAAAAAAGAAGCCTATGGTCTGACAGAAAAAGAGGCTCTGGGTATTATATTTGCAGTCAAAAAATTCCATGAATTTCTGTAGGGGAGAAAGATTGCATTGATTATTACAGAACAAGCATCTTGTTAAAAGTGGATCTAAAAAGGTACAGTATACTGAATTTAGCTGTTGCTAAATTACAGAGTTGGGTCTTACTACCATGACATTAAGTAAAAGCAATCTAAAAATAAGGAAAATTTGATACATTATCCTGGATAATGTCACTGGAGACAAAATATCCACAACAACTGAATCTCGTTTTCAAAGGCTTCTTTTTGGAAGCATTTGCTAGAATAAATTGAAGCAGAGAGAGTGAAAATGACTGTCTTACAAAAGACTCAATTGTCTATATTAGGAGTTCGTGTGAGTCCTATGATTCTATTTAAGACATACACAGTGCAAAAAGATGAATTAATAGCCCAGACCAACTATATATTTTGGGGCTTCCATGTACTGGTATCAAATTTTTGCAGGGCAGATTATTAGTTGAATTGTGAGAAAGCCACACTTGAATTATTAAAACAGTTCACTATTAAGCCACAGTGGAATAGTTAAAATGAAGACTTTCAGATAAAGCAGTGTTTGGTAGCCGAATATATCTTGGATTAGGAAAAAGAGTTGGTAAATACACAATCTCATGCGTCTCACTTGTTGCTTTGACATGACATTCTTCAAAATGGGTTCAGAAGCAGCAGAAATTTGCACAGGACAAATGAACATTCTTTAGAATAGTCAATGCATATTCAAGTTGGCCAGAGTTAATAAAATAAAATACTACTGTCTCCAAAAATGTAGTAATTTAGGAACATGTATATGCTGTACACAAAGTTCCAAAAGAAATCACATTAGATAATGATAAATAAAATTTATATGTCAGGAATTTTACATGTAGTTAAAGGGTAATGGTGTAAAACATAGTAGGTTAAGCTATTTAACCTACCCAACTTCAAGTTTTTAAGCAGTATCCTTTATTAAAAAATATTACAGAGTGATAGAGAAAGGTAATTGTTAATCTGTGTTAGTGAGTCACTGTGTGGCTGGCTAAGTTTTATCATTCCTTTGGGGTTCTTTTTAAATCTTACCTGCTTTAATTAATCTGTCACTTCTCAAACAACTCAACGAAGCCCCACTGAGTTGTCTGGGAAATTATATCTAGAGAACCAGATTCTCCTTTTACAAAGAATACAAATGACAAGGCAATTGCAGGGGGAAAAAAACAAGAGAGAGAAATAGAAAAAAAGGGAAAGAGTAAATAACAATCATGTATTCTCATCTGAATGACAGATGTTAGATACTACATGAGAGAAAGAAAAAGATAACAAAAAAGTCATTTCATCCAGTGACATATCCTGTGATTATAGATGCATCCCACTTCAGTAGTCCCAGACTAGCAAACTGTTTTTCTACTCATTATGGCCCCTATGCAGGGCAGAAGGGGTGGTGGTGGTGGCAGTGAGGGGAAAGGTTTCTTATACCTTCCTAATTTTATTTCATTGCCCACTCAAGAACCATATACAATCTGGCCCAAATGACCATGATGTAAAGCAGTTTTATATGTAAAACTAAAGCATTATCAGATGCTGGGGACCAATTATTAAAACAAAAGACTTGTAGGCCCAGCAATAGTTGTGTAGATCCTACCTAGCAATCTGCACATGCAAGCACCCAGTCTGCACAATCATGGCAGCTCTGCACACAAAAGGGCAGTGTTAACTTTTGGGACACCTGTACCTGTTGCTCCAGCTTGGTTTCTCACTATTACCCACCATAGCCATCTACAATATATCTCGCTGGGAGAAGATCCCTTGACTCACACCCCTTTTGACCAGGACAAGAGTAGGTCTCCTAGGTTCCTAGATCTCTCTCTCTCTCTTTTTTCTCTGAAGTTACTAACATGTTTTCTTGTCAGAGATCAAAAAACTGGGTGCTTCCCAGTTGGGTGCTTCCAAACACAAGCAGTTTATATATAGCATTAGAGAGAAAAGGTTTTAAACATAAAAAGTATTCCCTTATGTGTAATTTTTACACTTTGCTGAAAGTTAAATTCAGACAGGCTATTTCACCTGAAGTTACAAAAAAGACGGCACATAAGGTAAATTCTTGTATGACCTCCTTAGTCAGCCAACTGTCAGCACCCAATTTAATTTGTGAGAGCATTCCAGTCCCCCAGATATATGCTAAAGAGCATTTCCTTTTGTCCCATCAGGGACATTATTTGAGAAACATTTGAAGGTGCAGAGGCAACATTTGCTTTCCTAATGACCATCCCCAAATTCAGCATGAGGGCTGCAAAAAGTGGAAGACTTAAATGCATCATAAAAAAATCTGAAGAGTTGGAGGGGAGGAAAAGCAAAATCAAGGTTGGGAAGCAACTGCCCCTTTTGCCCCTAATTATCATATTCACAATAGACTTTGTGGACTACAAAGGTGTTTCCTGGGGAAAAAAAACTGCTTTCTCCCCAGGGACTCTCTTAATGGTATTTTCCAACACCTTCTTTGTCTTAGGAGATGTCCGATAGCCCTTTTCCCTTCCATCTCAAATTTGCTTGGCCATGTCTGAGGAAACTCCAGGCTGGTCAATCAGCAATGAATGGCCCCAGGGAGAGCTGTTCCCAGGTTTGGATGGCTGGGCTTGTGTGTGTCTTAATGGCCATCAGGTCCAGAAAAAGTATTTCCTTGGGAAATGGAGGCCTGAGATCAGCACCCTTTCCTTTCACAAAAAAATCTGCCCTTAAAAACTTTGCAAGTGCCATCTGAGAATGAAACTTATAAAAAGACCATGTATTTTACTTGTTTTTGCCCTGAAAAATCATGTAATCATTTTTCAGTGCTGGGCAATACTCCACGACCTCTTGCAGGTGTTGGACGTCCTATACTTCAATGCTGTGTTGGACATTACTTTCCAACAAAAAAAAAATCCCCCATAAAGAGATAGGAACCATGTAAGAGGTTTAATGTGTGTTGTAAACAAAAATATGTTACAGTACAGCAGTGGTTTTCAAACTTTTGTACTGGTGATCCCATTCACATTGCAAGGCTCTGAGTGAGACCCCCCTTATAAATTAAAAACATATTTAACACCATTGGAAAAGCGGGGCTTGGGGTGGCGACTGATAGCTCTTGACCCCCTATGTAATAACCTTGTGACCCCCTTAGGTGTCCCGACCCCCAGTTTGAGAACCCCTGCAGTATGGTATCAGTTGCTAAGTCTTGCACTTATATTTCATTAAAGCTGGAGATGAAGCTAAAAATAGAAGTTGGTACTATATATTTCAAGCCTCGGTAAATCTATGTTTAGTAAGAAAGAACTTCAGTTAAGAAAATCCAAGTGGATGTTTGTGACTTTCCAGTATGCAAACAGCATTATATCAAGTAGAGCCACTCTGTACAACTCTTAAGATTTCATATCCATTTCTTTAACAACTTCTTGGTGCTCTTCACCCCAACAATGAATTTCATACAAAAAATAGTATGTGTTTTCATGCAACATAAGAATTTCTTATCTTTTTGGCAGCTTTCAAGACATATATCTATGTCTTATTCTGTATGGTTCAGCAATGAAAAGAACAAAATAGAAATCTTCAAACACATGGAGCAATGATATCCTAGCAAACGTGTGCAACATTCCATGTCAAGAAAATATTGAATGATTTTTTGTATGCCACTGTATCATGAGGACTTGCCCCTCTGGTGGAGTTCATCACTGAAATCTTATTATAAAAAGCAAACCAGGCAAGCCAGTTCAGCAGGGAGCATCCTCTTACCAACCAAAAATCAGATGCTGAAGCTCAATTATTCAATCTACTAGCATACATAGATTGCCATGAGCTGTTGCTCTAACGGGTTAAAAATAATCTGGAAATGTCTGAAGATAACTGTTTTAACATTAAGAAACTGTTAACTCAAAAAAAGGAGTTTGTGTGTGTTTATCTTTTAAGCAAGTGTTGCTCTTGGAACATTGATATTTACAATTCTGTTAGATACACAAAAATATAGCTCTCAAATACATATGTTTTGAGAACATAGAACCCAAATGTATTAATATGTATATGGCAGCATAGCAAAGACATCATTGTGGCTTAGTACAATCATAGACTCAGTACTTTTTAAGCAGGGTGTTCTTGTTTGGGGCGGTTTTATGCACTACTGAACTAAAAGGCACCTAGGAATGAATATCTGGTAGTATTACAAATGAGAGGGAGCTAGTTTAGAAAAAAGCAGCCAGCTTGAAAGTACAGTGTACAGTATGAGCATACAGAACTGTCGTAAGAGGGGGCATGGGTGTGCGAAACACAAACTAATCTCCTTATGGGTCTCATTCCTACTTAAAATATGTCTATGGAAAAACAGGTTATCCTATTGGATCATGCCTCAAGCCCCACAAACCTTGCAGCAACTGTTCTATGATAAATCATTGCCATTGATTTGATTGTTATATCCCATCTCCTAGAACTGGAAGGGACCTTGAAAGGTCATTAAGCCCAGCCCAGCCCAGCCCCTTGCCTTCACTAGCAGGACCAAGTACTGATTTTTGCCCCAGATCCCTAAGTGGCCCCCTCAAGGATTGAACTCACAACCCTGGGTTTAGCAGGCCAATGCTCAAACCACTGAGCTATCCCCTCACCCCATTGTTAACATAAGATATGGTACTTTACTATATATCATTGTAATCCAAATATTCATTCCTATGTCACCCTCCTCTTCAGTTTTTGGTAGACAGGCAATGTTATCATACTCTCAAAATAGTGTTCCCCACCTTCTAATAAGATAACCCAAAGCAGATCTTTATGGAAGTGTGCAGGCTATGTGGATTTACTCGGCCCAGCCAAGATAGAGCACGGCTGATGAGAGATCTTTGATGAAACAAGAAAATCTCCTCTGGCAAAGACTGCAGTCATCAGATCCCTTTGTAGTTGATGGGAATGCTATCCAGAAAGCATTAATACAATGGGCATCCAAGACTCCCTTTCTGGGAGGCTTATAGTTTCGGCTCTGTAAAGCTAAAATGGAGCCCAGAGAGCCCTGTCACATAGTTCCTCTTTACTATGGAAATGCATCTACCCTGCTCTAGTAAGATTGCTATAAGCGTCAGAGCAAATTCAGTCAGTCTTATTTTGATTTTTATTTAAATTGTTAAGTACTAGTCAAATACTTGAGCACATTTAAGTTCAATGATATAGTTTCTATGTTTTTATTCACTTCTGCCCTCTATACTCTGCACAAATTCCTGACATCTTTTCTTTTAGTCATGGATTAGATGGCTTTATGAGAACTGAAAATAGATGGTACTTTGTCTTGAGGATAAAACAAAGTTTCAGACTATCAAACTTGTTTTGATCCTACTAAATGATAGGACTATAAAACAGAAATGCTAAGCACTCCACCTGTTAACTAGCAGCTAGACTTGACTCTCATTTCAATCTAGCTTGGCTGGTAACTTAATACAATGCATCTGTAAATCCCCCAGAAATTCAACTCAGGCTAGGAATGCACGACAGCAAGTTAACGTTTAATACAAAACTCTACATAGTCGTCTTTTAAAAACATGTCTTCGGGTTGCTATTTGCTAACTTTAAAGCATGGCTATGGCTAGAAAAGTGATTACATCTGTTAGTTCTTTCTTGCTCAACGTATCTGTTCCCTATTTGTCTTGGTGTAATATCAGCTTAGTTTACTGAGAAAACAAGCCTTCCTGCTGTTAACATAAGAACATAAGAACGGCCATACTGGGTCAGACCAAAGGTCCATCTAGCCCAGTATCCTGTCTACTGACCGTGGCCAATGCCAGGTGCCCCAGAGGGAGTGAACCTAACAGGTAATGATCAAGTGATCTCTTTCCTGCCATCCGTCTCCACCCTCTGACAAACACAGGCTAGGGACACCATTCCTTACCCATCCTGGCTAATAGCAATTAACGGACTTAACCACCATGAATTTATCCAGTTTAACATAGCTAATATAGCTATACAAGAGTGAGCTGCATTCTATTCTGCCCTTTATTGTTAATCAACAAAATAGTTAACTAAGTTCTAGGCGTAGAACCTTTATTCCTGGTGGAGAGGTGAAAGGCCACAGAGATAATCTCTTCATCTGTGCTTGTACAGCATGTGGCACAATAGGACCCCAATCCTGACTTAGGCCTTTGGACCATCATCATCTAAATGATTCACGATAATTATTATAAAGACAGTTTCATTTTCAGGTCCCCAATTCATTCCGCAGTGCTGACATATAAACAAATAACCTTTCATCTTCTAAAATGGTGATTTTAATTTGTAAGTCACTGAATGAGAACAGAATTTCCTGCCTATACATTTGCTTTCCCTGGGTTTTTACATCCACAGTCACATTGGCTGTTCCACAGTTGGTCCTATCCAATTAGAATGGTAAAGGCAGTTGAAAATGATGGAGTGAAAATCCAGCTGTCAGTGTAATTTAGAACCCCATAATGGAAAATAGAAACCTGCAATGCCATTATACATACTCTTTTCAGAGTATAAACATGCTTTAAGTGTTACGTTTTGCTTTTAAAATAAACCTCCATTAAAGTAACACACACTGAGAGGAGATTATACTGCTAAGTGTGTATGTGGCTTACTTTAGATCAACATGCAAAAAGTCTTCATGCATGTGTGTGTGCTCAAGACAACCTTTCAAAGCTCTCATTTAGAAAATGGACTTGTTACATCCTTTTACATTTTCATAGCATGATTTTTCAAAGCAGTGAACTACTTATTAGTTCCTTAATGCCTAAAGCAAAATACCAAGTACATCAGATTCAACTTTCCCCATTCAACCGATCAGGGAGGTTCACTGTCTCAGTGATCTGTAAATAATTGACTGGCCAAGCAGTGAAGCACAAAGGCAAATAGATCAATACCTCACTTGCAAACCTCCTTACAGAGCTGAGAAAAGACTTGATTCACTTCATTTCCTATCACTTTGTGCCTCACTCATGAATCAATTCACACTTTGCTGCACCAAGATCTAATTCAGCATATATAATCATTAACAATTGCTGCAGACTTTGATTAAACTTTTAAATTTCCTCTTAATATAATTTAAATGGAAAAGGTATTGATTAAAGTATCTTAAAATGTAACCTAGTAAATGAGAATGGAAAACATTGGGTAACATGTTGCAATGGCAACAGACAGCCTTTCAGGTTTGCTAGAAAAGCATTATATGAATTTTGTCTAAATAAAACAAGCAATAAAAGCCCATTTCTCTGGTTATGGATTCAGAGAGGCCGTTGAAAGAGGGTTCTCCTTAGAGAAGAAAACAGACACACAAAAGGAGCCTTTGCATTTGAAATGATCAGCCAGCTCCTACAGCATCACTTTCTTTTGCTCCTTTTTGTCCCTTTGAGTTTTCATTGATGCTGTAAAACTCTATTTACAACATTTCTTTTTGTGGATACCTCCTTCAGAAAAAAGACTCACTGGCACCACTGTATGCTAACTGCCTGGCCATCCCGTCAGATAAAAGAAAAAGCAATGTAGGTCTTACTGCACTATTTAAAAAGGTCAGGTGTCCTGACTCCTAACATTGTTGTTCCAAACACAACAATTCAGGAACAGCAGCATCACAATTTTTCAGTGAACTTTAAATATAGAGGTTGCTTTCTCTGTCATTTTTCCAACTATCAATTGATGATCATTCCTGCCTGATAGGACATGAACCTGAAGTCTACCAGAAATTTCCCTTTTCTATCTGCACAGATAGAACTTGCCCACCAGCAATAATCCCTGACAACTAACACATATATAGGTCCCAAAAGACCTGCAATACTATTCCTAATCAACTACCAAAAATTCCAGCCAGAAAGAAGCCTCTGCTCAGGGACTGGACATGTCGCATGATTTTTCAGGGCAAGAGCAAGTAAAATACATGCATATTTCTAACCTATGTATTAATATAAACAGAGTTGAATTTTCAAGTTATATAAATGTTTCTTACTTTTCAAAAGCTAACATCCAGGTTAAATACAACTTAAATGGAAGGGGAAGAGATTTGAAAGGTTTTAAAAATATATAGACGAACTTTAAAAAAAAATGTTTGAAAAGCTGTTGCCAAAAATATTTTCAGACACACCATCATAGGTTTAATGGACTCATATATAGAAGAAATACATTCAGGAGAGTAAAGATTTAGTATTTAGTTTATTTGTAGGAGCTAGTAATTCATTATTATTTTCAGAGACATTTTCTGAAAGGTTTATATTTATTACGTAAAATAAAAAACAAAATGGTGCTGTGAAATTAGACACAGAAGGAAGCATACAAGAAAGAGCTTTGTTCCAAACAGTTTTCAAAAATAGAAATAAGTACACCAAAGAATTGATATTAATAGTAACTACAGAAGTTTAGTAAATCCATCATGATTAGCAGGGAGAGGCAATCACAAAGATGTAAACAAATACAAAAACACCAACCTAGGTCACATTTCACACATTATATTTACAGGGACAGATTCTTGGCTAGTATATAGGTCAGTGTAGATCCATTAAAAAAACGTCAATGGAGCTTCAGCAATTTACAACAGCTGAATACTTAACCATAGTTTTTTAAAAATATGTATGTTTGTATATATATGTGAATACACTTCAAATAATTACAGCATTTTGCCTAGTAAAAGTTGAACAACAGCTTCAACTAACGGCCTCCATTTTCACCTCATGTTTTGGTTCAGGAAGGGGA
The DNA here is from genome assembly GCF_027887155.1 of Malaclemys terrapin pileata. Classification (NCBI taxonomy): domain Eukaryota; kingdom Metazoa; phylum Chordata; order Testudines; family Emydidae; genus Malaclemys; species Malaclemys terrapin. Next base: position 218,804,596 of record NC_071506.1, on the reverse strand, counting down.
AAACAGATAACATCTTATAGATGCTTGTGCAGGCATGTAATATTCAAGTGCCCCAGTTCACCAGAAGTGGTCATTTTAATTAACCCCGCAACCAGATTCTTGATAGAGCAAATATATTTTTAAGTCAAATCTTATTCAACTCTAGGAAATAACTTTAAAAAGTAAAATAAAATATATATATGAAAAATCTGGGCCTGTCATGGCAATATATTTACATACAAAATGTACTTCCATCATCTTCTGCACAAATATACATTCACAACTATCACCAGTATGAATATACATTTTTCACACTCCTCCTCTGAGTTTTTAGGTTCCAGATCTGTAAACACTCACAAACTTGACTTTAAATATGTGAGCAATCCCATTATCGTCAATTACTTGTAAAGGACAATTCACCAGCTTAAAGTTAAGCATGTGCATAATTGTTTGCAAAGACTGTAAATTCTTCAGACTGTTTAGACAGTGCAGAGATTTTTTTTTTGTTCCTATCACACTAGAAGTAATAACTGTATTTAGTATGTTATTAACAGTGCAAGAACTTATGCAAACAATAGTCCTCAGAGCAGGGACTATATTTTACTCAGTTTAGACCATGCAGAGAACTTTTTTGTTCCTATCACACTAGCAGTAATAACTATATTTAGCATGTTATTAATATGCCACTATAAATATAGCTCTCTTCAGGACAAGACAAAATGCCAAGTTGGCTGATAGTAGCTATACTAAGAGTTCACAAGGTTTAAGGTAATATACTGTGACATACCCAGACCAGTGGGGTATAGGAGTCTGGTAGAGGGCAAATACACTGGTCACTGGATGAGTAGTTTTCTGTTCCCTGAGTGACCAGAGAAGGGGCTGCACTAGAGTAATCAGGAGCCTGCTAGAACCAGTTAAGGCAGGCAGGCTAATTAGGACACCTGGAGCCAGTTAAGAAGAAGCTGTTAGAATCAATTAAGGCAGGCTAATCAGGGCACCTGGGTTTTAAAAGGAGCTCACTTCAGTTTGTGGTGTGAGTGTAAGGAGCTGAGAGTGAGAGGGTGTGCTACTGGAGGACTGAGGAGCACAAGCGTTATCAGACACCAGGAGGAAAAGGTCCTGTGGTGAGAATAAGGAAGGTGTTGGGAGGAGGCCATGAGGAAGTAGCCCAGGGAGTCGTAGCTGTCATGCAGCTGTTACAGGAGGCACTATAGACAGCTGCAGTCCACAGGGCCCTGGGCTGGAACCCAGAGTAGAGGGCGGGCCTGGGTTCCCCTCAAATCTCCCAATTGACCTGGACTGTGGGTTCTTCCAGCAGGGAAGGTCTCTGGGCTGTTCCCCAACCCACATGGTGAATCTCTGAGGCAAGAAAATCCGCCAATAAGCGCAGGACCCACCAAGATAGAGGAGGAACTTTGTCACAATACTACAAACCAGCATTCCCTGCTCTTGATGGAGGAAATTTTTATAATATGCAGAAAACCTACAGCCAGAATGGTTGAGGTCTGAATTTTTAATAAGATTAATATCTCACATGTTTGTTTGACCCTAGTCAAGAAACTGTGGATAGAATGAAAGTTACATGATGGTCATCCAACAAGATTGCAATTGCTGACTGTGGTGGGGTCGAATAAAGCTCCAAAGTATATCTGTGGGCCTGACCCTGCAAAGTATTCAGCATCCTCTCTCTCAACAACCTACGCAGGCTGTCCCTAAAACTGTCACTGCACCAGTGTGCAATACCCAGCCTGACCACCTACTTCTTGATAGGCAATCAGACATAATCAAATAGTTTTAAGAGATGGAGAAAAACAGTCCTTCAAACTGACTGTCACTATATGTAATGTTTTGCACCAAGCTTTCAAAGTATTCAGATATATAAATACAGTTTCTGGATATAGATACAGATATATGTATATAGAACTGAAACAAGGAAGGTACACATCTTTGGATAGTCAACAAGTTAGTTAAAACAGTGATCCAAATACAAATAGCATGTGTTAGATTAATCTTGGTAATATTAATGATGAAATGAAAATACATCCAAATCATGCTCACTTTATTGGTGATACAAATAAAATAAACAACAACTAGTAATTATAGGATCATAGAATATCAGGGTTGGAAGGGACCTCAGGAGGTCATCTAATCCAACCCCCTGTTCAAAGCAGGACCAATCCCCAACTAAATCATCCCAGCCAGGGCTTTGTCAAGCCTGACCTAAAAAACGTCTAAGGAAGTAGATTCCACCGCTTCCCTAGGTAACCCATTCCAGTGCTTCATCACCCTCCTAGTGAAAAAAGTTTTTCCTAATATCCAACCTAAACCTCCCCCACTGCAACTTGAGACCATTACTCCTTGTTCTGTCATCTGCTACCACTGAGAACAGTCTAGACCCATTCTCTTTGGAACCCCCTTTCAGGTAGTTGAAAGCAGCTATCAAATCCCCCCTCATTCTTCTCTTCTGCAGTCTAAACAATCCCAGTTCCCTCAGCCTCGCCTCATAAGTCACGTGCTCCTGCCCCCTAATCATTTTTGTTGTCCTCCACTGGACTCTCTCCAATTTTTCCACATCCTTCTTGTAGTGTGGGGCCCAAAACCAGACACAGTACTCCAGTTGAGGCCTCACCAATGTCGAATAGAGGGGAATGATCACGTCCCTCAATCTGCTGGCAATGCCCCTACTTATACAGCCCAAAATGCCGTTAGCCTTCTTGGCAACAAGGGCACACTGATGACTCATATCCAGCTTCTCGTCCACTGTAACCCCTATGTCCTTTTCTGCAGAACTGCTGCCTAGCCACTCCGTCCCTAGTCTGTAGCAGTGCATGGGAGTCTTCCGTCCTAAGTGCAGGATTCTGCACTTGTCCTTGTTGAACCTCATCAGATTTCTTTTGGCCCAACCCTCTAATTTGTCTAGGTCCCTCTGTATCCTATCCCTACCCTCCAGTGTATCTACCACTCCTCCCAGTTTAGAGTCATCTGCAAACTTTCTGAGGGTGCAGTCCACGCCATCCTAACAATAGTTATTATCTTTCTACTGCTATTCTGGGAGTGGTTAAGAAAGTAAGCCTATTCAGAGGGAGATAAGAAGATGGATACAGGGGAAATCTGTTGGATCAAGACTACATCTGTCAGAAAGGGAGGCAAGAAATGATAGGGCACTGCAATGGGGATTAGGAGATTGGCATTCTAGTCCTGGCTACCACTGACTCATTGTGTGACCTTGGGCAAGTCACTTAATTTCTTTATGCTTCATTTTCTGGCCCCTATCTGTCAAAGAAGGATATTAATACTTGCCCACTTATGGATGAAAAGCATCATGTAAGCACTATTATCATTGCCATTAAAAGTCATGCAAGGCTATCAGAGAAATGTCCAGCTTAGAAAACTGATGTAAACTAGTCCACATGACAGTGTACTGAAGATATCTGTTGTACCTACTAGTATGGCGTTTTCCCATCAATAGGTCACATTGCTTCCAACATTCATAATCAAACGCCTTACGATATATCAAGTTCATCGGTGCAGAAATTCTAGTGATGACTACAGTAGAAATACCGAGAAAGCCAGATAGGCACTATTGAACAGAGCTGGGTCAATAACCGATATTACAGTTCACTGGAAGTTCCAAAAAATAGAAAAAAAGTTCAGTTTGGGTTGAACCGAATCTGATTTTTTTCAGAGTTTTTGGCAAATAAAAAAAAAATCCATTTCAATTTGAAGAAAACATTTCATTCAACCTGAAACATTTTTTTTTCCTCTAGGTACTTGAAAAAGAGCTGGTTATACACAAAAAAAAACAGAGGAAGGTGGTGCCGCCTTTATAAATTTTAGCACAATGGTCAGTGCTCTCACCCAGCATGGGGGTGACCTGGGTTCAGTTCTCTCTGCTGCCTGATATGACATAGGGATTTGTAACTTGGGTCTCCCACCTCCCAAGAGAATGCCCTAACCAATGGACTATGGAATATTCTGGGACAGGTCTCAATGTCTCTTGCTGAAGCTGTTCCATTTTGTATAAATTATTATATTAGTGGAGCAGGAACTTGAGTCTCCCCCTCCCTGATAAGTGCCTAACCACCAGGCCATTCTCACTCCTTCTTACTGGCACTGTGTTACATTATTTATACAAAGCAGAACAGCTTCAACAGGAAAGATTGAGAAAGACCTGCCCAAGAATACCCAATAACCCAGTGGTTAGGAAGGGAGTGGGGACCCAAGTTCAAATCTCTGTTCCACATCAGCCAGAGGGGAGAATTGAACCCATGTTTCCCACATCCTAGGAGAGTGCTCTAACCACAGGGCTAAATATTTTAAAGCGGGCACTAGCACAGCCATCCCCACCAGCCATTTTGTGAATGTGCTAAAGTCCCCTTGTGACTTTGTGTCCCCCTCCACACACACAAAAAAACCCCACTGAAAGCATTCAGTGAATTCATATCAAATTCACAAATAGTTTGAGGTTAGCTGAAACACATATAAACTATTCATGTGACAAATTTCACCCAGGTGGACTATTGAAATGCGAGGGGACAGTAGTTATAAGCAGGACAGATCTTCACTTAGATATAGGTATTAGATGCTGGAATAACAAAGGAAGCTAGTACACCAGATAACGACAACTTAAAGCCCTAAATTACTTGAACAGAAACTTGAGTTCTTTCTGCCCATAACTTTCCTTAAGAGTCAGAAGTGAACTTCCCAAATTGTTTTCACGCCTTAAGTAGATGGGTCTATGTGACATTCTATACCTTGGGGGAGCGTACTGTAGCCCCCATATTCCTCATTTTCACTCATGATCTTACATATTAAGCATGCCTTGTAAGATATCAGAGGGAGGGTTATGATCTCCTAAAAGTAATTTCTCTATCCACATACGTGTATCATTAATGCATATGAAGTTATGAGAATTGTGTTGTATGGTGGTTACTAAAACATACAGCCAGATATTAGCTCCCCAGAGGCAACAGCAAGGAAAGTAACCAACGCCCAGGCACGGTGTCAAACAAGTCATCAACAGCCATTGTCCAGCAAGGAAGCTACAATGCAATGACTCACCCGCATGAGGCCACACCAGGGGAATTGCTCAACCTTGCTTGAAGAGACTCATCAATGTCCCCCAGATATGCCTGGACTTGTGCCCCCCAAGCACATAGACTGAGGTATAAAACAGACAGAGTGGACACATACTGGGCCCTTCTCCTGCCTCCACCTTCGCTGCAAGCAACTAAGATGCTGAGAAGAAGACAAGATTCCAACAGAGGAGATTGGGCCAGGTTTAAGGAACAAACCTATATATTAAGGACTGCAATATCCAGTGGGGTGAGAAAAACTGCTTAATCTAGATGTTGACCAGTCTAATAGGGTTGAGAGTTTAGACTGCGTGCTTATATTTTATTTTATTTTGGTAACCACAATGACTTTTTGCCTATCACTTGATATCACTTAAAATCTATCGTTGTAGTTAATAAATGTGTTTGTTTATTCTACCTGAAGCAGTGTGTTTGGTTTGAAGTGTGTCAGAGACTCCTCTTGGGATAAAAAGCCTGGTAACAATTTCTTTGTTAAACTGATGAACTCATATAAGCTTGCAGCGTCCAGTGGACATAACTAGACACTGCAAGACGGAGGTTCCTGGAGTTGTGTCTGGGACCAGAGATATTGGCTAGCGTCATTGGGTTGCACAATCTAAGGAACAGCTTACATGCCAGAGGTTGTGCATGAACAGCCCAGGAATGAGGGTTCTCACAGCAGAGGAGGGTAAGTCTGGCTCCCAGAGTCAAGGATGGGGTGACCTAGCAGATCACCGGTCCAGATAACACCAGGGAATGTCAGAGTCTATATAACCTTTTTTAGTTCCCATTACTCTGCAGCTTGCAAAAAGAGAGACTATAGTGGCAACAGTTCACGAAGGATGAGGGAAAATCTGGATTGCAGCTCCTTCAGACATCATGAGGATAACAACTGCCCACAGCCATCAGTCATGAATGTAAAATAAATGTCATCACAAGGAATGTTAACCCTCTTCCTTCAGGTAAACTATTCTGAATTACCAATTAAATGTGTTTTCAAACAGATGTACGTCTAAGACATATTTTGGTATTTTTATGGCTAATACATGAAATATAACTGCTAAGAAATATTTTCACTCTGCAGTGCAATTTGTAGTAAATATAAAACAAGAACTATGTGTGACCAAAAAAACCAATCTCATAGAACATTACTTTACTAAAGAAAATATTTACATTGTGAGGTTTGGAAGAGTCCTACTTCAGATAGACTTAATGTATGATTAGTTTTCCAGAACTGTATCTTCATTTTACCTTTGAACATTATGAAATTCACTTACAAGTTGTTGTATAGGTATATGATGTTGTACACAAGGCAATATACACATATCTCATAAAAATTGTGATCTTAAGCAATACTTTCCTAGCTACATAAACGCAGTCCACTCCTATATAAATATTTGCTTAAACTGGAGACAAGATAAGCCATGCTCTTTCTAATTTATGATTCAGAACCAAAATTACCTGTTGGCCAGAGCTTTGCATCCTAGTGAAAACAACTCTACAAGTTTGCAAGCTGATTCCTGTTCACCAGTTAGTGCTGCATCTGACAAAGACTAGAAGGCGTTAAGCAAGTTTCGTAATCTTAGCCTCTAGAGGGTTTTATGGCAGTAGGGAATGTTAGGGTACAGGGCTGTCTCTGGCCATGCCTCTTCCCTCCCCTCCATCATCTGGCCTGCCCCCATTAATGCTAATGAAAGCTGAGCAGCACCTTGCAGAATTGGGCCTTTATTCAATTTTCTTCCTAATGTCCATCAGTATATACTCCCTAAAAGATTAGTCATACTATTATGACCTGAGTCAGACTTTTTCAACATTAAAGAGAAGGATCCTGGCAGGACATGTCACTATTTACAAAAGCACCACATTTTTATTAACAATTTGATTTCTACTAAAAGTTATGCTTGAGACAAAGCCCTGTAATTTTTTTTTTAAGTACCCATTGGTAACAAGGTCTGTGTTCATAGACTCATAGACTTTAAGGTCAGAAGGGACCATTATGATCATCTGGTCTGACCCCCTGCATGATGCAGGCCACAAGACCCTTCCCTGGACTCTGCCGTTGAAGTCCCCAATCCTGTGTTTTAGTGACTTCAATCAGCTGAGACCCTCCTGCTAGTGATCCCTGCCCCATGCTGCGGAGGAAGGCGAAAAACCTCCAGAGGCTCAGCCAATCTACCCTGGAGGAAAATTCCTTCCCGACCCCAAATATGGCGATCAGTAATACCCCGAGCATATAGGCAAGAGTCTCTAGCCTGACCCTTGTTGGCCATTATGCTATTCATGTGCCATTGCTTGGTCTTCCTTGGCTACTATGTTTTACCATTAAACCATTCCCTCCATAAACTTATCCAACTTAATCTTAAAACCAGACAGGTCCGTCGCCCCCACCGTTTCCCTCGGAAGGCCGTTCCAATATTTCACCCCTCTGACAGTCAGAAACCTTCGTCTAATTTCAAGCCTGAACTTCCCCACGGACAGTTTATATCCATTCGTTCTCGTGTCCACATTAGTACTAAGCTGGAATAATTCCTCTCCCTCCCTTGTATTAACCCCTCTGATATATTTGAAGATAGCAATCATATCCCCCCTCAGCCTTCGCTTTGTCAGACTAAACAACCCAAGCTCCTCTAGTCTCTTTTCATACGACAGGTTTTCCATTCCTCTGATCATCTTAGTCGCCCTTCTCTGCACCCGTTCCAGTTTGAGTTCATCTTTTTTAAACATGGGAGACCAGAACTGCACACAGTACTCCAAATGAGGTCTCACCAGCGCCTTATACAACGGAAGCAGCACCTCCTTATCCCTACTAGATATACCTCGCCTAATACACCCCAAGACCGCATTGGCTTTTTTCACCGCCACGTCACATTGTCGACTCATAGTCATCCTGCGGTCCACAAGGACCCCTAGGTCCTTCTCCTCTTCCGTTACTTCTAACCAATGCGTCCCCATCTTGTAACTAAAATTGTTATTATTCATCCCCAAGTGCATCACCTTACACTTTTCACTATTAAATTTTATCCTATTTCTGATACTCCAATTCACAAGCTCATTCAAGTCTCCCTGCAGAATATCCCTGCACAGCTCACCAATATCCTTTACACACTAGTAGGAATATTTTCAAATGTAATATTTCAGATTAAATACATTTACAAAAGAAACCCTTACAAATCTTACCATTTACCAGCAGTAAGTATTTGAAGTTAGATAATATGAGTATGCTGTAAACTCGCTGATGTACCCACTCTAAGCTGACAAGAGAGAGCTCTCCCATCAGCTTAACTACTCCAACCCCTGTAAGCAGTAGTAGCTAACCAGGGCTTTGGAGCTGTGCTCCAGCTCCGCTCTAGCTCCAGGCAAAAACCTGCAGCTCAACTGCTCCAGAGCTGCTCCACACTCCAGCTCCGGGCTCCACTCCAAAGCCCTGGCTAAGTCAGCGGGAGAAACTCCATACCAGTATTTAGATCATTGTAACTTACATCACTCAAGGGGTGATACCCCACCTGCAAGAGACATAAGTTATGCCAACTTAAGTTGTAGTGTAAACATATTCTAAGGCCATGTCTACACCACAGAGTTAAGTCAATTTAAGTTACATCGATGATCATAAGCTGCTTTAATTACAACGGTTGTGCACATCCACACAACGCTTCTTGTGTTGGCAGAGTGCATCCACAGTCGGTGCTCTTGCATTGACAGAGAGAGCACTGCATCATGGGAGCGCACTATCCCACTGTGCGACTTGCCACCCTCTGCCACTGGAAGATCTGGGAATGGATCACAGTGCATCATGGGGGCGTGCTCACCAACCCATGATGCAGTTCTTTCAATCCCATCATTCCATGGGCTTCTGACTTCATTTTGCACTGTTTTTGCACATCCCCTGTAAACTGTGTGCCCACCATCTCTGCCTAAAAGCATAGAACCTGAACTACTGACCAGTCTGGTGATGAGTATTATGAACACAACACGGCTAGTCCTGCAATATTTCATAAGCTGCAAAACAGAAAATAAATCCATGGTATCTGCCTTGCGGTGTGCAATGGAAAGAAAGAATGCTGCTGGCATTCACGGAGCAGCTGCACATGGTGGACCATCAGTACCGGGCTCGGGAAATAAGCACTCAGTGATGGGATCGCATCATATTGCCTGTATGGGATGATGAGCATTGGCTGCAGAATTTTTGGATGTACAAAGCCACCTTCCTGGAACAAAGCCCACTTCCTGGAACAGTGTGCGGAGCTTGCCCCTGCCTTGGAGTGCAAGGACATCAGAATGAGAGCTACCCTCACAGTGGAAAAGCAAGTGGTGATTGTTGTGTGGATGCTGGCACATTCATACTGCTACTGCTCAGTCATGAATCAGTTTGTAGTTGGAAAGTCCACCGTGTGGTTGTGATGATGCAAGTGTGCAGGGCCATTAATCACCTCATGCTATGAAGGATGTGGGGGCTCTGGGTAATGTGCAGGAAATACTTGATGGCTTTGGGGCAATGGGATTCCCTAACCTCGGTGGGGCGATAGATGGAATGCATATCTTAATTTTGCCCCAAGACCATCTTGTGACGGAATATATCAAACAAAAGGTCTATTTTTCCATGGTCTTGTAGGTGCTGGTGGATCACCTGGGCCATTTCACTGACATCAATGCAGTTTGGTCAGGGAAAGTTCATGATGCACACATATATAGGAACACTGAATTGTACAGAAAGCTGCACGCTGGGACTTTCTTTCCAGACTAGAAGATTCCAAAGGGGGATGTGCAAATGCCCATAGTGATCCTTGGAGACCCCATCTACCCCCTTCTCCCATGGCTTATGAAGCCTTACACCGGGAACCTAGCCAGCAGCAAGGAGTGCTTCAACAACAGGCTCAGCAAGTGCTGAATGACCGTTGAATGTACCTTTGGCAGATTAAAAGGTCACTGGCGCTGCCTTTTTGTCAGGTTAGACCTTAATGAGGAAAATATTCCAATGGTCGTAGCATCCTGCTGTGCTCTGCATAATATTTGCAAAGCAAAGAGGGAAAATTTTCCCCAGGGATGGAGCGACTGGCTGCTGATTTTGAGCAGCCAGATACCAGGGCAATTAGAGGGGCTCAGCAGAGTCTATTTGAATCAGAGAGGCTTTGAAGGAGCATTTTGATAATGAGCCCCAGTAATGTGTCTTTATGTGATGCGTTCAACCAGGCAATGTTTACTTGCCACCTTGAATGACCCCTCTAATGCTTACTACCTGTGCTTTAATTGTAGTGAGCAAATGTTCCTGTCTAGCCACTGTGTTTGAATTTGTTGGCATAGCAGGAGAGTTACATTGATGGGAGGAGCATTTCAGTGTGTACACCACTCTTGTCAATGAAAGCTGACTTTTGTTGACAAAACTGTGTAGCGTAGACAAGGCCTAGGAGTATGGAAAGAGGAGAGAATACTGCAGGTACTGAGGGCTGTTTGTTTATCTTAAGTATACTGGCAATAAACTGGTTTTGAGGGTCACCATTGTATTTGAAGTTATCTAGGCAAAGTAGTTTGAATTAATATAGGTATGTCTGAATTAACAGAGAACTTCCTGCAGCTGCAGTGAAGGTGAGGGGAATTTGTAGTTTGGGACTAGGTGGTGGGGGGGCGGAGAAGAACCAAGAGAATATTTGGTTAGACACTGAGATCCAGAGTTTAGCACAGAGGATTTGACTAGATGTCAACACAACTAATCAATTATTCAGAAGCAAATCAGTTCATTGATAGTGTCAGTTATATACAAGTTATATATAGAGGGCCAATTTGTAGTCAAAGAACATTATATAGGTATGGTAAACACAACTGAGAACTCTCCTTACTACTATTACATACATGTTCCTTAATTTTTTTTTATGGCAATGGTGTTGCCAAAATTTAGATACTTTCTTATATCAACAGAATAGGAAATATTGGATGTTCAAGAGATAGTTGCCTCTAAACTGTGCAATTAGACTCCCGGCCTTGATGTTTCTCTTTGTAATTACAATATAATCAAAGGGTACAGACTTAAAAATTGTATTACAAAAATAGGTGGCACAAGTTAAGCACGTCATCCTAATGTGCGCATACTGTCTGGTGAACATACACCCTTCAGTGAGTTACTGCTTCCTTAAAGGAACAGATTGAGTTATGCCCATTTATAGCAACTGAGGATAAGTACCACAGTTTTGGTACAGAATATAAAAAAGTGCTGGAGTCTTACACAGCAGTTTCAAATGGCTATCAGGCCCAAATCAGACCCATCACGCTGTGCAACACATTACATTCAAAGTTCTGTAGCCTAATGTATGTCCATCTGCTCTATGTAAAGCCTGGAGAAAATTTTTTGTGGACCCTGCCTGTTTTTCTTCCACATAATTGCATTCTTTAATGCTGTAATCACCAAGGGCAAGCAGAGGTTGAACTGTACGCTGCTAAAGCTGAAATGGAAGCCAAATGTGGCAGAGCTTGGATTTTTTTTTTTTCTTTTCATCTGGAGTTGTTATGGTGAAGCCCCCACTAGGAGTGCATGAAAACAGATAGCTCAAATCGCAGACATTCATGCCTGGATTTAAATACAGATTGGACATAATGCCATGTGGATAAATGCCTGTGAACAATCTAGAGGAGAATAAGTGCCCAGGGAGATTAAGAGATTTATTATAACCCCTCTGAAAGCTGTACCTTTATATGTCAGGAATCCTCACTTTTCAAAATCACTGAATTTAAAGGAGCAGAGATTTATATGTTATTCTAGTAACTAACCAAAACCCCCTCAGTACTAAGCAGCATATGTACATTATTAAATAATTTATGTAGCCATTCTTCTTTCCATTCAGCAAAATGAATATAACCACGAATAGCTGATCCTCTTCTCATATATCCACATGCAGTACTTCCATAACAAGTCAAAATAGTTCAGAACTGGTGAGTTACCTGAATTTATTGCTCAAGACTGTTCACTGAAAACACAGGTAAAAAACAACTCTTATTTTCTATCTACATAGTATATCTTCAGTGGATGGGAGACTGCAAGTGGAACTTTGCTTGGAAATTCTCCTGCCTTTTCCACATACTATTTTCTCACCAATTTATGGCCCAAACAGGAAAACCCAAGGGAGGAGACAGAACACCATAGAAAACCTGCTAATTTATACTTGTGAGTTCCTGTCTCATTCTCCTCTCAAGGCTGAGAGGCTTAGAAGCACACAGAAGATGGGGCAAGGGGAGTGGAATAAGAGTGAAGGAGGGAAAACTGCAAATTTCTCTCTTACACCAAAGATCCATGAGAAAACAAGTCATACCCACAACATCTAAAGCCATCCTCGCCACGCTACCCTCACCACACACAAAACAATAGCGTCACTACTAAGAGCCATGGCAGCACTGATTAATTCCCCTGCCTTCATTTTACCCTCTCCAAGATGGGTAATATACATGCAGGGCTAATTACGGATGGTCCAAGAACAATAATTTACAAGCAAATTTTCAAATGGAAATATGTCCAGGTCCACAGAGAACTGAATTTGCACAACAATTCCTCCCATGCACCTTCCACTATAAAAGTTGCTGAGGCACCTATACTGCATGCATTTGGAAGGAGGGGTCCCCCAATGATTTCTGGAATTTCCCATCTTTTCCTTCTCCTGGAGAGTCATTTCTTCCTCTTCTCCCAAGTTTGAGGGTTTTTCCTACTATACAGTCTCTTTTCATACTGTGCAGTGAAGGGTAACTTGGTTATGTGAGTCTTCAGAAAACTCCCCAAAAGGCTATTATTTGGAATCATGTAAAAATAAATAAGATATTTTATAGGGCTCCTTTCCCCTTTCCAAAAGCACTTTGAAAAATAAGGACCAGGCCTGAAATCTTTACTCAGAACAAACTGCCATTAAAGTCAATAGCAGCCCCATAAGTCAAGGAGGCAATGCATCAGTTATTTTTCATCCATTTTTCTAACTGAATAATCCCACAGACACAATGATCTAATGAGCATATGGTAATATTAGGCCTGACGCGCTGACAATCTGTGAGAGATAAAAAACTTATCTTGATCTCCACATAGGGTAGATCTTCTGAGTAATACTACAAATATCATGAAAGTTTGGCTGCTAGGCCATTCAGTATTAAGTGGGAAATTCAGAAATGAAGCTGAGGGGGCTTCTGAGGGATTTGTTAGAAACAATGTCTCCATAGAAGATATCACTAATAAGTGACTTTATTCAGTGGAAAGGGGAAGAGAAAAGTTTCCACCCATTGCACACAGTAAGCATTTCATATCCCTTGATACTGTAATGGTCCATACTGAAGTTACCTGTAGTACTATTTGTTTATGGAAGGATAGGATTGGAATTTAAAGAACTTAGCTACTTTTGCTTCTGGTGTGTGTTCAGTGCAAGCAAAAAAGGAAGGAGCATGAGACAAGTTCTCTCTTAGGTTCATTCCAGAGCACTTGCTTAATGCTTGGATTGAAATGACTAGACTTCTTGGAACCCTGGGTTCAAATGCCACAAATGTCAATTTACTCCATCTTCACAAGGATAAACAGAGTATGTTACCATTAGCTTGGTGTTTTTTTAAGAGACCCATATAAACAAAGTGCCTGTCAAATCTTTATTGATATTAAAATCCATGAGTTTTGCCTAAATAAGGAATTAATAGGTCCTGCATAACTGGAGTTGACACTTCAAGATAATCACTAAAATATAGATATCTCTGGGGCAATAGACAGGAACCAAATTGCACACTGAATGATACATAAAAATAGCAAGAGAAGGGCAGGCTGGGGAAATGTCATTTAAAAAAAACATTAAACCAATTGTTCTGAAATGAATCTGAAAAGAACTTTTCTCGGGTCTTTTCCTCTCATGTTTCCAACCCCTCAGAAGCCCCTTCTCAGCTTCATTTTTAAAATTCCCAGTTGTTACTGCCAACATTTTATGCTGCAGATAGCATTACTCAGAAGTTGTCAGACTTTCAATCTTAAATGGAGATCAAGATAACAAGACTACCACCTCACACACACATTGTCAACATATTAGATCTAATATTGCCTTTAGATCATTGTATCTGTGGGATTATGCAATTAAAAAACTCATGGACTTATAATTGATGCTAGCAATTTGTTGTAGATACTATGAGACTGCTTCAAATTTCAGTGATTCAGATTTGAATAAGGACTTCAGGATTTCCTGTCTCTCTACTGACATTGAAGTCAGTAGAAGTTGCCCAGGAAAGGTCTGCATGGAATGTCCCTTAGTTTTTTCCCCTCAAGTGTTTACTCAGGTAAAACTCTCATTGAAGACAATGAGACAATGACAGGCCTGGAACCTTATCGCCCCTTTGGGGCGGAAGTATGAGGTGTTGGAACCTTGCCACTCCCAAGTGCGCATGCTTGCCTCTCTGTGGGTGGCCCAATGTGGCCTAACGGCCTCTGTTCACACAATCACCCCTTAGTCAGGGCAGTGCAGCCTAATGGCCTGAGTCCATCTAATCCCCCTCGCAAGCGGGGTAGTGTTTATTTATTATAACTTTGCTTGTCTACTTTAGCGAACACTCAAAAACATCGTGAAATACTTCATTATGAATGCAATCTTTCAAAAGTTACCAATGTATGGAGGGTTGTCAAAGGTGAAGCAGACATGTTATTTGATCGGATGTTTTTGTTCTTCAGAAAATGCATTATAAGCTCATCACTTCTGCCATTTTGCATTTGCACGCACTGCCTCAACCATCGACATTTAATGGCATCTTATCTATAACAGAGTGACTGTAGAGCAGGAACAGTCCTGTCAGAACAGATTAAATGGAAACGCACACTGTATCCAGAAACAAAGTATGGTGACTGATTTACACATGAGTAACTGGGGATCAGTTTAGTCAGATTTCTTGAGCTGTCGCTATGATTATATGTAGTACAAGAATAGTTTATTAGTGATAAGGCCTAAAACAAGAAAAGAATAACTGCATGGAAGTTACTCTCAAATTTAATGATAAGAAGCTGCACATTTGTTTTCACTAAAATCCCAGAGATATTTTAACTGCACTGAATTGCCAGTTACACTATCAACAAGTAGAGTCAATTATTAAAATATGTAGGCTAAGAGTTTCAAAGCCAATTTAGGGATTTGTATGCCCAATTCCTATTGATGTGAATTTGCAAATCTTATCCATATTGTTTGCCTAGCAAATTAAAGACACAATTAGATGCTGTTTGGAAGGTTAATTGATGAGCCAAAATAATTAATTTATTCTAGATCTTTGACAAAAATCAATTCAACAAAATTCTGATGAGCACCTATAAACATGAATATCTGAATGGGTAACCCTGCAAAAAGAACTGCACTACCATTTTGGCTCAAGCTAGCCCCAAGATCTATGTATTTCTACTAAGAATAAGAATGAGCTGATGGGGACTGTGGCTAGAAACCACTGTCATGTCAAGAAGTGTATGTGCATAAACCTAGACCTAGTCCATACTCCATAATACCATTTTTGTAATATCTTTCACAGAGGGGCATCCAACAGTTTGCATGTCTCAGTTCAGAAAAGTCAAAACAGGGGGCAAACAATTTCTGCCCAGGCCCCACTGCAGATTTCCTGATGCGGGTCTTGATGGAACACTAGAGAGAGGTAAAAAGCAACAGAGGGTCCTGTGGCACCTTTGAGACTAGCAGAAGTACTGGGAGCATAAGCTTTCGTGGGTAAGAACCTCACTTCTTCAGATGCAAGACTTGCATCTGAAGAAGTGAGGTTCTTACCCACGAAAGCTTATGCTCCCAGTACTTCTGCTAGTCTCAAAGGTGCCACAGGACCCTCTGTTGCTTTTTACAGATTCAGACTAACACGGCTACCCCTCTGATACTAGAGAGAGGTAAGTTACTGGACTGAATCTTTGCAGCCTAGATGTATTTTCAGCCTGCACAGCAAAATTTTATGGCTAATTTATAACTACTTACAAACAAGTCTTTTAAATAGAAACAAAGGAGAGAGAGAGACTGATTATGGGGGCAAAAGCATTCCCTGCTTTAATATTCCAATACTGACTAGTATTCAGGCCTCTATGTTGAGTCAGCCTCTCTTATTTAAGTCTTCTTACTTAGCTACAGAAATACTGCTTGTTTTCTTTTGAAGTTACACAATTTTAATTTGTGATGTTCATAAAACTTTAGAAGTTTACAACTATTCTCCAGAAATTTCATTTCTGAATAACAAGTCTTTAAATTCCAGCTTTGCAAGTCAGGATAATACATTATTCTCCAAGCCTGGCACTTCCATGATTTTTTCTTCGGCTTTCTCATGTCTGTATGAAACAAGGGCCATTGACATCAAAAGAGTTGCAGATAAAAATCAGAGAGAACGTAATGAATTATTATGACAATTTTTTATTCTCTAAGTGAGAGATTTTAAGTTCAAACTGTTAGAGCACACTGGTGCTGATATACAGTACTTCTGATACTGAGCTTTAAATGCCACATTTTTAACTGTATGTTCCATACGTTTTGTTCAACACAAAACATTAGATATTAACCAACCACCATATATTTTCATGCCAAACATTCAAACTTATTTTTAATTAATGTGCCCATGGTTAAACAGAGCCATTTGGTCTATATTATAAATAAATATGTCAATGGTTCTGCTCTTAGTAGCTTCAATAATTTGCTTTAAAAGTTAATTATTTTATTGGAATTATATTGAAATGCAATTAATATTTGTACTCTTGTGCATCACCAGGAACAGACATATTTGTTTTAATGTATCTTTGATTAATGGAGAACCTGATAAGACCCCTGCATTATCTACTTTTCCCTCTGTCACTGCTACTAGTGTGAGAAGAGAAAATTTGGAGAAGACTGAGTACTAAACTATAGTAGATTTGTTCCTCAATTTAATCTTTTTGAGGTAAGGATCTTATCTATTTAATGCAAACTAGGTAGTTTGCCTTGGAGTAAGAGAGAGCTTGTGTATGTAACTGGTATATTCAAAAACACAATGTAGGCAATTTAAAGAGCTGTAAAAAATATTTAAAGAGGTTTTAAAGCAAAGTTTGTTTTAGTCTTACATTTCAAAGGTTTTTTGAGAACATAGATTTATTTGTGAAAATTGTCAAACTTATGTTGAATTATGTGAAAAAAAACATAGTATCACTTGACCATGCACCCAGTCCCTGATATTAGCTAAATCAGAGTGCCCACTAACATTTTCTTTAATCCCTGA
The DNA here is from genome assembly GCF_027887155.1 of Malaclemys terrapin pileata. Classification (NCBI taxonomy): domain Eukaryota; kingdom Metazoa; phylum Chordata; order Testudines; family Emydidae; genus Malaclemys; species Malaclemys terrapin. Next base: position 218,787,335 of record NC_071506.1, on the reverse strand, counting down.
GGATTCTCTCCACATTTTTATTCTTCATTTTATACTGCCTTTCTTTTAGATCCCCAGTCACAACTACCACTCTATTAGCTGCTGCAAGACACTTTCTCCCGGACACGAGATATCACAGCTCTTGCACACTTGAAAAGGATGACCTGACGGTGTAAAGTCAGAACCTGTCTCTGAATGTGGCCATTGTCGGAATTTGCTGCCATTTCTAAAGAGTTCTAACATTTTTGGAAATATTGCACAATAAAGATACATCACAGGGTCAGGTGGCACTGCTTAGCTGGTGGGATATTTCTTGAAATACCTCAATTCTGTTAGTCCATAGTTCTGGTCAGTATCACCTTTATAATAAGTCTGGTTCAGAGTACTTGAAGGAATGCTGTCACTTCATCAGTCAATCATTGCTATCTTTTCTAGAATATCCACTTTTAAATCCAATAATATCGAAAATGTTAAATGTAAAACAAAGGCAGCAGCACTGAAAACTGCCAGAAATAAGTTGAGGAGAGCCAGCTGCATATACTACCTCCAGGTTTCCAAATAGCCTCATTTTGGGAGATACCCAAATGGTTTACCAACCAAGGACCTGATCCTGCATGGATTCCAATTGTGAGAAGGTTGTGGAAGTTGAAGACACTGAATACCCTGCATGATTGTGCCCAAAGGGAAGCTGTTTTTTTGTTTTGTTTTGTCTGTGTCCTTTTTCATTTACTATATTTCTGAAGCTTGTAAGAAGAAAGACTCGAAAAATATTTTTTAAAAGTCCAAAAGAAAAGTTATACCACTTTGTTAAAATCTTAAGATTTTATATAAGATAAGATGATGGATTTCTTTGAGTAAAATATGTAAGAAGATGAACAGTTTGGTTTAATAAGGCTACAGTTGGTGATGATTACACAATTAGGGAATATATCAAGTGATTCTCTGTAAAGAGCAAAGCAATGAAGAGTTTCAAAGGGATCTCACTGAAATGGGTGACTGGGTAACAAAATGGCAGATAAAATTCAATGTTGATAAATGCCAAGTAATGTACACTCGAAATAGGGTGACCAGATGTCCTGATTTTATAGGGGGGATTTTTCTTATATAGGTGCCTATTACACCTCCCTGCCCCCCCCCCCCCACTCTGTCCTGATTTTTTCATACTTGCTATCTGGTCAGCCTAACTGGAAAACATAATCCCAACTATATGTATAAAATTATGGGATCTAATTTAGCTGTTACTACTCAACAAAGAGATCTTGGAGTCATCATGAATAGCTCTCTGAAAATATCTGCTCAATGTGCAGCAGCAGCAGTCAAAAGAGCTAAAAGGATTAAGAAGGAATAGATAATAAAACAGAAAACATTATAATGCCACTATGTAAATCCATGGTACACCTACAACTTCAGTACAGCGTGCAATTCTGCTCACCTCATCTCAAATATATATATATATATATTAGAATTGGAAATGATACAGAGAAGAGCAACAAAAATGATTAGGGGTATGAAACAGCTTCCATATAAGGAGAGACTAAAAATACTGGGACTGTTTAGTTTAGAAAAGAGATAAGGGGAGCATATGATAGAGGTCTGTAACATCATGAATGGTGCAGAGAAAGTGAATGGGGAAGTATTATTTACTCCTTCACATTACACAAGAACCGGGGTCACCCTATGAAACTAATCGGCAGGAGATTTCAAACAAACAAAAGGAAGTATTTCTTCGCAGAACACAGAGTCAACTTGTGGAACTCATTGCCAGGGGATGTTATGAAAGTAAAAAATATAACTAGGCTAAAAAAAGAATTAGATGAATTCATGGAGCATGGGTCCATCAATGGCTATTAGATAAGATGGCCAAGGACACAACCCCTTGCTTTGGATGTCCCTAATCATCTGTCTGCCAAAAGCTGGGACTGGATGACAGGGGGATCAATCACTCGATAATTGCCCTGTTCTATTCGTTCCCTCTGCAGCATCTGGCAACAGCCATTGTCAGCAGACAGGGTACTGGGCTACATAGACCATTGGTCTGACCCTGTTTGTCCATTCTTATGTTCTTATGATTTGCTGTCTTTTCAATTGCTCATAATTGGCATATCTCCTTCTTCAGCTTTTTTTTTTTTTTTTTTGCGCAAAAGACACTGGGCCAAGTCCATCCCTGCTGTAAACCCATTGTCTTCAGTGTATATACAGGACCTAGCACAAAAGGCTTCTGACCTGGCTTGCCTCTAGGTATTACCATGATAAAAATAAAATTAAAGTTATAATGATACAGCAGAGATTAATGTGGCCCTGTGAGTATGAGAAACGAAGAGCATAAAAGGCAGCTGTACTATTTGTAAGCAACTTAAAACCTAGTGCTTACTTCCTGGCTGAAGTGACCTGGAGCACTGAAAGTGCATGCAGTGCCAGCTTGAAATGCCTCAACAAAAGGACAGCTGGGATGAAATACTTACTCTAATTAAATCAGTGGCAGTTTTGACATTGACTTCAATGGAGCCAGGATTTTACCCGGATCTTGAGGTCCAATTTGCTCCACTGTGTAATATTCAATGAATGAAACATTAGCTGATGAAAAATTCAGAAAGGCAACTACCAAGAACAGGGCAGATTTTGAGTGAGAAGAATAGAAGACCAAGAACAGAAGTGCTATCTGGATTAATGTGGACAGAAGAGAAAGGAAAGTGTAATGACCCATGTAAATCTCACAAGATATATTATCAAACAGAATTTTAACTTCTGTGAGATCCTAAGTAATACAATGCATGCACAGTTGGCGGAACAAGGAAATGTAGGTTTAAGACATAAGTGTTGTACATATGCCTCCTCACAGGGTGGGAGAAAAACTGGACAGTTGGGGAGAAATTAATACCTTGAAATGTTAATAACTATAGTGTGTGGTCATGACTCATGATTTGTTGTCCGCCAGATGCCAAAGCAGAAAAAGACATCATATTAAAAAGGAAGATAAGTGACTGACAGGGTTTGGAAAGAATTCACAATCATCATAGTCTATATTGAAACCAATGATATAAACAGAATGAGACGGAAGGCCATACAAACCAGGCTTCAACAGTTGGGGAATTTAAACAAGTACAGCTCAAATGCTAGTTCCCTCAGAAATGATACTAATGCCACACTCAGGAAGAAGTGAAGAATGGCAGATTAGGAATTTCCATACATCTTTAAAATTATACAAATGGGACATGGGACTATTCTTAGAGTAGCTGAAACGAATACAACTATGTTAGTATTTGGGTTTCAAGTGTGCTTAATGCATCCAAAACCGATTAAAACAATCCCTACCTAAGGGAACATTCATTTAAAATTGGACAGACAATTCAGTTCAGCTAAAAAATGCATCAAATGGCAGTATCTGTCCCAAAGTGATACAGGAATCTATATGATTTAAAATAGATTTTGGGGGGACACTATTGTTGACATCTTTAGGGAAGAAGCATGTTTTAAACACAGATTCAGGTAGAGAGAGTGTAGTTGTTTGTAAGAAAGGAAGAGGACAAGACAAGGGTCAGAAAGCAATGAAGGGAATAGTGGGAGAAGGAAGTTTGGGAGGAGCAACAGAAAGAGGAGTTGAAAAGATGAAAGCAGAGAGACAGGGTTCAATGTAGGGTGAGGGTGCACAAGGAAGGGAGAAAAAACTTCAGTTCTGGCACTTCTTATCTTAGGTATAATGGCAATCTTTATGCTCAATTGGCTTAACAGAGTAGCTGAGTGCTCACTTGAGTTCCCTAGCAGCTATCATGAGTTTGCTAGAGAACTCCCATGTTAACCATGTTTGCTCTTGAGAAAAGACAGCTGAGGGCAGATCTGATAATATTCTTCAAATATGTTAAGGGCTGTTATAAAGAGGATGGCGATGAATTGGCTCTCCATGTTGAGTGAAGGTAGGAAAACAAGTTATTGGGTTCATCTGTAGCAAGGGAAATTTGCGTTAGATAGTAGGAAAATCTTTCCAACTATAAAATAGGCTTCCACACGAGGCTCTGGAATCCCCATCACTGGTGGTTTATAAGAACAGGTTGGACAAACACTTGTCAGGGATGGTCTAGGTTTACTAGGACTTGTCTCAGTGCAGGGGGCTGGACTTGACGACTTCTTGAGGTTCCTTCTTGAGGAAGCAGCATTGGACCGGGGGAGGGATTCTGACTGAAATACATTCAGCCAATAAGACTTCTGAAATACATAGGGAGAGAGACCTTTGCTTTGAATTTATTTTAGCTTGTTAAATTAGGCATTAGTTGCATTTTACTTTTCTTCTCTTGTAACAAATTCTGCCTCATTACTGGTAATCACTTAAAATCTATCTTTCTTTAGTCAATACATTTGTTTTATTGTTTTATTGTTTTATCTAAACCAGTGTATTTGGAATGTAGTGTTTGGAAAACTCCATTTGGGATAACAGGATTAGTGCATATCATTTTCTATTAATAAAATGGTGGATTTTATATGAGCTTGTATTGACCAGAAGACAGCTGGGCAGTACATGACATACGTTTCTGGGGGGAAAGTCTGAGACTGTGAATTTCCTGGTGTTGTGCTGCAGTGTAATTCAAGAGTGGCTGGCTATAGAAGTCATACAATAGAACTGGAAGTAACTGAGGCCTGGTCTACACTACGAGTTTAGGTCGAATTTAGCAGCGTTAAATCAAATTAAGCCTGGACACATCCACACAACGAAGCCCTGTTATTCGACTTAAAGGGCCCTTTAAACCGGTTTATTTACTCCGCCTCTGACGAGGAGATTAGTGCTGAAATTGGCCTTTCTGGGTCGGATTTGGGGTAGTGTGGACGGAATTCGACGGTATTGGCCTCCGGGAGCTATCCCAGAGTGCTTCATTGTGACTGCTCTGGACAGCACTCTCAACTCAGATGCACTGACTAAGTAGACAGGAAAAGCCCCGTGAACTTTTGAATTTCATTTCCTGTTTGCCCAGCATGGAGAGCCCAGGTGACGACACAGAGCTCATCAGCACAGGTAACCATGGAGTCCCAGGATCGCAAAAGAGCTCCAGCATGGACCGAATGAGAGGTACGGGATCTGCTCGCCATATGGGGAGACGAATCAGAGCTAGCTGAACTCCGTAGCAGTAAACGAAATGGCAAAATATTAGAAAAAGTCTCAAAGGCCATGAAAGACAGAGGCCATAACAGGGACACACAGCAGTGCCACGTGAAAATTAAGGAGCTAAGGCAAGCCTACCACAAAGCCAGAGAGGCAAACGGAAGGTCCGGGGTAGAGCCGCAGAAATGCCACTTCTAAGCGGAGCTGAATGCCATGCTAGGGGGTGCAACCACCACTACCCCAACCGTGTGCTTTGACTCCATCAATGGAGAAGCACGCCACAGGGAAGCGGGTTCAGGGTACGAGGAAGATGATGATGAAGACAGTGAAGATAGCTCACAGCAAGGAAGCGGAGAAACCGGTTTACCCAACAGCCAGGATATGTTTATCACCCTGGACCTGGAACCAGTAACCCCTCCCGGGCTACCTTGGCAGTTATCCCCCTAGTTGTGTGATGAATTAATAAAGAATGCATGAATGTGAAGTAACAATGACTTTATTGCCTCTGCAAGCGGTGCCCAAAGGGGGGAGGGAAGGGTGGTTAGCTTACAGGGAAGTAGAGTGAACCAGTGGGGAGGGAGGGATGGTTCATCAAGGAGAAACAAACAGAAGTTTCACACCGTAGCCTGGCCAGTCACAAAACTGGTTTTCAAAGCTTCTCTGATGCGCACTGTGCCCTGCTGTACTCTTCTAACCGCCCTGGTGTCTGGCTGCACGTAATCAGCGGCCAGGTGATTTGCCTCAACCTCCCACCCCGCCATAAATGTCTCCCCCTTACTCTCACAGATATTGTGCAGTGCACAGCAAGCAGCAATAACAATGGAGATATTGGTTTTGCTGAGGTCTATCCAAGTCAGTAAACTGCGCCAGCGCGCTTTTAAACGTCCAAATGCACATTCTACCACCATTCTGCACTTGCTCAGCCTATAGTTGAACAGGTCCTGACTACTGTCCAGGCTGCCTGTGCACGGCTTCATGAGCCATGGCATTAAGGGGTAGGCTGGGTCCCCAAGGATAACTATAGGCATTTCAATATCCCCAACGGTTATTTTCTGGTCTGGGAAGAAAGTCCCTTCCTCCAGCTTTTGAAACAGACCAGAGTTCCTGAAGACGCGAGCATCATGTACCTCTCCTGATCATCCCACGTTGATGTTAGTGAAACGTCCCTTGTGATCCACCAGGGCTTGCAGCACCATTGAAAAGTACCCTTTTCAGTTTATGTACTCGGTGGCTTGGTGCTCCGGTGACAAGATAGGGATATGGGTTCCGTCTATCGCCCCACCACAGTTAGGGAATCCCATTGTAGCAAAGCCATCCACTGTGACCTGCACATTTCCCAGAGTCACTACCCTTGATATCAGAAGGTCTTTGATTGCGTTGGCTACTTGGATCACAGCAGCCCCCACAGTAGATTTGCCTACTCCAAATTGATTCCCAACTGACCGGTAGCTGTCTGGCATTGCAAGCTTCCACAGGGCTATCGCCACTCGCTTCTCAACTGTGAGGGTTGCTCTCATCCTGGTATTCTGGTGCTTCAGGGCAGGGGAAAGCAAGTCACAAAGTTCCATGAAAGTGCCCTTATGCATGTGAAAGTTTTGCAGCCACTGGGAATTGTCCCACACCTGCAACATGATGCGGTCCCACCAGTCTGTGCTTGTTTCCCGGGCCCAGAATCGGTGTTCCATGGCATGAAACTGCCCCAGTAACACCATTATTTGCACAATGCTGAGGCCTGTACTTTGTGAGAGGTCTATGTCCATGTCAATTTCTTCATCACTCTCGTCGCCGTGCTGCAATCACCTCCTCGACAGGTTTTGCTTTGGCATGTTCTGGCTCTGCATATACTCCAGGCAATGCGCGTAGTGTTCATAGTGCTCATAATTGCCGCAGTGATCTGAGTGGGCTCCATGATTCCAGTGCTATGGCGTCTGGGCTGAAAAAAGGAGCGAAACTATTGTCTGATGGAGGGAGGGAGGGGCAAGTGACGACATGGCTTACAGGGAATTAAAATCAACAAAGGTGGCTGTGCATCAGGGAGAAATAACTGTCACACAGAATGGCCCCCCCCAAAGATTGAAATCAAAACCCTAGGTTTAGCAGGCCATTGATTTCACGGAGGGAGGGGGAAGCAAATGAATACAGAACAAATCTGGTCCATCTATCTTTTACATCTTAGGCTGGCAGCAGACGGTGCAGCATGACTGATAGCCATCGGCATCTTCTGCGTGCTTGGCAGAAGATGCTGCATTATGATTGCTTGCCATCATCGTCAAGACGGTGCAATAGGACAGCCGGCAGGACTGAGTCTCCAGGAGACAAAACATGTCTGCCCAGGCGCCTCTGACTGAACTCAGTGAGGAGTACAACAATGATGGATACCAATTGTAATACACCATCTAATGCCAAAAGGCAAGGAGCTGCTGCTGTATAGCAATGCAGTCCCACGTCTGCCAGCACCCAGATAGCTGATGACAGCTACCAGTCATACTGCACTGTCTACTGCCAAAAGACAATTAGCTGCTGCTGTGTAGCAATGCAGTACCACATCTACCGGCACCCAGATGACATATGGTGACAGTGAGCTGAGCTGAGCGGGCTCCATGCTTGCTGTGGTATGTCATCTGCACAGGTAACCCAGGAAAAAAGGCGCAAAATGATTGTCTGCCGTTGCTCTCACGGGGGGAGGGAGGGCCTGACGACATGTACCCAGAATCCCGCACAACACTGTTTTTGCCTCATCAGACATTGGGATCTCAACCCAGAATTCCAATGGGTGGCGGAGACTGCGGGAACTGTGGGATAGCTACCCACAGTGCAACGCTCCGGAAGTCAACGCTAGCCTCGGTACTGTGGATGCGGTTCACCGACTTAATGCACTTAGAGCATTTTATGTGGGGACACACACAATCGACCGTATAAAAAACGATTTCTATAAAACCGGCTTCTATAAATTCGACCTAATTTCATAGTGTAGACATACCCTTACATGCCGGAGGCTGTGTGAGAGCAGACCAGGTGTGGTAGCTCTCCCACCAAAGCAGTGTAAAAGGCAGGTTGGAGAACTGAGAGGACACTGTAGTTCATCAATCCAGATTGTACGCTGGGTAATGTCACACTGTCTTCAGTAAAAGGTTCTCTAATATTATCAGATATGGTACAGTCGTCACCTTAAAATCTGAAATAGATAACATCACCACCTGCATAAGGGACTGCACAGCTATTAATACATTTCTTCTCTCAGATTCAATAAGACTATCCTGAGATGATGTAAACTTGACAGCAATTTACACCACCATGCCACTATGTCATTATAGATGATAAAAGAGATCCTGGAGATGGTCAACACCTTTCCCTCCCAATTGCTAAAAAGCTAGAACTTAGTCTCTGGATCTCCAACTCACATCATATCCCCCCTACTGAAACCTGGGGGAAAAAACTGTTTAACTGCCTTTGCTTTGTAAGTGTGACATCATTGAATTCATCAGAAGAAGTCTAATTAAAAAGAAGTATATCTTTGTAAGCACAAGTAGTGCTATAAAAAGAGAGTATCTTACTTGTAAGATATTTTCATAAGCAACAGTTAATATTAATATTTTAGTAACAGGCATAATAGTCAGATGGAAAAGGAAGCAGACAAGTGTATTGCAACAAGAGCAAAAATTAGCATCTGGTTGCAGTGGCAGACAGTGCACTTGTGATGGTGCACAGCACTTAGCTGATCTCACTTGTCCAGAGATAGCTAGCTATGACATTTGAAAGTCATTATAGAAAACCCAGGAGGAACCTGTTGTGTTGCTCAGCTGAGGCCTCTTTCCAGATGTCAGCAGCTTTATGAGTCAAAAAGTAGATTTAAACCAGAGGATAAGTCAGGGATCGGCAACCTTTGGCACGCGGCCCGCCAGGGTAAGCACCCTGGTGGGCCAGGCTGGTTTCTTTACCTGCCGTGTCCGCAGGTTGCCAATTGTGGTTCCCACTGGCTACGGTTCACCGCTCCAGGCCAATGGGGGTGGCAGGAAGTGGTGGCCAGCACATCCCTCAGCCCATGTCGCTTCCCGCAGCCCCCATCTGGCTGGGACAGCAAACTGAGGCCAGTGGGAGCTGTGATCAGCCGAACCTGCGGACGCAGTAGGTAAACAAACTGGCCCGGCCCGCCAGGGTGCTTACCCTGGCAGGCTGTGTGCCAAAGGTTGCCAATCACTGGGATAAGTCATCCTGAATTTACTGATTGGACGGAACTGGCTGAGAATGTGTGATTAAAAAAGAAGCTTGGATGACAAGCTACTTGAGTTCAGAGTAGTAAGAACCCTCCTGAGGACTAGAGTTGTAAGAATAACTGATTGTCCAATTTGCTGGCAATTCAGAGACATTTTAAAAAGTGTTTTGAATCAACCGAAAACCATTTTTTTTTTTCAGAAAATCAAAAAGTTGAAAAAAGTTGTTTTGGATCAAATAAAAATGTTTTGTTCAAGCTGAAACAAAATATTGTGTTTTGATTTCCAAAATTTTCAAGTTTTATTTTTTTAAAAAGTTATTTAAATTAAATTTCGAAGTGAAATGTCCAGTTTATAAAAATTAAATTTCGAAGTGAAAAGTCATGTCAAACTGAAAAATAGAAATCTTTCAACTTTTTTTATATTTTTGGGGTTGACATTAACAATTTGGGAAACTGATAAAAATTCCTCAAATATTTCAGCTCCCAGCCCCAGTTATCATCCAACATGACAGCAGGTGGCGCCACTCACCCAAACCGGGCTGAGTGCCAACAAGAGACATCAGCCAATTTCCCCAGGCATGCACCCCCCTCTGGAGTATAAACCCAAAATTATATCATCTTGTGCTGCACAGGGAACTGTACAGCGTAAGGTCATAGAGTTCACCCCTCCCTCAATGTGGTGAGGAAATGCAGCAACCCCTGCCCCTTGAGCTAAGATTCCCAAGCATTTCACTCCAAATTTACTGGTTTAGATTAAAACATAAAATAAGTTTAATTATAAGAAGCTAGATTATAGGTGATAGCAAAGAGATCAAAGCAGATTATCTAGTAAATAACAAAAACACAAACTAAGTTTAACTTACAAGTAGGATAGGATTTGAATTAACAATCTCTCGCCCTGACTGATGATACAAGCAGACCTGCAGATTGTAGAGGCACCAGCTGAACTTGGTTTGCAGCTTAGGAACCCCACTCCCGTTCCAAGTCCTTTTCTTTTGGAGCTTCTCCTATGTGTTCAGTTGTGGGGGAGTGAAGGACAACAGATGATGTCACTCCCTGCCTTATATAGCTTTAACATATGGTGGGAACCCTTTGTTTCAAACTTGGTTCCCAGACCAGTTTGTGGAAAAATACAGACATCCTAAAATGGAGTCCAGAGTCGTGTGGGCAGAGTCATAGCAGCCATTACTTACAGGCTGGCTGAAACGTCCACAGGAAGGCTCACCAGGTGGGGGATAAGCTTCTCCCTAAGGCCTATTGTTTTCCCTACTGGCCTATTACCCTTAATGGACCCTTCACAACCAGCTATTTAGATGGGAAGCATCTTGCTTAGTGGGTGTCACTACATGTGAAATACAGATACATAGTCAATATTCATAACTTGATACAAAAATATACATGCACACAAATAGGATAATCATATTCATCAAAAACAACAAGGAGTCTGGTGGCACCTTAAAGACTAACAGATTTATTTGGGCATAAGCTTTTGTGGGTAAAAACCTCCAGCCTCCAGCTTCCATCCAAGACACATCACACGATCCATTGTCTACAGCCAAGCCCTAAGATACAACCGAATTTGCTCCAACCCTCAGACAGAGACAAACACCTACAAGATATTTATCAAGCATTTGTAAAACTACAATACCCACCTGGGGAAGTGAGGAAACAGATTGACAGAGCAAGACGGGTACCCAGAAATCACCTACTACAGGACAGGCCCAACAAGGACAATAACAGAACACCACTGGCCATCACATACAGCCCACAGCTAAAACCTCTCCAGCGCATCATCCACGATCTACAACCTATCCTGGAAAATGATCCCTCACTCTCACAGACTTTGGGAGGCAGGCCAGTCCTCGCTTACAGACAACCCCCCAACCTGAAGCAAATACCAGCAACTACACACCACACCACAGAAACACCAACCCAGGAACCAATCCCTGTAGCAAACCTCATTGCCTACTCTGTCCCCATATCTACTCTGGCGACACCATCAGAGGACCCAACCACATCAGCCACATCATCAAGGGCTCATTCACCTGCACATCCACTAATGTTATATATGCTATCATGTGCCAGCAATGCCCCTCTGCCATGTACATTGGCCAAACCGGACAGTCCCTCCGCAAAAGAATAAATGGACACAAATCGGACATCAGGAATGGTAACATACATAAGCCAGTAAGTGAACACTTCAATCTCCCTGGTCATTCTATTACAGATTTAAAAGTCACTATCATTGAACAAAAAAACTTCAGAAACAGACTTCAAAGAGAAACAGCAGAACTAAAATTCATTTGCAAATTTAACACCATTAATCTGGGCTTGAATGGGAACTGGGAGTGGCTGGCTCATTACAGAAGCAGCTTTTCCTCTCCTGGAATTGACACCTCCTCATCTATTATTGGGAGTGGACTACATCCACCCTGATTGAATTGGCCTTGTCAACACTGGTTCTCCACTTGCAAAGTAACTCCCTGCTCTCCATGTGTCAGTATATAATGCCTGCATCTGTAACTTTCACTCTATGCATCCGAAGAAGTGAGGTTTTTACCCACGAAAGCTTATGCCCAAATAAATCTGTTAGTCTTTAAGGTGCCACCAGACTCCTTGTTGTTTTTGTAGATACAGACTAACACAGCTACCCCCTGATACATATTCAGCAAATCATAACTTTTCCAGTGACACTTTATATGCCCCATCTTGTACAAAATGCACCATAATCAGATCATATAATAATATTATTACTATGAAGAATACAGGGTGCAGTGTCACAAAGGGAGTAACAGTTTTTGTGTTAAGTGTAATATTTGAAAAGTGGCCTTCATGTGAGAGGTTAGCAGAATACTGGAGTTTGAAGTGATTCAGGTTTCTTAGCTATAGAAAAAGTCACCATCTTATGGCAAAATTTCAAAACGGGTTAATATTTAAATATTTCCTTTGCACCACGTTATAAGAATTTTACTATAGTGATATGGAAGATTTGCTAGTCCTCTGAAACGCGATTGTGCTATATTTGGAAACTAAATTAGATCATTCAAGTGTAAAACAGATGGATTTTAATCCTACTTTAAGCACAAATCTCAATGTAAACATAACTATGGATTGACTACTGATGCTCAATATTTAGTGCTGAATTATGAGCGTAACAAGTCTCTACAATTAGCAGCATGTACAAACTGAACATTTAATAGTAATATATGTCACCCTTTTAAAATATAAGTTTCTAAGAACACACACACACACACACACACAGGACTAGCTTACACTACAATAAATTTAAGATCCAGTTTATAAAAATGGAATTTTTTTGTTCCTGAAAAGACTTAGATTTCAGTTTATAAGACAGTAAATAGGACTCACTATATGGAATAATTCTTGGTCTGGGTTGTGAATTCGGGAATTGAATAATCACAGAGCTTGGTAAAAGACCTACTGCCAACTGCCTCACTGAAGTAAATGGCTCCTGTGTTCAAAACAACAAATAATGTCCTAGAATGCAATTTTTTAAAGTCATGGGAAGTGGCGTCATATGCATTTTGTACATTCATCTTCTATATGCCAGTATTTTCTACCTTATTTAAAATATTGACAAAAACTATTGCACAGGGAAGCAGTTTTAGTTGTAGCAGAACCTCATTCGTTCACATTGCTCAGCAATTACTTTAAAGAAAGCACTAAAGTGTTTTTCCTTCTCAGTTTCAAAAATTCAATACAGACACTGATATACCTGCAAAGAGATGCAGTATTTAGCACGGTAATGCTGCTGTTTATACCCTGTATTTTTTTCTGATAAACAGGCTTTATATTTAAGACAATATAATTTATAATTAAATAATATATGGATACTAACGTACAGTAACTTTTTTATATATATTTGGTTTATATCTAGCCCGATATTTAGTCTATCTGATTTATATTTTGAAGATAAAGACTGTAGTGACTGTAATTACACAGTCAAACATAATACAGCTGAATCCTACTTCTATTCAGCGGTCCATTGCAAATTTGTTTGGAAGCAAGAGAGAGGCTGTTACTTCACATAAATCTGTTCTCAATTTCTGTTACTCCCCTCTCAATATAAAACACTCAAACTCTTCTTGCTTTGTGGGAATAACTCACAGGTGACACAAAACAAGGAGCAATTGCGCTCCAATATTTTCACCAACCTTGCAAAAAAGCATACTCCTCTGCATTGCACTGATCTTGGATGTCTTTGCAATCAGTGAATCACTGGGCTTGGGAAGAGGATTTTCTACTGCAGATGGCAAGCATTTCACTGTGCCAGACAGCACAGGAGATGCCCAGTAACTGCTGATGTGTAGGCTTTAGAAAACTTTTTCATGAAACAAAGGCTTTAGTTTGTTGTCATCATTTAATTTACAGCAGAATTTAGTCTATTAAGAATGATTGGACAATAAACCTGTACATTGGGCTTAATAAGTGCCTGCTTTTACAATCAGATTTTATATACATATGTATATATAATGGCGTTTTATAAAGAAATCAGCTCAATAGCCTATTTTAAAAGTTTATGGTATTATTTAAGCAACAGTTATTGCAGAAACAGTGCTGAAAGTATTCATCCATGTGCATGTGATAAACAGTGGCGTAGCCAGGTGGAGGAAACAGGGGGAGCGATCACAAAAAAAGGTGTCACCAGCTGCGGCGCTTTTACTCACGTGGTGGCGCTTTTACTGACGGGGCAGCGCTCCGGGTCTTCGGCGGCACCTCAGCGGTGGGACCTTCACTCGGTCCGTGGGTCTTCGGTGGCATTTTGGCGATTGAAGGGCCCGCTGCCGAAGACCCGGAGCACCACCGGGTGAGTAAAAATTAAAAAGGTGACAAGAAACTGAAAAGGCGCCACTTGTGCTCAGTGGGAGAGTGGCCGCTGCCCCACTCTCCCCCTAGCTACGCTACTGGTGATAAAACAAATGGGCCAGATCTCACTCAGGGCCATATTATACTCTCAATTTTTAAGCAAACAAGTCCACAGTAAAATCCTGCCTAAAATTCAATGGGTTTAGATTACCTCCTCCCACGGAGCCTGCTCCTGCCCACACTATCCCATCAGTGGGTGGAAAAGCATGTGTGACCTATCCCAAAACCTAGCAGATTCCACGGGGATCCACATGAGATCAGAGCCATCCCTGTGGATCCCTGTGTTTCCACACTGACTCTGCATATAAGCAGCACTTCCCAGGCTACACGGTTGTATGCTTTGACCCTGTTTGTTTAAATAATATCTATTTTTGAAGATTTTTTAATACTCAAATATATTTGGTTTGTACAGAATTTGATACATAAAGAGCACCTAATATTGTAATATATATCCCAAATGAAAGGGATCAAATTATAACTATTATCTTGATCAAATTAGTTGTTTCAAGGTGGAGTCTCATTCTCATCTCAATATCCAGGGATTTACATGTGTAACTCCTGCTAATGGAAATGGTGTTTGTAGATCCCTGTGTATGAAGATGAGAGCATATACCACTAGACTATATCCTGTCTGCTCTCAGGGATTAATTGAAATGTACCATTGTATTGACTTTGGGATTCTGCCAGGGTGCTGGAACAATTTTTATCGGAACGGTCCTAAAAGCCATTGAACCAAACTGTAAACCCTGAATATTTCAAGCCAGGGCACTCCTAGTTCCGGCATCTAGTCTGCTGGGAAAATGCAGATTAATAAAGCGTAACGTCTAACCCATTTTCAATGGCAAAACAGAATGGAAATGAAAACAATGAAACACAAATAAAACCTGCAGCAGTGCTGAGATTTTGCCATCTGACTTGCAAATTCCTAATTCAAGGGTACAAAAATAGAGATACAGAAATAGTTAGGCAAAGAGGACAATACACAACAAAGATTCACTTACCATACATTATGTGGAGATTTCCTGATTTTTCAGGATTTCCTATGCTCTCTAGACATGGTATGAAGTTAACCAGGCCCACATTTTCAGCTGTTTTCTAAACAGACTGGTATGGGTGAAAAACCTTGCATTTCTTCAAGCAAACTGAAAAACTGCACTCACAAACAAGGAGCTAGATGTGCAATTACCTCCACTTTGAGGGATGCAGCCATAAATACTGTGGGAATATTTTAGAGGAAACAAGAAGAAATACTCTATATTTCAGGTAACTCTGAAATATAAATACTTCAATATTATTCAAGTCCTGTGTATCTTACACATTACTCATTTCAGTGATGCTTCATAACAAGTTCTGTTGCTGCCATGGCATAAAAGTACAAAAGTAAACTTGTACTCTTACAAGGAGCACTTTTTGTAATCTCATAAATAAGTGCACATTTCACTACAATAATCCAATCTGCACGTCATTGAAGACATTTAATAATAATAATGATTTATTTTTATAACCTCAGTGCTTTTGATTATCAGCATTGTTGGTGTTTAAATCATGTGCACAACTGATTCATGTGCACAACTCCCATTAAAATTAATAGGGATTATGCCTACACCTGAACTATGAACAGTTCCATAAAACTACTCTTTAGCAGTCCTACAATTCTAAAAGACAGCATTTGGGTTGTTTTAAAGGGAAACAAAAGACATTCACCTACACGTGGTGAAATATTCATTCCCTTTGTTTCTGCAACATTATCACATTATTTCCAACAGATTCTCAAATGGTGAACTACTGCCATGTGCACAGAGGCAGCATAAAGACTACACACAACTTAAATCCTGTTTTCAGGATGTGGATGGCGCATAGGCCTTGTGCTAGTACTTTGCACAGGTAGGGTTACCAGAATACCCAATCGAAAAGGGACTCTGGCGGCTCCGGTCAGCTCCTCTGACCGGGTCATGAAAAGTCCAGTTGTTGGTGTAGTGGGGTGACAGGCTGCAGGCTATGCACAGGGGTGGTCACTGGGGCTCCACGCACTGTCCCCGCCCCAAGCATCAGAATCCCAGCTCCCACTGGCCAGGAATTGCAGCGCGCAGAGCCACCTGGCCGCAGAACCAGAGGGACATGCTGGCCACTTCCAGGAGCCGCCTGAGCTAAGCGCTGCCCGGAGCCTACACCCCACACTGGCCCTGAGCCCCTTCCTGCACCCAAACTCCCTCCTGGAGCCCGCGCCCAAATCCCGAGCATCCTCCCCCACCCAAACCCCACACTCCCTCCCACACTCCAACCCCCTGTCCCAGCCCTGAGCCCCCTCTCGCACTCCGAAACCCTCAGCCCCAGCCCAGAGTCCCCTTCTGCACCTCAAACCCCTGATCCCCGGCCCCACCCCAGAGTCTGCACTCCCCTGCACCTCCAGCACTCCAAACCCCTCATCCCTCGCCCCACCCTCAGAGCCCGCACCCCCAGCCAGAGCCTGCAGCCCCTGCCCCAGCCCAGTGAAAATGAGTGAGTGATGGTTGGGGAGAGTGAGCGATGAAGGGAGGGAGGATGGAGTGAGTGGGGGCTGGGCCTAAGAGAAGGGGCGGGGCAAGGGTTTCGGTTTTCTGCGATTAGAAACTTGGCAACCCGTATGCACAAGTTGAATTTCACCCCAGAAGTGGATTTTATTACAGAACATTTTAAGGTAAGCATTTAGTTTGAAGAAAAAACACAAGGCAATCATATATATCTCATATAAGGTCCTGTAATTTGTAGCATGCAAACAGACTGGCTACAACCAGATAGAGCCCCACTGACTTCAATGTAGCTCCGCATGGACATAGCAGCCCAGCTGAGCACTACACGTTGCAGGATCAGGGCCTAAGAATTTAAGGTATTAGATAAATTAATATTAAACTAAGTTTTTTGGGGAAGATACCATATTTTTTGCTCAGTGTTTGTACAGTGTCTAGAACAATGGAGCCTTTAACTATGATTGGAGCATCCATGTGTTGTTTCAATACAAATAATAAATAATTACACTGATCCTAGATGAAACCTATATTTTTTCTCCCTTTTATATGAAAAAAACAAAACAAAATAATGTTAAAAGATACTATCTCAGATTGGTTCCTTCTACCTCTGTACATAAATTTCTAACCATGTTTATATTATAAGCATCTCATTCACCTTGATTAAATATAGAAAAACACTGCACCAAGTGACAAAAACTACTCAGGCAAAACTCTCACAGATGTCAGTTGGTCTCGTTAACATAATAGAATCTTTGATCCATCTCCCATTGAAGTAAATTAGAGTTTCTTGATAAAGTTCAGTGGGACATGGATTAAGACTTGAATGAGTAAATCAAACAGGATGAGGCTTGGCATGTATTGTAAAATACACCAGCAACAAAAGTATCTTTATACACTGTATTAGAGTATTATCCCTATATGCAAAACAACAACTAGAATCAGATATGCAAATAGTCAATTAATTTCAACAAGTGTTGCTACTGCCTTAAAATATGAAAAGTAAACACTCTATTAACAGGCTTTACAGTTCAATCAAAATCTGAAGACACTAAAAGCCACTGAATAGGTTTAATCTATGTAAAATGCAAGTGGAGTATAGGAAGAACCTGGACCAACAACAATGTGTGCACTGAAGTTTAAACCAATACCTTTGAAACAATACAGGCAAAAAACCATTAGCAACAGGCTTAAACACTCAGGTTTGGTCTCATCCAAAATCCACTGAAGCCAATGGGATTCTTTCCATTAACTGCAATGTGCTTTGGATCAGGCTGATATCATCTTTAAATCATATTTAATGTTATATTTCTCAAATCCATATCAATAATACTCTTTACCTACCACACAGTACATAGTGGGCTAAATTGTGTTACAAGTTTACTTGGCTTGCACAGAGAACATTTTGACATACGTTTAGTTCCATTTGTTTTAATCTGATATTTACCAAAAAGAGAATGCTAACATGAAGATTTACTTGGAGGCATATTTAAGTCATTTAAAAACCTTAAACCTAATGCTACTCCTCAGTGTTATAGGCATAGGATATCAACTTTGCTGCTTCTATTTCTTATTGGCACAGAAACTGAAGTAGATGTGCGTATAAACCAAAAGTGCTACAAAAAAAATGCTGAAAAATACTGATATAATGAACATTTTTCACATGACATATTTGACAAAGTCAATTAGTTAATATTGCAAAGAAGGAACAGTTTAAATTGTTTAAATAGGCCTGCATGAACTAAGCAGACAAGCGCATACACCTCACACAAGACACAAGATATAGATTTTTAAAGCTTACCATTATCATTTTTAAGATTCCCATTGCTGAGCTGTTTTAGTCTCTTCTGATGTGATTTGCCATTATAGTGGATTTGTGCTTGAGCAGCAGAGTTCAACTGAATGTTACAAACATTGCACAAAGTGAAATTGGTGTGTTTTTTCTCCTTCTCTTGCTTTTCCTCACTGTCATCAGGTGCTAATTCTGTCTCACTTTCCCTGTCTGGTACACTTGGGAAACCTGGGGTGTAAGAATGATTACCATGGGGGACATCAGGGCTCCAGGGCTTCTTCATATTTTCTAAAAAAAATAAATAAAACAAAATCATGAACGATCCACAGTATCAACACCTGGAAAGTAGAAGGAAGCACTATTGGTTAGTTTTCATATTTTATTTTAGCTCTTAAAGTATACAGTTCCATTTCACACATTTTGCTTCCTCTTCGTGAGTCTTCCTTAAACCCCAAAGTTAAGCAAAGGCAGATATTTACACATTTTAACAGGACCTGTAAGTCTATCCCTGGAGTTAAACTGTCACTGCAAAATCCTTTTCTAATTAAGTTCTATTCTGACTTTCCAGTTATTTTGCTGTATTTGTTCATTAGCTGAACAAAAAGGGCAGAATGAACCATTATGTGAATGGAACATTAGTCTAGTGGTTAGGGTCACACAACTAGAAACCAGGAAACCTTTTTTCTGTTCCCAGCTCTGTTAATAACTCACTGTGTTTTGGGCAAGTAACAGTACTTCCTCTCTATACCTCAGTTTCCTCCAGTGCAAAAAAGTGTGTGGGTGGAAGGGGAGCAGAAAGAAAGAGAGAGAATGATGCCTACCTGACTTAATAAAGTACTCTGAGAGTACCATAGATGAGGATTAAGTAATGCCAAATACAATTATAACAACTGGAGTTTAACACACCAGCGATATGTTTATTTGTGAGCTACACACAGATACAATAGTGCTTCTCTTAGACAAAGCAAAGGTACAAGGCATTGCTTGCCTTAGCCAAGCCCAAACCAAAGTTTTGAAACATGGCTTATTTCACCCAACTTCTTCAGCAAGGAAGAATGGGGGCAGGGGAGAGAAGTAAACCCACTTGGGTTACTGCTCAGCCCCAGTTCTTAGAGATTCTTTTTCCTAACTACTAGATTCAGATCCCCAAACTCCAACTCACTTCCCTCTTATAGTGTGCTAGGAGGACTCAATTCTCCACAGTTGGTTCAGCCCTAGGATTCTGCATTAAGGACAGGTGATTATATTCCTTCTTCTTGCCAGAAGGGAAGTTAACATTTTCCTTAGCAAGCTCTGAATAGGGTCTATAGCAGCCTAAGATTAACCTTCCCTGAGAAAGCACAATTATTTACTGTAACAGAAATACATTCACATATGAGATGGAATGTATAACCCCACTTTTCCCCAGCCATGAAGGAGTTAAGGGACAGAGTTGCTACCTCCTTAGATATGGCTAATTGGTTGACCAGTAGTAGCTGGGATAAGCTTCAACCCAGGCAGATCAGGGTGGTTGTCAGACAGGGTGAGGACAATCTTGCATGAGCAGCAAACTGGCAAAAAGCAGGACTTGAACTTCTCTGAGGATTGGGGTGGGACTGCTAGGTTGGGGTACCCTGCCAGTTTACGCAGGTTTCCAATCTCCTAGTCTTCCCAAGCTAGAACTCCCCAGCGTCCTGCTACCAAGCCTGGGTGGAATACCACATTTGGGGATAGTGAGAGCTAGTGGAAAGAAAGTTCTTAAAGGGTAAGTGTACTTCTAAGGGCCCCAGGACCATGTGAGATGGCTGAACCCCCTTGGAACATACTTACAGTTTTCTTTATGATTAAGTAACATTTTATGAGTTTTACACATCAACTAGTACTATAAAAAGGCCAGTGTTAAGCTCTGTGGAGAGGATAACATATAAATATATTCCAATAGTTATACAATTTTTGTGTCTGGCTACAGGAGACAAGCAATAAGTTGCTTTGTTGGTGGGAGTGCTATAAGGCACACCCCAGAGACCCTGTTGCAAGATTTCCTTCAAAACCCATGGAAAGGCTGAAGTCTATTTCCAGTCCTTATGATCCAGTATGCTGAAGATACCAGAAGCATAAAAAATCCTGACTTTGCAAGTTGCAGACAGATCACTCTTGTATTGATCACTTTAATTATTGTACAACTCCTACTCACTCTCTCTGCATTTGTCTGGACTGCTTTCAAGTCAAAATTTAAATTAATCATAAAATCATGAGTAAAATATCAAATATGATTCTGTTTTTGTTTAGATTCTTCCCATTTTCTCTTGCTCTGCTCCAAAAGAGAAATAATAAACAAGCATTACTGGCAGGGCCGGCTCCAGCGTTTTTGCTGCCCTAAGCGGTGGGGGGTAGGGGGAAAGCCACGATTGGCATTTCTACCGCCACCGCTTGATTCTTCAGCGGCAATTCGTGGCAGGTCCTTCCCTCCGAAAGGGACTGAGGGACCCGCCGCCAAATTGCCGCCACAGAGCTGGACGTGCCACCCCTTTCTGTTGGCCGCCCCAAGCACCTGCTTGGTGTGCTGGTGCCTGGAGCCGGCCCTGATTACTGGTCTCTTATTTTTGTCTTCATTAATTATAATTTAAGGTAAGGTTAATCTATAAATCTAGAACCTGATTCTCCTCTAACACCAGGGTGAACCAAAAGTAATTCCCATGAACTCAGTGGAGAAGAAGGGAGAGGAAAGTCTGCCTCCTAGAAGCTAAAATGAAATAAACGCAAATATGAACATTTAAAATTAAAGCAGCTAAAATTGGGTGGGCAGGAGTCAGATAAGTCCGATAAACTTATGAGTCATGCTCCATACACACACAACAAGATTAATTCATTAGTGAAGGAATATGGTATATGAATGCAGTACCCAGTGAGGTAGAGCTTATTAGGCAAAATACCAGTTCTGCAAACTGATTTACAGACTTATTCAAGGCACTTTGTGCTTTAAGTGCAGTCGCATTCAGTTTTTCCAATATGGTGCCCCTTTTGATGCCTCAATAATACAGTCAAGTCAGTCATACTAAGGAAAGTGAAAGATAGGGTTACCATTCGTCCGGATTTACCCGGACATGTCCTCCTTTTGTGTGCTAAAAATAGCGTCCAGGGGGAATTTGTAAAGCACTCACAATGTCCGGGATTTCCCCCTCCCCCGGCTGGGAGGGCTGCAGGAAAGTCCCGGGCTGGACTCCGGAGCAGCTTCCTCCTCCCACTCCCCCCTCCCTGCATTCTGAGCCGGCCGGCAGCTCCTCCTCCTGCAGCCCGCTCCGGCAACCCTGTGCAGGGCCAGGGACCGGGTTTTGTGTTGTGCTGGGGAGCTCAGCCATGTGTCCGGCTGGCACAGAGCCCAACACCCTGTTCTGAGCAGCAGGGTAAGGGGGGGCAGGAGAAGGGACAGGGAGGTTCTGGATGGGGCAGTCAAGAAACGGGGGGGGGCTTTTGGAGGGGAGTGGAGAAAGTTTTGGGCAGTCAGGGTACAGGTAGGGGGTAGGGTCCTGGGGGGCAGTTGGGGGGGGGTCTTAGGAGGGGGCAGTTAGGGGACAAGGAACAGGGAGTCTTAGGTAGGGGGTGGGGTTCTGGAGGGCAGTTAGGAGCAGGGGTCCCAGGAGGGAGCAGTCAGGGGACAAGGAGCGGGGGGTAGGGGGCTGGGAGTTCTGGGGGGGAGCTGTCAGGGGGCAGGAGTGGGGAGAGGGATCGGAGCAGTCAGGGGACAGGGAGCAGAGGGGTTTAGATGGGTTGGGAGTTCTGGGGGGGCTGTCAGGGGGCAGGAGTGTGGAGAGGGATCGGAGCAGTCAGGGGACAGGGAGCAGAGGGGTTTAGATGGGTTGGGAGTTCTGGGGGGGGCTGTCAGGGGGTGGGGAGTGGTTGGATGGGGCGTGGGAGTCCCAGGGGTCTGTCTGGGGGTGGGGGTGTGGATAAGGGTTGGGGCAGTCAGGGGACAAGAGGCAAGGAGGCTTAGATAGGGAGTGGAGTCCCGGGGGGCAGTTAGGGGCAGGGGTCCCAGGAGGGGGCAGTCAGGGGACAAGGAACGGGGGGAGGGTTGGGGGTTCTGGGGGGGCGGGAAGTGGGAGGGGCAGGGGCGGGGCTAGGGCGGGGCTCCTCCCGTCCTCTTTTTTGCTTGTTGAAATATGGTAACCCTAGTGAAAGACAGCTGCTTCTATACATGAGGGCTAGCAAAGGCCATCTTTATTTCCAGAGCCAGACTAGGTTTATGACACAGTTTGACTCCAAAAGTGAATCAAAACTAGGCTGCAGATTTTAATTTGACTACACCAGAGGTTCTCAAACTGGGAGGTGTCCCCCTCCCTCTCACTCCCCAGGACGGGGGGGGAACGACATGAGAAGCTTTAGGGAAAAAAAACTTACTGCATACATTTTACCCACAGCAATGAATAACTATCAAAGCTGATTCCTCCAGACATCTCAGATCCTCAGATGGTGCTGTGCATTTTGACAGATTTCTTTTAAGCTTGCATAGCAGTAAACAAAGTCATTGCCATCTGTACATTAACCTGATGTGCACATTTAATTGTAAACATCGACCACAATCTCAGTTTTGCTTTTGCTCTTATTACAATGGATTGTTGACTGTGTTTGAATCAATGCCTGGCTGTTTTTAATATTTAGAGAGAGTTGCATATGTTTTTATTGGTATATGTACTTGTGTAGTGGGAGGGGGAGACAGCACGTAAAGTAGTACAGACACAAAGAAGTGAGAGTGCGATCAAATACATTTGAGAATCACTGGACTACACACAAATACTGAAAGCTGTTCTACCCAAATGGTAGACATTTCATGTGTCCAGCTACCATCTCAAGCAGTGATGGGCAACCTGCGGCCAGCAGGCCGCACGCGGCCCGTCAGGGTCATCCACTGGGAGTTGCAGGTGGCCGTGCAAATGTAAGCAAGTTATCTGGCGGTCTGCCAGCGGATTACTCTGATGGGCCGCGTGTGGCTCGCGGGGCACAGGTTGCCCACCACTGATCTCAAGACTTTGGCTATATCAGAACCAGAAAGTATCACTGAATTGGAACCAAAGCGTAAAGGGCAAATTGAGAGATGAACATTCCAGTCCTAAAATTTGAGAGTTTCAATCTGAGTTTCCAGATTTGATTCATCTCCAATTAATATTGGGTTCATTTATGTAAACTGAAGAATATTTACTCAAAACAGTTTGCTACAATTATGCAAAGAACAAGCACCCAAACCTGAGAGGCGCCTCAGCATTTGCTACTTTCAGTAAAGTCAGCATCTCTCAGGATCAGCTGAGTCAGTTTTATTGGCTTATTTTCTGCTTACAAATACAGTTAACTCTCTATATTGTATAGGATTTCAGAAATCTAAAAGAAGATTAAACCATTGGATCCAGGACAAACACCAAATGAAAAAAACAACAACAACATAGAAGTGAATAATTATCATTAAATAAATGTATTATACCAACAGTGATAATGGCGTCTCTTTTATGGGCCAGATCACATTCCCTTATAGGAAAACCTGTGAGAGGTAGTGAGAAAACTCAGATTCTTCTTGTGGAGTTTCCTCCAAATACTTCTTTGTGGAAGTAAGAATATCCCCAAGGGAAGAAAAAGGGATCCTCCAAAGTCTAACTCCTCTGGAATCTGCTGGAAGTACCAATCCATCATCAGAGAGTTATATTTTATCCATCTAACACAATTTTAAATGAAGAAATTTAGCATTTAATCAAATGTCAAACAGAAGAAATAAATAATAACATACTATTAATTTCCTACTATTATTAGAAATTAATTAGATAACTAGTCAGAAACTCCAGTTTGTATATGTTGTACAATACCTAACATCTTTTGCATTGAAAGCATTCCCCACTAGAGTGCAGTATGATTTTAAGATTACAAACGCAGTACTGTATCTCTCTAAGCTTATAGTATTATGAGCATAGAGTTACTGTAATGTGTATGTCTTCTGGCCAATACATTCAGCTTTATAAGTATATATTATATAGTCCATTACACATGCCTACTCAGTGAGTGTACTCATACATGCATAATACTTTTTCTTAACTTTCACAGAAATAGGCAGACAACATAAGTAACAATAGTGTAATAAGACATCACTGATATTAGGATAAATATGACAACTTTGTATGATTTATTCTGCAGTATGGAGTGTAAGACCATCAAAATATTCTAGAAAAGGATAAAATGCAAAAGAATGTAATGCAACAAAATGCCATGTTGGAAATAAATAACTCAAGCTCCAATCATTTGATTAGTGCTTGCATTAGACACCTGTGATGGCCTTATAGTGGTAAAACACTGACTATTGCGATCTCTTTCTGAAATCTGGCGCAACAAGGGTAGCATTTGCAGCAGCAGAGCAGGATGACGTAGGTAGGCGCAGGAAGCATGTCAGGTCATGCCATGCTGACACGGTCTTCACACATGGACAGTGAATTCAGATTATGTAACAGCATTACTGGAGGTATTGACTAATATACTATAAGTCTCAGGCCGTACAAGCCACTTCTCTTCCTGCTCTAGGAACGTTCCCATGCACCTCCACAGGAGTGTTTGAGAATTTTATTTTGTATGTAGTTATGGACAGAAATGGTCTGAACAAAAACCTAACCCTGCAAACTGACAAATTTTTTGAGAAGTTCAGATACTGGTCTGGATCCAAACGTTATGGTTCCAGACCATTCTCTATTATTTTTGAAGGGGGGGGAGGTAAAGCAGGCTAGGGGATGAAGGAGATAATTTGTTGTACATCATTTGTCGATGTTATTTAAAAAAATTATGTTTACTAGTCAATCCACTATTTTAGAGGAATGTAAACAAATACCCATTAAGTCAAGCCTCCAGCAGTATAACTGTAGTAGTTGACTCTCATGAGGACTGCAGGTACACTAGCATCCTACTACTCACTATATAGTATAGAGGCGAAAAATAATGAGCCAGGAAGTCTCAGAAGGCCACACTTCAAAAGTGGCCTCTAAAAGTGTATACCCACAGTTACACACTTCTATTTTTGGGTGTCCCACAAATTGATATTCAAATACAATTCTGGTTGTTTGCACAAGCAAGTTCATTTTGTGGCTGCAGGAAACATGTCTCATTAATACTAGTTGGTAATTCTGTTCAAAATGTTTAAAAGCAAGCACACAGTCCTATTTTTAAAAGTTAAACACTTTCAATTGATATAAATTACTTAACTAACTTATGTTATCTATCCTACAAACTATTATTAAATGAAAGTTGTTTCCTTTCCATTGTAGCATAGAACTTATCTTCACTGTATTAGATTAAGTGACATATGTGAATAGTTATTACCTTTGTGAACAGCTTTGTTTTGGATCAGTGACTATGAAGCACAAGCTAAGTTCTCAGATGTTAAGAAGAGCAGTAGTGCACTACAATTGAATTAGCAAACTGAGAATTAAAAAATTTCAGCCAGCTAAATGGCATTGTGGATAAATGCTCAGGCCTATTTTCCCTGGAGCCCTGAACTCAGTTCTGGTTCAATTATGCTTACCAGTAAAATGAACTTTGCATGAAGGGATAGCTTTGAGCAAAGTAGAAAGCTGTCCTGCTACAATCTGTGGTGTTTGCTGGCTCAACTACACTCTGGGGATTTTGTTTCTGAGATGGGATTGGAAGTGAGGGGGTAGAAATTATATCCCTGTCATGAACCAACAATTACCTCTCCTGATTTGAGACAAAAGTGCACTTTCCATACAGTGAAAAGGAGAGACAACTTTGTTCTCTTAAAGTGCAGCTAATTATGTTGTTAGCTGAGTGTCTTCTGAGTATAAAATTATCGAAGTCAGTACTACTCTCTATTATTCTAGGGTTACCATATTTCCACAAACAAAAAAGAGGACACTGGGGGGGGAAGCCCCACCCTAGCTCCACCCCGCCCCATCCACTCCCTCCCACTTCCCACCCCCGACTGCTCCCCTCAGAACCCCAACCCCCCCTGCTTCTTGTCCCCTGACTGCCCCCTGCTGAGAACCCCCTACCCTAACTGCCCCCCCCAGGACCCTACCTGTCCCCTGACTGCCCTGACCCTTATCCACTCGCATGGGTGGCAGGGTTGTAGAAATTTTGGTGGTGCCCAGAACCCCCCACCCCACCTGCCTAAGGCTCTGGGAGGGGGGTTGGAGGTCTGGGGTGCAGGTCCTGGGCTGGGGATTAGGGTGCAGGAGGGGTGCAGGTTCTGGGATAGAGTTTGGGTGCTGGGTGCAGGCTCCGGGCTGGGGCAGGGGGTGGGTGGGCAGGAGGGGGTGAGGGGTGCAGGCTCTGGGATGGAGTTTGGGGGTGAGAGGCGGTGCAAAGGGAGGGGGTGCAGGCTTTGGGAGGAAGTTTGAGGGCAGGAGGGGGTGTGTGGGAAGGGGGAGGGGGATTGGGAGGGAGTTTGGGGATGCAGGGGTGAGGGCTGTGGGTCTGGGGATGAGGGGTTCATGATGCAGGAGGGGGCTCAGGGATGGAGCAGAGGATTAGGGTGTGTGGGGATGAGGGCTGGGGCTGGGGGGTTTGGGGTGTTGGAGAGGCTCAGGGCTAGGGTGGAAGGGCAGGGTAAGGGCAGCCTGTCTTCCCATTAGTGGATGGGGGCACTAGGACCCGGGGGCAGCAGACAGCAGTTGCTGCTGGCTCTGGCAGTACACGCAGACAAGGGAGAGGCAGACAGGGAGGGGGGACCCACGGATGGGGGGATGCGCAGAGGGGGGATGGCAGGTGGAGGCTGGGGACCCATCCAACACTCCCCCGCTCCCTGACTGTCCCCCCCGACTCCTCTTACCATTCTGGCTCCACGTGGGTCGGTTTGTGTGTTACACAGGACTACAGAGAGAGGGAGGGAGGAGCAGGGGAGGGCTCTGGCTGCTGGAGGCCAATGGGAGTGGGTCAATCGGCCTAGCCGCCCAATCAGCAGCCACACTCTGCATGGAAGGGAGGGAGGGAGGCGAGGGAGAAAAAAACCCCGGACATTTTAACCTTGTTACCAATTCCTCCCGGACGGCTATTTAGAGATGCAAAAGCCGGACATGTCCGGGGAAATACGGACGGATGGTAACCCTATATTATTCTATTTTGCATAGCCACGAACATTAAGTCCATTAAAGAGGCTACTGGAGTGCAACAGGCTTCACAGGAAGAATAAAGTGTTACCAATCCACCACTGTACTGGTGGGTTGGTGATACTCAACAACCAGACAACCAAATACCAGTGTCTCTTAAAGCCTCTTTTCCTTGGCTTTGTCCTCTCCAGTTACCGTGGCAAACAAATATCCTGAAACAGAGAATAAAGCTAGACAATCAGTGGCAAAGTCCACTAATTGCAGCATAAAGAGATTTGGGGGGCTTAGCAATGGCTGTAGAGGAAGCAAAGAACAATTTACTGTATTCACTTCCACCATAGCATCCTTGAAACCCAGAGTGGCATAACTGCTCTGGGCAATTAATACACTTGTTAATCCAGCTAGTTTACATCTGGTGACAGAGTCAAGTGTTTCTCATTGCAAAAGAGTTTGCAAACTAGCATGCAGATAAGATTGCTTGGATCGGAAGTAAGCTGTCTGCCTCTGCAGTTACAGCATGAGTTCTTAGTAGCATAGCCTAGCCCACAAAACTGCCTCTGCTTGAGTTTCAGTTAGTGATGCTTACTGAAATTCTGTAGGCACTGGAGTTTGCCTAAGTCATGATCTGTGAATTAATCCTGCATCTTCCTGGCTGGTGAAAGCCTTTTGAGAGATAGTGGGATCTTTGTTGGAGAGGAATGTCAAAAGGGAGCAAAAGAAGTCAGCTTCTTTCAAATAAGCAGTTGTTAGAACCTTGCTTCAAAACCCATCTCTTGACATAGACTATCTATCCAATTATCACCCTGTCTCAAGTTTCCTACTTTGGGGGAAGGTTATCAAGAAAGTTGTAGCAAAACTCCCACAGTAATAGCTGGACCCTTCAAGTCTCTTCAAACTCAATCAATTTGATTTTAGGCTTGGCAGCTGCATTGGTGGTGTTGATTGATGATATCCCTTTGACAATTAATGAATATGTTGTCATGATTACAGAGCAACCTGTGTGTTAGACCCCTTTAGTCCCTCTTGAGTCCACCCCTTTAGTTACAGGTTTCTCTACCTTCACCCGCCATAGCTGGAACCACCTACTATTCCCAGACTTGATCTCTCCTGCAGTCCCATTTACCATCTGTGTTAACCTGACAAGCACAACCGTGCTGGCAACTGTAAACTCTTTTATTCTAGGGACCTCTGACAGTGGTTCATTAAAGTGACACAAAAACAAATTCAATATAAAGCATTATTTATTTGTTCACCCAAAGGTACATAGCAATCAATGATACATGTTATAATAATAAAGACCTATATGCATATTTCTCCTTTCTTTCGTTTAATCTTTAAAATTGTAAACTTTGGTAAATTCCATTCAACCCAATTACTTCCATTTCTGGGCTGGGAGAAACAGATACCCTGCTGCATTCTCTCCCTCTTTCTGTGTGTCTCTGGTAGCATCAGCATCTCCCCACAGGCAATTGCTGACATTTGTCTCAATCCCCCTTGTACCCTAAGGACCTTAGGGCAAGACTTTTAAGATTTTATTATCCTCTTTGATCCTAGGCTCAGGCCTGTGATGGGTAAACCACGCTAGACTGGATGGAGACAGGCAGGGGCATTCCCAATTTAACAGCTCCCCATATTGTTCCCTTAAAGGGCCTTATCTCTGATATTGTTTCATTTGCTGTTTGCTTCCCCTACCAGCCTCCTTTGATTTAATTCTACGCAATTGGGTAGGATAATATCAAACAAGTACACTGAAGTGCATATGATATTTATAAAAAAATAATACACATAGCTGCTTCATTCTCCATGTGCCTATATTGATTTTTTAGATTGTGGCTGACCCAGTTATTGACCCTACAGGGTAGCTGGAGTAGCATGAGTGGTTATGTTTTGTTCTTTCTGAGAGGTCGCAGAGGTTAGTGTTGGTCAATTTTTCATCTATCCTACGGATATGGAGGCTATTACAGGGTTTGTTCTGTCACACTAATTCATCACGTAGCTAGTATATTTGGAAGGGTTCATGATAGTGTATGAGTTATGGGTATTTATTATGCTTATGTCACCCATCTCTATATTTCCATATCTTCAGACTCTGCTAATATAGTGAAACAATTTGTCCAGTATCTACAGAGACTGAGCATAGAAGAGACTCAATGCAGACAAGACTGAGATGATGCTCATGTTATAGGAAGCAATAGCAATAATAGCAATTATATCAGCAGATCTGACTTATATTGTTTGCCCCATGTTTGTTTCTAAAGTTTGCAACTTGGGTATCTTGTTGGATCCCCAGATGTGTCTGAATACCAAGGTACAACAGTTATCCAGGCCTTGGTCACCTCGAGGCAGGGATTATAGCATTGTCATAGGGCTATACGTTCAAACCATGTAGATATTGCAGTAGGCACAAAGTAAAGGTGCCCATTTGCAAGGCAGTGTTCCAGGCAGAGAGGACATTACACCTGTGCTTTCCAATCCACACTGGCTCCAGGTTACAGTGGAGTGAAAATTTAAATTTCTGTTCCACTGGAAATTCTAATATTCCAGCTTGGTTTTGTGCAGTTGAAATACCAACATTTTTCACACAATGAGAAGTTCTGAAAACTGTTAATTCAGAAATGGCAAAATGTTTCATTTTGAGTATGAGTCAATTCAGCATTAAACTGCATTTCTCTATAGTGCTGCATTGCCTCATATGAGTTGCATTTCAGGCAACTCATGTCACCTTTCTCTCCGATTGGCCAGGCACCCTGGCCTGATTATATCTCCTGTGGTGATATGACCACATTGTTCAGTCAGAGGTGAAACCATGTTGCGTTGTGAGAGATACAGTCCAATCAGGGAGCAGAGCCTATAAGAGAGAATGGGAGCATGAGATGCCTGAACTACAGCTCGGATGAGGCATTGGGGCACCATAGGGAAATGCAGAATAAAACGTTTTATGGATGTTCAAGAAACTAAAATTCAGCTTGATTCAATGCAAAATGAAATAGTCCAACTGAAAAGTCATTCTGGCAGAAAATTCCCAACCAGCTCTTGATGATTGAAAGAGGAATTTTGAGCCAACAATTTTAAGCCCTGGATGATTTGTGCCCTGGCTACTCTATCCTATGCAATATTGTGGTAGTGTCACACAACTACTGTGAGGACTAAACAATTGAGAGATAGCGGTTGGGCCTTCTGATTGAGAGGCCCTTGGGTCTGGAACAAACTTCCCTCCCAGATGATCTGAGGAAGCTTTAGGAAATGCTGCAAGACTCACTTATTTTCCCCAAGTGGATAAGCATGGATTTATTGGAGGGAGTAGTAGGTGGTGGGATTCTTTATGAGCTCAGAAAGATTTGTTTTTGTTTTAAGATTGTCTATTTCTTTAAGATCTGTTTTGTTCTGCGTTGGTTAATGGTTGTCTTTTAAATTGATGTCAGTACAACTAGTATATAGTATGCGATGTGAGAAACTGAAATAAACAAACACTTTACATAACTGGACAACGTTAGCAGGCTCCTCAGGTCAGACTCCCAAAAGTTGGCCTGGTAGTTATTAGTCAATGCTGAAACTGGGGCAGAGATTGGTACTTCTCACTGCAGTTTCCTATATCTAATCTACTGGCATTTCTGAAGCGCCTATCATCGTGTTCTCTGTGACTGTTAGACAAGATTATCCCACCCCCACTCACCACAAAGTAGAGGGATGGATTGGAAAAAAAGGTTGGTGGATTGGGGAGCAAATAGCTACCTTATTTTTCTGTTCATTTTTTCCTACCATTACCTTTTCCTCCTTCCAGTCTGAGCACTGTGATTAGCCCTGTCGCTGTTGTACCACCTCAACCATCCATGTGAATAATCAAAATATACTAATAAATTCAGATGTGTTTGCTATTTTTAAGAGAAGAAGAATCTCTTGGGCAAAAACATTATCAATTACTAGTAGCAAAGGTGTGGGTTTCCTTGAAAGTTTTATATATTTTTTTATTTTCCCCCTTCATTTTAAAGTCTACATTTTGAGAATTCATCCCAGGGTAGCCTCTCTATAAACTAATTCCTATAACTACTAAATCCTAAAAGCTGGGATAGGTTCACCATATACTGGTAATTTTCAGCCATAGTGCAGAAAATAAAACCTGGGGCTTTTTTTTTTCTTTTTGGCCTGGAAAGCACTTAAATCTTTCAAGACTGTGTTTTAGTATTGAAGCATATGAACAGACTCCATTCTATTTCCCAGTCACAACACTGCACACCATGAATTCTGAAAGGATCTTATAGCTAAACTAAAAGAAAAAGTTCATCATTTCTCGGTTCAGTAGTTCTTACATGCCAGAAGCAACCTTATCCCAGCCATCTCATAGTCTTAAAATATACTGCAGTCATGTCTTTAATTGAGTTCTATAAAAAGAACTAAGCACTAATCAACACCATATGTTATTCAATTAGATAGCAATACATATCTATTTCTCTAGCTTGTGTTAACATAATGGAGCAT
The DNA here is from genome assembly GCF_027887155.1 of Malaclemys terrapin pileata. NCBI lineage: Eukaryota > Metazoa > Chordata > Testudines > Emydidae > Malaclemys > Malaclemys terrapin. The sequence continues at coordinate 218,755,327 of NC_071506.1, read as the reverse complement.
TTTGAGTGGTTTGGAACTATTTAAGACCAAGTAATTAATTTGCAAACATCAACTGTTAAAATCTGAGAAGCACTGTTGTGGTGACTAATCTCTCTACAGTCAGAGAGCCAAACCCTGAAATCCCTACTAGGTTTTTATTCTGTCATTATTCTGACATAATTCCTACTGAAGACAAAAGGACTAAAAAACTGAGGGCCCAGCCATCCCCCGTACCCTGTGATCCATGCACAGAGAGGACCCCTCATACAACAATCTTGCCATTCCCATGCAGGGAAAGCAACAATCTTGCCATTCCCTATAGCAGGGGTCGGCAATGTTTGGCACGCGGCTCGCCAGGGGTAAGCACCCTGGTGGGCCGGGCCATTTTATTTACCTGCTGCCACGGCCAGCACATCCCTCGCCCACGCTGCTTCCCACCGCCCTCATTGGCCCGGGACGGCGAACCGCGGCCAGTGGGGGCCGCAATCAGCCGAACCTGCCACAGCAGCAGGTAAATAAACTGGCCCAGCCTGCCAGGGTGCTTGCCGACCCCTGGTCTATAGCATCATTTTCATCCCTTTGACCCTCAGGGTAGAGGATTTTTTTGGATGGGTCTCTGGCACTCAATGGTTAGGGCACTCATCTGAGATGTCAGAGACTTAAGTTCAAATCCTTGCTTTAAATCAGGCAAAGCAAGAACTTAAACTGGATTCCCATGTTTCCTGTATGCCAGCTGAGTGCCATAACCACTGAGCTAATGATTATTCTGAGGTCTCGCTTTCTGTCAGGTTTTTGGTGGAAATAGTTTAAAGGCCTCAGTTTCGTGTCAAGGTGGAGTGGAATTTTTTTCAAAATCATAATTTTTGGACAGGACAGGACAACTTTTTCCAACCCAGGTCTAGTCAGGGACAAAGCTAGGAAGGGCACACATCAGTCCAACAGGCAATTCTTACACAAGTCAATGCAGTCCCGTACTGTTATTACTAGGGACTCTGGCCTTCCATGCCTGGAAAACCCTTTTTAATGAGAGTTTTGGGAGGTCCTGGCAGCATTGCCCTGAGATGACTGTGGCTTGGAAGCGAGTGACCTAACAATGCAGAGTGCTCTGACATCCTGCAGATCTTTATTGCAGGCATATTCTCTGTCTGCTCCTTTGTGGAGCAAATCCAGCTTCCACAACTCTTCTCCACTCCACAGACCTAGCAATATTTCTGCAGGATGAGGTGAGCAATGTCTGAGTAGCAGAGACTACAGACCTTAGGGGGGAGACAAAAGAATGTCAATAGCTGAAAAGTCTAGTAGGAAGATATTTAATTTAATCCCTTTGGTGGGAACCAAGAACATTAAGTAGATGGGCATTGGAAGAACATTTATTTAAAGGAAATTCTTCAAGAGAAGAAGATTAGGAGACCGAGGAAAGTTCACTGCTATCAAGTATTTTAACATAATTTGTTCATTACCATTATAGTATTCACAAGTAGCACCTTATTTTAAAATTGATATTGTCTGAACCTCTCCTCTCCCATTTAGATGTTAATTTCTAAACTTTGATCTCAATACAGCAGAAGGCAGCTGTTGACTCACACAATGATTTTGGAAGGCTCTGGAATAGAGTTGGGTGAAATTTTGGGGGGGAACTTTTGTTCACCTTAAAATGCAGATTTCGGCCAAACAATCTGGGGGGAGGGATAGCTCAGTGGTTTGCACATTGGCCTGCTAAACCCAGCATTGTGAGTTCAATCCTTGAGGGGGCCACTTAGGGATCTGGGGCAAAAATCAGTACTTGGTCCTGCTAGTGAAGGCAGGGGGCTGGACTCAATGACCTTTTAAGGTCCCTTCCAGGTCTATGAGATAGGTATATCTCCATTTAAAAAAAAAATCACAAATTCATGTTAAATTTGCCATATTGTTTCAACAGTTGAAAAACAAATTTCCAAAAGAGTAAAAATGAAAAAAATTATCTTTTCCATTTGAAACAACTTTTTTGTTTTTAATTTTACTTCAATTTCATTTTAAAAATTTTTAAAAGAAACTCAAAAACAATGAAATGTTTTGTTTCAGGTCAAACAAAAAAATGTATTCAAACCAAAACAAAGGATTTGTTTATATTTTTGGCATGCTGAAATTAAAAAAAAATATTTAATGTCAATTTTTATCATATTTTTCTTAAGCCACAGAAATTAAAAAAACTGTTATTTGCTCAGTTCTACTCTGGAGGTCCCTTTTGATTTTTTGGGACGATCTCCTCTGCTACTTTTCCACAACAAAGCCCTGATACTAATCATCCCCAAATCTATATTCAGGGAGTCATATAAATATCCTCCTAGGTGCTAGATAGGCACTTTGATGTCTTTCATCTTCATAGTATCTAAGTACCTGGATAGATTGTGATAGCCTAACACTGGGTGAGCACAACTGACTTAGCTTCATAGGCAAATCATTTTTCCCTAAAAAGATGTGGGGGAAATGTTCTCTGCATCATTATTGCATCCTAATGATCCCTTCATTCACTGCCAACGCTAATGTAGTTGAACTCTGACCTCTGAGCCACTGCATTACAATCACTGTCCTTCTGCTGAGAATGAAAAGATGAAACTATCAAAACTCGTCAATACTGCTATTTACTTGTCTGGTGAGATGCATTGTTTAGAACATGTCACTTTTTTCCTCCTTTGTGGCTAAGCATGCTGTCATTTCAACAACATGTTCATAAAACAAGACCTACAAAAAGAAACTCCCTAAGGGAATTCAGATTAAGAAAAAAAGCTCACTTGTATACATGTGTAAAAAATGCCTTCCAGAATAAAGAAATCTAGGTTTGAGACAGAAATTTCATCCCTAATAATCCTTCTTATACCTAGGAATTATAGTTATTAGAAACTGCCTCTGATGAAATTAACTGACAGTATGTTGAAAATGGACTCAGCTGGGAAAATGGTAGTAAAATTTTTTTTTAAATTTGGGGTTGGGCACATTTTTGATTATTTTTGATTTATAAAGTAGGTCTGAAATTTGATTTTACTGTTAATTGCTGTTCTTTACACATTAGATATAACGGGAGTAATTATTTTATAAGTTTTGCTAAAGGATTTCTGGGGCTCCCAGGGTTGGGTTGTTGTTGTAAGCTCTCACAAATAAAGGATTTGGAGTTTTGGAAGCATTTCAACTGTAAAAAACAAAACCTACAAGGATCCTCCCCTACCTTATTTTTTTGTTATTTAGAAAAACCTTTTGGACATTCTTCATAAAGCACAAGACTGAATTTTCCCCCTTGATAACTCTCACTGTAGAATCAATTTTGCAACTCTCAACATTAGTAAGAGCTACAGAATTTAGGTGCATATTTGAAAATTATAATTATATTTACATACAAGCAATTGTTTTCATCCATGAGTTATAAATTGCTCATATAGATCTGACTTTTAACAAGGGTATTGTTTTTATTGCTTCACTACACTCACTGGATCATTTACTGTTGAATTTAATAGAGACCAGATCACTTTCTGAACAACGTGAACATATCAAAGTAAAAATTTATTATGTTAATAAAGGTTAACAGATGCTTTTGCTAGTGTGTACCAGAAATTTAATGATGTCGTTTTGAAAATTACTACAGTGACTTTGGAGAAATTCAGCACAGGGTACATTTTTACCACAGTGCCAGTGGAAATTGGTACATAACTCCTGTTAGGAAACACACTAGGAGTTATTTGAAATCTATTACACAATGCCTATAACTTTAAAAATATATTCTTCCTTATGCATCTTGAAAATTCATGTCTCCTTTTCATGAGTTTCCTGGCTGATACAACGGATCCATTCTTGATGTTAGCTACTGTATTTATATTAATCATTTGCCCATATCTTTCCAGCAATATTAGGGATGTCTGGCATAAACAGGTCAATTCTTGACAACAGTCAGGAAAGAGCCCAACAACAAATTTTGGGCCATAGTCTTCTTCATGGTCCTCCTAGTTTTAATCCTTAATCCATGCTGACCTAGGCAGAGTTCACTACAGAGGCAGCCTCATGTATTTTACTGCAATCACAATGGATCATGAAATCAATAGGGTTGCACATATATAACAGAGGGAGGAATTTGACAAAATACTTTGCTGTTAGTATTACATTTCTAATATGCATATCACCACAGTTAGATGTCATGTGATTCTAGAAAGCATATCCAACAGACAGAAATCTAACTACTGAGAAACTATATTGCATCCTATGGAACATAGATTAATAGGCATAGTTTAATATAATTCTATAGGGAAACCTGAGTTTACCAATATATATATACCGTATATACTTGATCATAAGCCAGTTCGTTTATAAGCCGACCCCCCCAAGATGGATAAGTAAAAATGGAAAATTTTTATAACCCATTCATAAGCCAACCCTATAACTCAGGGGTCAGCAAACTTTGGCTCCCTGGTGGCTTGAGATGGTTTGTTTACCTTGAGCGTCCGCAGGCACAGAGGTAAACCTAAGTAAACAGCAACTGGTGGGGAAATTTTTTTTGGGGGGAGAAGCTGCGAGTCAGGGGAGTAACCCCTGTGACCACCCCCTACATGACTCCACCCCTAGCCCGGGATCCCCACACTCTCCCCATCCCATCCCTTCCCACCTTATCTGGGGAGGGCCAGGGGAGGATGTCTCTGGCCTGGCTGGAGCTGCTCCAGCAAGCTGGGCAATGCAGCCGCAGCCTACCCCGGTGGGCCAGACCGGGCGGTGTGGCCACAGCATGGTCCAGTGGGCTGAGCCGGGCAGCATGCCCGCGCCATGCTCCTGCGGGCTGGGTGGCGCGGCCACAGCCTGCTCTGGGTGGCGGGGCCAAGCAGCACGGGTACAGCCTGCCAGCCCATCGCTGCAGCTGCTTTGGAGGCTTGGGGGAGAGCAGCGTGGCCAGAAGCAGAGAGACTCTGGCCCCGCCTCTTCCCTTCTGGCTTTGCTGGCTGTGCTGCCTCTCCTTGCTTCCTCTGTTGGGGGGAGGGGCTGTGTCCCACTTCTCCCTCTCTATACCCGTTCATAAGCCGACCCCCGTCTCTGGTGCTTCCCTTTGTTACTAAAAAAATTCGGCTTATGAATGAGCATATACAGTAGTTGCAGAACAGATTCCACAGTTACATACATTTGAATCAGACCCTGAAAACTCAACTGTATGTACCCATAATGATAAGAATTGAATCCAACAAAACCATGTGTAGTAGGAAGAAAGCCTGAGACATAAGCCTTTGTATCAGAGGCCTGGTATGAGGCCTGAGCTAAAGTAGTGGTCAAATCTTTGCTAATATAAAGCAATGTCAGCAAGTGACAGGCTGTAAGCAGGAGTCAGGCTCTGCCTGTGTACACACTCTCAGAGCCTGGCAAGAACAGGGCTGGTATTGCAAAAACATACACATTCCTAAGAAAGGCCAGGCACAGGACACTCACGCAAACACATTCCAGAAGCATGGTACTAGAACACCCCGATACCAAGTATGGTTTAAACACCCCCACCAAGTCTCAGAGGAAGTGTCCTTGGCCAGCTGAAGGGGGAATGGAAAGTCCCACCGTTCACTGAGCTGCGTCTATTGTCACGGGCATACACGTGCTAGTGTAATTGTAGACATTGATCCAGGGAACTAGGACCGTGTTTCATTGAAAATAAACCTGGTCAGGTGCCTTCATACCTTAATGGATCTTGTGGTCATTGGGCGATGCGCTCGAGGTCTGCTGTTCCAGCTACCTGTGCAGAGCTGGGATGGCTTACAGAGGGAACACACACAGCCAAACATCTGAGGACACTGTGTATGAAACCTGGAGTCCTTAATATTTCTCTATTAATGCATTTCCCCAAAGATTTACACTTTGATTTGACAGAACACTTTTGAATTTGTGTCCTAGCATATCATATTCTAATATAACTCTATGAAGAGCCTAATGCATTAATTTCCTAATGCATTAATGTAAAGCTACAGGTTTTGATCATAGCTAACCACTAGTAATGCATCAGAATGGGTTTGCAGAGACCAGATCATATCAGTGTTTCTACAAGAGGAAGTTTAAATTGGTTACATAAAGGTTTGCTGAGTTCTATTGCAATGATAAGATCCAGTCCCCACTAGTGTTGTCTAACTTAACATGAGAGGAAACCTAGTTTAGTTAGGATTCTCTCACTAACTCCAGGGTAGTTGAACTCCAGGTGCATCAAAACTTTATGGAAAAATTATGAGGTCAAATCTGGCTGACCTTAGGAAACGACACTTCATTAATCTACAAGCTTTGCCTTCTTAGAGGCAACAGGATTGGGCCTTCTCTGTGTACGCTCAGAAACTGAACACGTTGGTTTGAATGTATAAAAATCAATAACAAAAAAAAAAGGAAAATGGATTGGTACACATTACAGACCTCAAGCCAATACTGCCCTATAATACATGGGTTTGCGTTTCTGTTTTCTTTGTAAAAATCAGTCACTATAAAACTCCAAGTACAGTAAATGATTTTACAAGCTATTCAGCAATGTCTGCCCACATCTGGGAAGTTAATGGAGCTTGCTGAGAGTCTGCTCAACTTCAAGCTCAAAAATACTGCCATATTGTTGCTAAAAAAGAGAAAATAAGTTTTAGAAATGGGGGGAGGGATATTTTGGGTTTTATTCAAGATTAAAAAAAAACATTTGTTCCATTTTCTACCCATATCGCAGCCCATATATTGTGCCCATGATTCCTACCTGTTGTTACTCCCTTTTTCTCCTTAAAATTCCTTCTCTGCCTTGGCTGCCATCTTCAAATTGATAAATTCTCCATTTATATTTATGATAAAGCCATGTGGAGCACATTACCCTACTTCCTTCCCAACTGTCTCTTTCCAGTCCCCAAACCCCACTGTCTTCTACAAAGAAAATTAAAAGTTTTATTTCTAATTTATCCTAGCACTAGTTTAAAAGTAATTTTTATTCTGAAAGGAATTTTATAAAAATCACAGGAAAGAATATTACTTTTCTATACACATACAGTAACTCCTCACTTAAAGTCGTCCCGGTTAACGTTGTTTCGTTGTTACGTTGCTGATCAATTAGGAAACATGTTAGTTTAAAGTTGCGCAATGCTCCCTTATAATGTTGTTTGGCAGCTGCCTGCTTTGTTCACTGCTTACAGGAAGAGCAGCCCGTTGCAGCTAGTTGGTGGGGGCTTGGAACCAGGGTGGACTGGCAGCCCCCTTATCAGCCCCCTGTGCGGCAGCTGCCCAGCAGGCTACCAATTGCTGGCAGTTCAGCTGTCCCTCCCCCCACTGCCATGTGCTGCTCCTGCCCTCTGCCTTGGAGCTGCTCCCGGGAGCCTCCTGCTTGCTGTGCAGGGGAGGGGGGAAGATGTGGGGCTAATGTCAGGGTGTCCCCCCCTACTTCAACTCCCCCCCAGCTTATCCCTTCTCCAATATAGAGCAGGGGGGAGACACAACAGGGCTCAGGACAAAGAGAGATGGCCACAGCTGCTGTCTCAACTTCCTGATCTTTTTAAAGGCAATGTACTTAGAGTGTGGTGTCAGCGTACTTAAAGGGGCAATGCACATCTCTCTCTCTCTCTCACACACACACACACACACACAGGGTGTGTGTCTCTGTCTCTGTCTTCCATGCTGTCTCCCCTCCCTCCATTTGTGCTGCCTTGTAGAGTGTGAGGCTACATTAACAATGTGTTAACCCTTGATGATGGCTCAGCCGAATGCTAGTTCATCATTTAGCAGTAAGGAATTCCCTGGGAAATATCCCACCCTCTAACTTCACCACCTCAACCAAGCTTCACAATCATCATTGCTCTGTACAGTATTAAATTGAATTGTTTGTTTAAAACATATAATGCGTGTGTGTGTATATATATATATATATATATATATATATATATATATAATATAGTTTTTTGTCTGGTGAAAAAAATTTCCCTGGATCCTAGCCCCTCTCCCCCCCCCTCCTCCCCGTTTACATTAATTCTTATGGGGAAATTGGATTCGCTTAACATCGTTTCGCTTAAAGTTGCATTTTTAAGGAACATAACTAAAAGGTTAAGTGAGGAGTTTCTGTATACACATTGAAGCAGAAGTTATATTTTCCTCCACTCCCTGAGAGACCCCAGCACAGGGATGGGCAAACTCTTTGGGCTGAGGGCCACATCTGGGTGGGGAAATTGTATGCAGGGCCGGGACAGGGGGTTGGGGTGCGGGAGGGAGTGCGGGGTGTGGGAGTGGGTGCGGTGTGCAGGAAGGGGCTCAGGGCAAGAGATTGGAGCAGAGGAGGAGTGTGAGGTGTATGCTCCCTGCATGCCTGCCCTGTCCCCGGCCTCATGCCGCTCCAGGAACCACTGCGGCCCCGGGGGGGGGGGCGGGGGGGCCACGGAGGGCTCCAATTGCGCTGCTCTTGCCATGCCTCCAGGTACCTCCCCCGAAGCTCCCATTGGCCGCGGTTCCCCATTCCCAGCCAATGGGAGCTGCAGGGGACGATGCCTGGAGACAAGGGCAACGCTCGGAGCCCTCTGCCCCTCCGCCCGGGGGCCACAGGGGAGCGGTGCCGGCCGCTTCTGCAGAGCAGCGTGGGGCCTGTGGTGCCACGGTGGGCAATCGCGGGCCGGATCCAAAGCCCTGAGGGGCTGGATCTGGCCCACAGGCTGTAGTTTGCCCACCCCTGCCCCAGCAGCAGCAGACTTGTGGTTTTCCACCCACTTACTGTTTGCTGTGTTTGTTCAGACTACATCCACGAAGCTACTGCTATAATGAAGTATGTGCCCTATGCTTGTCCTTTGGAGCGGCTCTGCTACAGCTGCTGAATCTGCAAACTACTTCAAGTTCCTCTGGCTCAGCTGGCAGACTGCAAACTCCAGCCCCCCAGCTAGGCTGGCACTCTGTTGAAAACCGCTGAGAAGAACTGATGCATGGCAGAGACCTATGGAGAAGTTTCTAAATTCCTTCATCAAAGCTGATTCAGCTGGACAAGCTTATAAACTTTGTTAGACATTAGAAGAAGTTTATAAGATCCCCTAAGAGTTGTCAGAGGATTTGATTGTTCCAAATCCATAGCAAATTATCCCCTAAAATTAGCATTAAAAATATTCCTCTGCGGTGAAGGGTATTTAAGACTATTGAATAAAATGAAACTGAAATTCCTAGAACAAGCAGGTTTTGAGAAGTGGTTATACAAATAAAGGTTGGAGACTTTTCAGAAAATGTAATCCATCTCATCTTTTAAAGCCCCATATCTCAGAAATACCTTATCTGATAAACTAATCATAAAAAAGGGCTTTAGCTAGGAAGCACGACAGTACAAAACTTCAATCTGAAAAAGTTTTTTGGAAGAAGTTAGGTATAAAAATTGGATTTATAACAGAAAAAGGTTTACAACCTTAAATACTAACTTACTGATGTAACTCCACAATGGGGAAAATATCATACTACACAATAGATATCTAAACACACCTTATCCCTTAAGACTGCAAACCAGTTTCTACTGTCATTTATGCAAATGAGAAACAGGAGTAGGTCCGTTGAATTCAATAGAGTTTCAATGGTATAAAAATGGCACAATATCAGGCCCTGCATTTTCAAGTTAAATCTAAAAATCCCTACAGTAGTTCTACACCTAAATAGTCACTAGACTTTCTGCGGTTCTTTGCTATGGCTTATGAAAACTGTCACTTTTAAAATCTATTTTATCTCTCATTTCTTGGCTTAAAGAAAACTTATTTCACTTACCATGTTTGAAATACCTCCACTTTAGAATTCCATTGACTTAGTGGGATTACTTTCATGAGTAAGGACTTCTCAAGTGAAAAGGTTTTCAGGATTGCATTTTAAATAGATTTGATAAAACAGTAAATGATAAAACTACAAATGTTCCAATAACTGAGTAGTAAGAGCTAATTACTCTGCAGTAAAAGCCTGTAACAGTTTGCCATTAACTTAATCAATCCTGAGCAAATCAGCTATTTTTAGTTCTCTGGGAAGATTTATTAACTCTGCTGAATTAATGTTTTCATGCTCAAATTTACATTGTCAGTGGGTTTGTTTCTTTTTAAAGAAAAACTATGTTCTAATGCCAAAAAATGGTTAGAATGAAGAGCAGGCACCAGAAAAACAAACAAACAACCCCCCCCCCGCCCCAAAAAACTATATTAATTTCCAGACACTTCATACACATCTGTCTTATTTTAATGGCAGTTCTTTTGATATCTCTGTCACACTTTCCTTGTGTATTTATTACAGAGGCATATAAAGAGTAAACACTGCAGGCAGGCAAAACCATCAAAAACACATTCAGCCTAAAAGTAAACAATTGAACTGACCTTCCCCCAAGCCTTTACAGATGCGAGATTGTTCCATCACTAGCTGCCACTTCCTGATTTAGATGAAATCATCATTCTACTACTTAAAATTACTGAAAACAATCCTAATAATGGAATTTACAATTGTCACTCAGGAAGGAAGGAAATTTGAATGACTTACCTTGGAACACAGCAATGCTATGTACTACAATGAGTCCTGCCCCTACAGTACACATCTGGAACCAACACACACTCACTGTCATCAACCGCTTTTCACAAATCACTTGATTATTGATCACTACACTTATCGCTCTTCATTGACCGAACCTCATTTCATATTACTGCTGTCCTGCTGCTTCAGCAAGATTCTGATATTTCTCCTGGGTAAGATTTCACAAACAGTCTAGGGCAGTGATCCCTTTTACCATTTCAAGAATTTTTACACTGATCTGCATTTTTCTTCCAAGAAGAAAAAAAAACATATTACACTTTCAAACATTTCTACCTATAAGTAAACCATGGAGGAAAACACAGACCCAAAATATCTCACCCCATCCACCCTAACAGTGTAGATTGATTGATATTAGACACATTTTTAAATATACAAGTTTATTCCTAGATGCAAAATAATCAAACTTTAATATTTATAAATGCATATCTAGATAACTTTTTAAAATACATTTATTGCTTGGTGTGAATAATACCCAAATCATCCTCCAAGTAGGCCTCTATCAGGAACAGGGGCAGCAGTGAAAACTCCTCCACTTTGTCTCATCAGTATGCCTATACCCTCACCTGGAGGAAATATCTTTAGGAATGATAGGAGTAGCTCCATTTTCTACACCGTTCAGTCCTTGGCCTTTCTGCTGTACCTGCCAGCAATGGTGTCAATTTGTGATAAAAGTAATGATAATTTTGTATGAAGACCCTGAGTAGTTGCCCACTAAGAACTAGACTGAAAGGATCAACTTTTTTTCACATAGCTCAACGTGGGCTGAGTTTGGATTGGCAAAGAAGTAAACGTTTTTATGTCCCATTACCATTCACTGTACATTGAACGGTTGATTTGTATTACAGCTAATTGGTTTTGTTAGGATAGTGAGCACATAATTAGCAAAGGCACTAGAGCTTTCTAGCTGTTTAAGTTACACATTTAAAAACAGTCAGTAAATCACAGTTATGTGCTATTGCTATTTGTATTAGCTAAGTTACAAAATTTGGAGACAACAAGCAGCTTCCATTCTAAATTTCAATCTTTCACATAACTTGTTCCACTCATTTATAATCCTTATAAAAGGATATTTTAAGAATTAGCCCCACTGTGGACACAACCCTCATCAACAGCATGACCTTAACTACAGAAGGCAAACTGAGGCAAAAGCAAAGAAACCACATGGTTTGAGTGGCAGAAGTCACTCTCCTGTGAGGAAAAGTGTGTATTGGAGTACTGGAGCAATAACTTATTATGCCATATCTGTTATCATATTATAAAATGGAGTCTCACACATCAGAGCATTTGGTCAAGAAAGAAAAGGGAATTAATGTTAAATTATGACTCAGATCCTCTTCTCTCTTCCCACAAACCTCACCCCCAAAGGGGATGAAAACAGCAGAGACCCGAATGAAATAGATTATTATTAAATATTGTGTATTTGGCCAGGGGGAGGAGGTTGTGCCAAAACATTATCATCTTACCCACCCATATACCCCAGCTTTGCAGAAGTCACTGCCTGAACTTCTTGTGTTTGGGGCTCCACCATTTTGTGGGAGCATGGTAAGAGGTGGAGGATCCTGGAGACAGCCACTCTGCAGTGGTAACCATTTCCGTTTCCAAACACACTGGTCTTTCCTGCATAAAAATGGCAACTTTATTCTTATATTATATGGAATCCAACTCTCTGGGGAAGGTAATTGCACCGATAAAAGCAAGGAACCAATATCTGCACAGCTCCATTCAAGGGATCCATATTGCTATGGGGGACAGTAGCCTAGGAAGGTGTGGAGGCACTGGACTTCTGCTCTAGTATCCCAGCCTCTGTGGGATCTCTCTGTGGAGTTTAGGACATCCATGGGTTAAGCAGGTGAATAAGGGAAAACCCAGCTCCAGAGTGGATAATTTTTAGCAAACTCCTCAAGATGAAACCCAAACATTTTAATTTAAAAATTGTATGGTTTACTCACAGTACATTGCGACATACATACATTAGGTTAGAAAGAAAACAGGCTTGATGGAGAGATTCTCCGAAGAAATCTGGGAGGAAAAAAATTCTGAACTCACAAATAGAATAGAAGGAAACTCTTTAAATTAAATGCATTATTAAACCATAAGCCTGAGATGCTGGAAAATAATATCAAGTACTGTAATATTGTGAAGTATTAGGATTGTCAGAAGGCGTAGGGGAGATGGATCCAAACAGTACTGATTTTTTTTTATTAGTAGTGATACTTGTGGAAAATACAATAATACTCCGAGCCCTGCATGTAGTAACCTTGTGCAACCTCTGAAATGTCTTCATTTAAGGGACAAGATTTTCAAAAGTAACTAGTGATTTTGTGTGCCTAACTGCAGACACTTTGAAGTCTAAGCACCTGCACTTCTGAAAACATAGGTCAAGGTGTCTTGAAAGTAAAGGTGATAAATTGAGTCTGAGTTATATGATTTGCTTCAGTGTTTCCCCTTGTTTTCTACTTGAGAATACATAAATATATGTTTACAGATAATAAATAATTTTTTAAATAAAAAAAATCTTTGCCAGGCTAGTTACAGAAGAGAGGCATGCAAATGTATCAAATTATTTACATGGACAGTTTGTTACTTATTTAGTTACATTTGGCCATTGTCTGATTATATTGGATTAAGATGTTCTTCCAAATGTATTCACCAGACACGACAGTACAGTGCATCCTCTGAATCTGCTGAAACAGATTTAGAATCCATTTATTGTTGTCATAATGTGTGCTAAGCACATTCTGCTTCAAAAGTGGGAAGATAATCAATTAACTTAAAGAAGTAAATAAAGTAATTGGTTAATGTTTGTGCAGTGCCTTGAAAATGTAAAGTTTTTACCAGTGCTAACTATTGTTATTATAATCAGTCTTTCAGGACAGATTTTTAGTTATGCTTCTTTTGAGGAAATTATAAGGAAATATTGAATGAGCTCAAGCAATTGGGACAATGGTGACAGCTGAATGACAGAGTGTATACATATTTAACAGACACTATTTTTCCAGTTGTTTTAGGGAGAATTATATTTTTAGATTATTTTTCTTTCATTTATTCATATGTCTCATGTTTCCTCTTCTATACCATTTTCATCTCTGTTTTTTCTGATCAAAGAGGTTAATTTATTAGAACAGTGATACTCAGACCTCAGTGGTTCAGGAGCCAAAATAGCCATCCGCTTTACCGAAAAGAGCCACAGTAATGTGAATTCATTGTTTCATTTACTATATGAATACATATATAATTATTCTCACAGCACAATGACTGACCAAGTATTCTACAATTGGTTAATAGCATAGTAAAAGCATCCTGACTGGTTACTAACTTAGATTAGTTAATAATTAAATCACAGTGTTTTAACATCATGTGCTGCAAAGCGTCACAGGAGACACATTAAAGAGCCACTTCCAGCTCCTTGAGTCTCAGTCTGAGTCTCACTGTATTAGAATGTTGTCGCTTCTGTAATGAATGACTCTCTTCAGCCTCCTAGTGGTATGGTTATTAGAATGATATACCACAGTAACAGTATGTGAAGGATGTTTTCCCATCCCTACATGCACATTGTAAATTCCCTCTCAGAGCTTCCCTTAAGGGCAGTTCCAAATCAACTCCATTGTAGGATAGTGTGTGAATTCTTCCAACTTCCCTGTGAGGAAGCTGAGAAAACATTAATGTCCCTCTCCAGCAAGTATAGATATTGAGGCAGAACTGCTAAGTGGCTTTTGCAAGGTCACAGAGTAAGTCAATGCCAGAGACAAGATTAGAATTTAGGAGTTCCTGGGTAAACCCCAGCAAGAGAAAAAAAAACCTATCACATTGAAAAACAAACTGGCACCTGCCAGTAACTGTAACTGTAACTGAACTGTAACTGAAATGGCCATTGGATCAAAGTAGGTGACCAGCTCAACAAAAAACATCAGCAATCCTCTTTGTGCACAAACTCCTTTCCTTTCCCCACCATACACCACAATTGCCTAAGGGCAGGCAACTGAGAGCTGATGGGTATGTGACAGATGAATCATTCTCTGACCTAGTCTCAGTCATTTCCATTGTAAACTTAACTCTGTTTACAATGTCATCAATATCATCTGTCAAAAGAACAAAATGGGAGCAGGAGCATTCCCAAAATAACTTTGCATTATCCTGTTCATATTTTAGCACTGACTCTCTGGAGCTGATTTTAAGTACCCAAAGGGAAGGAGATTAGTGTTTCAAACTAATCATCTTTGTTTATTTATTGTTTCTACTGCACCACAGAATATGAATCAGGCTTATCTTAATTGTACTGGTGTGCAGCATTTCCAGTACACATTGTCTGAATTCTGCATCATCAATGCCAATAGTGTCATAACCACAACTTTCTGCAGAAAAAAACAGCACCGTTTGCTTCTAGAGGGGTTGCTCCAAATGTCTCAATGTTTGTTTGAGAGAAGATAAAGCAGGCTGATTTCCCAGCACCATCGTCCAGCCCAACTCTCTTGTGGGTGGTTTCATCATTGCTGATAAACACATTTCTGTACATCCATGCAGGAGGAAGGAGGACTACTGTGAAGTCTGACAGATTCATCCTCTGCATCATACTCTTCCATGGCGGAAACATAGAGAACTTATGGTTGAAGTACTTTTCTGATTACTTTAACTGGTTTATTATGCAATTCTCCTTAGTTCTTCATCTTGAATTTAACATTCAAATTCTGTGGATGTGCAAAAGTCTCCCAGTCAATTGATAATACAAAAAATAGGTTGACTATAACAATCCTTGGAAGTAGTGAAGAACTGAATGAAGCATGTGAAACTCAGCAGTTTTGGTTTACAGGGCTCAAGCAAACCCTTTGGTTTTAATTTATGTGGGTTCACACCTCCTGAGCTTTGCTTTGAGCTTCACATTTGAACAAACCAGAAGAGAAGGGGGGTGGTGAAGAGTTTTGACTCATTTATAGTTAAAATTATAAAAATCTGCCCAGCACAAATGGGAATTACAGGGGGGCATGTATGAAAATCAGTTCAGATTAAAAAATCATGGTGAACCTGGGCTAAATTTCTGTTTGATAATGAAACTCAGCTCACTTGGTTTTAGGTTTAATTATAAAAAGCTTTCATGCATCTAGTTCTAAAGCCAAGAGTATGATTTTTTAAAAATAAATTAAATCCACTGAAGAGGCCCACAAAGAAGGGAGAAGTATAAACAAACAGAATCAACATTTAATCTGAATTTTAGAGAAGTCCAAAATATCTCCATAATTTTCATTTCTTTATTCCTTTCACTCATAGTGATCACATGGTTTTCTCTGTACATCTTGCTGACCACAGGAGCATCCTGGCAGCAACTCTTGGGGGGCATATAGTGTTTTCCCTTACGTCTTGGAGCTAGTATTGCAAGTTAGGCATCTCTTAACAAGGAGCAAAGGTTCCTTTTCCTTGTTCTTGAGAATGCATAACAGTGAATTATCTCCCAAACAATCCCAAACCAACAGGGTCTCAGAAGAAACCTTGATTTGTAAATCCAGAGAAAGTAATATTAAATCAAAAGGAAACTCAATAAAATCATACAGCAAGTGGTCAGGTTAGCCAGATATGATACTTTACAGTTATATATTTAAACTAGAATTCATTTGTATCCTAGGGTTGTTTGTTTCATTCTATCAGGTTCTTTCTTGCTCTCCTACTGTAATACCTAAGAGGCCGCTGTAAACCATTTCTTTCTCTTCCTTCTTCTAAGAGCTCCTGTTGTCATTCTAAAGTGTGAGTGGTGATCACATAGTACCATATTAGCCATGCTGTCACGGGTCAGATCCACAAGGAGAGCATAATGCACATAGTGCAATATCTTTTGAAGTATGTTAACCTCTGTCCCTTTCTGGGAATAACCACATTGTATATCACATTTAATTAATGGCCCACTCCTCTGCAGAGCAGTAATTTCTCTTCATTTTTCCTGTCAGTAATTCAAAAGCTCTTTTGAGCCTCTATGGCTGTCAACCTTTTTCTGGCTATAGCTTTGTCAGAAAAAAAAATTGATATGATAATAGCCCCATCTCTCTAAGGGGTAGTTCATCCAACATGTGCATAAAAGGTACTATTTTCTGCATCATTATTTATTGTGAAAGGGTCATAATTTTCCATAATACCCTATTTTTCATTATTCCAATTTGTATAGAAATTATTTCTCAATAGACAGTATGAAGTTCTGTCTCAGTTTGAGGACAGAATCTTATTGAGATGTTGCCACTTCCATTCAAATATTGAGAGGAAGGCCAAGAGCTTGAATGCGCGCACGCACACACACACAACTTGAAATTTCAAAAATTGGAATTTTGGAGTCTGAAAATAAAAGGTGAAAACGTTTCCACGTTTTTGTGAATTCTTCCCCCCCCCCCCCCCCTGTTTTCTGACCCATTTTAGAGCTGGTTGACTATTTTTAATTTTGAAATTTGTAAAAAGGGAAAAATTACAAAAAAATCTCCAATCTCTTCTCTTTTTTGCCCCCCCCAGTTATGATCTTTCAAGACCACATGTGATCAATAGTTGCATCTTACTCAAAAAGTAACTAACTACTCCAACAATGCAGTACCCCCAATGTCCTTAAAATCTTATGAAAGATTTGAAACATAAATAGAGGGGGTAAACGATGCCCTATGGGGGAGTTAATTGCAAAACCAATCTCTTCACTTGAACTTTATCAAATTAGTACTGCCTTCTCTTGGTTTTATTTACACACTCAAAACCCTGAACATGCCTCTTACCAACAAGGAACCGAGAGACGTAATTATAATTGGGTTTGTTGGTGTGTTATTTTTTTTTTTTACTCTTGGAAGTTGCTCAGACACTACAATGAGTAAGGCAAATAGAATAGACATGGCTCTTGCCAGCCTGATTATTTGTTAGGAAAAAACAAGGTATATTTAAGCCAATTTTCATGGAAGAAGTGAAGATATTTTTGTAACAAACTAGATTTGAATGCCTTCTGTGTTTCTTTATTTCCCTTTCTGGGAGTGACACTTTAAAGTCTATTGCATTTACACCAATAAAAATAATGCTGTAATTTCATTTCATGGTTACAGTAGTGAGATTTACAAGAAAATATTTTAATAGCAAAGACAGTGTGCAACCTTGAAAACGTTAATCTAGTTTTGGGGAGCACAATATGTTTATTTGGCCTGTTTCACCAAAGTAATGAACACCCTCAAATTCCACCAATGGTCTTTGAACTAAAGAACACTTGGAACATTGCAGGTTTGGCCATAATTTTACACCACTCTTTCCAGCTGCTTTATCCTATATTCATTGTAATTGGTTTGTTTAGATTATTAAATAAATTGTGCCCATCCCCAGACTTTTTGATATACCTCAGTCTCCTACTTTTCTGCTTGCCATGGATGTACACAAGAAACAATTAATTGGTGCACATTTACCTAGTCTCTTATGGCAAGTAATGGAAAAAATATGAAGAAAACAATACAGAACCAGAAAACGGGGAGGGAAGGAGAGAGACACAGAGACTTTCAATATCAGATTCCTAAATACACCATCTGAGGGAAGTGTGATATGTCAGAAAACCAGTTCCAGTTCCCCAATTCTGAGGGTCAGTGGCCCAGCCCTGGCCCCTGTGACACTTAAAGCTGATGCTCAGCAGCTCTAACTTCCACCACTGGCTTAGATTATTAATGGATCTAATGCCAGCGGAGGATTGAAACACCAGAGGGAAGCTGTGCCAGGCCTTTCCCCTGCAATGACCTATCTTCAACACAACCCCTGCACCAGGAGGTAGGGGCATAGAGGTGCAATGTGTGGCAGTGGACCAGATCCATCAGCAGGAAGTGCCTCTAAACAAGGAGATTTCTCTGATGATGATGCATCTGTATTACAAGTATCAGGGGGTAGCCGTGTTAGTCTGTATCTACAAAAACAACAAGGAGTCTGGTGGCACCTTAAAGACTAACAGATTTATTTGGGCATAAGCTTTCGTGAGTAAAAACCTCACTTCTTCGGATGCATCCGAAGAAGTGAGGTTTTTACTCACGAAAGCTTATGCCCAAATAAATCTGTTAGTCTTTAAGGTGCCACCAGACTCTTTGCATCTGTATTACAGACCCTTTATGTCACTTGAGAGGCACAAAGAGGTTGCAACCAGCCCTGAGGATTTGGCCCATAGTTTGAACAGCAGGAATACCCTTAGGGTACATCAACACTGCAGCTGAGATCTTGCTTCCCAGCTCAGGTACACAGACACTTGCTAGCTGCTTGAGCTACTGTGCTAAAAACAGCAGTGTAACCAGAGGTAGCACAGGTGGCAGCTTGGGCTAGCTGCCTGAGTACACACTCACCCAGACCCCAATTCACCACCCATGCTACCCCCTCCTACACTGCTATATTTAGTGTGCTAGCTTGAGCACAGCTAGTACATGTCTCTCTAGTTGAGCTGGGAAGCATGCTGCCACCTGCAGCATAGGCATACCCAGACAGTAAGAATATGATCAGTTGTACTCAAGTCTATAACTCACTATCTCAGCATTTCCCAGACAGTGAGTCAGGTTGTAGGAAGTTTCTAAATGGGTAGCAAGCCCAATGCTGCAGGGAGACCTGGTGGGAGGGAGTTGGAGAATGAACCTAACTTTAACTCACCCAACAGAGGCAGCTCCTGTCCTGTGGGGCTGGACCTGTCTCCCCACTCCAGGCATTGCGACTTGGCACACAGATAAATCAGGTTTGGCCTGCCCACCCCTTCATCATGATGGAGAGGTAGCTGGGCCAAGTTTGAATGAATGATGTTGAGACCTGCTGCCCTGGGTTGCAGAGCCACCCAGGTTAGGCGCAGCCATCCCTCCATCATGATAGAAGGGCAGCCAGGACAACATGAGAGGCATCGCAACCATGTGTGCCTGATCACAATGCCTGAAGTGGGGAGCAAGGCCCATCCCCACTGGGCAGGAGCCATCATTGTGGAGCAAGTGGGGGGTGGGCACGCTCTCCAGTCCCCATCTCTAGGACCTCCCCTCTGCATTGGGCCAGGACTAGGGTTGTGGTACTGGGGTGGAGGGTACTGCTGTAGGTGGTTAGTGGAGTGAAGAGTAGGAGGTATCAGAGGAGGAGAAGGATGATGGCTTATGATTTTGACCTCTACTGATCCTCGGACAAATCTGGACGTGGATGGGTCACAAAAAAAAGACAAAATGCAGTTGGCGGGGCTCCTTAATAAAAAATTGGGGAACCAGTGCACTAATATCCGTATTTTGATTTTAAAATTCCCAGTAACCAGGAATACAACAGAAAAACATTCACCTTGCCAAAAGCAATGCCAAATTATTAGAGAAGAACTTTCAGAGAGGACAAACTTGTACAAATAAATTTAACACCATCCATGCCCTTGCAAATAACTGTTCTTCGCTGTGCAAGAGAAAATAAGTGACTTCATCTACATTTAAATGCTGTGCTATTGTTCCCTATTCATGGTGGATGTAAAAGCCTAACTCACTCTAGATCAGTGTTTCCCAAACTTAGGATGCTGCTTGTTCAGGGAAAGCCCCTGGTGGGCCGGGCTGGTTTGTTTACTTGCCCCGTCCGCAGGTCCAGCAGATCGCGGCTCCCACTTGCCGCGGTTCTCTGCTCCAGGCCAATCGGAGGTGCTAGAAGTGGCACGGGCTGAGGGACGTACTGGCCACCGCTTCCTGCAGCCCCCATTGGCCTGGAGTAGCAAACCGTGGCCAGTAGGAGCCGCAATCGGCTGGACCTGCAGACGAGGCAGGTAAACAAACCGGCCCGGCTCACCCGGGGCTTCCCTACACAAGCGGTGTCCCAAGTTTGGGAAAAATTGCTTTAGATACAATTAATGTCTTCTGTCACCAAGGAGCAAATATCAGGAGAGTACTGTCTACTTGTGAGTGAGATGGTAGTGAAGCTTTGGAATGGTGTAGATAAGCTTTTTTAGCTCAGTTTATCATTGGTCTCTTTGCATAGATTCTTCCTGCTGAGAATATAGTGTTCAAAATTTAATTCCCTTTTCTGGGTTTGTTTACTTGGTTAGCTGGTATGATTACAATCCAGGTAAGAGATGTCATATCGGGCAGCACTGGAGCCAACTTTCCAAAAACCCCTATATCCTTTTCAGAAGGTTTTCAAGTTACCCAATTATTTTGGGTGAAATCCTGGTTCCACCAAAGTCAGTGTCAAAACTATCAGTGACTTCAGTAGGACCAGGATTTCACCCTTTGTGTTTAAGGACTCTAAGCTCAGTTTCTTCTTCTGTTTGATCCTAAAGTGAATTTAGATGGACTGATTCTTTTCTCACTTACACTACTTTTACATTTATGTAACTACCAATTTCAACTGAGAGTAAATCCAGAACAGGATCACAGGAATCCCACTCCTTCTCATTCTGTCTGCAGCTTGCCCCTTACCAAAACAAAACTACCCCACAAATTCCTCCTAGCCTGGCTGTTTCTAATACATTTGCACATGCATTAGCAGTTTTCCAGCAGCGCTCACCGCTGGAGGCAGAGAGAGAATTGATGTATTGGTTTCAGTCTTTTGTGTGCATTTAGCACTGAAGAGGAGGAAAGAGAGGGAAGATGGAAGAAAGTCACACCACTTACTGACCTTATTCATAGTTTCCTCAATGTAGCTTGATGTCAGAATCAAAAATAGTGGCATTCCGAACACAGACGTGTGAATAATCAGTATTTTGGTTAGCTAGCCCTGAGGCTAGAAGGCACTCACTTGGGACTTGGGCCATTTCATTGTGACAGAGAGATCGTGCACGAGAGAGAGAATGACTGTATAGCCTGGTAGTTAGGGCACTCACCTGGGAACTAGTCCCTGCTCCAGTGACTATTCAAGTATTTTATAGAAACTGGAACAGCTTCAACATGGAAAGACTGAAAGAGACCAACCCCAGAATACCAGTAGTTAGAGCACTGACCTGCAATGTAGGAGACTCTCATTCAAATCCTTGCTCTGAATCAGGCAGAGTGGCTCAAACATCCCAGGTGACTGATATAGCCACAGGACTATAGAATATAAGGGATGCACCAGTGCTATCACCTCCTCCTCTGGTTTTGTGAATGGCACCTAAGTTCCCTTTTGAATCTAGCTCTCCCCCGCCCCCCCCCCCCCCCCAAATGGAAAGAGGGCAAAACTATTCCCACAGCTCTAATTTGTGAAGGTTCAGCGAGCACTGTAGATTCTGCTCAATTTTTGGCCTTCAAACTTCATTTTATGATAGTTATATGGAAATATAAATACAGGTGCAATTCCTTGGTAGCAAGCAAATCTCTTGCACCCACATGCCTGGCAGGTACAAACGCAAGATTGTTGAATTGGTGGCTCTATGTGCCATCTCCCATTCTTGGGATCTATGAAGGATGTCCCTAATTTGGAAGAATTTACGCAAGTAGTTGGCACATAAATCTCTTTAGTAAATGATGTTGAAAAAATATATATGTTTTAGTATCTCTTATATGCCCCTAATAGTATTTAAGTACTGAATTCATCTATCAGAATCACACAATAGACTAGTGTTTTCCATCTCTAGGTTCAGCCATTATGCCTAGAAATCTGATGAGTGTGTGTGTGCACACACATTTGGGAAGGCTTGTAGCAAAAGAGAAAACTCTAGAACACAAGGCAGAGGGGGAAAAAGGAAGGATAATAAACGAGAGTGCCAAAGTTAAAATGCTGCAGGGACTTCTGCAGTAAGCATAAGACTATGGCTAGTGCTCCGTGAATAATGGATTGTTCAGTTTCCTGACAATTCTGAAAAACTGAGGGAGGGGAAGTGTTTCAACTTGACCAAAAACAATGTTTATAGTTTTAAAGAAATTAAATAAATTTGAAGAAAATTTCTAAACAAAAAATCATTTCAAACCAAAAAAATCAAGATACTTTGTTTCAAAAATGTCAAAATGAAATGTTTCAATTTTTCAGATTTTTTTTTACACTAAACATTTGCTGAAACAGACATTAATTTGCAAAACCTTTTATAGTGTCATCTAATCTGCATTTTTCATAGGAAAAAAAAGTTTTGGCAGAAAAATTTCACCCAGTTCTAACTGTGACTTTATTGCAGGATCAAGCAGGAAAAAATGCTAGACTGTGAAGGAGAAAGCACCTATTAAGCACATTGTTTATAATTGCAGAAAAATACAGGCCAAGTACATTTATTTTTGTATAATGCTGTCTGTTTTTTTTTTCCCAAGTATTTTGCCCCAGCAAGGAAGCCTCACCTTCCCCAGCCTCTGACTAGCATATGCTTTCACCGCAGCTGGGTACATAAATTATAAACAGGCATTTAGCAGTGATAAAGGCTTTGGAAAGCATGAGTCCTCAGCATGACACAAGTCCAACAAGAGGTTGGGATGAAAAACAGAATACGGAAAAGAAAGATTAAAGAAATCAGCACTGAATGAAAAAAAAGGCACTTGAAGCATGTCAGATACATACATACATACCAGTATCAGAAGATCCTCTTTTATTTTTTTGCCATTGAAGTATGTTGCTCTGCATGTTCTTAAGGAGTGATCACTATGGAGCTCAAAGGTTCTACCATTTTATATATGCAAGAGGTAGCTCTTTTGAACTTTCTCTTTTGAGAAAGGATGTGAACATATGACTATCACATCACTATACACTATAACTATTTAATTAGCACTGATTTATTGGGTTTTAAAGATTACAATTCTTGTTTGTATTTTCGGTCAGGTTTTCTTTCATAGTCCTTTGTTTCAGTATTGTGTTTATCAGCAGAATGTATCTTTATACTCTCTGTATAACCCCTTTAATGTTGCAAAGAATGGTTATTCATAAAAACTAGGGCTGTTGAGCGATTAAAAAGTTAATTGCGCTATGGAAAAAAAATAATTGTAATTAATCACACATTTAATAATAGAATACCATTTATTTAAATATATTTGGATGTTTTCTACATTTTCAAATATATTGATTTCAATTACAACACAGAATACAAAGTGTAAAGTGCTCACTTTATATTTATTTTTTATTACAAATATTTGCACTGTAATAAACAAAACAAATAGTATTTTTCAATTCACCTCATACAAGTACTGTAGTGCAATCTCTTTCTCAGAAAAGTTGAACTTACAAATGTAGAATTATGTACACAAAACTGGATTCAAAAATAAAACAATGTAAAACTTTAGAGCCTACAAGTCCACTCATTCCTACTTCTTATACAGCCAATCGCTCAGACAAACAAGCTTGGTTACAATTTTCAGGACATAATGCTGCCCACTTCTTGTTTACAATGTCACCTGAAAGTGAGAACAGGTGTTCACATGGCACTGTTGTAGCCGACATTTCAAGATACTTACGTGCCAGATGCGCTAAAGATTCATATGCCCCTTCATGCTTCAGCCACCATTTCAGAGGACATGTGTCCATGCTGATGATGGCTTCTGCTCAATAGTGATCCTAAGCAGAGCGTACCAACACATGTTCATTTTAATCATCTGAGTCAGATGCCACCAGCAGAAGGTTGATTTTTCTTTTTGGTGGTTTGGGTTCTATAGTTTCTGCATCAGATTGTTGCTCTTATAAGACTTCTGAAAGCATGTTCCATACCTCATCCCTCTCAGATTGGATGGCACTTCAGATTCTAAAACCTTGGATCCAGTGCTGTATCTATCCTTAAAAATCTCACATTGGTACTGTGTTTGCGTTTTGTAAAAATCTGCAATGAAAGTGTTCTTAAAATGAACATGTGACAGGTCATCATCCAAGACTGCTATAACATGAAATGCAGCTAAAACAGAACAGGAGACATACAATTTTCCCTCAAGGAGTTCAGTCACAAATTTAATTAATGCATTTTTTTTTAACGAGCATCATCAGCATGGAAGCATGTCCTCTGTAATGGTGGTCGAAGCATGAAGGGGCCTATGAATGTTTAGCATATCTGGTACGTAAATACCTTGCAATGCCGGCTACAAAAGTGCCATGCGAACGCCTGTTCTTACTTTCAGGTGACATTGTAAATCAGAAGCAGGAAGCAGTATCTCCCATGAATGTAAACAAATTTGTTTGTCTAAGTGATTGGCTAAACAAGAGGTAGGACTGAGAGGATTTGTAGGCTCTAAAGTTTCACATTGTTTTGGTTTTGAGTGCAGTTATGTGAAAAAAAAAATCTACATTTGTAAGTTCTACTTTGACGATAAAGAGATTGCATTACGGTACTTGTATAAGATTAATTGAAAAACACTATTTCTTTTGTCATTTTTACAGTGCAAATATTTGTAATAAAAATAATAATACAAAGTGAGCACTATACACTTTGTATTCTGTGTTGTAATAGAAATCAATATATTTGAAAATGCAGAAAAAAGATCCAAAAATATTTAATAAATTTCCATTTGTATGTTATTGTTTAACAGTGTGATTAATCACAATGATTTTTTTTCATTGCGATGAATTTTTTTGAGTTAATCGCATGAGTTAACTGTGATTAATTGATAGCGCTAATAAAAACAAAAGATTACAGAGTTTTCTTAGCTTTCTTTGGAAATAAGGGCACTTGTTTTAAGGGGAGACTCCTTACAGATAAAGCCAAAGCCCAGCCGTTGACTGCCTGGAACTAGAACACTGATGTGCAATATCTGTAGTCTGCAACACAGATGCTACAACACATCTCTGTAGTAGCGGGTAGGAATGAAAACAAGTTTACAAAGGGAGGTATTTAGACCTCAGGGTGGGTTGTTGGTTTTTTGAGAGGTGGTTTTTTTTTTTTTTTTGGCATATATTGAAGCAGCCAGCAACACCCTGCTAATATTAAAGGATCACAGTTGGTCACTAACAACACTGCATATCCTATCAGCTACAGTGAAGGAACAATGGCAAAGAGAGTCAAAAATGAAGCCCAAACTGTTGGTTACCATTTATTCCGTCTTATTCAGGTGTGTATACGGTTCCCACCATGGGCACCCATGGAAGTTTCACTAACACTGAGACTCTTGCCTGTGGTTATGTACTGTGGGATTACATACTGCTCACAAAGCCTGTGGAAAGGGTGAAGGGATGTAATACCCAAGCAACAGTGCCCAAATGCATTGGGTCAAAATTATCCTTGATGTAACTCAACTGAATTAAATAGTTACATTAGGGATGAATTTGGCCCATTGCACTTGGGCAAAACAGATGTAGAAACAATGTCTCTGGGACAGTAAGGGGAGTTTGCTCAGCAGTGGATCTTGCTATCCCCTTCTAAAAGATGTAATATGCTGTCCACCTATCTATTACCTCCCAACACTAGCCATTGTGCTTACAGATGGGGACATAGACATGCCAGCTCTGGTTTTTGAAGTATTGCTGACAGAGCTAGACAGCAACAAATATGCACCCATTGCACTCAAGGATCACAAGCGGACACATTATGGTTGTCTCCTGCTCGATTGGGGAGATTGGCCTCCTAGTGGCAGTTGAACTTCGGCCCTGTCTTTGGTTCATGCTAAAATGACTGAAATAAGGAAGGTGTACGTATCATAGACCTCTCTCTTAGGCAAGGACTTTTGCCTGCACTACAGTCTTTACTAGCTAACTTAGGGCCTGACCCAATGCCCTGTGAAGTTAATGGAAGGACTCCCATTGACTTCAGTGGGCTGTGGATTGGCCTTTTACTGAACTGGAAATTTGCAGTTCTTTG
Source organism: Malaclemys terrapin pileata (assembly GCF_027887155.1). NCBI lineage: Eukaryota > Metazoa > Chordata > Testudines > Emydidae > Malaclemys > Malaclemys terrapin. The sequence continues at coordinate 218,729,190 of NC_071506.1, read as the reverse complement.
CAAGAACATCAAGCTACAATCATACAGGTCTGAAAGAAACTTTTACCACATTATTAAAATGTTTGAATTGACTGACAGGGATGAAACAGAGTCTCGGACAGTTGGCCGTTCCTTTGAATTCAATATAACAGTTGGTACACTCACAGCTAGAGGCAGCATTGGTGTCTGTGAAAACAATTTCAGCATTTAGTCTGACCCATATACTGTCACTGTTCCTGCATTTACTGATAAAGGAGTCTGATCTTGTGTTGTTAGCATGCAATTCTGACAACCATGTTACAGCTACATGATGCATACCACAGAAAATTTTCCTAAACCTTCCTTGGCATTTGTCACTGCTTTGACATTGACAGGGAGCACTGATTTAAAATGTATAAGGATGACTATCAGCATCATCATATTTCTTGACTGCAAATGTATTTGTCATTTAGTTTTTTATATTGATTACAATTCACAGATACCTGTCATATCTCAGGAAGATTCTGCAACAACTTTTGGGGCTCATTAGTAACCTGAGGAATGCTGTTTTCTAATATAGGGAATGTAAGAAACAAAACCATATTTTTAAAACCAATTAAATTTATGAGTGGTAAAGTTATGCAAGAATTTAATGCAGTAAGTTGAATCAGAATTATAAGGAATTCTGGGAACCAAGATCAAAGGAACCAAGTTAAATAATAAATTACATTCATAGGGCATCACAGATGTGTATGTCAATTTACAGATATATTGGGACTGATTTAATTCTTATTTACACCATGGTAAATCAGGAGTAACTCTCCTGATGTCAAACCAGTGTAATTGAAATCAGAATCTGGTCTGAGCTTATAGAGATTCCGATCTCACACCAGTTTTTACACTGCAGTACTACTGAAATACCAATGTAAGTGAAAACAGAACCAGGACAGTAAACTCTATAGAAATGGAAGGAAAATATAAACTTTCAGTCTTAGTTGTAAAAACTAGTGACAAATCAACAAGCACAGGTAGGGAAAATATAAAGCTTCTACACTGAAGTTTGATACTGGGGTTGCAAATTTGCTAGCCCTAATCAGAATCCCATTGCAATAACATTTTCTCAGGGAGAATTCAGTAAGTTTAAGAGAGCTTTTTACAGTGGGTGGTGGTCAGGAGTTTAGAAACCATGCAAATTGTGCTTCTGATGCCTAGATCATGCCTTCCTCAGGAAAACACATAGGAAGGGTCTGGGGAAGAGGAGAAAAATCAGTGAAGTGCCTCTTGCTGAATATCCTTCACCTTCTCAAGGGGTTCAACACTATTATTCCATGGATTCCTCCAAGATCTACGGAATCTGCTAGAAGGCTATTAATGTAGTTGCAGTGTTGTATATCTTCCCTTTCTGTGCAAGGGATGGCAACACTGTCTCTGCTGAACCACCTCTCCATCTCACATTCCCTTACCTGGCCACTACAGGTGCCCCTCCATATGAGCTCCACTTTATGTATAATTTCCCAATTATTATTTCTGTTCCCTTTCCCCTAATCTTTGTCTACTTGTCTGTCCTTAGACTGTGAGATTGTCTGAGATTGTCTCATTACGAGGACAGTCCTTTGTGAGTGTTTGGAAAACACCTAAGTCTAGACCATCAAAGGTATTTAGGCACCTAACTCCCATGTTAGGTGTCTAAATTAGGGCTGTCAAGTGATTAAAAAAATTAATAACAATTGATCGCATGATTAATTGCGCTGTTAAACAATAGTAGAATACCATTTATTTAAATATTTTGGATGTTTTCTACATTTTTAAATACATTGATTTCTATTACCATGCAGAATACAAAGTGTACAGCGCTCACTTTATATTTGTTTTTATTACAAACATTTTCACTGTAAAAAACAAAAGAAATAGTATTTTTCAATTCACCTAATACAAGTATTGTAGTGCAATCTCTATCATGAAAGTTGAACTTTCAAATGTAGAATTATGTACACAAAATAACTTCATTCAAAAATAAAGCAATGTAGAACTTTAGATCCTACAAGACCACTCAGTCCTACTTCTCATTCAGCCAATCACTCAGACAAACAAGTTTTTTTACATTTGCAGGAGATAATGCTGCCCACTTCTTGTTTACAATGTCACTTGAAAGTGAGAACAGGCATTCACATGACACTGTTGCGGCCGGCGTCGCAAGATATTTACATGCCAGATATGCTAAAGATTCGTATGTCCCTTCATGCTTCAACCACCATTGCAGAGGACATGCGTCCATGCTGATGACAGGTTCTGCTTGATAATGATCCAAAGCCGTGCGGCGCAATGCATGTTCCTTTTTATCATCTGAGTCAGATGCCACCAGCAGAAAGTTGATTTTCCTTTTTGGTAGTTTGGGATCTGTGGTTTCTGCATCAGAGTGTTGCTCTTTTAAGACTTCATAGAGTCATAAAACTGGAAGGGACCTCGAGAGGTCCCCTGCACTCAAGGCAGGACTAAGTATTATCTAGACTTCCCTGACAGGTGTTTGTCTAACCTGCTCTTAAAAATCCCCAATGATGAGATTCCACAACCCCCCTAGGCAATTTATTCCAGTGCTTAACCAGTCTGACAGTTAGGAAGCTATTCGTAATATCGAACCTAAACCTCTCTTGCTGCAATTTAAGCCCATTGCTTCTTGAACTATCCTCAAAGGTTAAGAAGAACAATTTTTCTCCCTCCTCCTTGTAACAACCTTTTATATACTTGAAAACTGTTATCATGTCCCCTCTCAGTCTTCTCTTCTCCAGAGTAAACAAACCCAATTTTTTCAATCTTCCCTCATAGGTCATGTTTTCTAGACCTTTAATCATTTTTGTTGCTCTTCTCTGGACTGTCTCTAATTTGTCCACATCTTTCCTGAAATGTGGCACCCAGAACTGGACACAATACTCCAGTTGAGGCTTAATCATGCAGAGTAGAGTGGAAGAATTACTTCTCGTGTCTTGCTTACAATACTCCTGCTAATACGTCCCAGAATGATGTTTGCTTTTTTTGCAACAGTATTACACTGTTGACTCATATTTAGCTTGTGGTCCACTATGACCCCCAGATCCCTTTCCGCAGTACTCCATCCTAGGCAGTCAGTCATTTACCATTTTGTATGTGTGCAACTGATTGTTCCTTCCTAAGTGGAGTACTTTGCATTTGTCCTTATTGAATTTCATCCTATTTACTTCAGACCATTTCTGAAAGTATGCTCCACAGCTTGTCCCTCTAAGATTTTGGAAGACACTTCGGATACTTAAAGCTTGGGTTGAGTACTGTAGCTATCTTTAGAAATCTGAGATTGGAACCTTCTTTGTGTTTTGTCAAACCTGCGGTGAAAATGTTCTTAAATTAAACAACATATGCTGGGTCATCATCCTAGACTACCACAACACAAAATATATGGCAGAATGCAGGTAAAACCATGGAGTAGGAGACATACAATTCTCCTCCAAGGAGTTCAGTCACAAATTTAATTAACACATTTTTTAAACAAGCATCATCAGCATGGAAGCATGTCCTCTGGATTGGTGGTCGAAGCATGAAGAGGCATATGAATGTTTAGCATATCTGAAACGTAAATACCTTGCAATGCTGGCTACAAAAGTGCCATGCAAACACCGTTTCTCACTTTCAGGTGACATTGTAAATAAGAAGTGGGCAACATTGTCTCCCATAAATGTAAATAAATTTGTTTTTCTTTACATTGTTTTGTTAACGAGTACAGTAATGTAACAAAAGTTGCACTTTCACTATAAAGAGAGTGTACTACCGTACTTGGATGAGGTGAATTGAAAAATACTACTTCTTTTCTTTATCATTTTTACAATGCAAATATTTGCAATCAAAAGTAATATAAAGTGAGCACGGTACACTTTGTATTTGTGTTGTAATTGAAATCAATATATTTGAAAATGTAGAAAAACATCCAAAAATATTAAATAAATTTCAATTGGTATTCTATTGTTTAATGGTGTGATTAAAACTGCAATTAATCACGATTATTTTTTTCGAGTTGATTAATCACAGTTAACTCACGCAATTGACAGCCCTAGTCTAAATACCTTTGAGTATCGGAGCCCTAGCACATAGTAGGCAGTACTATAACTAAAAAGAATGAATACCCCATGCCATTGGTTAATGTGAATTGAACCTGGGACCTTCAGCCTTAACAGAACATGCCTCTAACATTTGAGCTAAAGAAGTAGCACATCCACAATTGGCCAAGTCAGTCTGGAGTTTACTATTGCTCCTGGACCCATTGCCAATTCCTTGCTCTCACACAACAGAGACCACAAATAACTCATTCTACCATTTGCAGCTAGCAAGGGAACACCATGGCATCCTGGTGGACAATGATATGACCTCAGTAATTTAAGCCTTCTTCACTGTGGGCTGAACTACAGGAATGCAGTCTACCTTGACACAAAGCCATCAGTCCTCAGAAAACTGCAGCTAGAAGAGAATGCAGCAACACACCTCCCCAAGCCATACAGGCTATTGCAAGCAGATCATATTGCACTCAATAGACTGGGCTTCTGATGCCTAAAAGATGGCCTGAAGCCCTGGGATGATGAACATGGCTGACAACACCACTCCTCAGGCACAACGGAGCTGTCTGCTACTAGACTAAAGCTCTTTTGTGCAGGAAACAGACTTCTCAGAGGCTGAACTGGGCATGTAGAATCAACCTCCACAGGAACTAAGCATCAAAACCCTTACCACTTTTCATTCCAAGTGCTTTCGCTACTATAAACACATAGCACAGTGCACATATAATTTATTAAAAGAACCCACATTGCTCACAACTTTCCATCTAGGGAGAGGAGAAAAAATAGAACAAACCACATGTGACAGACAAAAGTTGCATTGCTTAATGCACTACAAGGTGTTCAGATATTACAATGCAGTATAAAAGCCTGAATAGAATAATAAATAAATAATAATAAATAATAAATTAACTGACTTCACAGATTTTGGGGAAAGGCATCTGTTCTCCATGGTACAATCCCATAATATTCATCTTCATTTACAGTTAGGGGATCCATTTATGCTCAGATTTCTGAGATGCACAAGATCCACAATTTTGGGGACCTTCTATCTATAAGAATTATTGCTACATAAGGAAGAAAATAGGATCCCTTGCTATTAGTTTTCTCTATAATACTTTGAGTTGTCAGGGTAGCATAGTACTTTGTCCTTACCCTGACTCTTCTAATTTTTCATCAGACCACATCCCCTACCACCTTTTATTTTTGAATGTGCTGATATTTTGCTGATCTTCTGTGTGGGAACATGTGTGTGACTTGTTATGGCAGAATAATAAATAGGAGATTTAGATGTGTGTAGAATTTAGAGGCAGATTTTGTAATAAATTGCTACAATTTCAGTATGCAATCCTTGAGAACACATAAATATTATTGTTGTAAAGCAAATCAATACCGCTTTGCTTGCTAGGGAATATTGGGGAAAAAAGCATGACATCCAGACTTCTCCATAAAATAAAAGGGTTAAAAAATATTAAAAGCACTTCACTGGTGCTTCCTAAGGAGGCACCATAGAGCTGAATATCTCTATGGCAGATACATTCTGTGGTAAAAATCTGTAACCCCAGAATTAGAAAATACTGGCAACTGAGCTAACAATGCTAAAGAGAATTACACAATAGGAGGTAAAATTAATTCCCTTTCCCAGCAGTTTTTTATTTTCTTGTGACAAAATTCTAACTGCATTCACATGAAATTCATTCCAGCGAAAGGAGACAGTGTATGAACTATACACCACTTAAAGTAGGGCTTAAATGGTTCTTGAGTGGGACTGAACTGATGTGTAGGTTTTGTGCTGACTCAGAGTTGAATATCACAGAAGACAATTATCTCAAAATTATAACTGCTTCAGTCTGATTCGGAGCTAATTCTTTTTAACCAGAGATGGACTCAATTTTTGAGTCATCTGATTCCACGAATAATTGGCTTATGTACAAGTAATGAAAAAAAAATCAAAGTTAAAAATAAAATTGTTCTAACAAAAAGCAGCCAATTCACTTGTTGGAGGGTTTGCTTATATCTATCTAAAAAAGAAAATCACTTATTCAGCTGATAGAATTTTCAATGCATTTTTAAAATAATCTTTATGTCCAGAGCAGAAAAAAATACCATGCATTTTCTTGTCTTTAGCATGTAACTAACAAGTCTGGTCACTCAACATCAACTAAATTATGGTTCTGATGATGTCAGAATAATAGAAAAAGTAAAGTAGAAGAAAGGAAAAACTAAATATACAAAATGGATATAGTCCAATGCTTAGACAGCCCATTGATACTATTTTTGCCACCTTTGCCTTATACTGAACCTGAATTACAGGAATTCAGCCATTTTTCTATATGACTCCCAACTCTTTTCAACCTATCCCAGGTGTCATCCTGCTTTCAGGTCAGAAGAATTGCTTCCATTTTCTGTTTTGTTTTTCTTTTTGGTCACTGACCAAAAAAGTGGCCAAAACTAAGGGGATCAGCTATTTCACTATAGCCCTGATTGTAAAGTAAAGCCACCTCCTCCCAAGAGAAATTCAAAGCTCTTTCATGAAGTTAATCTCGCCTGGGATGCATTTATGTAATTTCTCCATCCTTGTGCCAATATTATGGCCCAATGTTTGCAAGAGTGATATACAATTGAAGTCCACTTTATATATGAGTGAGATTCATGAAAAGATAATGCTACTCCAGAATAGATCTGGGTGGGAAAAATTTCCCATCCTGCAAAAGTTTTCAAGATTTCAAAAACTTTCCAGTTCCCCGTAAGGACAAAACTGGGACCCTTCACAAAAAAGAGCAAGTCCCTGCCTCAGAACATCCCTGTGCTTAAGGGACTCAACTGCAATGTGGGGGACCAAGGTGCGAGTCCCTGCTCTGCCCTAACCACTTAGCTATTTGTGGCTCTCTCACACCAGATATTCCACACTGGACCTGAGAAGCCTCCCAAAAAGAGCTTTGTCAAAACCAATCTTTTCTCATGAAACTTTCCGTTTTGATTAACTGGTATTTTCCAACAACAAAAAAAAAAATTTAACTGAAAAATTTCCAGCCAGCATTACTGCAGAGTGATGTCTTTTGAGCAGCCCCTCCTAAAGATTCCTATTTCTTGTTTTATAGGAAAGGGCAAGGGGAGGCTAGATCTTTGGTGTGGGGATGGGGGTGTGAGGAAAAAATAGGGCGGAGGGAAGCAGGCTCCTGTGAGAACCTGGAATTCTGTGAGTGGAATGGGACTGAGAAGGGAATTAGCCATAAGAAGTCTCTGCAGCAAAATAAGCTACGTCCACATTTTCTTTTTTATTTGTCTGAATCAGATGGCACCAATTATAGACAAAGGACAAGATTTTTTTTTAAAGACATTTTTGAGTGTCCTGTTTGAGACACCTTATTTTCAGAAAATACTGAGAACAGCCACTCTGAAAATCAATTCCTTTTAAAGCACCTCAGGCTGGGCACCCAAAACTTGATGCACCCAAAATCACTAGTCATTTTTCAAAAAATCTTGGCCGAAATGTGATATATTGTCATTCTGGGTAGCATGGCACCAATTGCAGTATATTCAATTGTTTATCAATGCAGAGTTCCAAATCCAATATATGAAAGGGAGAGACATTTCAATTGACAGATTTTCTCAATTCAGGGTATCATTGTTCCAAAAAACACACCTTATATGTATCCCACAATATTATATATTCAGATTTATCAAGACATAAAATTAAAATTATCATGCCTCTCTCTCTACATCAAAAGTGTATTAAACTTATCAGAAAATGTCTGAGAAATCGTTATATGCTTCCATTTTTAATAAACTGTTTTTTTCCCCCTCAACTTCATAGGAGTCAGTCCCAGTCTATTTTTTCTTGATCGCTCATAAACTTGTAAAGAGATCAGAATCTATAAACAGTTATGTGCTTTAGAGAATTTTTTAGCCAAAGAGATTTCCTTCCTCTCCCTTCACCAAAATTGGCAATGAGTACTCACATGTGAATATAAAAAGTAGAAAATATGGAAATGGGGGGGAATTATTGAATATCCAATATTCACCCGACACTGGTGCAAAAACCCAGATCATCTACCTGCCACTCATTTTTCAAAGAAACTTCAAGATAAATAATTCATGAATTATAAACCTAGAAAACTACACAAAAAACAAAATGTATATTGAAAAGTGATGGAATAAAATAAAAAAAAAATAAAAATAAGTTAGAGAACCAGTGAGGCTATTAACAGGGCATAAAGTAAAGAACTTCACATAACATAAATAAGAAATGGTTGAAGAACTAAATGTTTTATTTGCATCTGTATTTGATAAGGAGAACATTAATAATGCATCTGTACCGGACATGTTTGTGAGTATCAATGAGGACAAATTGAAAAAGACTGAGCTTACATAAATAATCTTCTTCTTTCATACCAGAGCATCTTTGCAGACATGGGCAGCAATACATCATTGCCATTCATTTGTTTCCATGATTTATTCCTCCATTGAGCCCAGCCTCTGCGTACAATGTCCCACCCTCTAGTCAGTGGTCAGCCTTTAAGTCAGACTGATCTTGATTGTGTTTGCATTATTTTCTTTGGCATCCTCTCATCTGTTTTTCTTCTACAATGCCCCCAACATAGTCATCTTTTTGATTCTATGCTCCTTCTAATGTCTTCATTTGTCTTAAAATCATTCCAATTTACACCTGCCATCTTTCAAATAACTTTCATCTCTACTGCCTCCAGCCTTCTGATGTCATCTGAATTAATGATGATTCTCTTCACTACCTTTTAAATTGGTGTAGTATACTTAGACTGACAATAAATGCCAAGAAGATGAAGTGGTTATATGTTGGAAAAGGGACAATACATAAAGTGTTGAAATGCAGGTGTGAAGTCATAGAACAAGCAAAATCTTATGTGTACCTAGGAAGTTTGATCAGTGCCAACAATTTCATCAAGGCTGAGGTAAATGGAGATGTACCTTAGCAATAAGTGTTCCACAGAAATTGATGAAATTACTGACAAAAATTATGATGTTAGGTACTAAAGTAAAAATGTATCAAACCAGTGTCCTAATAATATTACTTTATGGTCTGGAAGCAGTTGCACAAAAGAAACAGGAACAATGACAAACAAGTATTTGGAGAAAATAAAAAACAAACAAATCATTGGATATATAAAGGCTACATCCCTTACTGATAGAGGACTATAGGGATCAACATTGAGAGTTCATTCAGGGGATAAGATTAAACTTTTGTCATGGTCAGAAACTGACCAAACAAACACATTATCATTTTTTGTCAGGGCAAAAGATTATGTTCTAGAGCCAGTGTTGTTATCTTGACAAGTTGGCAAGTAGTGAGGTGACAAAATTGCAGGTTAGCCAAGGCCAGATTTGACTGTGAGGATTATGTAAATAGGCAACATACTGACAGATGAAATTCCAAGCTGATAAAAAAAAGTTAATGCACATAGGAATAATTTGATTCTTTGGACACCTTTCTGGATTCTAAATTAATTGAAACTGCTCAGGAAAGAGACATTGGTAGAGTTGACCAGAAACTGGAATTCAAGAAAAAAAAGAAAGAAATTCCAATTTGAAATGGAATGAAAAATGAAATTTCGCATGGAATGGGAATTCCAAAATTTTGTTTAGAAAAAGTAAAAACTATATTTCCTTTTCACCTTTTCTAAATGTTTCTGAGGCTCCCCCAGTTGCTCAGATTCCCAGCAGGAGGGAAGCCAGGAAGCTGGCAGGATGCCCTAGAGCCGGGAGCTTATACTGCCCTGATCATTAAAGCCCACTGAAGTCAATGGGAGTCTTTCCATTTATTTCAATGGGCATTAGATCAGGCTCATAATGTGAACACATACTGTACAAGTAAACAGACTTACCACTCCAAATAGAGTTGCCAACCCTCCAGGATTGTCCTGGAGTCTCCCAGAATTAAAGATTAATCTTTAATTAAGATTATGTCTTAATACAAAAAGAAGAACAGGAGTACTTGTGGCACCTTAGAGACTAACAAATTTATTAGAGCATAAGCTTTCGTGGACTACAGCCCACTTCTTCGGATATGCATCCGAAGAAGTGGGCTGTAGTCCACGAAAGCTTATGCTCTAATAAATTTGTTAGTCTCTAAGGTGCCACAGGTACTCCTGTTCTTCTTTTTGCGGATACAGACTAACACGGCTGCTACTCTGAAACCTGTCTTAATACAGAAATATGTCCAACCAAAACTGGCAACCCTAACTCCAAACTACACATATATATACTCACATATGTTATTACTCACAGTCATAGATCACCACCACACAAGCTCCACTTATATAAACCCATGGAGTTTCATTCACACATCAATCTAAAACCCAAACAAACAATTTTTGACAAATCGCACAGAATTCACACACCCAAGACACCCATGCCCATTATAGATGCTTTGGTCATCTGTAGACATTATGTCTGTGAAGCACTTTATACATAGTATTAAACCTGTGCAGTTTACAATTGCTGTAGTTTTGTTTTGTACATGTTGTCTTGCTATACCATTCAGGCACAATAAAGTGCTACAGCTTGAGAGCTGCAACAGTGGAGACAATCACGCACACGGGAAGCAATACTACCACTGTACTTCCCAAGGGGTCTTTAGTGACAGTCTAGGGTTCCACAGATTCCCCAACACTTCCTTAGCCCTGCTGCCTCTGTGCCCAGCCTTGCATACTTTCTAGGAAGTGTCAGCTGCTCCAGGTCACACATCAACTTGAACCATTGCACTTTTTTCCCTTTTCACCTCCCCATCGGACCTTCCAATATTGGGGGGTCTGTAGTCCAGGTTATATTTTTATATATTCCTAGATATTCATCAAATAGTTTGGATGTATAAAATTTCACTATGAGCACAAACTATTTTCAATTTTTTTCCTTTGTCTTTTCACTATTCATTATTATTTATATGTTGTGCAGTTGGTCATCTAAATCATATTAGTATTGTTCCTGCTAAAAAGCATTTTAACATGAGCATAATAAATAATGAACACTAAATTTCTGATATAAATTTTCATACAAATAATGATATGTGTAAAAATTCATGACAATTCTGAAATCTGCAAACATTTTCATGAATTCCCAGTGGTTGCCCGAATACTCATAAATAACTAATTACATCCCACAAACAGTAAAGAATTGATCATGGGGCCCATGTTCATGAACAAATTCACAAATCAGATTTTTCACTATTCAACTAGCGTTGTTTTGCATTGGTAACATCGGAGAATAGCTAATTTTAGAGGACTGCAATGAGGATGAAAAGTCAGTTTTTAGTTATTTATGAACTTAATGTTTCTATTAGCCTTGTTAACCCTGCTGTTACATATTTCTCAGTGTATATTAAATGTACCCATTTTGGCCCCAAATCAGGAAAATGTCCCTATTCAGGAAAGCACTTAAGATATGCTTAACTTTAAACATATACAAAATATAAAAGGCTTGAATCATGTTCTTAATTTGCAGATCATCTTTAATATTCAGGACAAAGCATATAGAGTTCTCAGTGATAACAGAAAAAAAAAGCAGGTGAAAAGCTATACTCAGGACTGTCTTTTGCTATAGATCCAAGCACAATTTATTTATTTACTGCATGGCCCAGAAGTCTCTGTGCTGTTCATTACTGCTGTGATTATAGTCTTTATAAGTAAAACACATTGCTGGTTTCAGTACATCAAATTCAAAATAATTCAGTGAGCTCTACAATCAACTCTACTTTTTATAGTTAATATGCTGTTATCCAACTCAGTTGTATTACCGGAAATTTAGATGTGTCAAAAACATATTGGGGAATGCCTATTTATATTTCATGAGATTACTCAGTATACTGCCAATTTTCTGCACATGAAATTCCATTTTTTTAAAGATGAGGGGATACTATTTTAAATTTAATATTTAGCTGCTCTGTGCAGGAGATGAACACACAGCTACTGTGAAGGATTTTATTAAAAATTGTGAGGGAAGGTTACCAAGCTACTCTTTCCAATTTATGTGGAAAATATTCAGTTGAACACCAATATCAATCAGAATGATAAATTCCAACTCTGGTACATATAAGGCCAATTCATGATTGAAGCTGACATAAAGAACCACTTTAATCAACTAATAATCACTCTAAATTACCTCCAGGAAAATCCCTGTAACTACAGTACTTAGATTAAGTGTCAAGGCAGATCTGAACTTCTTATGAAGCAGGCAGCTTCACTTACAACAAATCTCTGTAAATTGACAAAGCTAATGCACCTGGCAGCTATTCAACACATAATGGTTTTTAGACACAGAATGCAGACTACATTATAGCATTGTGCTAGCGAAACTAGTTATGGCTGATGAGAAGGAACTTTCAGTGAATCACTTCTGTAACTTTCTAAAAGATATTTCCCGTAGGGTTGAAATCTCTCCTGCATGTGTTTAGCCTCAAGATGATTTTCATGGAGGCGGCTTGTTAAAATTATATTTATTGATTTTTCAGTTACCTGAGCCTCGATTAAAGGATATTTTTCATCACTTCATATTTTTTCAGACCCTTTTGCATGCTGATAACTCAAAATATATTTTGTAAAACTTGAAATTTGGCATGGGTGTAGTCTAGCCCTCAATGAGACCAAATGCCACAGAAGTTTTTCTAAACAATATTTGTTGCAGCAAAACTCAACCTTCAGCGGTACAAAAGCATATACATGCAGACAAATATTCATACTGTAAAAAATAGAAAAATTAAGAATTCCTAGTTTAAAAATAAGAAAAAAATCACTCTTTGCCATATATCTGGATCATCTTAAAGGAGAAGTATAAGTAAGATGCAATGAGAACCCTAGGATGCAAAACACTAGAATTCAGGAAATGTATGTATAGATATATAGATTGAATGTGTATATATCTGTGTATATCTCTATTGAATGTGTGCATGTTTTTTCTCAGGCATTTGCTAGAGGACTTGGGGATATGAGTCCTATGAAGATTTTTTTTTTAAATGAGATTTTCCTTTTTTGCCTTCTCTGCCTTTAAAAGACAGATGTGAGTGTGTTTTGGTTATATTATGTGCATGTTGCCTTGGTCAGATAGAGAGCATGCATTTTATAAATCTAAATTTATTAATATAACAAAACATCTGATGCACCAACAACTTTCTTACTCTCTTTTAAAATAAAAACCAATATATCAAATCCAAAAAAATCATTAGTGCAATATTAGAGTGGAGATTTTACATATAAAATAGTCAAGAAATTGCAAGTTATCATTCCCACAGCCACAGTAACTCATTCACATTGCATTGATTACATTGTATTTTCCACAGAATCTATACAGTTCTGTGAAAAATCTCTGCCTCTGCAAATACTTCAAAGTGGTATGAGAAAAGACACAATTGCCTGTCTCATGCAGCTGGGAAGAAGCATGGTGATCAGTGGTCCACTAGCTCTGCCTGGGCTCCTGCACAGTGTCATAAACAGCAGCATTCCCCTATCAGGCAGACATGATCAGTGTGGAAGGATAAGGATTTCCTCAAGAGCATTAGCAAGGAGAGGGAGAAAAGAAAATACTATCCCTCAGTTTTTTCCCTATCATATTTATTTCACTGATGTTATCAACTGATTTTGCAATCTTATATGGCCAGGGAAATTAAAATCCCATTAAAATTTCAGCAGAATTTGATGCTGCATGTGAAACAGCAAACAGATTATCCTACCCAATGATTTAAGAGTGCTTAATAACCCACAAATCCCTATGCAGGGTGTAACACAAAACACTATACTCAGTATGAGCAACAGGACAAGTTATGGTTATTGTGGAAACCATTCTTCTGAAGTTTCCTGACTTTTATGTGTGTAAATCTCAGTCATAATGACCTATTGAT